>NC_086049.1:15971971-16596971 GCF_947568885.1 Cydia strobilella | reverse complement strand
TTTATTATTTTTGCGCTACGGCACATGGTTTAGGAGATACAGCCCTATAGATTTTTTTTTTTAATTTTGCGTTTTTTTTAAATATAAATTATGGGTTGCATAAAGGGGAAGGAAAATTTTATTGTTTTTGTGGTACCACGCACGGTTTAGGAGATACAGCTCTATAAAGTTTTTTTTCCTGGTTTTTTTTAGTTTTTTTTTTTTTAAGTATTAATTACGGGTTTCTTAAAGGGGTTTTTTAAATTATTTTTGCGCTACGACGCATGGTTTAAGAGATACAGCCCTATAATGTTTTTTTTTAATTTTGCGTTTTTTTTTTAAATATTAATTATGGGTTGCATAAAGGGGAACGAAAATTTTATTATTTTTGCTCTACGACGCATGGTTTAGGAGATACAGCCCTATAAAGTTTTTTTTTTAAATTTTGCGTTTTTTTTTTAAATATAAATTATGGGTTGCATAAAGGGGAACGAAAATTTTATTGTTTTTGCGGTACCACGCACGGTTTAGGAGATACAGCCCTATAAAGTTTTTTTTCCTGTTTTTTTTTGTTTTTTTTAAAGTATTAATTACGGGTTTCTTAAAGGGGTTTTTTTTAATTATTTTTGCGCTACGACGCATGGTTTAAGAGATACAGCCCTATAATGATTTTTTTTTAAATTTTGCGTTTTTTTTTTTAAATATAAATTATGGGTTGTATAAAGGGGAACGAAAATTTTATTATTTTTGCGCCACCACGCACGGTTTAGGAGATATTATATCTATATATATAGCTATAATAGCTCTATAAAGTTTTTTTCCCTGGTTTTTTTTGTAAGTTTTAATTAAGGGTTTCTTAAAGAGGAACGAAAAGTTGATTATTTTTGTGCTACGATGCACGGTTTAGGAGATGCAGCCCTATAAAGATTTTTTTTTTGTTTTTTTTTTTATTGTGTTTTTTGTATATTAGTTTGGGGTTCCACAAAGGGGAACGAAATTTTGATTATTTTTGCGCTACGACGGTTTAGGAGATACAGCCCTATAAAGTTTTTTTTGTTTTTTTTTTCATTGTGTTTTTTGTATATTACTTTGGGGTTCCGTAAAGGGGAACGAAAATTTTATTATTTTTGCGCTACGACGCGTGGTTTAGGAGATACAGCCCTAAAATGATTTTTTTTCCCCTTTTTCTTTTTTGCGTTTTTCAATCTTAATTAGGGGTTTCTTAAAGGGATTTTTTTAATTATTTTTGCGCTACGATGCACGGTGTAGGAGATACAGCCCTATAAAGTTTTTTGTTATTTTTTTTTTTCTTTTTTTTCATTGTGTTTTTAGTATATTACTTTGGGGCTTCATAAAGGGGAACGAAATTTTTATTATTTTTGCGCCACCACGCACGGTTTAGGAGATATTATATCTATATATATAGCTATAATAGCTCTATAAAGTTTTTTTCCTGGTTTTTTTAAAGTTTTAATTAAGGGTTTCTTAAGGGGAACGAAAATTTGATTATTTTTGTGCTACGATGCACGGTTTAGGAGATGCAGCCCTATAAAGATTTTTTCCTCTTTTTTTTCTTTTTTGCGTTTTTAAATCTTAATTAGGGGCTTCTTAAAGGGGAGCGAAAATTTGATTATTTTTGCGCTACGATGCACGATATAGGAGATACAGCTAATACAGCCCTATAAAGATTTTGTTTCTTTTTTTTTCATTGTATTTTTCATGTATTACTTTTGGGTTACATAAAGGGGAACGAAAATTTTATTATTTTTGCGCTACGACGCATGGTTTAGGAGATACAGTCCTATATATATTTTTACAATGCATGTGCTCGAAAAGTGCGTTTCCTACGGAGCCATATCGTGCGGAAAGTACTGCTTTTCCGCACTAGTGCTTTTTGTTTTCAATTTTTTTTTACAGTACATATGGTGCTACTTTCTCGCACTAGTGCGGAAAAGAGCACTTACCGTGCATATGTCGAAAGTTTAAAGGGCCATATGTACTGTAAAACGTACGATACACGTGCGAATAGGTAATTCGCAACTCGTGTCGATTTAAAACACTCCTTTTAATAATTAAACTTATTTGCCATGACATGTTTTTTTATTTACTCGCACAATGCATAGTAAAACATTGTATGATACACGTGCGTAAAGATGATTTCCGCACTTGTTGCATAAATAGCAATTTTTTTTATCAAAGAATGAAAGAAAGTCACGGTATTAATAACCAAATTTTACTTTAGTGGTACCTTTTCCCTATCACTGTCACAAATGTATGTGGCGTTCACGTAAACGCGATATTTTTAAGATTTCCCTGCGCAATGTTGCCAGCTCGGTCGCAAATCAAACATGTACTTACAGTTCTTTTGCATAATGGTGACATTGTACAATATCTATGAGTTTTAAATAGGTAAAAGATAATTCGACGCATTCTTTGCGTGCTTGTTGCTTGTTGTTGTGTTGTTTGCGTAACTTCTTTGAATAAGTTGCGTTAATTTGGCGCACAGGCGAAGTAAACATGCGTTGCGTACGGCAAGGTCACGCCGCGGCCCCACCCTGCACGGCCTCCGTTGCCCATTCAGACCGCCCGCTAGCTTCGTTTGAACGCAAATAATATTTTTGTAATATTTGTTTATGCAGTGGATGCAAGTGACACAAATTCATACATCTTATTTATCCCGCATTTCAAATTAATAAGATGTAAACTCTAATATCTTTAATATTCTTTTGTAACGGTGACAGCCTGTTACAACAAAATCATCAAATATCTTATGAAGCTATGCCTTAATAAGACACAAAATCATTTAATGGACCTATTTAAACGATTAAATTCGACCTAAGTAATTTTTTTTAACTCTAATTTTTTTTTGTGTCATTTAGAATATTATGACATAGTATCAGATTGCAGTGGATGTAATTGACACAAACTATGTTTTCACACTAAAAACACTATCCTAAATGCAACACAGTTACATGTTTTCTCTCGAATATTTTTTTCTCCAAGATAATTCAAAATAAAAAATAATTACCACAAAATAACAAATTACTAGAAAAGCAAATTATATATATGACACAAAACAAAATGTAAGATTTACATCTTAACAAAGTATTCATAAGCGAAAACAGAATTGACTTTAATATTTTTATAACCTAGGGGTCAAAATATAGCCAGCGGTACAGGTCTATTATTCTGTGCTGTGTTCGAACCTCCAAACTCGTTATTTAAACAGAATTCATCGCTTTGTTAATTAAATTTTAACAGTTCAGCTATTAACTGACTGAAAATTGTCCAAGTTCTGAAGGGCCATCACTTCATTAAAAGTTTGCCATCATTTATTCATTATTTTAAGGACCGTCCACTTTGAAGCTCCGCTTTATTTGGGTTCGGGGATGACTATATAGGTAGCTTGATATATTTGGGTCATAACATTTTAATCTTTTCAATACCGGTATTGAAATCCCATATTTGTCCACTACTTTTAACAACACCACAATAATTCCGGAATTAAATCCGGTATTGAATATTTTTTTTAGGTTAATTTTTTTATGAAGCAGAAACGTCTGCGAGTGTTACTGCATTTTTTTAATTAAAGGAAAAATTTAAAAGTTTACAAGAAAATAAATCTGTTGTAACGAAACAGCAGATAAACTGTTTTGTTAAGACAAATTTATTTTCTGTGTAAATGTTATTAGTGCGTAATAATAACGTCAATATCGTGTTGATCTCATTTCTAGTATGAGTCGAGACAAGGGCCTGACACTCTTTGATAGAAAAAGATAGTCTTATTGCGATTCCTATAAGAGGAAAGAGAAAATAGTGCCATGCTTTGTCCTTATCACCGACCGGGTGGCATCATAAGTAGGAGGCGATGGCGAAATACCGAAATGTATAAGAGTGAAAGAGAAAAAATCCTATGCTGCCCAAATTTTATATGAATATTCTTTTTCTTACCCCCGGTCGCTCGGTGACGCGTCTATAACTACTTGTATATACTATATCTATGAGTCGAGATGACGTTTTATTGAGTGTGAGAACCTAGGAGGATATAACCAAACGGAGTAGCCATTAACAACCCTCTGTCGAAAATAGTCGGCCAATGGTCATGCCCAATGTATGGACTGACGTTTATTTGACATGGCTATTTTTACGTTACGCCAAAGATAGATATAACTCCGTAATAGATGGATACAGTCTAAGGAAAAACGTGCCTCGAAAATCAAGAAAATTTTACTCTCGATCAGAGGGCGCTACTAGTTTTGGCCTACTGTCGTATAGATGGCGTTGACGGTTTCGTTTGTTATTTTACAATTTTTACGCATATCAGTGAAAGAACATGGGTCAAAATCATAAAAATAATTAATGCAAATAAAAAAAATCATTGATCCATATTTAAATACATTTTATCGTATTTTTATAAATCTTAATTTTTAGTTTTAAAGTGTGTCGATAGATGGCAGTGAATTTACTGTGGTTACAAAATTTACTATTACAGTTAGTACCGCTCTAGTATAAGTTACTCTATGGTTACGCATACATTTGACGTTCCCTTCCCCCGCAAAAATCGGCAGACTTTTTTGTACAGAAAATTACAGACGTGGCGTCTCCGTTTGGTTATATCCTCATAGGTGTGTAACACATTATAAAGAGCTTAATGTGTGTAGATAAAGCAGTGTACGTAATTGTACACAATTAGACATTCAAACACTCGTGTGATGTTTTAATGCAACTCGCATTCAGCTCGTTTAGTAATAAAAAAACAGCAGTCACATAAACTACAAATATATCACAACGTTTTTATAATCAAATGAACTGCCTTGCGAAACATTTTAATTTAAACCCTTAGCGCCACTTGCAACATCACACTAACCCGGAGTTAACCGGTTAAACTGTTAACCCAGTGACAAATTGTACTGGTACCATGGCAACTCCACGTTTAACCGGTTAACCCCGGGGTAGTGGGATGTTACAAGTGGCCCATAAGGTTGTAAGTGTTCCCGCTCAGCAAAATGTAAAACCATGAAACCCAGATGGAATTTACACAGTACGCATAAAACTTTTAAGTGGCATCATTTGTATTCACGCGAAATTCAAGAGAAATAGATACACGCCGCTGTAGTGCCATCAATTTAGCTGGAAACGTCGTGTTCCTTGATTTCAGGATTGTTGGAGCTTGTATGTGTATTGTTTTTAGTACTTACATTGCTTTTGGATGCTTTTAACTCTGATAGAATATAACTTTGAGTGCTAGTAACATTTTAAACGGCGTTATTCATAAACCAGGCCAGTAACGTACCTACTGGCCTGAATTAGCTATGAACCGTTTGTCTTTATCTGTAGTTTTGACTTATGTATTTGCAATAAACAATAAACAGTGCGCAGAGGCGACAAAGTTTGGAAAAACTGATTGTCGTTGGAAACACCGAAGGCAAAAGATCGCGCGGTCGCTCACCAATAAGTTGGACTGATCAAGTTAAAGACTCAAAGACGCGTTGGACAGAAACCGGTGGAGGCAGATCATCCGCTCCAGATGCAACTGACCAAGATACCACGATCCTCAGACATGAGGGACCGACCAGAGAGAGAGATTTGCAATATAAGGATAAAACATTTAGGAACTGAATGCCTTCAATGTAAATTAACTCTTACCACCATTTTACTATACTTGGTCTTGTTTATCAACTTAAACGGTGTGTGCGTGTTAGAAAAACTTGCGCAGCTATAGATGTTGGTGTCAACTTTAGCCAGTCTTTCTTAGAGACCACGGGATTAATGCCGATCTCGAAACGTCGGAGGTTTAATGTTTAAGATTCGAGAATACGTGCCAGTTGCACCATTCGCATTTGACAGACTGATCAATGACACCCGGCGCGCCGCGGCGGTTTACAATGAAACTTTCCATACAATTTTAGCTAACTTTAACGATAACACACAGTTTGGTGCAACCGACCCTAAGTCCCGTCAAAGTTAATAATAATTTGAGAAAATCGTGAAAGTTGAAATCAATGTGTTCATCAAATATAAACTTTCACAGTTGTTACATTAGCGAAATAATAATTATCCGCAATATAAAACAAAACCACGCTGCGCTCCAAAACCTAAATCGTCGATGTAGCTCGGAAGGCGGCCAAGCTAAAATGGGACTGGGCTGGTCACGTCTGCCGAATGCCAAATGAGTTGTGGGGCAAAATCGCCACAGAGTGGGATCCCGAAAACACAAATCGGGGACATGGCAGTCCCCGCCAGCGATGGCGGGATGAACTAGACTCCTTTTTCAACGTCAGACACAGCACTGGACAGAGATCTGTGGAGAAATTGGGGGAGGCCTTTGCCCAGCAGTGGGACACGTAAGCAATATTGCTGCCGCAAATGTCGAAAATCCGGGCATCAAAATTGAGTTTGATATTTGCGGCCCTATGACTTCATAGGTGAGAAAAGGTTATTTAGATAGTCCCGAATCACCACCAGAAAATCACCAACAACTCCGTCATATCTTTGTTCCTGGTTCTCTATTGTTTTCCATAAATTCATAATGTATTGTTTGTCCGCATTTTCGTTAGTCATAATTTGGTTTTTCTCGGAAACGCGTAACTTTTCAGGATTGCCATAAAACAAACCTAACCTAACCTATCTATAGGATAACCTTATGAAAATCCTGAAAAGTTAACGGTTTCACAATTATGACTAATGATAATCTGACAATCATTACATTATGACTTTCAATAATGATGTCAAACAAAAGGACCCCCATTGTACACTTTTGGGGATTCGCGGGAGCCTATCACCCTCAAATTCCTTGAAAATTAAAGCTCGATGCCGTATTAGGTACTCCTGTGACTAGAACTTCAATCCTTCACTAATTTTTTTAAGAAAATTGTCAATGCTATCCAGCAGTAATGCCGCAACAGGTGCTGCTGCAGTCTCAATCCGAACGTCACCTTAATTTAATAATCGATTCTCTGTGTGCCACCATCTTAAAGCCACTTTTGCGGAACCCTCGTTAATCTGGACTTATTATAATGAATCCCAGAATGGCAGACGATTCAAACCTCAGTGGCTGAGCTTAGCTTGTCAAAGGTCTACCGACGCTAAGTTAGCCAGATTAGGGAGTTAGCTAATGAAATCAATTTCTGTGTAACTAAGTTAAAAAATAAATTCAGTATTTTTTGGTTTTAACATTGGAAGGAAATTAAAGTCAAAGACAAAGTCAATATATTCTTTTTTCAAATAGGCCTAGCAACAAGCACTTTTAGATTGTCAAGTTTTAAATATTACCTTAATCTAAATATCAGAGCAATTTATTGATGCAATTATTATTATTCTTAAAAACATTGAATTATTATAGATATGTCAAACTTAATAATAAGAATTAACAAAAGGATCGTCAAACACCAAAATTGTATAAAAAATACTAGTCTAGAAACTTTCTAAAATAAAAATCTAAATGTCAAAAAATACGGATTACCTAATATAGGTATTCATTGAATTATCAATTTCATTCTTATTAACACAATAATAAATAATTAATTATTTTCAATCACAATCCCACGGTATGCCACGGTGTTTCATCATTCATGTAGTCTTGTGTGCTATAATAGGCTTTAGAGATAAGTTTACGTTTTACATATTAGTAGAAATGCCACGAATATTCGGCAACTATTCCAGGAAACCTAATCCCGATAAGGCCTAGTTTCCCCTCGAGGTTGGAAGATCAGATGGCAGCGCTTTCATATAAACTACTGCCTCCGCCAATTCTTAGGGTTAGTTGTAAAGCAGACCCCAGGCTTCGATGAGCCGAGGCAATAAGCCGAAACAAACGCTAAAAAGAAGAAGAAAATATTCTAATCTATTAACCAGAGCACTAGCACTAATTTATTTTAGTAACAATATCTGGGAGACCGAGCTTTGCTCGGAAAACATTATAAAAACCTACCTAGATCGATTTTTCGCCGTCGAAATCGTTAGAGCCATTTCCGAGATCCCCGAAATATACATACATACATATATACGAGAATTGCTCGCTTAAAGGTATAAGATTGCATGAATGTCATCGAAATTTAGTAGCTTTACTAAATGTTAGGTCAGTCAGACACGGCGAATTTTCAAATTTAGTTTCCGAAACATCGATGATAAAATCCTACAACCGTGTTTTTATCTTCAAAATAGCATAATATTCAAAAAGTTCCAAATGGTCTTTAAGATAAGTAACTCTATTTCGTTCAATTTGGTTCCGAGTTTATTTCTTACGCCCCGTAATTGGGTAGTGGAATTCGTTACGGACTTTACGGTTCCCTGCCCGCGTGTTCCCATAGCTGTTGAGAGAGGGGCACCGAAAACCTTAAAACTGTTCAACAGAATGTCAGACGGCTGGTGACATTCTAATGGCGACTGCAGAAGCATTACGTTTGAGTGAAAGTGACGTTCCGGGCAGCAACATCGATTTTGACATTAGCGGCAGTAATGTCGCGCTGCGAGTCAAATTTTATTTTCTGGATTAATTGACATTTTGACTTTTTCTGCAGTAATAAGATAAGATCAGATGAGATGAGATGAGATGAGATGAGATGAGACGAGACGAGACGAGACGAGACGAGACGAGACGAGACGAGACGAGACGAGACGAGACGAGACGAGACGAGATGAGATGAGATGAGATGAGATGAGATAAGATAAGATAAGATAAGATGTTTATTTGTAAAGTCATGTACATGTGATGTTATTAAAGTTATACAGGATGCTTCCATGACACCCTGTCAGGGTACACAAATTGTCTTATATCTAGCATATGCAGTCGGCTGCAGCAGTATTTCACCGCGACAATGTCCTCGATATGTCTCGCCACTGCTAGGCCTCTAACATTGCAATCATTCATCGACAAACGCCAAACGAAAAGAAAAAAATATCGGGATGACAGATGCTACGAAAAGTCACTTGACTATTTCCATACGTTATACAGGATGACATTTTAACCACCTTTCAAACTGCGTAGTGACTTTATAGGTCATACCGAGCAACTTTTATTTAATATTTCGAGATTTCGGCATTGGTCCCATAATAAAAGGTGTCAATATGACAAAGAGGATATAATAGGATAGAGCGGTATTGTAATAGTAAATTTTGCGCCACAGCAAATTCACATCGACACACGATTAAAACTAAAAAAATATATCAATTTTTTTTAAATGATTTTGACAATGATTTAAACAACAAACGAAACAGTCAACGCCATCTATACGAGGGTAGGCCAAAGGTAGTGGCGCCATCTGATCGAGAATCAAATTTTCTTGATTTTCGAGGCACGTTTTTTCCTTAGACTGTATCCATCTATTACGGTTATATCTATCTTTGGTATTACCTATAAAGTCACTACGTAGAGTATGAACAGTGGTTAAAATTTCCCCCTGTATAAGTTGGCGTTTTCTATCAATGATTTTTATCGTGCCTAGGCCCCCTGGAGTCTGTATTTAAGCTATTGGAATAGCACCCCTGAGATGCCATCGAAACGGATAACCGTATTACAGGAATTGGATATTTAGAGGCAACCTGTCACTTTGAGATTCCATTATTTGCAAAGTTTGGGGTTTGATGGTAATGAAGTTTTACTCTTACTTCTTCATATTTTGACTCTAAGGGCCACTTGGCCCATGGTTACCAGTACAATTTGACACTGGATTAACGGTTTAACCGGTTTACCAAGGGTTAGTGGGATGGTGCAAGTGGCGTTCAATAAGAGTTATATGCGGTATTTTCGGACCGATCCGACCTTCAAACCTTCAAGAAAATAATGTACCTACTCCCATCTTAAAGGCCGGCAACGCACTCGCAACCCCTCTAGTGTTGCGGGTGTCCATGGGCGGCGGTAATCGCTTACTATCAGGTGATCCGTCTGCTCGTTTGCCTCCTATACCATTAAAAAAAACACGTATAACGTATTCCTTCGGATTCTTAGTTATTAAATCCAGCGGAGAGCTCACATGCTCTTGACACTAGCCTTTCCACAATAAAGCCATATTGGATTTAAGAGATCTTTTACAAAATATCCTTCCATACTATGGAAGGTAGAGTTAAGGAAATGAATCTTCATGTATCAAAAAGTGACCGTAAAAAACAGTAAATAGGCGGCGCCACCATACACTGAAGTACCTAGACCATACACCTAGTATTTATATAGATGTGCACCCGTGCAACCGTGAGGGACAGAATATACCTAAAGCGACAAAATTAAAAACACGTTTTAACATTCCTGGCAACATACCAGAAACAACCTACGTAATTTGGTCGGGTTATTTGCTGCCCCTCCCCCATTTCATCTCTACATTATTATACCTGTACGGTTCATGTCATAGTCTCCTATATATTACAATACTCTTTGGTCTCATAGCCTACCTAGCGCCACCGGAGAAATTAGGAACTATTATTTAAAGCTGAAAGCGGTCACTTTTGCAACAATTCTGCCATAAGAGATTGGCATCATTTCTATACCATCCATACTTCATACATTGTGACCACAGATTGCGTACAAGATGGAGCTTTTAAAGGTAATATTCGGATGCCGATTTCAAGGAGAATATGACCGCTAGGCGACTGCAGCAGCAATACTGAGGGCGTCACTACGTTCGACGTGTTGCCTCTCTGTCGCACTTGTAAATTTGTACGTAAGTGTGACAGGGAGGCAACACGTCGAACGTGGTTCGCGGTAGGCCTTCTATTGCGGCAGTAACGCAGCGCACTACGTAGGCGAATAACACGCGAACGCGAAGTTCTCTCTCTAAATATTTATCAAACGACACAAGTTTCGAAAACTCATTGATACTAGCAAATACCTACTAAAATAGTCAGGATTCGAATCTACGAAGAAGTATTTATTTGTTAAGTCGCGGAAGTTTTTGTTTTTAAAGGGGCCCACTGACTATCAGTCCGCCGGACGATATCGGCCTGTCAGTTAGAACAAAAATTTGACAGTCCCGAACAACTGACAGGCCGATATCGTTCGGCGGACTGAAAGTCAGTGGGCCCCTTAAAACTAGAAAAGGGAATTTTCCTACCAAAATTGAAAATAGGACTAAACTTTAAACGTCGAAAATTCAATATTTCCAATTCTCCTTACGCAAATTCGAAACATTTCCTATCAGTACACTTACCACGAGTTTCATTCGAAATGCATCTCTCGAACTTATAATAATACTCGCTTCAGCCCGCGACTTTGTCTGCGTGGATGAAAACTACCTATCCAATGTCCTTTCCCGGGCTACAAACTAGAGTCAGACCAAGATAACTCTGCAGCGATTTTTATACCACATAACGTGCAAGTGTTAAGTATTTTGAACGTCAAACAAGCACGTCTGTGCTATAAAAATCGCTGCAGAGTTATCTTGGTCTGCTTCTATCTCCGTACCAAATTTCATCTGTCCGTTCAGCGGTTTAAGCGTGGAGAGGTAACAGACAATTACTTTCGCATTTATAATATTAGTAGAGATTTCAAAACTCGTAGTCTACGAGTGAGTTGACTGTTGCTAGCGTTTGCGGCGTTGGTAAACTCATGGTAAGGGTTAAGAGCTCACGTATCAAACGTTACTCGAGGCAAATTCGCAATATTGTGCGGTATTTCATAAATCGAGGGGTGAAACGTAACGGGGTGAAATATAGCGGGGTGAAGTATGATCGCATATTTCAGCTACAAACCAAATGCAACGTCAAACGGCGATACGGGGTGTGAAATGTGGAGTATCGAGCGTTCGCAGAACGCATCCACACGTTACTAGATGGAACAACTAAATGTTCAACGACTGAGATGTTTTTGCCACAGATATAAATATACCATAGATGACGCAAATGCATCTACTTCGCGTATCCGAACCCCGACCAAGCGTCGAGGTTGACAGTCGCTCTTGACAGTCCACGCGCGTCAGTTGTTGCAGCCAGACGTCCGTGAAAACTTAAAAAATGCTTCGTTGAGTGATAATTAACTGCAACAGCCCAAAAATTGCGACCACCCAAAGGCAAGGACGTATTTCTTATCACAGGTAAGTAATTTTAAAATTATATTTAGCGTAAATTTTGTATGAAAAAGTCGGTCGGCACGCTTGGTTTCAATACAAATCGTGATATTTTCGTCATCTAGGTAGTACGCTACCTAGATGACGAAAATATCTGTGAATTAAATGTGGTTTTTGCTAACAAGTGTTTAGTATTTGGGTTATGTATAAGGGCGCCTATCTGTGTGGTCTTATCTGCTGTACTCTCTTTCTGTCTCGGCAAACAACCGACTAATCGGAGAAGGACGAGACAATTAAGAGCGAGACGAGAAGGGAGCAGCGTGTACACACTCGTTCTCGGCCTATCTCGAGGTCTCTCTACGAGTGAGTATAGCCGGCATTAGTGTTTTCACTTCACGATATGGGATCTATGGGAGGTAGTCTGTAGGCTGGCATGTAATTTGAGTATTTTGTCGCGTGTGCTAAAAAAGGCAACAGAAAAATGGCTGACAGAGTATCGTTTGGCTAGTGGGGATGTTATTTGTGCTTTTTAAATTTAGTTACTAGGTATCTCAGTGCGGTTACTTTCTTTTATAAACTGAAATAGATAACATATACTAAAGAAAAAGTGACCAAGACCTTTGAACTGGTCACGGTCACTGGACCACCCGCGTGCCAAATTCTCGAGTCTTATATTGACCGGGATATTCTCTCTCAGTGATTACCTTTTGTATTATTTATGAGCTTCCGATATTTCGACGCAGTTACATGCAAAAGGTAATCACGGTCTATATCGCGGTCAATATAAGGCCAGGATTACACTTGTAAGTTTTACTTACGTAAGTAGGGACGCTATTTGCTAGAATGAGATAACGATATTCATATCTCATTCTGTAGTATAGCTGTGTCCCTTCTTACGTAAGTAAAACTTACAAGTGTAAGCCTGGCCTAAGTCTAGTGACACTAACCTAAAACTCTAAATTCTCGAGTGTACAAATACAGTGTGTTAAAAAAAATTTGGGCCCTGGAGGGAAAGTATCTACCTTAAAACCTTATGTTAGCTCATTCTACTTAAAGGAAACATTCTATTATTTTTAAAAAGGAACAAAACTGCATTCAAAATTTTTTATAAATTCGCTTCTCCTTTAAGGATGACTCACGTTAGACCGGGCCGTGTCCGGGCCGGAGCTTCCGGCGCTTACTTTTCTATGACATGACAGGTGATCACGTGATGCTTTCCATAGAAAAGTAAGCGCCGGAAGCTCCGGCCCGGACACGGCCCGGTCTAACGTGAGTCATCCTTTATCCCTAAAGCTTCTGATCTGCCATCATTCTCCCTTTATAATATAATACTTAGTATAAGTATATTCCGTCGCTATAAAAATAGCTTGACCTGCCCTTATATGACCGGTCTGAACGTACCCGAAAAATTCAATTTCACGAACCGGCTCATTCATTGTACGTAACTTATTCTTAAAAAATGTTACCCATTCATCTCGCAGTTATTAAAAACCTCATACCAGTGACCTGGAAGTCTATATAGCCACCAGAATTAGAAGACCTGTCTTACCCTTCTTTGGGCTTCCTGGTAATGATATGGGCAGGGGGCACAGAGGGGTAGGTAGGGGTCTACGAGTTTTGGACATTTTTATAGCGTGGGAGTGATGATGGAGGTGGTGTGTTGTTTGGGTCACATTTTATAAAAAAAAACCGGGTGCGAGTCGGACTCGCGTTCCAAGGGTTCCGTACATTACACAATTTAAACAATGTATTTTTTATGTGAAATGTCTTTAAAAAAAACCGTAGGGGTCGGATCAAAAATTAAGTAATTAAGTCCGACTCACGCTTGACTGCACATTTCTAATAGGTTTTTCGGTGATCTATAGGTAAAGATCTATATTGTGTATTTTTTTCAAAATTTTTGACCTAGTAGTTTCGGAGATAAAGGGGGGGGAGGGGTATGGTCATTTTTTGCCTATTTTCTTGAATAACTTCTAAAATATTTATCTTAAAATTATAAAAAAATATATACTTGAGATTCTCACAATGAGCTCTTTCATTTGATATGTAACACGATATAGTTTGACAAACTTTATTTTTTAATTTTCTCATTTACCCCCTAAAAGTGGCCCCCGTGTTTAAAATTAATTTGTTTACGTTACATGCCCATCTATGGGTCACAAACTTAATTGGTCCAGTAGTTTCGGAGAAAATAGGCTGTGACAGACGGACAGACAGACAGACAGACGGACAGACAGGCAGACAGACAGACAGACAGACGCACGAGTGATCCTATAAGGGTTCCGTTTTTCTCTTTTGAGGTACGGAACCCTAAAAATGGACAAGTGCGAGTCGGACTCGCGCACCGAGGGTTCCGTACTTTTTAGTATTTGTTGTTATAGCGGCAACAGAAATACATCATCTGTAAAGATTTCAACTGTCTAGCTATTACGGTTGATGAGATACAGCCTGGTGACAGACAGACAGACGGACAGCGGAGTCTTAGTAATAGGGTCCCGTTTTTACTCTTTGGGTACGGAACCCTAAAAATCAAAATTCTAAGTTAACGTAAAAAAAGGAAAAAACGTATAATTCGACACTCTCACGGGAATCAAAATGTTTGATACAAAAATAAACTTATGAGGTAGCACTTCATACAGTGACTCCACAGACTCAGCCCGACCTCGGCACGTCATGAATAACTGAGCCGTCAGTGATTGTGCTGAAATATTAAAGGCCCATCCCGCGCCTCTCGTTTTTATTCAACGTGTGTTTGATACTTTATTAGGTTTATTACAGAGCTTATCTTGCAGATATTGCAGATTACATAAGTTATGTCACTATGTTGACATTATGTAACTGTGATGTGATGAAAAATGAAAAAAAAAATGAGATAGGAAGACGAGTTCAGGCAGGTGGCTGGAGCCTTGTGGAGAAGACAAGTTCTGGACAGGGACTCGTGGAGGAATATGGAAGAGGCTTATGCCAAGAGCAACCAGACAAGACGTCTGCGGAGAAAGGCTAGCAGTAAGCAGTAAGTAAGTAAGAAGGTAACTGTGATGTAGCACCGCCACCTCTAACTGACTTTAGCAAAGGCCCTGGAGGCTGCTTTTTCTCTAAGGCTCACTTGTACCATTCCACTGACCGGGCTTATCCGGTTAAACCTGGAGTTACCTGTACAATTTCACGGACGAACGGTTTTATCGCTTAATCCCGGGTTACTGGGATGGTGCAATCCTTAACCTGGGGTTAACCGGTTAAACCTGGAGTTACTATGATCACAAAATAAATAATATGATAAGGCACAAGGTTCACTCTCTAACAAAACGTTATTTTATCGTCTATTACGAGAGCGACCGTTCTGTAGCGGTGCGCGGCAATTTCTATGGTTAGACACCAATATTGGTGTAGGCCGCATGTACTTGTAGCGATGCGAAGAAATCGCGGAGTGAGCCACGCCTGGTATTAGTTATGCTCAAAATAGTTAAGCCAGTGGAATTAAGATTCTTAGTTTGCGTTTAACAACACCGTGTATAACTGTCGCCTCTAATCAAAGGGAGTGGAACTAGAAGCGAGGCGGTCATCAAATAGAATTTTGTCGGACGAGTGCTGACCTGCTGCAGTGAATGTAGATGGATACATTTGTATGGCACAAATATGGTATTGATGGGTACAAATGCATGGACATTTCCTGCTAAAATCGGTTATGTCAGCCACCTGAGAGCTCACGAACGTCACTCTTATTAATCAGTACAAAACAGTTGAAGAAACCGAAGGAACCGGCCGACAGTAACCGGCCAGGACAGTCGTTTGATGATGATTATGATGTAGTTGATGTATTACTATTATTTTCAAAAAGAACATGCACATTGTATCTTAAATAACCCACTTTAAGGAATAAACAAATATTTCTCACGCATTGTCCACCATGTTTACGAGTTGCGATCTACTCTGCTACACCACACAAACATCGATTTAAAAGCCAGTTCAAATGTGATAGTTATTGTTCGGGAATACGGTACATAATTGAATGTATTTTTGAATGGAATTTGGGGTTGTTATCCACGATGGTGCAGTACTATTGTCTTCGACGAATCTGTTGATGTCAACTACAATCCGTAACAGTTTGTCAGTAATTGCGATGGAATCAAGAGTGTTTGTTCTGGTGCTACTGGCTATGCAGATTGTGATATCTGTAAGTATTTTTGTGTATTTTTTCTTTTTTGTCGTATAATGATTGAGGGACATGACGATTGTGGAAGTGTGGACACTCTTCACCAGTGCTCTCAGCGGATTTGCAGTCTTGACTGCCCCCGGCCCCAGGCCCTGCAGCACTGCACAGACTGCTAATGCATGTGCTGCCGCCCCTAATGTATTGCCGCTCTAGGCCCGGGTCTACTGGGCCTTAGGGAAAACCCGCCATTGAGTGCTCTCCAAGCCGCTCTATCTTTGGCCTGGTGTATATTAGTAATTTGGCTTTAGAGTCTGATATTATTCTGTCCGCCTAACACGTGGCCATACGTCCATCCGTGGCTTCCTTGCCATGCGGCCAGTGATCATGAGCTTCTCCAGAACAACTGGACCTGTTCTGTTCAGATATTCGAAAAACTAAGTACCTACCCGTTGGGTGCAAATACTAGCGAGGTTTTGAAGTTGAGTTCAATAAATCTCCTTTTTCGCATTCATTAGTGATCCTCAAAAACAAGAGGGAAGCATGTTTAGCCCTTTTAAAAGTTATACTTACTCTTCTAACTTGTTAATTTTAAATAATTCTTCTTTAGAAATCTATAACATTATTTCGCAATAATTTGTAAATTGCATTTCCATTTTCCATAAAAATAGAGTTATATTCAATATAGTAATATATTAATATAAAATTGCTGCATTAATATTATGTTTGTATAACAGAGGCAGAGTCCAGATTCAGAAGGAAAGGCAGTAAAAGTTCGGAAATCGACCTCTGATATTTCCAAACATTATCCGCCTGGCTCTGAAAGCAAAAGATGGGAATCCCTGCCGGGACATCGAGAAATACTACGAAGAAAGGTACTTATTACGATTAACGGAAAACCAGCGTTCATGACCAGTTCTGCATTATCAGTGCTTGGTAACAACACCCGAGATGACTCACTGAAATTTGTCGACATACTATCATACAAAGATTCTGTATTTCAAAATGGAAAACACATAAAAAAAAATTATGCAAAAGTATTTTATCGGCATTTTTAAGTGTTGTTACAGCAAAGGTTGAGATCTTCTTTTGAGCAACAAATATGCTTGTGACATAAACTCCTGCTTTTCCAGAAATTCAAGGGTAGAATGAAGATGTTTGTGTATATAACACTTAAAACTAAATACTTCTTTTAGGTATACTAAAAGCTATATGATTATTATAATTAAAAAAAAAAATTACTACTTTACCTAAAATAAGTTTATTTATGTATTGTTTGTACTGTTATCATATTTATGTAACTATTAACCTATCATTTTTTGGCAATAAAGTGATTTGAAGTTAAAGTTGCAGTTATGAATTTTTTTTTATTTATTTTAATTATAGGACAAATCAGATAGACCTAATCCCACAGTAAGCATAGAAAACATCCATAACACAAAAACAAATCCGTACAGTTAACTCGAGATATAAAATTGAAGAAATTTGAACCTCATGTGATTCTATTTTATTTTCTTTCAAGCCTTAACTTCTTTAACTTCTTTCCGCCGTGTACCGAAATATTTGTGACAACCACAGAAATAAATAAATGTCCTTGCCTGGATTCGAACCCAGGACCTCTTGCTTCGTAGGCAGGGTTACTACCGACTAGGCTAGGAAGCCATCTAAATACTTATGAAAATTCATATTTATCGACCGAGTGAAGCGAAGGTCTCCGTTTCAGCTTGGCATGAATGCGTTTGTACGTCCGGCTGTCCGGCCTCAACAGTACCCCTAGTACACACTTCATTCGAGAGCGTGACGTAACGTACGCGATTGCGTTGTGTTATTTTGTATGGGATTGAGTTTCCAAAACGTTCAGCTTGGCGCGCTGTTCAAAATCCCATACAAACAAAGACATAACGCAAACGCGAACGCTCGTCACGCTTTCGAATTAAATTTACACTAGGAGTTCCGGGCGCATAATTTCTCAACCGATTCTCGTGAGTTTTTGTGAGCAAGTTCTTATAATTAATGGATTTTTTTGTTGAATCAGTTTCTATTCTCGACGGTTTTAAAAATGGCAAAGCTAGCTGTACTGTAGCTCACAGAAATACTAGTTCGTATATGCACATCATGCACATGTAATAAGTAACATAAGTTTAGAAATCAAACGTTTAAATGTAGTAATCGGCAAACTTTCGATTTACGCAAAAATTATCTGCGTGTTCAGTTTTCTTATATCCCTGCTAAAATATATAAAAACAAAATTAAATATAAATACAGAAGACACTGGTATTTTTTTACACAAATAGTAAAATACTGTATTTTTCATTAATTGACAATTTATTGTTTTATTCAGCCATCTGGACACTTAACACCACTTAGACCGGATGACATGGACACAGACGGAGTAGTCTCAGTTGCAGTCGGACCCCCGCCTGTAAGACCTAAATTTGACAGAAGCAAAGCAATACGAAGCAAAAACATAGTTAATAATAATACCCTCACTACAAGAGCACCAAGTAATAATGCTGTCAACTTTGTAAAGGATATCCTCACACAGCTGGGACGAGAGTTCCTGACACATCAAGTGAACGAAGACTTCGTATTTGGACAATACATTGGCATTTCAATGAAAAATTTAACAAGTGATTTAAAAGTAAAAATGCAACATGACATTTTAGATATAATAGTTAAGTATCAGAGACTCAACAGCGGTGAGATAACTAAAGAAGATATCAAGTCAAAAGAAGAGGATAAGAATAAAGGTCCGAAATATGATCAAACGGAGAAAAAAACGACAAACCATGAAACAGAAGAACCTTGGCCGGATTTTTCGAACTTAGCAAAAATAGTTGGTTAGGTGAAAGGTCTAGTAGTCTTAATAAAAGTTAAAGAAAACCCGACTAGGTATAAGATCGAGATAAATCTAAAACAGTTTTAATAAAATACACAAATTTACAAATAAAGACACAAAACTCCTGTCTTTACAGGCCGAAGGGGGTGTTTTAAATCGACACGAGTTGTTAATTACCTATTCGCACATGTATCGTACAACGTTTCATAGTACATATGGCCCTTTAAATTTTCGACATAGTTGCGTAATGTGCTAATTATCGCACTAGTTCGGTAGAGTAGATGTACTGTAAACCCTTTACACTCGGCTTGAAACAATCGTGAGTTGACTTTGAAAAAAACTAAGCACGAAAAATAACGTACCATTGACATGCCATTTCCTATCTCTATCACACGCACATAATTATAATTAGTGCGAGCGGGGCAGCAATATAATTATTATATTTATTTCTAAAAAGGCATATAAAAAAAAGAAAACAAAGAAGAATATAATTATGCGTGTACGATAGAGTTAAGAAATAGCGTGTCAATGTGTATGAAATTCTTCGTGCTCAACATCTTTATTTAATGATTTTAAGGTAAGACAAAATTACTTACATTTTAATTATACCTAACTAATGTACATGATCTACAGTCAGCTGAAGGGAGAAGTGACCCCCTGCAAAAAAATCTATGCAGGGGGGTTCACTTCTCTCTGCAGCTGACTGTAGATCATGTTTTAGATGAAAACACTTCCATTCCAACATTCACTTTCACTTTAATGACTAAGTATTACTGTGTCAGTATTATCTTCTATCGCTTTAACATTATTAAATCAATGCGACAAAGTCATAGTTTAATTTATAGTGTTAACTCGATTAAGTCCTAAACAAATGCCTTTTATATCGATAATCGGATTGGAAACCTGTTATTTTAGGATGAGAAACTTTTGTCGTTCACATTCTCATTGTAATCGGATTATGGCGTCCATTGTGTTGACTTAGGCCCACAGCCGGCCTAGCCAAGGTGACAATCGCTATCGCTTTGACAACGAAACGCTTTGTGTCTCTCTATCACTCTTCCATATTAGTGCGACAGTGACAGTTGCGTTTCGATCGCTACGGAGCGTTAGCGATTGGCGTGTTGGCTATGGGGCCAGACTACATAAGGAGCGTTTGTGAAGAGCGCAGTCACTACACATATATGTAGGTACTTCTTCAGTCGGATATTCTTGTCAGAGCAGTAGTGATCATTGAGGTCGTTGTACGGCCTTTTTCGTTATTTCCCGCCATGCTTCTCTATTTATTGCATTCCGCACGCACAGATTTAAAGGTGACCCGGTGAGAGCTTTGACTTGGTTGGTTTGAGGGTCGCAATCTGGGTCTTGTGTCATCCACTCTGCCCTGAACAACAAATCTCTCCATGGCGTCGTCTTCCCTGCGCGTAACGTGACCGAAGTATCTAAGGATACGAGAGTGAACGATTGCCGAAAGTCTGTGTAACCTTGAGTTCCTGGAGAATGGATATATTAAATTAGTGCGACGCTGAGTCCACAATATCCGCAGCATCTTTTGCAGCACCATTGGTACTGGTAGGCTCTTTGAGAACCATAGACACGCTATACGAAATAATTTTCACCGCAACAGGTTGTAAAGGCTCTCTTTATTCTTCAAAAACCGGCCAAGTGCGAGTCGGACTCGCGCACGAAGGGTTCCGTACCATTACGTAAAAAACGGCAAAAAAATCACGTTTGTTGTATGGGAGCCCCCCTTAAATATTCATTTTATTCTGTTTTTAGTATTTGTTGTTATAGCGGCAACAGAAATACAACATCTGTGAAAATTTCAACTGTCTAGCTATCACGGTTCATGAGATACAGCCTGGTGACAGACGGACAGACAGAAGTACAGCGGAGTCTTAGTAATAGGGTCCCGTTTTTACCCTTTGGGTACGGAACCCTAAAAATGGATGAGAAAGTTGCATCCAGTATTGAGATTCGTCTGATATCGGATGCCCTATTTGCATCCTCAGCTGCTGCTTTGGAGCACAAACTTTCGCTTTCCGACATGACCGACATCTTCTTCATTATTATTCACAACGACGGGACTAGATCGCGTAAAATTAAGTCCCGTCATTGTGAATAATATTTAATAAGAAAAAATCGTGAAAGTTTAAATCAGTGATCTACTCGCAGGCCTCTATTGCATGCATGCCATCAATAAGACTAAGATAAAAAAGGGCCATTATTTAATACTATCAACTTTCATGACGTAAACGAAAATAACCATTAAAATAAATTTGGAAAAATTGCACTCCTCATACCTTTCAAATCTTCTCGATTCATTGCTTCGCCGCATCGTTTTGAAATAACTGACAATAAAAGCTGGCCAAGTGCGAGTTGGACTCGCGCACGAAGGGTTCCGTACCATTACGCAAACAACGGCAAAAAAATCACGTTTGTTGTATGGGAGCCCCACTTAAATATTTATTTTATTATGTTTTTAGTATTTCTTATTATAGCGGCAACATAAAAACATCATCTGTGAAAATTTAAACTGTCTTTGTCACGGTTCATGAGATACAGCCTGGTGACAGACAGAAGGACATTCAGACAGACGGACAGAGGAGTTAGTAATAGGGTCCCGGTTTTACCCTTTGGGTACGGAACCATAAAAAGTAGGAAGTTATATTTTCTCAACATGAAATATTCCTCTTACATTCATGTTATACTTGTAAAACTGAATCATTTCACATGGAAGAAATTTCACTGCTGTTTTATTGAAGCATGCTCGTTCACTCGTATACCACGCTCCGGTTCTCGTCTTTACAATCTTACTTTTAAAATGACTTATATCCCACATTTCCTACATACACTTACGTCTATTTACACACTAAAGTTGACGTCAAAGATATCTATTCATTTTGTTCCTTGTTACAATGGGATAAGGTGCAAAAGAGTTGACATAATTGTGACAGCGACATCGTTAAGTATACGGTGTGCATATATCGCAGGTTTATTGGACAGATGAGTTCGCTTTGAATAGTTCTTTTGGTTTTTGGCCGCGTGTGTGGAATGTCATAATAGTACATTTCGAAATGAGTGGCGATAAATTAAAACACGAAGCGAGTGTTTTAAATCGACACGAGTTGCGAATTACCTATTCGCACATTGCATCGTACAACATTTTACAGTAGGTACATATGGCCCTTAAACTTTCGACATATTTACGTAATGTGCTAATTATCGCACTAGTGCGGTAAAGTAGCCCCATATGTACTGTGAATATCATAAGTATTTTACAGCTTCTGAAAATTCTTGCCTACTATTATTACGAGAAAAGTGGACGAAATTTTCTTCACACAAACGTAGTGCCGATTTTCCTCTCTGGATATTGATATTATGGAAAATATTTTTATATAATGTGATGTATGTTATACTATGTTCCTTTGTAAGAATCTTTCGATAATAATATTTTATTATTATACGAAATCTAGAAACGAAAAAATAAAACGTTCATATTTTTAAAGCTAATAACTTTTATAATTCGTTGGTCAAACCAAATTGTCAGTAAAAAAACCAAAAAAAAACTAATCCTTTTCTTTTGGGTGCAAGTACTAGTGTAAGACAAAGATAGTACGATTGTCTCTGTCTATGTTTGAAATACAGTCCTGTGACAAAACTACATATTGCTGCCCCGCCCCGCCCATGATACCGGCGGTCAGTGCCACTGTGCGAGCGAGGTAGCAATATAATTACGCGTGTGCGATAAAGATAGGAACAGGCGGGTCAATGTACTAAAATTCTTCGTGGTTAGTGTCCTTACTTTAGTCAAATACTAAAATTTTACTTTACATGCACCAGATTCCAGAATCAGGCACTGCAGGTGAACCGTTAAGTGCATAGAGATATTTACGGGGACAAAGACAGGTATAAACCGGTTTACGGCCAAGGACTGTAAAACGAGTTATCGGTACATTAACTGAGGCCAGGAATCCGGGCATGTACTGGGTTTATAGGACCGAAGAGTTATAGCGTAGTTTTCGATCGGGTTTCTTGGGTTAATTGTGAAAATATCGAAGCAAAGGTACCTAATAATTTTACAGGATGTAGACGGTAGTACTATTAGTTATTCTGTGGTTATTGGTAGTTGGTAGTATGTTTGTTTTATTTTATTAATGCAATCGAAACAGGAAAATTAATATAATATTGTCTTCGATTACCGCGATAGTTACTCATGAAATAAAACTATGAAAACGGATTAAATCGCGTATATTGAATTTATAATACATCCCGACGTTTCGAACCCTTTACAGCGTTCGTGGTCAACGGGTGACCCGTTTTCATAATTTTATTTCAGGAAAATTAATAGTTAAATAGAGGTCACGTTTTCGGTTCGGGCGGAGTACGTCACTTTCGGAGTACGTCACTTTCTGAGTATGTCACTTTCTGAGTACGTCACTTTTGGAGTACGTCACTTTTGGAGTACGTCACTTTTTGAGTATGTCACTTTCTGAGTAGGTCACTTTCGGAGTACGTCATTTTTTTAGTACCATCGCTCACACCACGCTATGCGACGTAAGCGCCAGCCGCCATTAGGTACCTTTTGCTGACGTTTGTACGTAATAATAGTGTCTATTGTAATATGTGTTTTTAACTTATCTCTGTCTCCGTCTTTTGTATGTTATATTATATATTAATTTTGTTGTTTTTCTTGTTACCTGTCGTAATTGTTTCACCGGATGGTCTCACCGGAAGATCAGCGCTGGAAGTCGCCAGCAACATGCTGAGGTGAGACCATTTCGTAGCACTTTTTCTTTTTATTTAATATGTTTCTCTGTTTTGTATAACTTTCTATTTGTGTGTGCTAACGAATAAATTATTTCTATTTCTATTTCTATTTTGCCATGGAACGTCACATCTTTACTATTTCATATCTAGTGAATCTCTATTACTAATGTATAAAACCGGCACATAGAACCAGTATTTTGCGACATGAGTTGATGTTGTTTTGACAACAAACCATAAAAGCGGAGCGTGTCTCGCGACCTAAACGCGTAAGCGACATGAATCTTACGGCGCTTACGACGTTTTGTCCGCGTGGTACAGGTTGCGATTGCGACAATTTCATTGTTTGGTATGGCTTCTTTATAATAATAATATCTCAATGTCTTTATGTTAAGAAACTGGTCAAACTCCCACTGTGGCCAGGGGTGCGAAACTCCTCGCTTTGGGCAAACTTGGCTCCGTTCGGCTCATCATTGCTCCGAGCCATTATTAGGGTTGGCACAACTTGACGTCCCTTTGCTCGACCACAGATAAGATAATGACTTGAATTTTGACAACCCTAAATAACCCAAAGGGATAGTGCCTTATATTAGAAGACCCTGAATCGCTATCAAACTTCGGTTTTGTAGGAAGTTGCCCTTTCTATACGGTAGTACTATTACTTATTCTGTGCTGTGTTCGAACCTCCAAACTCGTTATTTAAACAGAATTCATCGCTTTGTTAATTAAATTTTAACAGTTCAGCTATTAACTGACTGAAAATTGTCCAAGTTCTGAAGGGCCATCACTTCATTAAAAGTTTGCCATCATTTATTCATTATTTTAAGGACCGTCCACTTTGAAGCTCCGCTTTATTTGGGTTCGGGGATGACTATATAGGTAGCTTGATATATTTGGGTCATAACATTTTAATCTTTTCAATACCGGTATTGAAATCCCATATTGGTCCACTACTTTTAACAACACCACAATAATTCCGGAATTAAATCCGGTATTGAATATTTTTTTTAGGTTAATTTTTTTATGAAGCAGAAACGTCTGCGAGTGTTACTGCATTTTTTTAATTAAAGGAAAAATTTAAAAGTTTACAAGAAAATAAATCTGTTGTAACGAAACAGCAGATAAACTGTTTTGTTAAGACAAATTTATTTTCTGTGTAAATGTTATTAGTGCGTAATAATAACGTCAATATCGTGTTGATCTCATTTCTAGTATGAGTCGAGACAAGGGCCTGACACTCTTTGATAGAAAAAGATAGTCTTATTGCGATTCCTATAAGAGGAAAGAGAAAATAGTGCCATGCTTTGTCCTTATCACCGACCGGGTGGCATCATAAGTAGGAGGCGATGGCGAAATACCGAAATTTATAAGAGTGAAAGAGAAAAAATCCTATGCTGCCCAAATTTTATATGAATATTCTTTTTCTTACCCCCGGTCGCTCGGTGACGCGTCTATAACTACTTGTATATACTATATCTATGAGTCGAGATGACGTTTTATTGAGTGTGAGAACCTAGGAGGATATAACCAAACGGAGTAGCCATTAACAACCCTCTGTCGAAAATAGTCGGCCAATGGTCATGCCCAATGTATGGACTGACGTTTATTTGACATGGCTATTTTTACGTTACGCCAAAGATAGATATAACTCCGTAATAGATGGATACAGTCTAAGGAAAAACGTGCCTCGAAAATCAAGAAAATTTTACTCTCGATCAGAGGGCGCTACTAGTTTTGGCCTACTGTCGTATAGATGGCGTTGACGGTTTCGTTTGTTATTTTACAATTTTTACGCATATCAGTGAAAGAACATGGGTCAAAATCATAAAAATAATTAATGCAAATAAAAAAAAACATTTATCCATATTTAAATACATTTTATCATATTTTTATAAATCTTAATTTTTAGTTTTAAAGTGTGTCGATAGATGGCAGTGAATTTACTGTGGTTACAAAATTTACTATGACAGTTAGTACCGCTCTAGTATAAGTTACTCTATGTTTACGCATACATTTGACGCTCCGTTCCCCCGTAAAAATCGGCAGACTTTTTTGTACAGAAAATTACAGACGTGGCGTCTCCGTTTGGTTATATCCTCATAGGTGTGTAACACATTATAAAGAGCTTAATGTGTGTAGATAAAGCAGTGTACGTAATTGTACACAATTAGACATTCAAACACTCGTGTGATGTTTTAATGCAACTCGCATTCAGCTCGTTTAGTAATAAAAAAACAGCAGTCACATAAACTACAAATATATCACAACGTTTTTATAATCAAATGAACTGCCTTGCGAAACATTTTAATTTAAACCCTTAGCGCCACTTGCAACATCACACTAACCCGGAGTTAACCGGTTAAACTGTTAACCCAGTGTCAAATTGTTAGTGGGATGGTGGAAGTGGCCCTTAAGGTTGTAAGTGTTCCCGCTCAGCAAAATGTAAAACCATGAAACCCAGATGGAATTTACACAGTACGCATAAAACTTTTAAGTGGCATCATTTGTATTCACGCGAAATTCAAGAGAAATAGATACACGCCGCTGTAGTGCCATCAATTTGGCTGGAAACGTCGTGTTCCTTGATTTCAGGATTGTTGGAGCTGTACGTGTGTATTGTTTTTAGTACTTACATTGCTTTTGGATGCTTTTAACTCTGATAGAATATAACTTTGAGTGCTAGTAACATTTTAAACGGCGTTATTCATAAACCAGGCCAGTAACGTACCTACTGGCCTGAATTAGCTATGAACCGTTTGTCTTTATCTGTAGTTTTGACTTATGTATTTGCAATAAACAATAAACAGTGCGCAGAGGCGACAAAGTTTGGAAAAACTGATTGCCGTTGGAAACACCGAAGGCAGAAGATCGCGCGGTCGCTCACCAATAAGTTGGACTGATCAAGTTAGAGACTGAGTCATCCTCTGGTTTCAAAAAAAAAAATAAGCCTTTATAGCTGCTCTACATTGATAACAATATATTATTAGGTATTACTTTTCTTCTTTTTAACAGCTTGTCTTTCGACAAAGGCATCCTCTAAAGATTGCCATTTCTCCCTATCTCTTGCAAGTCTAATCCATCCTGGTCCGGCCACTTTTTTGAGGTCATCTTCCCAGCGTTTCCATTGGCCGCCCTGGTTCCTTGCACAGGCTATTGGGTACCATTCTGTTATCTTCCTGGTCCATTTATCAGTTTTTTCTCTTATCATGTGTCCTGCCCACTTCCATTTTAGTGTTTTACATACTTTATTCGCATCTCTGAATTTGGTTATACCTTTATTTTGTTTAGTTTTATTTTATCTGCTTTCTACACGGTCGTCAAAGACGCGTTGGACAGAAACCGGTGGAGGCAGATCATCCGCTCCAGATGCAACCCTGATACTAACCACGATGCCACGATCCTCAGACATGAGGGACCGACCGGAGAGAGAGAGAGATTTGCAATATAGGGATAAAACATAATTTAGTTAGTTAGTTGTAGTTAAAAAGTTTTATGAATAATGGCGTTAAGTTTTATAAGACTTCGTTCATGTAGATATAGTTTAGGAACTGAATGCCTTTAATGTAAATTAGCTCCTACCCCCATTTTACTATACTTGGTCTTGTTTATCAAATTAAACGTTGTGCGGGTAGTTAGAAAAACTTGCGCAGCTATAGATGTTGGTGTCAACTTTAGCCAGTCTTTGTCGGAGACCACGGGGATTAATTCAATTAAATTTAATTTAATTATTTATTTCAAATCATTTTGATCCATATAGTGTTATTAATGGGTATGTTAGGTGTGTTGTGTGTAGTGTTCTTAATGCCGATCTCGAAACGTCGGAGGTAATTTTAATGTTAAAGATTCACGACTAAGTGCCAGTTGCAACATCCGCACTTGACAGGCCGACAATGACACCCTTTTGTTTTTTATGTCAAAGGAAAGAGATGCAACACGAATATTTGCCAAATACAGCGAAGTGTGGTGCCAGCATAACGATGACGAACAGTTTGATGCAACCGACCCTAAGTCCCGTCAAAGTAAATAATAATTTGAGAAAATCGTGAGTTTAAATCAATGTGTTTGTCAAATATAATAAACTTTCACAGTTGCAAAACCCGCTCCAGAGTACGCGAACGCGAGTGTGGAGTCGATTTCGCTGATTAGCGAACTAGACTCCACACTCACGTTCGCCGCTTGGCGCCGCGATTCACGCACGAGTGTGGAGGGCCCTTTACATTAGCGAAATAATAATTATCCGCAATATAAAACAAACGTCTTGCTCTACATCTCATTTCCGCACGCCGTTAGTAAACTTGTACAATTCGCAAACAGGCAGATTTAATTAGATTTCCTTAATAATTGAAAATATGCTCGCATTAATGTACGTAAACAAGAACAGTCAACAGGGAATAACGGCACATGTTATGGGTAAGCGGGCGGTGAATTTCAATGAATGAATTAATTTGTTTTGCTGTGTAAGAGAATATGCGTATGTAGGTACGTAGATAGGTATATTTGTATTCATATATAATCCTGAATTAGACTTGAGAGTTGTGTTACTATGGTACCTATAGGTACCTTGAGGGCTATCGTTTTTTTGCTCACCAGTTGGCGCCTCTGTTGATGGTGGTCCAAAAGCTGTCAGTCATTGAAGTGACAAGTGACATTTGACATTTCGAAATGGAAAATACCACCATCTACACTAGCGCCCCTAGCGGCGAATTCATACGCGTTAGCCCTCATTCCGTGCATTCGGAGGTCGAGGAAGTGGGAGGGACACTATTCTGTCACGCCCAACACTCCTAACATTCCTCAGCCGTGCACGGAATTCGCGCGCGGACAGTAAGTACTGTGGTATTTTTAAAGCAATATTGTATATCAATAATCGTCGTCATCGAAAATAATGTGACGCTATATCACGAAATTGGTCATAGTCCTTGAAATCAAGATAAATAATTTTAAGATACTTCCTGAGCATAACAAAGCTGATATTAAGTTAACTACTTAATGTATTATTCACCATTTCTCTATTTCTCTATTATCAAAAAAAGAATATTGTTGACCCAGCAACGCTAAGTACTAAGCCCTCTTAAGTAAGGTTCCCTTTGTCGTATAAATTAACTCGCCCACACCACGTCTAGACATGTCTAGACATGGTATGACATGTCATCGTAACTGAGCCCTTGAGCTGTTTAGACATATCGAGTGTCCCTGGCTAATAAGCCCTAGGGTCCTCTTGTAAAGGGTGAATACGGGGCTAGAATTGAGTATTACTATAAATTATAAACCGAAATAGATGACATATAATAATGTAAATTACGCATCTATGACAATGTATGATCAATACAAATAAAGAATATGAATATAGACTCTGGCTAATGAAAGTTGAACCAGAAAAAACGCGGCAATTTCAAAAAAGTCTGTAGCAGGCGGCTCTTTGATTACAAGGATTGGATAATTTTTATACTTTTTATGATTCCTAGCATATGAAAATTATAAAAACTATAAAAGTTATGCAATTCTTGTAATCAAAGAGCCGTCGCCTGCTACAGATTTGTTGAAAACGCCGCGTTCTTTCAGGTTCAACTTTCATTAGCCAGACTCTTCTAAAGAAAAACCGGCCAAGTGCGAGTCGGACTCGCGCACCGAGGGTATGTACGGAACCTAATTTAAACAATTTTTTTTTTAATGTGAAACGTGAGTGAAAGGTAAATTGTGGTTTACGATTTATGACGTATTTAAAAAAAAACTACTTACTAGATCTCGTTCAAACCAATTTTCGGTGGAAGTTTGCATGGTAATCATATATTTTTTTCAGTTTTATCATTCTCTTATTTTAGAAGTTACAGGGGGGGGGGGGGGGGGGGTGTGGACACACATTTTACCACTTTGGAAGTGTCTCTCGCGCAAACTATTCAGTTTAGAAAAAAATGAAAAATTTTTTGAAGACCTATCCATAGATACCCTACACGTATGGGTTTGATGAAAAAAATGTTCCAAGTATGGGCAACCCCAAAATTTATTGTTTTTTTTTTCTATTTTTGTATGAAAATCTTAATGCGGTTCACAGAATACATTTACTTGCCAAGTTTCAACAGTATAGTTCTTATAGTTTCAGAGAAAAGTGGCTGTGACATACGGACGGACAGACAGACAGACAGACATGACGAATCTATAAGGGTTCCGTTTTTTGCCATTTGGCTACGGAACCCTAAAAAGTGACGAAGCCCTCCAGTGGTGAAGACGCCTAGTCTTTATGAGATGGCATATACCTAGTCGAAAAATTGAAACAGATTCCGCCATGGCGAGGTGGTCCACGGGTTCATGGCGTTAGCCGCGATAGCTAAAGACGCCGGTTCGAATCCGGCCTTCACCACTAGGTTTCGTCACTTTTTCTTTATTATGTATATGACATCTACCTCAGTTCATAATTTAGACACATAGTACTTTAAAAACACAAATCAAAATATTTAATAAAAATAGGTAAGTTCCCAAAAAGTTGTCGAAACTAAAGTTCCAATACTGTAATTCCGATATTTGAACCAACCGGGAGATGAGGGTTAAGATCAGAGAGAAAAAGACAGACCGTACTATTTTTTACCAACAACAGAACGGGAACGTTCTTAAGTTTAAAAAATTGCTGAGATCATGTTCAATTCTAAACATAAGCATAGGGACACAATCCTACATAAAACTGTTTTTTAAATAATTTCTGTTTATTACAAAACCGCCTATAAGTATGAAGAAACGTAGATTCATAATTTACTACCAAAACACCTTCACCGTCCCTTAGGCGGCGTTCACACGAACATTTTTATCGTTATTAAACACCGACGGTTTAATATAATCGCTTAATCTTAGCCTTTGTTATTAAGCGTTTAACACACGCGTTAAATTGGCTGCTTAATAAGCTAAGCTGTTGATTAAACCATATTACTTTAAGGGGCGACGCATACTGAGACGGCGAATTATGAGATACTGTGAGAAAAGTTAGATGATTAAAGTCTTTTGATAACTTATTTCATCATATTGTGATCCTGCTAACGCTTAAAGAGGTGTAAAACGAGCATAAAGAATATTCAAGCTAAGTTTTATATTATTCAATTTTAAGCTTATTTATTAATCCGATTAATTATAAAGTTAATGAAAAGAATAAATAGCCTAATAGCACGGTTTTGTGTCCACTATTTTTTTGTAAAAGCTATATACAAAGTAAAATTTTTGTTTTTGTGGGATTTCACTTGAAGTTTATACCGAAATATGATACTAAAGTACCTAAATAAAGAAAAATCCAAAACGAAATTCGGCTTTGCACGATTTAAATAAGAAAGTACCTACGATGAAGAGCATCCCTTTACAATTCAACGAATATAACCCTTTGAAACGACTTATCTGCTTTTTAAACCGATTCCAGACCACTTGTGTGGGTCTGACGAAAATCAGGCGCACGTTGTTCTAATCCTAACCAAGTTATAAAAACCTTTTTTAGACTTAACGCTACATGAAAAGGCTTGAAATAGGTATTGAGAAAAGCCTTGTACCTAATGGACTTAATTTGGGGCAAACTCGCCTCTTCAACCAATGTGTCCTGCCCACCATGACATACGGTGCCGAGACATGGACGCTCACTAAGGAGGCTGTGCATAAAATCCGCGTAGCACAGAGAGCCATGGAGCGCGCCATGCTCGGTATCAAGCTTCAAGATCGAGTAAGGAATGTCGAGATCCGTCGACGCACCAAGGTGCAAGACGTTGGTTTCGCCATTACCAAACTAAAATGGAGTTGGGCGGGACATGTTGCTAGGCAGAGTGATGGCAGGTGGACTAAAATGTTAACGGAATGGTGGCCGCTTTCGAATGAAAGAAGCCCCTGGCGTCCATCGGCTCGTTGGGTGGACGACATCCGGAAGGTTGCGGGTCACTTCTGGATGAGATTAGCTCAGGACCGGGACAAGTGGCGTACTGGAAGAGAGGCCTATGCTCAGCAGTGGGCGATAAAGGGCTGATATGATGATGATGATGATGATGATGATACGTTTTACCCTCCATTAGATGTGTAAGTTTGAATTAATACTTTTCAATACATTAAATTTTTCAGCTTTGTCCATAGAAGTCTTTGTAATTTACTTACTAGGAATATTGATTTTAATATCTCGGGGAATGTCTTTTTTGCCGGAACACTAGTGCGGGGTATCGTTTTTATCGGTTTACGAGTACGGTAATATTACGAGTACAAGTTGCACTCTTTCAAACAACAAAACGATTAATTTTATCAAGCAGATACGTCTGCGAGCGACAATACAACACAACCTTCCTTTTCTTTCTTTATTTAATTTTTATTTTTGTTCCTTTAATTTAATAAATTGAAATAAGAAAACGATTTTCCAAATCCATCCAACAGTCTTCGAGAACTATTTTTGAAATCGGCTAATGAATATTTTCCATCGCAGTGTACGTCGCACTGGCCCCCCGCCATTTTCCCCGCGCCATTACCCCCTGGTTAGTGCTAACCCTCGACTTACGAATATCGGATATAAACCTGATACTAAATTGCGTTTTGCTAAACAATGTAAGGCCGTGGGCGCTCGTAAAACGAAGAGGGTGTAATGTTCCATTTTGGTACTGGCTTATTAGATGAGAAACGGGTGTATGAAAGTTTCTAGTAGAATTTAATGGGACTTAGATAAGTCGTTAACCTATTAGGGCCTCTTGCACCATCCCACTAACCCGAAGTTAAGCGGTTAAACAGTTAACCCAGTGTCAAATTGTATTGGTAACCATGGCACATAATAAGTAATAGTATTATCATACAGAACGGCCACGCACCGCCCCGCCCCGACTCGAATTACCTCGCCCCGCGACAGCAGATTGACGAGCTTTTGCCGACCGCTCATTACTGTTTTTAAGCAACTTACTCACACTATGACGCATAACGCGTGTACAGACGTGCCGTTCACACATAGAAACGCAAGTGATTTTTGATGTATAGCGTGTCCGCCCTGGTTAGTGGGATGGTGCAAGTGGCCCTAATAGGTTTTGATTTAAGAGTCAAAGGTACAAGGTACAAACCTAGAAGACTCCATATGCTCTATAGATTAACTGTATGACACTGCCATACAACCTCGCATGATCAACCATCTTTACACTGCCACTTTAATTCCATTTCAGTTTATATTTCAATGCACACAGCTATTACAATTCAATTGCATGGTGTATAAGATATTGCAAACTTGTTTTGGTTCGGTTTCTCAAATTTTAGTTCTTATATTTTAAAAATAAAATAATAATAAATAAAAAGGTATTTGCATTATTCAGTAATGTATCTGTACCTGCGTATCCTTATGGTTTATATTTTATAAAAAAAAAACTTTTTTTTATATGCATTATCATTAAACTTTCATTGGGGCGAGGTATTAAGAACTCTCGAATAACCCAAGAAACAAACAAACCAAGTAATATTCTCCGAATAGCACCTCAGTATAGGGTCTGAGTGCCATTTCGTTCAAAGGAATAGGAACGCAAGGATATGAGTTCAGAAAGTTTTTAGGGCGTTTTTTCTATGCGGATATATTTCAGGCTATTGAGTACCATTACCGCAATGGCGTATTACTTTTAACGGGAATGTATGTTTATGCACCTTTTTCTTTTATTGAGAGCTGATAGGTGGTTAAGTTTCTTACTATTACTAATAAATACATTCTCCTCTTGAGCCGGACTATGGTTAGATGGGATATAGTCCAGTTTACAAGTACATAGTATGTATATTTATTTGCAAACATTTTCATAAAGTGATAAACCCTCTATGATGCGTTCAAAAACTGCAAAATACGGGAAGCATAAAGATAAACTGTTTTGTTACTACAAATTCCTAACTGTGAAAATGTTAATATTATCTTCGGTTACCGTGATAGTTACTCATGAAACAAAACTATGAAAACATAGCTTAGCTTAGCTTAGCGTAGCTTTATTGCGTATCTTTACTTGAAAATTGAAAATAGTTGTATTGTGTAACTAGCCTTATGAACCGATTTTGCATGTACAACCAGCCTTCAAGTTTATAGTTTATGATGGTTAATTATTTTTGTATGTGGGTATTTTGCACTTTGTAGTTTTTCCTCAGTCACACGTTGACCACGAACGCTGTAAAGGGTTTAAAACGTCGGGATGTATTATAAATTCAATATACGCGATATAATCCGTTCTCATACTTTTATTTCATGTGAAAATGTTATTATTGCATAATAATAACGGCTTATGAGCGCAGCATTTTAGGTGTGAAGAGGACCGATCGTATCCGGAACACCACGCTGCGCGCAAAATGCGACGTTGGTGAGAAGACTGCTAGGCTCAAATGGGACTGGGCCGGTCACGTCTGCCGCATGTATCCAGACAGATGGGCTAGCATAGCAGCTACCAAGTGGATGCCAGAAGAGGGGCGCGGACGCGGCAGGCCCAGACGGAGATGTCGGGACGACCTAGACACCTTTCTCAACAACTGGCCGGAGGAGGCACTATATCGGGAGTCGTGGAAGACAAGGGGAGAGGCCTTTGCCCAGCAGTGGGACACCATAATAGGTTAGTAAAAAAATAATAATAATAATAACGTCGATATTGATTTAAGAATGACATTCAAATTTCTAACATTTCTGAAAAACAAAGGAATTTGATTTGACATTATTTCTAGTATGAGTCAAGATGACGTTTTATTCAAAATGAAATGTCAAAAGAAACTAGTGTGAACAAATGCCGCATACGAGTGTCTACATATGTAATGTAGATAAAGCAGTGTATGTAGCTGTACATAATTAGACATTAAAATAAGGATGTGGATTTATAAATACATCACACGAGAGTTTCATTATGTAGCTGTTACATAAAGTACTATCATAAAGTAGTATATTATGAAAAAGTATATTGTATATGTATAGGTAATACAAAATTTTGTATATTTATAAACATCAAACAAACATTTATTCAGCAAATAGGCCACAGGGACACAGGGACACTTGTACATGTCAATTTATACAAGCAATAAAATTAACCAAAAATTACAAAAAACTATTACAAATATGGAATCAATAAAATATTAGATAAAATACAGCAACCTGATTTAAAAATGTATGTTCATACATGTATAATTTATTTATTTCGTAAGATGTTACGAATATTAACTGGCTTCAAAAGACCACAAGTAGACAGCTATAGTCACCGCAAATTAAGCCAACTAAGTATATAAGTTATATAACATTAATAAATTTTCTTAGAGTTTTATAAGCTGAGTGAATGGAACAGTAGTAGGGCGGCGGAACAGGTTTTAGGTTACTTTTCGTTTATGTTATCTCTGTAGGCCGAGCACATGGTTGACGCGACAGTATCTCGCCGCGAGATAGACTACCCGTCTTTTACTAACTGTATGATAACGGGGACGGGTAGTCTATGTCGCGGCGAGATACTCTCGCGCCAATCATGTGCTAGCCCGGCAGATATGGGTAAATATGGTGTCAATGCATTCAGTATAATGTCCTGCGGTGTCAGCATGGTAGCATTTTTATCACCTGTTACTATGCCTGTCACTTTCGCACTTACATACTTGTTAGAACGTGTCAGGCATGGTGACAGGCGATAAAAATGCTACCATGCGCAGCCCGCTGAAAAGACGACAAGCGCAAAAATGGTGGGGGTAGTTTGACATAAGAGTAGTCGTCAGAATTGTGGTAGTGACATAGGCTGAAAAAAAGGGGTGGGGGTGGTTGTTTTTTCTCTCTTACGATAGCAATATGGGTACCAAATGAAAGCTAGTGAAAATACCATTTCAAAAATATATGTAAATAGTCGGGCTTTTTGTTTGTTTTAATAAAAGTTGCAGTTTAAAGTAACAGAATTTTTAACTTGATGTACTTTCTAATTTTATAATAATAGAAAATATTCACAGTTGTTTGATGTAAAATTTTGAATAATCCATTCAGTTATTTTCAATTTAGAGCAGTTCAGTCAACTCTGGGTTGTTAATTTTTGAACGTTTTCTAATAATTTCTTAGAGCAAGTAGTGAAAATGATACAGTATAGTATGTTATATATTTGTTATCTACTTACAAAGCCCTTTCATTTGGTACCCGACAATCCCCACATGTTGTTAAAAAAAAGTTTGACTTTATGTCGTCACAGCAACTATCTCATATATTTGTGTTCAGGATATCATACTGAATGCACTGATACCAAATATATCCATATCCGAGACGAAATGAGCGAAAATCGATTTCTAGAAGACTTTTTGAGAAAAGGCCAAGCCACTACAGGTCAAAAGTTCCACAGCTTTATACTTGGAAGAGCTTTTCAATAGAGCCCCCGTAAATCTCGAGTCCTATTAAATTTCTCAGAAACTGACTAGGAACATTCCCATACTACGTGACCCATTTTCTACTATTTTTACCCCCCTCCCTCCTCTCGGTTACCACCTTATTATATGCCAAGACTCCCCTCCACCTCTCTAGTTTTCACGTAGTAATTTAAATAATTTTCGCAAACAGAAATTTAATGCGTCAGTGTTGCCACCTGTGAGTTAAAAAGCGCTAAAAGCTGCGCGCCATATTTGAACGTAGCCACAGGGCGGACACGCTATACATCAAAAATCACTTCCGTTTCTTTGTGTGAACGGCACGTCTGTACACGCGTCATGTGTCATGGTGTGAGTAAGTTGCTTAAAAATAGTACTGAGAGTACACCAGAAGTCCGCCAGATTTCTGTCGCGGGGCGAGGTAATTCGAGTCGGGGCGGGGCGGTGCGTGGCCGTTCTGTATGATTATTATCATAGTACTTATTCTGTGACGTAGCTCGAAAACGAAACCTAAGCTCCCCCCCCCCTTCTGTGACCAAGCGTGGTATTTTAAAGATCCCGCCCCCTGAACGGGTCACGTATTATGGGTACGTTCCCTGTAAAGCTCAGAAATATATTTAAGTAAGTAATTAGTAGAATATTCTCTTGAAGGTTTTCTTCGGGACCCGTTTTCCAATACTTATATTACTTAGTAAAACACTGAGCTGAAATGCTTTTAGTACCGCCGTGAAAATTATTACTAACAGACTACCGTACGACATATAATATGCAAGTGTTCAACAGCCAACTGCAAGATTGACCAAAATGTTACTTGACATTTACTGTGCATTTAGCTTAATATCATATTCACTCGTTTTTAAGTATAGTTGGTCAAGCAAATCTTGTCAGTGGAAAAAGGCGCAAAATTAAAATTTTACATGGGACGATATCTCATCGCGCCTTTTTTAAATTTGCCGCCTTTTTCTACTGACAAGATTTGCTTGACCAACTATAATGTAATACGCGTATGTCATTTACATCAATGAGGGCTATCGTTTTTTTGCTCACCAGTTGGCGCCTCTGTGCAATCAATCTTTAAGTAGTATCCATCAGTAAGTAGCTCCATCGGTACTGTCGATGATTTCGCCAACGTCAAAGTGGGATCCACGTGGGATCGAATTAATATTTCTAGATTTTCTTCAGCCAGTGTACGGTAAATAAAATTATGGGCCTCTAGGGCTCTAGCCAGACACGGTTAGAGGTAGAAATACCAAATGCTCTTAGAGCACGACGTTGTTCGGTAGTTATTGTTGTTGTTGTCTCGTAAAACCGATAGCTGGATTTTACGAGAAGCATGTGGACTACCGGCCGTTGACTCCAAAATGGTGGTTAAACACGCTTTGAGATTAATTCTCCATTCACTGCACACTACCAAATTAGATTACTGTATAATAAAGCTATCGATATTACACTTTAAACAATATTAATGAACAAAAAATAAAGGAATTAATCACGAGGCTACTATCAAGATGGCGTTCGAACCGGAAGTCCGGCGCCTCCTTTGATGGTGGTCCAAGAACAGCTGTCAGTCATTGAAGTGACAAGTGACATTTGACATTTCGAACTATGGAAAAGACCACCATCTACACTAGCGCCCCTAGCGGCGAATTCATACGCGTTAGCCCTCATTCGCATTCCGATATCACTTTGTTCTTATTTTGAAATATGACATCCTCATCTAAATGATTATGATTATGATCGCATCTTTGTAATTAAAAATTACCTCTACTTACTATAATTACCCATACTCTTCTTCTAACCTCTCTTTCTTTCTCTCTCTCTCTCTAAATATATTTTTTCTAAAATTCTTTCCAATAGGGTAACAAGAAGGTAACGTATTTTTTTGCGTCATCATCTCAATAGAATATGCGCATCTCAAGCAACACCAAATTCAATACGGCATAGGACATGTTATGAATGATTGAATCCAGTACACCCAGCTGTGATGACTGTTATTAATTAGTCCGCTTACTATGCATGGCCAATCATATGCTTGGATGGTTGCAGGATTGGTTATTCCGTAGTCATTGAAGCAATTAAATACATACGTGTTGTATTGTGTGTGTTTGTGGTGCGCGTGCCGCGGCCGCTGCTACAGACAGCAGCAGAAGTTGCTAAGCGGGCGAGGTGTTCAAAATTACCTTGACACGCTCTTATTCTCTTAACAATAAAGTCGCGTCAAGATCATTTTGGACACCTCGCCCGCTTAGCAACTTCTGCTGCTGACTGTACAATCCATCGGGTTTGGTATTTCGGCGGTTCCCTGAACATCGACATTTATTTTGACACTTGCACTTAATTCAGTCGGCAACATTGCTGCAAAGCAATGATGGTGCCGTCACAATCCGAATATTACCTTTTTAGGGTTCCGTACCCGAAGACGCCGCTGTCCGTCAGTCCGTCTGTCTGTCACCAGGCTGTATCTCATGAACCGTGATAGCTAGAAAGTTGAAATTTTCACAGATGATGTATTTCTGTTGCCGCTATAACAAAAAATACTAAAAAGTACGGAACCCTCGGTGCGCGAGTCCGACTCGCACTTGGCCGGTTTTTTTAGTAGATGTAGCGCTCGCTTTACCACATGAAGTATTAGTGCATAATTATTTTCCATCGTATTTTCATGGAAACGTACGAACAAATGACAAATACGAACGTTTCCGAGAAAAAACGATGGAAAACAAATATGCACTACATCTGTACTAATAGAATAGAAAAAAAAAAAAAAAAAGAATAGAAGAAACTTTATTAATGAAACGCTTAAACTAAACTTAAGTAAAACATGACACATACAAAACAAACTTTATTACTAAGCGTTACTGAAAACTTCTCCACTAAGCTAATGATGTAATGATGTTAACGATCATGATTTAAATGTTTTGTTTATTATAACACAGAAAACGCGAAGCCAGCGTTATCGCGCGATAATGGCGTCGTCGCTGCTTAGTTTACTGCCTCAGTAAATCACTTGAATTGTTGAATGTGCGTGGAAAGCCGCGGGCGGGAGCAAGTGAGAAGCGACAAGCGATCAGGCGTCAGTAGGAATTAATACTGGAATGAGCACAAGAAAGAAAAATTAAAGTTATCTCGGGGTAGGGTTGCCATATGGAAGAATTAAATATCCTGATAAAATTCCTAACATCACCCTAAAAATCCTGACATTTCTTGTAACAGAGATTTGGCATAAGCTTGAACGACGCCCCGGCGCGGCGGCGCGCTGCGCTCTGCGGTGGGTCATTTCTAAATATCCTGACACTTGCCAAGTCCGGCCGCAATCCGGACAAAGGGTCAAAAATCCTCCTGTCCGGACAAGTCCTGACGTATGGTAACCCTATCTGGGGGGATATTCAGGCGTTTAGTTAGCTAGCTAATTGCGAATCAGCGAGGAGATATTGCCAGCACCTTGTGCATTATGCCTCACGAGTCCTCTTTAGATTTAGATTTTTAGTTTTTAATTGGATTAAATTTTATAACAAAATATTACTATGCTGTTTTATAACAAAATACACATTACATATACATTATGCTAACTGTAATATTTTGAAAACTATGACAATATACCCAAATCCCTATCCTATAGGGGTGATGTTTGAAGAGTTCTCTTGTAATTCGAAGGCACTCAAGTGATATTTTATGGAGTCTTAGAGCGCCCATAAGTTATCCTATCATCAAGTCATGGCAAATACAGTAATACAACTAATACACTCAAGGCCTGTTATCAATGCCTTTATTTTTTTTTTATTCTCACTTGTTCAATAAATACAAAATAATACAAAAATTTCTAATCTATCACTTGGACCCCAGGCTGCCGGCAACGCGATGCAGGCCGCGGCCGGAGCCATTTGTTAACTTTGCGTTTAACTATTTGGACAGCCCCCCCGCCAGATCTTGCGAGCCTGCAAAAACAGTGGCCGGGAGCGTGGTACCACTTTACATTATACGAGAGATCACGCCAAGTAGGTACGAGTACACTAGGTAATTCTGGGTGGGATTTTTGAAAATGTTCTTGAGATATTTTAAAACGGCACTGTGTGCTTGCACAATGTTTTTTATATAAAGACAAACAAACAACTGTATTGCTTGCCTGATGGTAAGCGGACACCTCAGTAAATGAACGCCTACAGTTCCATTGGTTAAGTTCAACCCTTTAAATACGTAGTGGCTCTGTCAGCTGTAGATCTCCCAAGGCGCTGGAAATTGGCAATACATATATATGCGTATGTCTTTCCCATCACGGAACAATGGTGTTCTGGACCTTTGGGAGGCGTGCGCGGAGCCGAAGCCTATACGTAGAGGGCCTTTTGACACTTTAATGAAATTTAAGGGGTACACCGAGCGGATGATGTCATGGGACGCACGCAGAGGCAGCACCTGCCAGGTTGTAAGGACTATTGGAAGTTGATGGAATCTAAAATTAACTAGGTTATTGGGTGAATATTATGGATGGATGTATATTAGTTTGTATGTTTAAAATCTCGAACTACCTCAGAACTTACACAGCAAACAAATGTGAATTAAATTCATATCCATTACGATTTATTGGTGACATTTCTGTGTATGAACTTTTTGCTCGTGTGTGTAGGAACATTAACTACGGATGATAAATTGCTATCGGGCCTGAGGGCACATCTGGGTGCCGTGACCAGGATATCCTGGACCCTGTGTTAAATAAGGACTAATTAGTACCAGGGTCCTAGTTAAAATAGGCGGTTTGTGACAAATTTAATAATAACAAGCTTGTTTGAGTGATATGCATTGAAGTTTTGTTTTATTTGCCATCGATGTTTATTTTCGTTTCGATGATTTTAGCTGTAGGATAGGTATTTCATTCATAGCCACTGTCGTTGATAAATATTGAAAATATGTACGCAGAAAGAAGTCACTTTTTAGAGTTCCGTACCTCAAAAGGAAAAAACGGAACCCTTATAGGATCACTTTGTTGTCCGTCCGTCCGTCTGTCTATCTGGCAAGACCCTTTATCTAGGAAACGCGTAGAGGTATCGAGTTGAAATTAAAACCATATACATAGTCAAGTCTACAGTGCCTTTTAGCTGTAAAAAATCAAAACTCGTTAACGTAAAAAAAGATGCGGCCGTTAATGCCGCAAAAAAAGTATATTTTGGCACTCAAGGGAATCAAAATTCATAGGGTACCTAGAGCTATGAATAAATCAATCGACTAATTGCAACAAATACAAAATTATTATACAGTTAAAACGGGCGCCACTTCAATCAATTTAAAGTAAATTTGTATAAGTACAAAAATGTGACGTTTTCAATCAAAAAGTATTTTCGTATCTTTATACGAAAAACCTGTCAGAGCGTCCTTATGGCAAGCGATAATGTGGTACCTTTTGCTTGAAAACGACACAAATGTTGGTGCAACATTTAGCCAGCGGTAAATGTAAGTTTGTTATAAATTGGTGGTAATTTTAACTGTTCGTGTTAATGCAAAATGCACCTTTTAATTAACCGTTGCAGTGATAAGTTATGTATGAAACCTGAAAATTACTCGCAACTCGTTAATTATGGGACAGGCTGTTAACACGTTTTTAGGGCAATCATGATATAATTAGTTTTCATTTGTGGAGACTGATATGTTTGACTCGTTTAATTTATAACAACGACGAAAATAGTATTTTTTCAAGTAGATTTTTTTTTGCCATTCGATAGATTATATGACTTACTTGACTTATGGTCCTATATCCCCTAGATGGGGCAGAGGGCATCCACAGTGCTCCGCCATCCCGTTCGATCTTGAGCTTCGCGCTTCATTTCGCTCCACGTCTTGCCAATGGTCGCCGCCTCTGCGATGATCGTCCGCCGCTAGGATTGCTTAGGGCGACCACGTTTCCGCTTTCCTTGGGCATTCCAGTCTAGGGCTTGCCTCGGAATGTGATTCGGGTCCCTTCGGAGCGTGTGGCCGATCCAGTTCCACTTGCGGCGTTTGACCTGCTGGTCGATCGGAGTCTCACCGCAACAGATCTACGTTGGATATTCTCTCGGGCCAGTATACACCGAGGATACGGCGAAGACAGCGGTTGATGAAGACTTGGGGCCGATGCGAGATGTTGTTAGTGACCTTCCACGTCTCACATCCGTACAGCAATACGGTTCTCACGTTGGACCGGAATATCTTGAGCTTAACTCTCCTAGTCAGTTTCCGCGATTGCCATACCGGACGGAGCTGTGCGAAGGTTGCTTTCCCCTTGGCGATTGTATGAAGCGATGTCTTCTTCGGTCCCTCCTGTTTCCGACACTACACTACCGAGGTACGTAAACTTGTGGACCTTCTCCACCCCCGGCAACGAGCTCGTCGCTCCGCACCTCATTTCCTGGGTCTGATAGATTATATAGGTTTAGTAAAAATATTTTCATTGCACCTAGGGTAATTCCAGAATAGATGAACCACGTTTTGAAATAGCTATAAGTATATATATAATGGTACTTATTCATCATTTTATAGCAATGTGTGCTAAACGCATGATAACTAAGGTCCTTATTCTATTATTTTACTGTCCTTATTTTGATATGTCGTATAGATTTTGTATAAATTGTAAGTACTGTTTTTGATATTACCTTTATCTCTCCTGAAATTAACCTTTATTAAAACCCTGTAACGCCGCTTTGCATAAATAGTTAATTATTTCACTAATGTATAATATCTTCATTGCAGTTAAAATATAATGATATTTTTCCTTATACTTGAATATGATAATAATTACTTATAACAGCTGAATAAGGTAACATACAAAGTACCATATTTTCAAAATGCTGAATTAGATTTTAATTACTACTTTAGGTTAACTGGAAGAGATTCCTCTGGATAAGTTCGTCTTTGTACTACTTTTATCTGAAGTAACTATGATTTATTTCTTTTTCGTACTATAAAAAAAAGAAAAAACGTTTACTTACTTACAGTCACAGTAGTTATAGTAGTATTATAGAGTAACTTATACTAGAGCGGTACTGTCATAGTAAATTTTGTAACCCCAGTAAATTCACTGCCATCTGTCGACACACTTTAAAACTAAAAATAAATATTTATAAAAATACGATAAAATGTATTTAAATATGGATAAATGATTTTTTTTATTTGCATTAATTATTTTTATGATTTTGACCCATGTTCTTTCACTGATATGCGTTAAAATTATAAATAACAAACGAAACCGTCAACGCCCTCTATACGAGTGTAGGCCAAAACTAGTGGCGCCCTCTGATCGAGAATCAAATTTTCGTGATTTTCGAGGCACGTTTTTTCCTTAGACTGTATCCATCTATTACAGAGTTATAACTATCTTTGGTAGTATATAGCTATAGCAGTATTATATAGTATTCCTAGTAGTTGTGTAGCCCTCGAAAGATTTTATATTAGTCGTGTTTCAAAATGTTCCCGGAAACTATTTTCAGTGACGACACACCCCACATAAAAACAGCAAGGCAAACAATACATCGAAACGGGTGAAATAAAAAAAAAACTTCCGTAAGACACAGACATATTAAATATAATTATTAAAGTTGAAGATAGCTCATGTTCAACATGACAATATGTCGAGCAATCTTGGACTAAGAATATGTGAGATACCCGTTTTCATATATTTAATAGTTGACCTTATAGTCTAAGATACGTTATATATGGTCGACATTCACCGATACGTCTGACGGATGAAACTTATATTTTATGAAAGAAAATATGTTCCTGAACATAAATAAATAGGGTTTCCTAAAGAAATATGGTCAAGGCTATTTTTAATAGTAGAGTTTCATCCGTCAGACGCATCGGTGAAGGTCGACCATATATAACGTATCTCCTACTATTATTCAATATATTCCTTTCGAACTATTTCAGACTATCAATTGTAAATCTATTGCTCTTTCTGTAAATCTGCTCGATTGTAAATATATTGCATCCGTCCTCTATTGCAATGGTTCTTTTAACTTTTAGTCTTTTGACTATTTTTTTAAAACTTAACATCTTTTTGGTAAGCAATTACTGGGGGGCTACCTCTTTCTTGAAGGTTTGAGAGTTCGTAACGATCCGAAAATACCGCAGGCGATAGTTCATTCCACAATTTAGTTTGTGCGAGGCAGGAAGTTTCTGGATCTAGAACTTTTGGAGTTAGACCACTGTTCTAATATGGCTACTATGTGTTAGTAACAAGATATCTCGACCCCAGCTGAAAGGGTATCAGATTAACATGGAAAGGTATGATGTGAAGCCGTCGGTTGAATAGGCTTACTCCTTTTCAATTTCAATTTCAATGTACGCTTTCAGAGTAACGTAAAACTAAATCCCACCAACGGTTTATTATCTATCTAAGGACTTACTATGTAGGTGTGTAAAATATTTTCTAATTATTTAAATAGGTACAGTCAACAACCCTTTTGTACGTAAACCTTATTGTGCGTTATTTTTTCCTTTTTTCTTTGTCCATTGCTGTTTCTTTTCTTTTTTGTTTTTTCTGCGACAATATGTTTTTTTTTATTTAACCTGAAAGGTATATATTTGCTTCTAGTTGCGACTTCGTCTGCGTGAAATGATGATGATGATGATAAAAACTGTCCTACCTATTCACGTCCTTTTCCCCCTCAATACATACCAAATTTCATCTGAATCGGTTCAGCGGCTTAAGCGTGAAGAGGCAACAGCCAGACAGACAGAATTACATTCGCAATTATAATATTAGTAAAGATGATGATCACGATGACGAATAGCTATCATAGAGTAACTTATACTAGAGCGGTACTGTCATAGTAAATTTTGTAACCCCAGTAAATTCACTGCCATCTGTCGACACAGTTTAAAACTAAAAATGAAGATTTATAAAAATACGATAGAATGTATTTAAATATAGATAAATCTGATATGCGTTAAAATTGTTAAATAACAAACGAAACCGTCAACGCCATCTATACGACTGTAGGCCAAAACTAGTAGCGCCCTCTGAACGAGAATCAAATTTTCTTGATTTTCGAGGCACGTTTTTTCCTTAGACTGTGTCCATCTATTACGGAGTTATATCTATCTTTGTAGCTATTAAACTGACTATAACGCGCTTCACACATTATACTTAATTCAAAATCTTAAATCGTAATATATTACTGCAATGTCCTGCCACCATAGTGCAGCACTAGCCTTTTTAGTAAACCATAGAGTAACTTATACATAATGTACCTTTAATAGGTTTTTGACAAGTTTTCAGAGATAATAAAATATGACATTGATGCATCAAGGCGGTTTGTTTACAGAGGATCTACCGGGAAACGCGAAGCCGAAATTTCGCTATCTGCCTCTTTACCGCCCGAATATGTATTTAAGAGTGACAGAGATGTTAGATAACGAAATTTCGATTTTCTTGTTTCGAGATAGACCCTCACATTGTGGTAGTGGCGCCACCTACGCAGAGTTTCGCGTAATATTCCCTATTACTAAGAGTCTGACTGCACTAACTGCAAATTTTTTTAGGATCACAGTTAAGAAGACTGAATTAAAAGAGTGGTTAGTGAAGCGTGAACTATACAGGGTGGCTAAGTGCATTCCCGTCGCCAGGGAGGTTTTGGGATTATACTGAGCAAGTTTTACTATGGGACAAACCACGAAATCACGGTAAAAAAAATTACCCTCCCATAGAAAATGGACCAGCCAAAATGTATGAAACAGTCAAATTTTTTTTCGCGATTTCGTGGTTGGTCCTATAGTGAAAGTTGCTCAGTATAATCCCAAAACCTCCCTGGCAACGGGAATGCACTTATTTTTTAGCCACCCTGTATAAGTAACATAGACATGTACCTCAAAAAGTCAGCATTTTATGTCGCTCCTCCTGCCTCCGGCTGTTTTCAATCAAACCGAAGTAATCACCATATTCTTGCGGTTGCGGGTCTTTTACGTTTATTCTACGTTAATCCTTTATAGGATGACTCACGGTAGACCGAGCCGGGCCCGGGTCGAGCCGTCCGACATGTCATTTTCTATGACGGCTGATCGGTGATAACGTGGTGCTTTCCATAGAAAACGAAGCGCGGAAGCTCCGCCCCGGCCCCGGCGCGGTCTAGCGTGAGTCATCCTTAACGTATACAGGATCGCTTATATAATGTACCTACTCATTTTACATAAACTTTTCACGTTGTTAAAAACCGCTTCCATCCTCACCCCACGCGCCATTTTCCAGCAAATATTTGCTGAAAATTTCCAATAACGGATCAATTTTTCATTGTTTAGTTCCATATCCAGTTCAAACAAGTTTGTTCTCGTAACTTTACGAAAACATCCGACAATGGAAGCGAAACCAATCAACTTTGGCAATGTTTATGTTTCGAAATAACGCAGTTGCTGTAAATTATCTATACTATATATACTATATCCATACTAATATCCATACTTCCATACTAATATTATAAATGCGAAAGTCTGTCTGTCTGTCTTTCTGTCTGTGTGTTCCCTCTTCACGCTTAAACCGCTGAACCGATTTAGACAAAATTTGGCATAGAGATAGGTTGAGTCCCTGAGAAGGACATAGAATAGTTTTTATCCCGAAAATCATCCCTTAAGAAAGTAAAAAGCGGGGTGGAAATGAGATAATTAACGAAGTGCCTGCTAATTTGTGTGCATAATATGCACAAATTTAGATTGTTATGAGAATTTTTCCAGGCGCTATTCTTACTCTAGCTGCGGTTACTAAGTCCACGCAGACGAAGTCGCGGGCAAAAGCTAGTAATATTATAAATGCGAAAGTGTGTCTGTCTGTCTGTCTGTTACCTCATCACGCTTAAACCGCTGTACCGATTTAGTTGAAATTTTATATAGAGATAGTTTGAGTCCCGGGGAAAGACATAGGGTAGTTTTATCCCTGAAATCATCCTTTAAGGGGGTGAAAAGGGGGGTGGAAGTTTGTATGGCAAATCGATAAAAAGCAGTTTGGACAAGCTAACCAAATTACTAACTCCACGCAGACGGTCGGTAGACGGTTTAACTTACGTATCATTATCATCATTGGCCACATCATCTATTTCAGATTACTGTTGCAGCTTCAGGTATGATTAGAATTAATATTGCGGGGATGTAAAGTCCTATACCAGAGCGGCATCTTCTGCCACAGCAATCAAAAATAATTATGATGAGAGTCCGGAGGAGGAGATCTCATTTGGCAGTGCGGTCTTTTCTGCCTCCGATTCTAGCCAGTCTTTATCATGTTTAGCTAGACGCTTTGAGATCTCGACGCCACTCTGATCTCATCTCAGCCTGAGTCTCCCAACTGTGGGGTTGAACGCTGAAGTAGAACAGATCCTTCTTGGACCTTTGGAGATCTTTGGACCTTGAATCTAAGGAATCATAGGGCGTTCACCCGGCCTCCTGGCGTTTGCGATTTGGCCCAACATGACGTGTAACTCGTGGAATTCATGTGTCATAGTGGTTTTAACAGACTTATATTAACTTAATTTGTATAGTTATCTTACAAACACTGAAATAAACTCTTAGAAAACGCTTCCCTGCTACGTCGGCGACTTTTTATCCCATTTGCTGTCTAGACATTTGTTAGGAAGCGAAAACGGACGTAAAAAAGAGAAAAACTGTGAAAACTTTCCGTAAACTACAGAAAACATTTTTACGTGATTCAATACTGAAAGGAAATTCCTTTAATGGAATTTCATCGCTAGATCGTCAGCTTGTGTTTTCTCTGTTTATTTTGTCACAATTTTTTTTGTACATTTTATTTATTACTAGCTTTTGCCCGCGACTTCATCTGCGTGGACTTAGTAACAGCAGCTGAAGTAAGTATAGCGCCTGGAAAAATTCTCATAGCAATCATTCAATTTGAGCATATTTTGCACACAAATTAGCAGGCACTCCATTAATTATCTCAATTCCACCCCGCTTTTTACTTTCTTAAGGGATGATTTTCGGGATAAAAACTATCTTATGTCCTTCTCAGGGACTCGACTTATCTCTATGCCAAATTTCATCTAAATCGATTCAGCGGTTTAAGCGTGAAGAGGGAACACACAGACAGAAAGAAGAGAGACATGAGACAGACTTTCGCATTTATAATATTAAGTATGGATTATTATTTATTTAAGAAACATGGTAGGTTATCTTACATAAAATCGTACCCCACAAAACTTGACAATGAGTTTGACTGTGGGGACAAATCAGTCTCTAAGGTACATCGATATATGTACCATTTTCATCTAAAAGGGTACTTACTTATTGTCGGTTGTCAATAAGGCTATTTCCAGCTTCAATTTAGAATCAACCTTATCGACAACCGACGATGTGGTACCTTTTGGTTGAAAACTTCATATATACGTGCATAACGTTGTTAAGCTCACACAACGGAGCGGCATGCCTAACTAAATCAGTGTGATAACCCCGTAGGTATATTATACAGGCTTGAATTTTTATCATCAAGTGAATAGGCTGTTACTGAACCGGTGAGCTCCATCTTAGGCCCTGTCTTCACTTTCCATCAGGTGTAACTAGGGCCAATCGCCGATCAGTTTATAATAAAAAAAAAAAAAAGCCATATTCTATGCAGATACTTATATTATGGGACCAATGCGGAAATCAATAAAAAAAATTGTCCTATAGAAATCAGCGGCATCACATCAGCCGGAATGTATGAAACATGCAATTTTGTTTTCGCGCTTTCGGCATTGGTCACATAATGAAAGTTGGTCAGTATGACTTTTAAATTCACTACGCAGAATATGGCTGCTGATAAAAAATTCATCGTGTATATTCCCACAAAACCAGGGGTGCGAAACTCCTCGCTTCGGGCAAAACCGACTTCGTTCGGCTCAGCATTGCTCCGAGCAATTATTAGGGTTGACACAACTTGACGTCCCTTTGCGTGCACGAAAACAGATAACTTGAATTTTGACAACCCTAAATAGCCGAAAGGGATTGTGCGTTATTAGAAAGGGACAGCATGATTCGACCCTGAACCGCTGTCAAACTTTGGTTTTGTAGGAAGTTTCCTTTCTGTACGGTAGGTAGTACTATTATTTATTCTGCGACAAAACCCAATACTTATTATGACAACGGCTCTTTCTATATTCGCATGGTATGATTATCTATTCTGCACTGTCACCATGTCACGTCACTCACGTCACAATAAGTAAGGCCGGCCACACATCATCCTAATCCCATAAAAGTAAGCCGGTCACACACGCATAAATTATTCGCACCACTTAATGCCGCGAGTCTCGCTTAAATAAATAATGGAGCCGACCGAGTGAAACACCTGACGTTTTTGCACGACGCCGCAGGATAGAGAGGAGCAGTAGGACAAGAAAACGGAGTTCAGTTATTTTTAGGGTTCCGTACCCAAAGGGTTAAAACGGGACCCTATTACTAAGACTCCGCTGTCCGTCTGTCCACCTGTCTGTCACCAGGCTGTATCTCACGAACCGTGATAGGTAGACAGTTGAAATTTTCACAGATAATGTATTTCTGTTGCCGCTATAACAACATGGGACAATATTGCCAGTATCAAGGTAGTGAGAACTAAATTATATTTATGACGATTTCGCCAAGAACAAGTGTGCTCTAAGAGCAAGACAGTGCACGGTAATAAGCTCTTATTAAAGCAATAGCTGGATTTTACAAACAGCTACGTGGACTACTGGGTGTTAACTACAGAATGGTTAAACGCGTTTCGAGATTAATTATTCATTATCAGCACACTTTCGTGTTAGTTTACTGCAATTACACTTTAAACAACACTAACGAGCAAACAAAAAATATTTCTGAGACGCCGTCACCAATATGGAGCTCAACCGTAAGGCAAAGAGGAAATTGAGGCAGGCAACTGTCAAAATGACATTGCCAACGATGGTTTCTTAAAGAAGCTTGATGTATATGGCGGGAAGTAGTTGTTTTTTTCGAAAATGACACATTGTTTTATGAGAGAGAAAAACATAGAATATGAGATCTGAAGGGTTTACCGGAAAACGGTAATAGATTTTCATTTCGAAGCAATTAAGGACATTTTCACCTTAAGAAATAATTAAATAGATAAAAGATGACAGTAGTTCCCATAAAAAAACAGCGTGCCTAACGTCATCGTCGGCTGTCAAAATTACTGGAACCTAACATATTGGTACACCTACCCTTAAATAGTAAATAGGTAGTTATAATGGATTTGCCAGCTATATACGACCTTATAAAGTTGATTTACCTTACTTACTTACTGCTGTGGCGCGACGTCCCGAAGTGGATCTTGGCCTCCGACACCAAAGACCGCCATGCTACTCTGTCCAAAGCCGTTTCTGTCCAGTCGACAGCGCCGAGTTCGCTGAGGTCTTTCTGCACTTCGTCTCTCCAGCGGTACCTAGGGCGTTCAGACGGTCTTCGGCCACTTGATTTACCTTGGCTAGACTAATTTAGAACTGAAGCATCCCTTCTGTTACTTTTCTATATTGTGCGTTGGAAACAAAAAGTTTTTATTGTAAAGCGCGAACGTTGCGCAAATGTCCACCCTGTAACTGCATCAGATTGGGGATTGGGAGTAATCCTCGGTTCAGCCGTGTGGAAAATACTGATTTTCTTGTCATGCTTTTATCTGGCTGTAATATTGAAAGGCAGAGTTGACAGCAGAATAAAATACGAGTGTGTCTATGTTTCATCATCATATCAGCCAGAGGACGTCCACTGCTGGACATAGGCCTCCCCCAAAGAGTGCCACAATGACCGGTCTTGCGCCACCCCCATCCAGCGGACTCCCGCGACCTTTACCAGGTCATCAGTCCACCTTGTGGGGGTCTAACCATGCTGCGTCTATGTTTATCTTGTATAAAATGTTCATCCAAACTAATATTAAAAATGCTGTCCGTCTGTCCAATTTAAATGAAATTTGTTATGGAAATAGTTCAAATCCTAAGGAAGTACAATAGGATAGTTTTTCAATCCAGGCAATGTTTGACATGGTAGGGAATGTTGAAGAACATTACAGTAGCAGCGTCACATTCCAATTTTTCGCGAAGTCGCGGGCAAAGCTAGTTTTCAATAATTCTAGTAAGTCATGAACATTAAACAAAATTATCAGAAATCGAACGAAGTTGAATGAGTGGAAGGACTTACAAGAGAACCAGTATATTAGTTTGAATTTAGAAAAAAAATATCCATTGTTAAGCATCCATCGAGTAGGTACCTTAGGTACCTACTTAAAACTGAGCTTAAGAGGCTCCAGACTTACTATAGAAAGTTCTCTATTCAGCTGCCTAAACTCTTAATTACATAAGTACAGTCAAGAGCATATACATTCCCAAAGTTTCAAAAATATGTGCACGCTCTTACACCTTAGACAATAAAGTCGTGTTCACATATTTTTGAGCCATTTATCTGGATCGATATTTTTGCCTTCGACTGTACCTATAGTCCAGTCATCTTAGGACTAAAAAGAAACTAACCTAAGCTGGAATTTCATATAACTACACCTTCATCAATCATTATGGTGTCTTAAAAGTTGCCTTAAAAGTCACGGAAATCTTGTGCTCTGGAGTATGTTAATGCCTGTTTTAGCGCCGCTTTTCTGTTTTGTTTTTATTAAGTACATACTTAGTTTTTTAAGCGTAAAAGTAGTTGTCATTATATACTACTACCCACAGATTGAGAACTTCAAATCTATTGAATATTTAATCTATCTACCCTCATTTCCATCCAACTTGTATCAATCTGCTCAAAAGACAAGGCTATACAAACGTACATTAGTACACTTCAGAAGTTCCCTCCCAGCGTGAAACTTTGCTGAATCCTCACAAACCCAACGTTTCCAAACAAAATTAAGCCGTTTCTGGTTTAAGAATTAATATGTTTTTATCTTGTTTTGATACGACCTTGAGTGATCAGGCATCTCACGCGAACCAATACGCTTATTTGTATTTCACTCGCACTTATTGAAGCTGCTGAAGCTTTTGGAGCTGTCTTAGCGCCTCATAGAGGCTTCTGGTGACCAAAGGGCTGGCCAATATTTTGCCCAGCGGATCAGCATTGCCATCCAGCGGGGCAATGCGGCCAGCCTTCTGGGCACCCTACCGAGCGAATTCGACTTAGGCCAAATTTTTTATTGTTTTTAATTTTTAAGTGTTTGCTTAAATAATTAATACAAAAACAAATAATTTATTGAAAAAAAAAGCTTTAAGAACTACTACCATTTCCTACTACTTAAGCACCAATTAGCGTGATCAGCGCTAAAGGTGAATCCACATTGCAATTAACTTGCACTGTGCAACACTAAGGAAAGTTACCTAATACAGTGTTGCACGCTGTTGATCCCCCAAAGTTTACTGCGGTGTAGATGCACCTTAATGCTGATTGGCGCTTACGGTCAAGGTACGTAAAATAAGTTGAAAGCCATATCAAACTTTAAGAAGAGGATTGGCCTCCCAATATTACCAAACAAAATGTCGCTTAAAATATTAAACGGTGATTTACAAGACAAACTAATTGTGAAAATCAAATACTAATTTGTATCTCAGATTATTGTTCTGTTTAATATTTAATTAATGCTTCTGAATGAAGATGGATGGGTTGGAGCAAAGCGCTTGAACGTTTCGAAACGATTATGTAAATTTTGAAGTGAATGGGTTTTCAATTAGCAAAATTTTCTCGTTTTGGTACTCAAGTAGCCTACCTACAACATAAATGACGGTTGTTAAACTCAATCAAATTAAGCTTGGATGTTATCGTTATTATTTCCTTTAATCGGCTGGAGAAAGTTTAATAGGTATATAGAATCTGTAGATGGTACCTACTACTTATACAAAAAGGGGTTGTAGTAAAAATTGACTGTTCAAGCTAGTAAAACCTAATTGTATTTATGATAATATTGTCTTCGGTTACTGCGATAGTTACTCATGAAATAAAACTATGAAAACGGATTATATCGCGTATATTGAATTTATAATACATCCCGACGTTTCGAACCCTTTACAGAGTTCGTGGTCAACGGGTGACTCAATATACGCGATATAATCCGTTTTCATAGTTTTATTTCATGTATTTATGATATTTATAACTAAGTATTAATAATAATGTAATTTGTAGGTTAAGTAGTTTTAAATTGAAATTAAATTACGGTTTTAAATTAAAATTAAATTAAATTATAGCTTATTTCAGGCATAATACTCGTATAACCCAAATTTTGGGCATCGTCTGCTATAATTTAAAAATGCATATTTGCAACACTTGGCAATTTAATTGCTAAGTGTCGCAAATATGCATTTTTAAAAACTAATTATGTATTTGCGGCACTTGCGATTGAAACTTTCGGTCCTTGGTCATCAGACACCAAAAAATTGGTACGTACCCACACTAACTGGCAGCTAAGTCCTTCAATTTTTCATAATAAAAGCAGCCAGAAAAATATTTTATTCTGTTACCTACTAATAAAACTGTCCGGCGGGTAAAAATGGTCCGTCCGATTATGAATAAATGAGACGGCCAGTGATTGGGCCTGAATTATTCAGACAGTACCAAAATATTTAAAGGGTCGGATTTCTGGACGAGAAATAATGTACTTTTTTAAAGGTTATACAATGATATAACATTGTAAAATGATCATGCATAAAGAATGTCTTCATTTTTGCTGAAGTTTGTAGCTTTCAGTACAAATATCATTTCCGACAATTATATGAATGTGTTTATGTGTGTTATGTTGTGTGATTTCAAATAAATGTAATGTTTGACCTTATTTTAATAACCTTCTGGTTTCATTGACATAATAAAAAAACTTTTTTTTGGTGACATTCCTTATGGGCATAAATTGTCTCCTTTTTAGACCCAGGGACTATTTAAGATTTTCAATAGTCAAAGACAAGCTTGCCTCACCACAACCAAGAAATAGACATTTATTTTCACTCACTAGTTTGCTTCCTGAATGCCCATTAAAGTTAATTTAAACAAATTCCCGGACCTTTATTAAGGCGCGCTAGGTCACGTCCGATCCGGCCGCCATCTTGTTATTGATTCAGCTAAGATGGATTCCTGCACGGCTGTTTTCCATTCGCAACGGCATCCAACAGGAATGCTCTTGTTTAATTTTTCTTGGAATTTTACTCTCGCTACCCTACTTAAGAGGATGTTCTTTAATATTATAATGAACGTTGAATCTCGTATAAATATAACTATACTCTGGCACACCCACTTTGTCAGTAGAAAAAGGCGGCACATTTAAAAATGCCGCGAAGGGTTAAACTTCCACAGAAAATTTGAATTTCGTGCTTAATTACGCAAATGATATATTTTTAACTGTTCAGTTTTATTCTTTCTAGTTTCTATTCTATTCTATTCTATATAATCAAGCTTTTCAATCTCGTACCTTAGTTAAAAAACTCAGCAAGCTTCGTTGCTTAAACACGGTACTCGACTGAAAAGCTCTCTATTATATCACGATTGTATAAAATACTATTTTAGCCAAGAAGAAAATGGTAACAAAAATCGTCAATATATCGGTTGAAAGATATCCACAACATCCGCTCGGATCGCATCTTGTTGGGAAGCGATTCCACGCTGAGTTTTTGTCAAATAATGTGATCTACATATATACTGGCTTTTCAGTTTGCGTTTTTTCTGTTCTGCTTTATGCTTTCATGTGCTTCATGTGATATTATCGGTTTTCTTGTGGATTTCCAAAATATAATCAATATCACGACAGATACAATAAAATTTACATTATAGGTACCTATTAGTATTAGTGAATCCTTTATTTCCCCTCGCACACACACACACACACGCGCGCACACACACACACACACACACACACACACACACACACACACACACACACACACACACACACACACACACACACACACTGCATGCACTTCTCTATTTTCAAAATGTGAGACACGACATTTGCTTTTAACATCTATACAGAAACACATCAAGTGTTTGTACTTCTTCTTCTTCTTCCAGTGCCATCTCCTACCGGAGGTCGGCTATTATGAGGGCTATACGAACTTTAGACGCAGCCGCGCGGAATAATGAACGTGTGCTCTATTTGAACCATGTTCGGAGATCTTTGAGCCATGAGTTACGTCTTCGTCCGGATGATCTTTTACCTTTGATCTTTCCTTTGATAATGAGTTGAAGGAGTTCATATTTCTCGTTTCGCATGATATGACCAAAGTACTGCAGCTTGCGTTTTATGACTATCTTTAATTAATAGGTAGTCTAAACAAAAAAAAAAAACGCTCTTCTTCTTGATGCGACCGGCAAGTTATATTACTTTTTGGCAACCGGATTTTTAACCTATTGAATTGATATTCAAGATGGCGGCCAATATTACCCTAGCGACCCTAAATTAGTTCCTTGTATGGAGACCTATATTTTTTAACATATTATTTTTTTATAATAACTGGCAAGAAATAACACTAATAATAACACGTATTACCTGCAAGTTTGGAGTACCTACCTGAAATGGTTCAAAATATACAGCCCTTTAAAGATAGAAAAAATCGTCGTCTGCGCCGCACCAAAATACGAAATCCCTGTAGTGATGCCTCGTTATGTCGGCGCTGATATTTCGTACCGTGGGTACTCCAAACTTTCAAAAAATACTTGTTAATAATAACACTGTTATTTCTTGCAACAATTTTTTTTTTTTTTTACTAGCCTAATTTAGGGTCCCACTGCTGGGCAAAGGCCTCCCCTCGTTTCCTCCACTCGACCCTGTCGTTTGTAGTGTCCCGCCAATCAACAATTATTATAAAAAAAAAATTTTTTTAATGGGGGTCTCCGCAGATCTATGACGTGTTCGTCGGACAAATTTTCGCGTTTTCGCTTGTAGTCGCACCCTACCTTTTTAGTATTGAGTGTAGAGACCGCAAAGTCCGGGTAAAACCCGTCTCCACCCGGCTTATGACCACGTGCCGCGAACCGGATAAAAAATATAAAAATGTTGGGTTTCATCCCGCTTACAAGCGACTGTGATTATAGGGTTTAACTGTTATTTTTACTGACCCTTTAAAAGGGTAGGTCCTTTTTTCATCGGTAAAATTGTTTTATATTTTTGCGAAAAATTCACCATGATTTTCTGGTGCCATATAATTTGCCTAGGACTAGTATTTTTAGAAATGATGAAACTCTTCCAATATGGACAAACAAATGAACATGAGATTGATAGAATTTTGTGTACCTTTTTGTTAACAAACAGGCTTAAGTTAAAAGATTCATTAGCAAAAATGTTCAAAATCGTTTCGCTTATCAGTGGGCCATGTCAAGACAAGCGACAATCATTTATAAGGATCACGTGACTTTTCATTTGCATCTATCATCCCGATTCGCCTTTAGTTTTCGATTGACCATTGTAGATAAAATATTGTCATCTTGGCTACGGGCTGCTAATACTTTATACTATTGACAATAATTATCATGATTTACTTCGTAGATAAATATAAATCGACTTCTTATTTGAGTTGAGACAACACTGCCGAATACAAATAAAAAAATATTGAAGTTTAAATACGACCTAAATAAAATTCTAAATAAACACCATTGCAAAAACACAAAACAATTCACAATCAACATTCAATTACGTTCTAATTTCGAAAGCAGCAATTCAACGGGCGCCATCGAATGCCGATTCCTCGAAGGTTAATTCTTTATTTTTCAGTAGTATAATTGCCAGAGATGCTGAAGCGTTGGGGGAAATGGGTGGAATTGTCCTAGATTGAATTTCTCATCTCGGGCTGTGGAAATTATTATGTCGCGTGCAGTGCCTGCCGTCTTCCCAATCGATTGCTCAATTTATCAATACAGCCCGGCTTGTAGAGAGTACCTTTTTCCTGTAGAGGCAACGGTTTTCTGATAATTTGATTTATACAATCCTGAATAGACGTAAAAAGCTAACTACAAAGACCGTGGCTTCAAACTCCGGCTCAAAACCTGTCACTTGATATTGTTCACTATAGGTCATTAGGAGCTAAAAATATGGTGCCATCTGTCAGAGAACAAGAAACTTGTGACGCACGCAGAACTATACAACGAAAATGGGGCCAAATAATGAGCCCTGTGGGACTCCAAGAGCAATCGTCACTCTTTGACATCACTTTAAGTGTCTTCCACAATTGCACTTGGCTCCATAAATTGTCGAATACGATCCAAATATTTTAAAATTACTATGTTTAATGACGTATACTCGAGTTTCTGTAACAAAACATTGTAGTCTACAGTATCGAAGGCCTTCCACTATGCGATACAATACTGAAGTCAGCCAAACAGTTAGTCGCTTCTAGGCTGCTGGTCTATGCCGCCGCCCGTCGATTTATTTCGAGCCCGCTGTATCACTTACGTGAGACACCCCCGAGCCGTGAAGATATTGGCTCGAGATTAAGGCGCGCTACTTACTAGCTATGTATTTTAAACCTGCGTTTAGCGTAATGATAGTTTGAACTGTGATAACAAAGTCAAGTTTGAAATGGTTATTTTTTTGGTCCTACCTAAGTATGTACTAGCTTAAGGTCTTAAGGCTTATTCGTTTAGGTATGTGCCGAAACATTCATTCGGATAGCACCGCAAAGGTAAAGATGACATTCTGATCGCAACTGCAGCTCTGCTGCGCTATTGTTACGGCATTATTGCTGCGGAATGAAGTAATTTGTACAAATCTGTTCATAACAACACAGTAATTTACAGTAATAATTAATCGTAATTAAGATAATCGAGGCATTTCAATTTATTTGCAATCCACACTAGTTAAATCATCAACTCAATTATTTTCCCCTTTAAACATAATTGGATTGATATTTACGTAAATTTATATTTAAACAATATTCTCTTTACGCGATTACTAATTTCAATAAAAGGGATTGAATAATATACGATATTTTATTGTAAATGGGGAATAAACAGGATTCTTGAACGAATCTTTTTCAATAAATATATTAGCTCGAGCCGGAATACTCGTACTATTAATCAATAAAAAAAAATGGAATGACAGAAACGAACAAAGACGACGTACTCATTTCCTTACACCTTACTTACTTACTTACTGCTGTGGCGCAACGACCCGAAGTGGATCTTGGCCTCCGACACCAAAGACCGCAAGATATTGGGACCCACACGTCGATAGGATGGAACCTGGAGACTCCGCAAGAACCAGGAGAAAGAAGATCTGGTGTCCGAGCCGAACATCATCGGAGAAACGAAAGCCGCCAGGCTCCGATGGCTCGGGCACGTAGTCCGGATGGGGGAAGATTGCGCAGTCTGGAGGGCGTACTCTGGAGTACCAAGTGACCGAAGACCATCTGGACGCCCTAGGTACCGCTGGAGAGACGAAGTGCAGAAAGACCTCAGCGAACTCGGCGCCGTCGACTGGACAGAAACGGCTTTGGACAGATTTCCTTACACCTACATTATCATTATTTTTATTGGCGTTAATGATTAACTAAATCATTATTATCACCTTGCCTTTAACGTGTATAATAGAATTTGCAAAGAAAATATTATAAGTGTTTTCATAATTAAATAAATACTTAAGTTACGTTTCTAGACCTACGTTAAAATATTACAGTCAGTTCAGCAGGTATTTTTTAATATTTATAAATGTATTATTAATTTTATAATTATTGTATTGCTTTTCGAATTGTAAATAATTTATGTAAATAATTTTTGAATATGACGATGTACAATTACTACAAATAAAATATATTCTATTCTATATTCTATTCTATTCTAAACACATTCTTAATCAGTTAAAAGTATGACGAAATAGAACTATTCAACCCATTATACCCACAGATTACTTATAGCTCAATAGTTAGCCATACACGCACGGATTTGCCCGTCGGATCTGCCTGAAAGATGTGTCTGGCGGACACATCCGTCAATGTGTGGAAGAAATAGACAAAGATGGGCAGCGGACGGGCCTTCGGCGGACAAATCTGTGTATATTTCTCGCCACACATTGACGGATGTGTCCGCCAGACACATCTTTCAGGCAGATCCGACGGGCAAATCCGTGCGTGCGTGTGGGCTAGCTAATGGCATCATATTGGCAGCGTGCGTGACGGTAGGACTTTGACAGATGTCGAGTAGTACCTTGTGACTTTTACGTTTCTTCCCTAATACATAAAATACAAACTATACGAAAACTATCATAAATAAAACTAAATACCAAGAATATATTAATAACGGGGCACTCGCGTATCTTAAGTCGAAAAACGCTCGACGTGTTTCACTTCGTACCGAGAAGCGTCATCAGGAGCTTGCGTTGAGCGTTTTTCGACTTAAAATACGTGAGTGACCCGTTATTAATATTATTTAATTTGTGTCTCACGGAAGTTTTGTTATTAAATACCAACACTTAAGTACGGGTTAAAATTATTAATTAGGGGTAATACATTTAAGATACTCATTGTAACATACTCGGTTAAATTGTCAACAACGAATTGGAAAAGCGAGGCCCTCTGACATAGTACCTGATATTATGTCCCTGACATTATACCTACTACAAGGTCTCAACTTCTTAACTTTTTCTTCTCAACTTCTTCTACTTAAGGTTGAATGAAATATTATTTTTAAACATTTTGTGGCTCCTAATTGACAATCCAGCTGGGTTGGGCGGCATTTAATAAATTAGCGGACATCCTGAAACCTGTTAACATTCCACAATGCCTGAAAACTCGCCTCTTCAACCAATGTGTCCTGCCCACCATGACATACGGTGCCGAGACATGGACGCTCACTAAGGAGGCTGTGCATAAAATCCGCGTAGCACAGAGAGCCATGGAGCGCGCCATGCTCGGTATCAAGCTTCAAGATCGAGTAAGGAATGTCGAGATCCGTCGACGCACCAAGGTGCAAGACGTTGGTTTCGCCATTACCAAACTAAAATGGAGCTGGGCGGGACATGTTGCTAGGCAGAGTGATGGCAGGTGGACTAAAATGTTAACGGAATGGTGGCCGCTTTCGAATGAAAGAAGCCCCTGGCGTCCATCGGCTCGTTGGGTGGACGACATCCGGAAGGTTGCGGGTCACTTCTGGATGAGATTAGCTCAGGACCGGGACAAGTGGCGTACTGGAAGAGAGGCCTATGCTCAGCAGTGGGCGATAGAGGGCTGATATGATGATGATGATGATGAATTGACAATCTTCCTTAGAATTGCCTGTACCCTGTACCAATGATTTTATCTTAAGCATCAACGTTGCCGCAAAAATTCTGCTTGAGTTAGTTCACAGTGCGGAGTCTAAGAGAGGTAGTCTAGCCACCTACCCTTAATAGATTACCCAGCTATCGCATCCCTTTGCGGTCACCGTGGGTCCCATTACCGAGGGTAAATTAAGCCCGTGATAGCCTTCGGTTCCACATATGGGATTAGGCCGATAGCTTTAAAGCAATTTGAATGCGTTTTAATTTATTAACTATATATATTTACTGATTTAATTTTAGGGGTCAGAACTGAACATTCATGCGAAACCTCAAGTAACATTTAATTATTTTTTCAACACGCTCAAAACGATGTTTTTATTCCACCGATTTTTGGCTCATAATCTTAGATATTAAACACGCGTGCTCTTTCAGTGTATTATTCCACTTGTGCTTTTTCATTATATTATCCGACTGAGTTAAGAAGGTAACTGATTGCTAATGATATGCATGGAAAGGGAGCCTTCTTTAATTGGTCGGACTGGCGGGCCCGGCCGGGGCGAGGGGCGGCCGGCAGTATGACAGATGCAACACACAATACTAACTGTTTTAACTATTAAAATTTGATTAATATGAAAGTTTCTTTTTCTTCTCGCAAGTGTGTTGAAAAACGTCGTATGAAACGCGTGTGCATTGGTCATTACACACATCGGCTTTCTTATTGCGCGCTCGCTTACAGCTCGCGCTCACAATATCGCTTCGTGTGTAATGACCAACTTAGCACACTTGTATCATAATGTACTATTAATACTGTAGTGGATTATCTTTATCCTATATCGCCGTCAACCGGTTTGCCAGCCGCTAGTACTATTTTTAAGCAGCTTACGCGTGTACAGACGTGCCGTTCGCACATAGAAACGTGATTTTTGATGCATAGCGTGTCCGCCCTGTGGCGCTATGCGCAGCAACAAAGCAATAAGCTCGCCCATCTGCTCGTCACACCTAAAAAAGACCTAACGCAAGTCCGAGAGGTCGGTGTATGTGACCCGTCTGTGTATAATAGACTGCCGAACACAATTAAAAAGGATGCAGCTTCCATAGTGGCCTGCTAAACATAGGTGGCTCCACACGTTTTATTCATTGGATGAGTTTTACGAGCTTCCTAGACTATTAGTCAATGTGTTTAATAACTTAAATTGTATGATTGTTATTTTATATACCTGGGCCTATTGTACATTATGCAATACCCTAATTACATTACAATACTATTTTACAAACACAAATTTAAAACTATTTAACTAACCTAAGACCCGTTCTGTGGCACGCCTGGTCCAAAAGTCCCCATCACACTCGCAGCGTTGCCGCGCTGTATGGCAATGGAGACTTGTTGGACAAGCCAAGACAATTGCAATACCTAATGTATTTCCTAGACCTAAGCCTGACTTGTAACTTGGTGTTATAAATAAATTATTTCTATTTTGTATTTTTATTTATAGTCAAGTATTTTGATAGGAACTGGTGGGAGACGGTCAAGACCGGGATACGTGGAAAGGTAGGAGGGAGGCCTTTGCCCAGCAGTGGGGCACTCTTTGCTCATATAAATAAATAAATAAACACATTTTTGTATCACTGTATAATCAACCACACTGTAACCCTGTACTCGTCGTACCGATTCGTTCGCTAATGGTATTATATGGCTACAGAGTAACGTGTCGATTTATGGGGACCCTTCAGATCCCCAAAAGGGTCCGGAGCCAATTTGCAGCGCTGTCGCTCATCTGTCGCTCCAACTATAAATCTGTCTTCTCATTTACATTCCTACTGTTGAAATGTCGTATGTCTAAATGAGTATCGTGATGACATACGATTGTTTAAAAAGTCAGTTGAACTAGGGTACCTATAAAGTATTATACCTTACATACAGTAGTTTGCAATATACATAATAGCCGTATGTATATTGCATATACAAATATATAACAAACTGTAAATACTGCTATCATGTATATTGCAGTAACTTGAGTAAATAATTTCTAATAGAAGTAGTAGTAGTGACTGCTACATAATGAAAGGCATTAAAGTACGAGTGTGGGTTTAAGAAACGAACGAAGTGAGTTTCATAAAAGGATCACACGAGTGTTTTAATGCCTATTTATGTACAGTTACATACAATACTTTATCAACCCACATATTATAATCTTTCTATGATAGATTCACTAACCTCATATTTCATCCGACATGGGGCATCGTTGCTCTCTGGCGGAACTCGCAGATTTGAGAGGCGGCGTCTCCGAAATATCTGCATCGCTCATTTGACACGAAACTTTTACTTTAAGTTTGTTTAAATACAACAAAACAAATTAATTTTATACTTAAAACGAATTAAAAGATAAGTTGTACGTCAATTGGCGGTAAATGAAAACTTTTTTCACGCATGTCACGCATCCGTAGTTTTTTTTATTCATAGACAAACGAATGAAGTCCCTATTCTCATGTCAGTTACGTGTCACGGTTTATATTTAATAAAACATACTAAATTGACGTTTCGTAACGATAACTGTTTTAATATCTATGGATACTAGAATAGAGACCCACTTGAGTTTTGACAGCTGTTCCAAATTTAAACTCGTAACCTTACAAAAATCGATACTGTAATAACATTAAAGTACAGATTTTACGTACTACCACAGACAAGAAAGTTCTCATAGTAAAATTGGTTGTAATAATGCTGGTCATTTCCTTGCTTTCTGAACGCATTTTAAAGCACTAATCATATGTGTGTAGATAAATGAATATTGAACGCACAAGTTTCCAGAAAGGAATTAACGTTAAATGGTTTAATTTCCCTTTTTTGGGCACTCGGTGAAATATGAAGGTTTCTTGCTCGGATAACTTATTAGGTACAGATGTATGGTGGTCACTGGTCAGCTTGCGCGGCTTACGAATAGGGAATATTACGCGAAACTGCGTAGGGGACGCCACTCCCACAATCTGAGGGTCTATCGCGAAACACAAAAAACCGGACAAGTGCGGTCGGACTCGCCCACCGAGGGTTCCGTACTTTTTAGTATTTGTTGTTATAGCGGCAACAGAAATACATCTACTGTGAAAATTTCAACTGTCGACAGACAGCCTGGTGACAGACAGACGGCCAGACGGACAGACGGACAGCGGAGTCTTAGTAATAGGGTCCCGTTTTTACCCTTTGGGTACGGAACCCTAAAAATCGAAATTTCGTTATGTAATATCTCTGTCTCTCTTGCATATTCGAGCGATAAAGAGGCAGATAGCGAAATTTCGGATTCGCGTTTCCCGGTAGGTCCTCTGTAAACAAACCGCCTTGATGCATCAATGTCATACTTTATTACCTCTGAACTTGGCAAAAACCTGTTAAAGGTATAGTATGTATAAGTTACTCTTGGTTCACTAAAAAGGCTAGTGCTGCACTCTGGTGGCAGAACATTGCAGTAATATCCCCTATTAAAACTTTGCTCAGCCTTCACTGGACATTCTACTTTTCGTTGTCTATAAGATGTTGACCCCTTTGATTTTGAGACCTCTGATTAAGCATAATATATGCATATTTTAGGTACAGCTCAAGGCACCAGAGCTCAGGGCCCTCCTCCTACTAGATGGTGTGCTCAAATCACTCTGCAGCTATGCAATTAAAACTGCACGTGGCCATGCGCTTGGCGAAGAATAGAAGCCTATGGAGGAACCTGGTTTTCAACAGAAGGACGATGTCACGATCGCCAGCAATGAGGGACCGACTGAAGAAGAAGATTTAGGTACAAATGTACAAGTTGCACATAGTTTCAAAAAGTTGGAAAAGTTCTCGGAAGTTTTAGAAAGTTTTTTTTTAGTTTATTTAGAACACAAACAGTCACATATACAAATGGATTTGAAATACAAATGTACTTAACATACTTAAGAAACAGACCTGGAGGTTCATTATTAAGTACATAATGTTAACATACACACTAAAACAACAGAGATAAAAAGAAGATTAAAGAAAAACAAAGAAAAACATGAGTCATACCTACCTAGGTAGGTAGGACTACCGGAAAGTTACATTTATACATTTACTTATTTATATTCAATACTTGAAATATTAAAACAAAATAGATTTATAGATTTTATAGGGAATTAATGAAACTTTCATTTTGGAAACGGAAAATTTCGATCCCCATACAAAGATATGAGAAGTTTGTAATACCATAAACTTTCCAATGTGAAAATTTCGCAATTTTGAGACTTTCCGACGGCATATCAGTTATGCATATTGTAATTCTTGGCCTTCGCTTTAGTTTGCTGCTTTCTGATTGAGAAGGAATATTATATAATATTTTTTTTTTTAACCTTATGGAGCCTAATTAGACAATTCGTCCTACCAAAGTTAATGATGACTTTAAATAACTGTACCGTATTAAGTGATTTCAATACCATTTTTATTATTATTACAGCTTTGTTTTCCACTTAATAATGTATTTTTCAATTTATACTTTATCTATAACTGTCTTTGTTATGTGGCCCCTCTGAGGGTAAAAGCCTCCTCCATAATACGTGGGGGACGAAGAATACCATTTTTAAAATACCAAAAAGATAATTTTCAATCAGGTTAAACTGTCAATCTCGGATTGAGACGTGTTATCCAGAATTTTGTTTAAAACTAAGGAATATTTTTATCCATCCAATCCGTAAGCAGTGCAAACTCACGTTTAGAAATAATTAATGTTAATGAAATAGGGGTTGAAACCGGAACTCCATACATCATGCGGCCAGTCGCGAATGCTGCAAATTAAGGGATTTACCCTAAACTCAGGCTGAGTCGGCGCTGGGCCAGCCCTGATAAGATTCGGGGAGTTTAATCAATGGGTTGGGCTGGGTTGAAATATCCGATTAAGTAGGTCCAAATTTTACTCCGATCAGGGCTCGGAACCGGTATTGAAAATATCTGTTTATACTCGTATTCGAAAACCGTAATATTATTTTTCACCTCAGCAGCTCGAACAAGACTACTTTCGTCACTCCCTGGAGTGAGGAAAGTGCGACTTTCCTCACTCCAGGGAGTGAAACAAAGTAGCTTTTTAATTTAGTGAAGGCCATAAACTGCCACTTCATACTTCTATTACAAATTCGTTTTTTTTTGTATTATTCTGTGTAATTCGAAATACATTTTAAGAAAAACACATTTAAGGACGGATGGTTGTAATTCTATAATTTTTTACTGATATAAAATGGAGATAATATCTTAGAAAAACCTCATTTATCAAGAAGATGTCAGTCCTTTCTCAAAAGTCACGGACAACTGCTAACTTTAACGAATTGCCAATTAAACAGTTAAACTTTGAAAAATACTAGCAAAGAAAATTGATTTTCGTTGTTCGCCTTCACCTTGTCAGAACTTTGGCCAAGAGTTAATTAACTTAGAAAGTTTTTTATGGAAAAAGGCGATAAATAAGAGTTGGACGGTTTATGCAACAAACACAGATCATTTGGCTACTAGATGGAGTAGTAAGAGAGGTATGGGCACTGTGAATGTCATCTCGCTTTGTGTAGTAGGGCACAGCATAGCGGATGTCATTCCAGATCTAGAGCAGAACCCAACTGGGGAAGTTTAGTCCACCTTGCAGAAAACCGCAGCCAAATAACACTAGACCCTACTCATGGTGTTGTGTTCCTGCCGGTGAGTAAGGTTGCCAGAGCTCAACGAGGGTGCGGAGTGTTAGGGTCGGCAACGCAGACGTAGAGTACGCAGACTCGAAATTTCGTTATCTGCCTCGCTATTGCTCTTGCATATTCGATCGAGAAAGGCAGATAAAGAAGTTCCTATTTCCTTTTATACGGTTCTTCTGGTTCAGCTGGCGAATCGGCGACATGACATTAGTGTCACTTTGTACACCAAGCGATTGAGAGGCGGACTAGACTGTATCGACATTAGTCAGGCTTCCTAACGATATTTTAACAGAATTAAATAAAAAACAGGGAACTTCGTTCGTTTCAGCTTACACAGCCTCTCTGATCCATCCAGGGACCGGCCCGCTATCCCTTATCGGGGTTTTATAAGGATATTGCATAAGGCTTAACTCACCATACCCTTTGCCAGACGAAACCCTTTGTTTTGGTTTTAAAAACCCTTATATAAAGCTACCACATTTGAGTAATCGGTAGCCCAAATACCCTTACAAAACCCTTATCATCCGCTCACCAACACCTTGCATATTGCTTATAAGGGTTAGCCTTATCAAGGGCTTCCCTTTTAGCATATAAGCGTGCTAATTTAAGTCGTCTACCTTGTTCATAAAGCACACATTACTTCGAATCCGAGCGATCGTCGGCGGCGACGGCGGCGTTCTTTGACTAGGCACGTATTTTCTTTCCTTTTCATACACTACCGTAGATATATACTAATCCTGTCTCTTTCACGCAAAGGGAAACCTTTATAAAAAGCGCTTAAAGATAAGGGTAACCCTTATTAAGAGCTAGCCTTATTTTTGGTTAGCTTTTCGGTAAGGGTTAGTCAAAGTAGGGTATGAATGGGCTTGCAGTTCAAAAGGGAAAGTCTTTCAATGTGTTAGCCGTGTTTAAGTGTCGCCCATTGAAAGGGTTTTATCGCGGAAAGGGTTGTCCGGTCCCTGGATCCATCTGTGTGGGTTTGTCTATGACAACAAATTAGTAGAGCCCGATAGTTCCCGCCGATATTGCAAAAGTTTTCCACTGTAGCCTGATTTATGTACGCAGTTGTAGCTCAAAAATACAAGTTTACACACTGATGATGAAATTGCATTAGTCGAGCCAAGTTTAAAAACACGGTCCGTGTTACCCCGCTGTTGTTAAGCCAGACGAGGGTATGTTTTATTCTTGTGTTCCACCGTATTTGTATAGCGTGAAGAGGTAACCGAGGTACAGACAGAGTTACTTTCGCATTTATGATATTAGTAGGGATAATATTGATGAAATATTAGTATCTAAATATTCTAAATTCACTGGCTATCGAAGAGGATTCCCATGACAAAAAAAATATCCTAGAGAAATCAAGTGCAGTGGCGATTAAAGCATTATTTGAGCAGACGCTCTCAGAGACTGCGTCTCGGCAAACGTAATATAAGATGTCCTCCGGCCAAAGGAGGAGGAGGAGGAGTAGCGCACTGGCCGGCTGGCGATTGGCCAAATACACTCAAAAGCCATAAAAATCGGTCAATATGAAGTTTCTCTAGAAAGTGACCTGACTTTGATTGTAATACAGTGGCCGAGGGACATTAGAATCATCAACAATCTACTAAATAGATTCCTAGACTGTCTAATGATGCAGTGTTGGCTGTAAGAAACTAAAATCTTCACTTCCTTTTACACTTAAAAAAGCACCGGCTGCGGTATCCGCTCACCGTCAAGCGCTGTAGTAGGTAGAGGAACACTAGTTTGCTTCCGTTGTGAAGTTATAAGTCGGGATAACTTTAACAACTTTAAAAACTGGTAAGTAGGTTAATATCTCATACTAAGTTATGCGTGTATTGAAAATCGAGGCAACACTAATAAGAAATATGAGTTTTGGGTCTCTATTGTTTTCCATAAAGTTTTAAGTCATAATGTATAGTTTATCCACATTTTCGTCATAATTTAGGTTTGCTCAGAAACGCGTAACTTTTCAGGATTGCCATAAAACAAACCTAACCTATCTATAGGATAACCTTACGAAAATCCTGAAAAGTTAACGGTTTCAGAATTATGACTAATGATAATCTGACAATCATTACATTATGACTTTCAATAATTATGTCAAACAAAGGGACCCCTAAGGGTTTGGTATTTTCCTTAATTAATTTAAATTTCATGACAAATGAAATAAATTTCACACTGTTCCATTGGGGAAAAGCGTATCTCCGTAGGCGTTTCAGAGTAAAATAATATACTTTGTCTAACATGGCACCAGCAGACGGAGTAATTATTTTCGTTTAGCGAATACGAGTGTCATGGAGGATTTAATTTTACAAACATGCTTACGTATTTCGTGCTAATTGCGTGTCGTTGCCAGAATTCAGGCTTTGGCCAGAGATGGGCGGAGCTGAAGTGGATATATCAGGTTTTTAAAGGGTCGGCTAGAATCACTTATGTCAGCTAAGTGAAAGAGAATGCATCGTACGAGCAAATCAGAAGACTTGCTCAGGAAAGAAAGGGTTGGCAATTACTCTACCGACAAGAGCAAAGCTCTTAAGTTATGATAATGATGAGAGGGTCGGCAACGCGCAATAGCGTTGCAGGCGTCCATAGGCTACTGTGACTGTGCACCATCAGGCGGGCCGTATGCTTGTTTGCCACTGACGTGGTATAATAAAATAATCTGGCTATGCTTCCTCCGCACGGGTCCGGTAGAAAAGTCCAAGTGAAGTGCTGCAGTAATGCATGCAGCATTACTGCTGCAGTAGAAGACATTACTTCCGACTACATTACTCCTGCAAATGTCAAAAATCAAGGAAGCAACATTCATTTTCTCATTTTCAGTACCGATGCAGACGTCAATAATGTCGCGCTGTAGGTAATACTGTGGCAGTAATGCTGTCGACTGCATTGCTACAGGAAACGTCAAAAATACAAAAATATCACATATAAAATATTAAAATTAAAATACAATCAACTTTTAGAAATTAAAATTAAAATTACAATTTTATTGAGAAATTTATGTTTACGGTACCTCCGTTCGGATTCAGGCAACACCACATTGCAGCGCGACATTACTTCCGACATAGCTGACGCAAATCTCCAAATATCTGAGCAGCAACATCGCTTTATAAAATAAAAAATAAAATTCATTTATTTCGGACAATTCGGAATCCATACAAAAATATCACATATAAAATATTAAAATTAAAATACAATCAACTTTTAGAAATTAAAATTAAAATTACAACATTGCTTTACTTTGCCGCAATACTGCAGCAGTAATGCTAGTGTAACCTGAATCGGAACGGTACCTTAAATCGCCCCAACTGTGGCCACATCCTTTCTGTCGCCCACACTTGCTGAAATTACAAATTATCTTGCACCGCCCCCGTACAAATTGTATCAAAGGCTAAAACAGCTCGCAGATAAACTACGGCGATATTTCAAAGAGAAGTCGCGGTTCTTGGGTTAAGTTTCACCCTTTCCCTTGCCCTTGAAGGTTTGGCGCAAGTTTAGTGATTTAGGCTAATTAGGGGTGGGTTTTGCGTCTAGTTAGCGGGTTTGTTTTGGAGTCCACGTCGCCCTCTAAGTTTTAGGTAATATGAATCTGTAGTCAAAATTGGAACAAACGGCCGCCATTTTAAATTCCTTCATTTTTAATTGCTTTAATCAAGATGAATAGTTATTTGTTATACAAGGGTGCAAAGTTGTATTTTACCCGCGAGTGTCGAATTGAAACACAAGCAAGCGAAAGGATTCTATAGTTGAGTTCTAAAATAGAATCCTGAGCGTGGCGAGTGTTTCAACACACGAGAAGTAAAATACATTTGCACCCCTGTGTAACACAAAACTTTTCACCTCACTATAGCGAGGAAAGTGCAACATCCACAGGCGTTAGATCATCTTCATCACTGGAATCACTAATTTTTTACGATATTATAACAAAAAACTCTGGAAGTTGTTTTTTTTACACGAGAAGTTTTTAAGTAAAAAAATTGTTGACAATGTTGACATTTCTGACGTATGAAATGTCAACGATGCGTTTTGAAATTGCATCGACTCAACTTGTGCGTTCAGAATTATATTTAACATCATTATAAAAAACAAACGTTTCTTATGGAATTTTAAGGTTTATGACTTAAAATCATTAAATAAAGCTAAATTTGGTATTTTTCATTAGATTCTCAAACTATTTATTTAATGATAACTAATATCGAACGAACCATTATCATGAGCGTTTTACGTTTTGTTATCTGTCAAGCTACTTAAACACGCTCCATCCAAGGTCAAATTACTTTCCCCACTAGTGGATAAAACGCGTTTTTCCCCGCTTGTTTTGAAGGATAAAAGACAACTTTCCGAGCTAGTGAGGGGAAAAATTAATATCTGAGGATTCGAAAGGCTCCTTATTATATTACTAGCTTTTGCCCGCGACTTCGTTTGCGTGGAATTAGTAATTTGGGTACCTTAATTCTTAAACAAATCTGCTTTTTAATCCACCTTTTTTTCCACCCCATTTTTTACACCCTTAAGGGATGATTTCGGGGATAAAAGTTATTCTATATCCTTTCCCACAGCTCAAAGTATCCCCATACCAAGTTTCATCTAAATCGGTTCAGCGGTTATTGATTCCCCATACAAATTTCCACCCCCTTTCACCCCCTTGAGGGGTGAGTTCTGGGATAAAAAGTATCCTTTGTCCTTCCCCGGGACTCAAACTATCTGTATACCAAATTTAAACTAAATCGGTTCAGCGGTTTAAGCGTGAAGAGGTAACACACAGACAGACAGACTTTCGCATTTATAATATTAGTATGGATATTATAGGTAACCGATGTCAAAATTGTGAAAAAACGGCCGCCATCTGAAATTTCTTTATTTTTGCTCTATGTTCGTATAGAATAGAGTAGAATAGAAATAATTTAATCGTTAGCACACACAAATAGAAAATTATACAAAACAGAGAAACATAAAAAAGAAAAAGTGCCACGAAATGGTAATGGGAATGAGAATGGAATGGTATAGTGGCTCCTGTGATGTTGCTATGTCCATGGGCGACGATGACTGCTTCCCATCAGGCGGCTCGTCTGCTTGTTTGTTGACTATCACATAAAAAAAAGTATAATCATGATGAAAATGGATATCTAAGGATTACTTCATTTATGGTACGATCATATTAAAAAATATAGGAAAGCGTCGTAAGGCACGACCGCATACGAGATGGGAAGACGACGTCGTCACAACCGCTGGACCTTCGTGGCTACAGGTGGCCCAAGACAGAGAGAGATGGAACCGTTTGGAGGAGGCCTATACCCAAACAGGGGTTCTTGCAACAGAACCATATTAATAAAAATAAAAATAACTAATGTATATACACAAACAATTAGAGTAATGAAGCATTTTTTTATAAAGTAAAAATTGTATATAGAAGTTAGAACAAAAATAAGAAAAAATATACTAACATTAGAAAATAGTAATACTTAAATAACTAACATGAAAACTGTAATCTTAAGTGCAAGCAAGGAATAAAAGGCTTTTTATTTTATTTCATATTAAAAAATGATATCTGAGGATTCGAAAGGCTCCTTAATAGGAATCCGAATTCTAAAATTTCAAAAATGCCCACCGTCTTGAATTTCATCATTTCTGTCCCGATCATAATGAAAATTTATGCACGGGGATCTGAAAGGCCATTTAAGCCATACATTGTCATTGCCAATAGTGAAAAGTTGATGCAAATTTAGCTTGGTTGAAGTCGTTGCCTCGTCGTTAACTGGACGGTATAATATTTTATGCAGTCACTATTCGTAGTAAGTGCTTGACCGATTGCATTGCTGCCGCAAATGTCCAAAATCCGGGCAGCCACATCGATTCTTACATTTGCGCCAGCAATTCAGGCGGAGTAATGTCGCACTGCCATACTGCTGGTTTAGTCTGAATCCGAATGGTACCTTAAATCAATATAAAAACCTTGACAGATTTCCCAGTTTATCAGGATATCACTATAACTATAATTTAACATTTATTTGGCTTCAATCATACAATACATGTAGGTACCTATAGTAGTTTAATGTATCTACACCCACTTAGTATATAATGTAGGGTAGCGTAATCCCTTATCATATCAGTGTCCAGATGGATTTAGCCTCAAGCCTTCCTGCCGTCAATCCGGCGTGCACGTGAACATCCATATAGATGTTGCTTTAAAGGCCTATACAAATGTTTGTGATATATCAGCCTTGCGATATCCAGAGAGGAACACACGGACTACGTTAGTCGTCCACTATCGTCTTAAACGGTTTAGTCTTTGTGTTACCTGCAGGGGCGTAGCTAGCGGATATGGCGCCCGGGGCAGTCACCAAATTTGCGCCCCTGACGACTGACAAAAGTTTCCCTACTACTGCTTTTTGCCCATTTTGGCGCCCCCCCTTGGATGGCGCCCGGGGCTTTTGCCCCCTCTGCCCCCGCCCCTAGTTATGCCACTGGTTATCTGCTAGCATCTGTTATGAACAGTTTCATATTATAGATAAAAGTACGCACACAATGAATCATATACGTGGATTCATTGACTAGTAATGAATCATCAACTCATTATTTGAGTGTAAATAATCACACTCGAAACCAAAAGCTTTTTTTAAACTTGTGAATAACAGGGAGTCCCTGGCAAGCTCGGCCGAATTTCACCTTCCCATACAAACGGAGTTTCGTTCTCATTTTAAAACTACGTGTTGGATTATAATGAAACTTTGCACATACAATGAAATGATGTGTAACTAGGTCTGTAATCGGTTTATATAGCTCTAGTAAATACAACAAACGAAATAGAGCAAAAACAAGTTTTGTATGAAAAACTTAAATTCGCTGTATTTTTTTAACTATTGCATCTGAAGCTACTTAAACTAATTACAGACATAGACATACCTTTTCCTATTGTAAGTACAAAGTTTCAGAGCAATCTAGCTAGTCGTTTTAAAATGAGAGCGTAACTACGTTTGTATAGAGAACCGAGCTTGCTGCGGACTCTAAGCCGACACTTTGCAACCCCTTTGAAGTTGTGGGTGGTTATTGCACAAAACATAAAAATAATGTAAAAATGGCGGACTTAATGCCTAATGGCATTCTCTAACATTCAGCCATCGGGCCTAACAGAGACATGTAAAAATGGTGCAAGCAGAAAAAAGGTATTTATTAGAACATCAACTGAACAATTAATAATTCTGATCAACTACATATAGAATACACAAATAAAAATACTAGAATACATATAATTATTAATTTATTATATTGCTACATATTTCATACATACTCCTACATACTCATAGTGTTCCAATGGTAAACATACGTAAATTAAATACTAAACACACTTATGATTTAACAAATACAGATTTAGTCATCTACATAGTCATTCGATCATTTACTTCACTCTCACAATAGGCGAGGTACCTAGATAGATCAGCAGCGAAGATATCCACTTGCCTAGTCCCCAGTAGCCACATCTAGGCCTATACTTTTCTAAGTCAGAACTCCAGATTCATCTTAAAACTTTGCAAATAACTTATCACTTGGCCCGTTTCTCCAGCCTCCGAATTCGTGCCAAAAAGTGTATAGTTTGTCAAGAGAAATTGCTTAAATTCGCATCTCGAAGGTTGTTGCTTTGAAATGTTAAATATTACTGCTTAAAGTGCTATTTCTATTACAGCTTTGTTGCGGTGGAAACTGTTTTTTTTTCATGAGTTTCAGACATTTGTTTTATTTGTCAGCGTGTTTTATTTATAGAGGAAACTCGCGAAAACCTTATTTTTACCCGCGTTTTTTTAGCCCAACGCTACCCTTTTTATCATAGCCGAAACGTGCTCAAAAATGAAATACGATACTATAACTTCACCGCTTCTTTCGATTGGTCTAATTCGCGAAATGCTTCCTTTCTCAAAATCTTTCAAAGACTATTAAATTCCCGCCAACTAATTACTTAAGTATGTTGGAAAGAGATATAGTAGGTATTCCACGACAATCTATTAGGCTCAGTTGTTCTTAAGTTTGAGGAAATGAGTTATAAATCATAACAATCCAAGTAGCGTGGGATGGTGTTACACAGTAATCAACCACGAAAAAAAGGAATAAGATTGACATAGAATCGCTATTAAAAATACCAGGATTTTAACTTAATTAACTTACATTAGGAAATTCCTTTGAAGTTTTGCTTTATCCAAAAGTACCTAGATCAGTTTATAGTGTTAGGTCAAATGAAAAAAAAATGTCTGAGATATTTGTCTTTAGTTGATTATTTGCAGTCAAATTTTTGGCCATTATGCTTACTTACCATCATTTTTGGAAAAACAGTAAGTACACTAGTTTAAAAGTAAAATAAAGGACCTAAAAAATGCATGATTGCAATTCAAATACTTAATATTATATGTAAAATATTGCTATTTTGCAGCAGCATCCATAACTCTACGGTTTACACCAAGGTTTAGAATTGTTAAATACGAAAAGATGGGGACACTTGATTTTTCTAACTTACCATAATAAGTGTAAATTACATACCTAACATTCCCACAATCATACAATCAAAGCAGCTGCGTGTATGACATATCGACTTTATGCTTTTTAAATTAATTTTTAACAAGCAGAAAAGTCTGCGATCGATGCTATTAAGCTTAGAATAAATTTAAAAGTGGAAAAATTACTGCCTTGGGTGAGACTTGAACTCACGGCCTCTGGGGCGCTGGAGTATCGATCCAGAGGCCGTGAGTTCAAGTCTCACCCAAGGCAGTAATTTTTCCACTTTTAAATTTATTCTAAGTTTATGCTTTTTGTTATAAGGTGCAAAACCGAAAGCTGAAAAGTCATCTGCATTTAGACGCTGAAAATACTTAATTTACCTGTATCGCCTTTTAAATTGCGTCACATGGAAACCTGGCTGACTTGTTAAAGCAATATTGGCATATCCAATTTGTTTTTTGGACAACACGGTATGAGTTTTCATGTAAGCCAGTATCGAATAATTGGTAAACCAGTTTTTCGATAATTACTTTTTCACCTTCAGCCTATACAATACACAGTTGTAGAAATGCGAAAGAAATATGTAAAACCAAAAAACGATGACAATATTCGTTGATTGGTCGTTATAACTAACCTCGTAAGACCCAGGCGAATATTGGCGCTTTTGAATTTGGAATTTTCTTTTATTTCTGTAAGAGTTCAAAACTCGGATTTAATTTGTACTTGTACAAGTATGCCCGGGACTTACACCGTTGGTATTTCGAAACGTAATGTTCCTTTTATAACATAAAATATACGAGTTAAATGGTACGAGTATATATGTTAGCTATAATAATTATGTCTATTGCTTACGACTTCACATCGTTACGTCTACTTGAGTTACTGCATTCTCTGTATTATTTTCTTGTATTGAGGTGTGCAATAGTGAGTGTTTGTATTGCATTGTATATGAGCGAATAGTTAAAACAAGTGTGCTCAATGATTGCTTCGAGCAATATATTTCGGACAGGACAGGTGTCCATTCTCCTGCAATGAGTTTCGATCGCCCGATAGACTCAAATAAACTAAAAATAGGTGATTCAAGCTGTACCGTTAACAAAGTACTAGATTACATTACTTACGACAGTTTAAACACATGTCATTGTATACAAATTAGTACTTTATTGCATTTATGTTGTTACACACGGGATAATGTTAACAATTAAACCCTAGCAGCGGTATCATGGTCGCATTTTTATTACCTGGCATGCCATGCGTCACTTTCGCACTTACATATTTGTTAGAACGTGACAAGCATAGTGACAAATGATAAAGAGCCGACCATCTTAGCCTACTGGTGTCGAATGATGGTTCCTATCACAGTTCATTTTTAGGTATATGGATGCTGTCACGTAAAATGCTTTTAGATTTTTTTTAAGTTTTGTACATTAATTTATTTAGGAATGTTGCATTTAAATAATATTTCATACAACATATTTCTTCAATTTTTTTTAAATTTAGCCCAACCAGAAAATTCTTGAAGAAACTGTCATAGGGATAAATCGACGCGAGAGATACAATTTCAAGCATTTAAATGCTTGGTTATTTACCGCATGAAAACGTCCCAAGATATTCGGTGGGCTCATTTCAGCTCATCACAAATGCAGCCGCGCTTATCTTTCCTTCCAACTTATAAATTTAATGTCCTCGAGATTTACGGGGAAATTATAACTTTACAACTGACGACTTGGGACCCTACTATGGGAAATGCGTTTGCACGGAGTGTTACGGCTTACGAAGTAGCTAATGAGTTTTACAGAACTTGGGAAGATACAACAATTAAATTGAAAATACGCCTAGAACATGGTTTAAGGAGTGGCCAAAAATTTCGAATAAGAAACAAAGTCATAATAAGGTGACATTCAACTGCAGCTGCATTACTGCAGTGGCTTTGGCGGGCGCTGGTACTGACAATTTTGACGGATTGAGCGTTTTATTCGCGACAGTAATGCGGCGGCGAACGTCACTCATTATCAAGGAAATTAACAAAATCAACGAAGCTGCAGTAATGTCGCAACACTAATGCAGCTGCTGTTTGATACTGTGACTGCTGCAGTATTGAGGCGAGACATTAAGCCGACTACATTGCTAATACAGTAAATATAAAATCGATGTCGGTGCCCGGTTTATTGACATTTGCGGCAGCAATGCAGTTGGCAGCAATGTTGCGGCGTAAAACTCCAGCAGTAATGCTCGTGTAGTCTGAAATGTCGAAATATTTTCCAGATGGCGCCATCATAGCTTGCATTGTCAATCACTAGAATTATGGCAAATTCTTGTTTTTTTTTGGATTTATGGCAGTAAGGAAAATTTTAGTTCCAATAAAATTCCGCAAAATGGCGCGTGAGCATATATTACTGGTCATGATTTAACACAACTAGAGCTATATAGGGGCAAGCTATGATGGCGCCAGCGCCTTTGACAGTTGACAACCCCATTCATTCAGTTAAAACTAATTGTGAGTAAGTCGTTTCCCGTAAGCGGCTTCCTCGTTAAACCCGAAAATGTGATTACACAGAATTCAAATTCTCCGTGAAAACACAACAGTAATTTATGCCTTAGCAACATAATGCTGCATTGTAATGAATTCCATTAGATAGAAACCGCAGCGCGAATAATTCACGATTATCGCACCATTCCCAAAACGAAATCCTTAGTAACCCTTCCTGACGTCTATGATATATTGAGTACCGCTTACAGCGGTGTATATGCCTTTTATTAAGGCGTTATAACATGGGGTTATGGTTTGGTTTTCCATGAAAGAGATGTAAGTTTTAGAGTGTAAAGTGTGTTGCTTCGTTGACAGTCGCGTGTTTGTTGTTTGTTAGTTTGATTACAGCTGTTCTCAGATCTTAGTATGTATTTGTACACTGTGTACATTTGAATTTGAAATCTGTGAATGTGATCCTCACGTTCGAAATTTGAGTCCATATTTAAATGTTTATATAAATCGTTTATAGAAAGCGATCAGTGAACGGAAATAAAACATGGAAACATTCTGTCCGCTCAATTATAGCCCAATGTAAACTATACCCAAAGGTTCGACCGAGATGACAGTCAATGACGGATGGATAAATCGGTTTATAAAAACAACGTTTTTTTATAATTAATTTTATAATTAAATATGTCGTAAAGTGGAGCAGAAGTTATTTTGCTCATACCAAGGGAAGTGATGGAATCACTTTTCACGTGTAAGTAAACAGATAACTTCAGTAAAATTTGGAATAAATATGACATTTTCTCAATATTATCTTGCTAAGCTAAAACATACTTAACTGCATAATACGTTTGTATGTAATGTTTTTTTAGATATGAATAAAATCTAAAGTATATTATGAGCTAAAAAAATTGTGCTTAATAAGTCCACTATTGACATCATATTCCGATCATTTTGTTTATCTGGTATAATCCAAACCCAAGTTATGAGGGTTAAAAAAAAAACGACGAAGCGCTTCGAGAAAAGGTAATAGGTTAGGTAGTGCCCTTGCGTTTCGCTTTGCTCGTCTTGGCAGATACATAATATACTTGCGTAAATTGTCGCACGAAGCTATTGAATTGAACATTCCTCTGTCTGTACATACATAGGTATAGCAAAATCGCAAAAGCCTAACTCCAAGAAATCCGCCCCCCCGTCATCGTACGCATATTCACAACCTTTATACAATTTACAACCATTGACGCTAAAAACGAGCACAGCACGACGTCCCGGACAAGTCGGCAAATCAAGAGTAATCTTGGGAATATAAAGGCGGTAAAATTTATATGCCTGTCTGCTAATAGGGCCTTCAAACCGACGCGTTTTATTATTTTAAGGCTTCTGTGGATGGGACGGATGTGGGCCCAAATATTACTGTTTTTAGGAATTTCTTTTAAAAATGACGAAGTTATCATTATTGGTTTATTCGGGATGAATAATGTTTTTTATTTGCATTTGTAGCCACCTGATAAAGTCTGCGTTGCGGACATATTATAAACTGGATTATGTCAATTCACTGCGTTACGGGGGCATTTGAATCCAGTACGATGTCATCATTCAGTGCGGGGATAAAAGTCGTGTTTACTCGCTGGCGCGAAAGCTCTCTTTTTTTTTTAACTAGGGTAAAGACAAATATACGCTTGGGATTCTTATAAAAAATGTAATCAGTGGTATATTCTAAATATACGAGGTCTCAGGAACCCCGTAACGACCAGGGAACGAAAATTGCCTTCTAGTGCGATACGGGTTCGGGTATGACCTAATTTGTAGAAACTATTGTCCGAAGTAGTTATTTATTTATTTATTTAAACTTTATTGCACAAGCAAAGAAAAATGTACAAATGGCGGACTTAATGCCAAAAGGCATTCTCTACCAGTTATAATGCTATTCATACAGATATTCAAGACATGAGCAAAAATATGTACCTTAACCCCCCCCCCCACCCTGGCGGACTGTTAGTATGTTTATCTGGACACCACAAGGTATAACGATACCAATTTTCAAAACTACACGAATTATTTTCGCTAAGTTTTAGTGTTCCGTGCAAAACTTTGTTTTGGCAAACGGAACACTTATGGGATTCGGTCTTGCAAATCAGTTAAATGCGGTTTTTAATTTTCTTGAGCTACAGTATTAAAATGAAAATCGCACATGAACAGGCGGACAATTCGTTTTTATTCCCCGCTCACGTCTCGCATAAAGCCGACCTGTTGAGGCGTGTTTATGTTTACATAATTATGGACTTGGCGCTTCTTTTTACAGCTCACTGTCGCAGATTTATGTCTCGATAACAAACGTACATGGGGCAATGTGTAATGTTCACGTTTTATTGGGTGCTTCGCCCGTTTTTGTGCCATAACGAGCTGTGTACAGTCGCCATCAGATATATCGGAGCGACCAAGGCGCTCACAAATATCTGAAAACGCCTTTATTGTCAAGGCGATAGAGTGCATGTTCAGATATTGTGAACACCCTGGCCGTTCCGATATATCTGATGGCGACTGTACAATTTTATCTACGTAATTTGTTAGCCCATAAGAAAAGGGGAACTTCCTAATAGTATAGTGTTTTTTCAACCCATTAGGCCCACTTGCACTATCCGACTACCCGGGATTAAGCTGTTAAACCGTTAACCCAGTGTCAAATTGTTCTGGTAACCATGGTAACTCCAGGTTTAACCGGTTAACCTGGGTTAGTGGAATGGTGCAAATGGGCCTTAGACAATGTAAGGTGAATGTATAGATTATATTGTCTACCTTCACTATAGGACCAACCAAGAAACAGGCCAATATTATCTATCAGCCTAAAAGAATAGCAGACGCCACCGGTGGTCGTAGAGCTGGCAGCTTCCTCGCACAAATAATAAGTATTGCGATACAGCGAGAAAATACTGCCAGCATCTACGGCACCATGCCGCAGGGGAATAGTTTTTAGTTATTTATTTTAAGATTAGTTTTATTAGATTTAGTTTTGAAGTTTTATAGGTAAGTTATTTAATTCTGTTTTATTTATAGGTAGGTATACTAAGTTTGTGAGTAATTTGTCTGTTTATTTTATTTAAACATTTTGAACTGTACAGCTCCGATTACCAAACTTATAACTTCACACGAGTGTTAGTGACGCATACGTCATTTATTACACAACTTAAGTAGGGTCCCGGTTAATCTAGCGAGAGAATATGGACCCGTTAACTAGTTCACTAAACAAGAGGGTCGCCCCATTACCCCGCACTAATCCAGTCGAGACATAAAACACTGACGGCATAGCTACGACACGGAAACGATACTGTAAAGACAAGATCATTAACTAGATCACTGAACAAGAGGGTCGCCTCATTACCCTGCACTAATCCTGCGGCTGCAAAGTTACGGCTTAAAGCTACTACGGCGGCAGGAGGTACCTGCTGATCCGGCCGCAGATTAAGAAGCTCACCAGAAGCTACCTTTCACACGCACCAGCTGACCTCGGCGCTCCCGAGACGTCCCCACGCGACCGACCCCCAGGGCCTGCAGTACCAGCTTGCCACGTCAGGGGAGTACCCGCCTACGTCAGCGAAACCAGACAGGCTATTTTTAAATTAACGGACCACTACCACCACCTCCGCTCGGGTTTTATTTTCAATATATTTCTTTGTTTGAAAGCGTTTGGGATTTTAATTCAAATTTTCCTATCCCAACCGCTACACTGCCGTAACCTGCGATGGAGGTAATCTAGCGAAAGAATATGAACGTGTTAACTAATATAGTTCTCTTAACAACAGGGTCGCCCCAGTGTGGGGTCACACTAATCCCGTCGAGACATAAAACAGTGACAGCACGCTACGACATGGAAACTGTACTGTAAAGACAGGATCGGCGCTAACTAGTTCACTAAACAACAGGATCGCCCCATTACGCCGCACTAATCATGTTGAGCGTATAGTGACGACACGGATACGATCCGGTGACGACAAGATCAAGGTAATCTAGCGAGTGAATATGAATGCGTTAACTACATAGTTCACTAAGCAATAGAGTCGGCTGAATACCCCGCCCGGGACCGCCACGCGCCAGTAAGCACGGGAGTAGTAATTTAAGTGTACAGTCGAAGGCAAAAATATCGATCCAGACAAATGGCTCAAAAATATATTAACACGACTTTATTGTCTAAGGTGTAAAAGCGTACACATATTTTTGAAATTTTGGGGATGTATATATATTTATGCCCTTGGCTGTACCTACCCTAAAGTCAAATTAGTCAGTTCATGTTAAGTACCTCGGTGTGGAAGTGTAAAATAAATAAATAAAAGGTACGTATTATCTGATGCTACTTTCCGATTTTCATCTTGGACACAAAAAAAATCGCGTTCAGAAAATGACCCAAGCAACACAGCAGGGAGAAAGTCACAGTCGTACAGTATAAAATATCTCCGAACTAAACTTATTCGTTATGTTAAACTGGGGCTGCGCTCTATTTAGTCGTTTTCAGAAATATCTACGTTACGAGGGTTTTATTAACGCTTAAAAGCGCCTTACACGACGAGTTCCTGAACCTATAAAGAACCTTTCTCATTTGTAAAAAAATTAAAACCCCTGCCATATGACCTAATTGCGTTGAGAATGGTTGAATGTCAACCAATCAGCGAGTGGAAAATAAAAGTGTAGTACAACCTAGTACAACTAAAACATTGTTGGCCTGTTCGTTCAGGTGTAAAACTAAGCGCTACTTTCTAATCAAGATTTAGACCACCTATTGCCATATTTTCGAGCAGTGGCGTGAAAAAAAATATTCCAAAAAAATGGAAACTGCGGCCGTAGCACGGTCGTCGCATTTTTATCCCTTGTCACCATGCCTGTCACGTTCTAACAAGAATGTAAGTGCGAAAGTGACGGCGATAAAAAGGGAACCATGCTGCGCCCGCTGATATCAAGTTATAATTTGCGCAGACGCAGGTGTATGCAATTTGACATACAATTCACTCGTATATAAATTTTTTGATGTGCATTTAATGTGACTTAAACTTTATACTGCTTTCACTATTGTGTGGTAAAGGCAGATTCTAACGATTTCTAACGGTTTTCAAAAAGGAGGAAGTTAAATACTGCAGTCTGTTTTTTTAATACTGCGAGTTCTTATTAGGGTTCCGTACCCAAAGGGTAAAAACGGGACCCTATTACTAAGACTCCACTGTCTGTAAGTCTGTCTGTCTGTCTGTCCGTCTGTCTGTCACCAGGCTGTATCTCATGAACCGTGATAGCTAGACAGTTGAAATTTTCACAGATGATGTATTTCTGTTGCCGCTATAACAACAAATACTTACTAAAAAGTACGGAAGTCCGGTTTTTTCATCATCATTAACTTAAGAGATGTTTTCTTGTCGGTGGAGTATCTTCCAGCTTTCCCTATCTTATTGTTAACAGACTTTTTTAGTTTTTCCCTATCTTATTAAATACGATTATAACATAATTCTTGTTATTAATAGACTTTAAAAATGCAATTCGTTTTTCAAGCAAAGTATTTTGTAATTTGTAAACCTTGAACATTACTATTTTACTAAAGCCTGATTAATGTAATAATTTTGTATTTTAATTTATATGACTATTATCACGCGATCATTAGGAAGCGGTGTAAGCTCGCTGTTGAGGCGATGGCGCGCCAGCTCGAATACCATCCTCTGCACGTTGGCCGACCGGTGGGACTCACCGTGGCTGAAGCACTGGGTGCAGCTACATGCCCCATTATGTGAAATTCTGTTTAAATATTATGTTTGTTACCCTAGATTTAAGTATTAGTATGTATGTTACTAACACATTATGGAGTTATGTATTTATTCGAATATCGAAATAAATTATTATTGATTGATTATGAGTAAATAACTTCTTTAATAAATCCAATACCCATCACTGTAATTACTTTTTTGCGGAATTTTGTATAGAAATAAATGAATACTTAAAAAATTTAACGACTAGTTTTTCAAAACTTTCAATCGTTCTATCTTAAAGACAATCCTTCGAAATCTTGGAGTCAGCAATAAAATGAAAACTGTCTAATAAGCGTTGAAAAGTGCAAGTATTTAAAAGTTCCGCCGTTAATCCGACGGTAATCAGTCGAGTCCCCAGCGTCGTGTCATAATGAATAGTTAAAACCACCAGCTCCTTGGGCTCCAAGTTAAGAGCGGATGTCCGCTGTACCTGTCAATTTCCTTAATGAATAACGTTCGCCACTGCATTACTGCCGCGAAGTTCAGTCCGTCGCTTTTTTTTAGGGAAATTGACAGGTACACGTACAGCGCCCGCGACAACGCTGCTCAAATAATTTAGAGCTCCAGCTTTTAACCGAACTTCACCTTGATGGCCTGGCCACGACATTGTGTCACTGGCTTCGGCTAAGGCGACTACCGACCGTAGATGGGAATAAAAGGTTCTATCGCTGTGTCTCGCTCCAACCTATGGTTGTCGCCTTAGTCGAAACCAGTCACGCAATGTCGTGGCCAGGTCGTAAGAGTGCTACTGTTAGTAGATAGTGTGAGTCATACATGCAACACGCACACCTCCATTTCCGTTTATCGGTGTTTTATCATAATTATATATAGATTACCGATAATAATTTATTTATTTAAAATTTGAATCTGGGAACAAGTCCATTTTACACACTTACGTCTCGTGACAGTGACAGTGAGAAAAGATCCTGAACTCACGGGGCCTTAAGAGTGCTGTTAGTAAGTAGTTTTTTTTATGATGAGGGAGGCAAACGAGCAGACGAATCGTCTGATGGTAACTAATTACCGTCGCCCATGGACACTTGCAACACCAAAAGGGTTGCAAGTGCATTGCGGGCATTTAAGATCGGAATACGCTCTTTTCATGAAGGTTTGAAAGTTTCTCTCGGTCTGGATATTAAAATTAAATTAAATTAAAATTATTTATTTGGTAGCATACAATGTTTCGGATTTCGGTCATACGTACGTACAACACATGGTTTATATGTTTATTGCTCCGTATGTTTTATCAATTTTATCATAATTATAAATATAACCTATAAATTTACTTCAACGCAATGCAATGAGTTTTTACTCACTTGTAGTCTTTGGTGCAAACTCCTTATATTATTTGCACGCACAGGACTTTACAACTAGAAATCTAAGATTTCAAACTAACACCAATTAGCATAAGTTTTAAATGAATAAATATTTTCTTATCTTATTTTAACATTTTTTTTTTCAGACCTATGTATGAACCGTAGTAGGTACCTGACTTAACATTCAACTCTAATTCGAGTAAACTAAAGATCTGTCCGCATCTAAGATATTAATTTCTTTAAGAATTTATCTGGATTTAATCCTCAGCTTCTACTTCGGTACCCAGGCTTACCAACTTTTCGTTACCCTTTCCTTCTTTTATACGACCATTGGCACGCATGTCATTCCTCGCGTCGACCAGCGCATTTCCTCACGTCGACCAGCGCATTTCCTCACGTCGACCAGCGCATTTCCTCGCGTGGACCAGCACATTTCCTCGCGTCGACCAGCGCATTTCCTCGCGTCGACCAGCACATTTCCTCGCGTCGGCCAGCGCATTTCCTCACGTCGACCAGCGCATTTCCTCACGTCGACCAGCGCATTTCCTCGCGTCGACCAGCACATTTCGTCGCGTCGACCAGCGCATTTCCTCGCGTCGACCAGCACATTTCCTCGCGTCGACCAGCGCATTTCCTCGCGCCGACCAGCGCATTTCCTCGCGTCGACCAGCGCATTTCCTCGCGTCGACTAGCGCATTTCTATCGTCTCCCCACTGGGACCTGAGACTACATATTATGCCATGTGGAGCAAATTACTGGTTATTAACCATTCATTTGTTCCACACGTAACTTCAAGTGCAGCTTCAAAACGTGACCATGCCAGCGAGAAATCTCGCACTTTACCTGCTATGTCACGATCTTGTATAAACATATTAATAACGGGTCACTCACGTATTTTAAGTCGAAAAACGCTCGACATGTTTCACTCCGTACCGAGGAGCGTCATCAGGAGCTGGCGTTATTAATATGTTTAATATGTCTGTGTCTGACGGAAGCTTTGTTATTAAAATCTTGTATAAAGTCGGTATTTCATGACTTGCCCCACTGGTAAGCGGAGTTGCAGTCGTTTCTTTGTTGCATTTGGATCTGAAGGAATTGTAACGTTTGCGTCTCTCTTATTAAATTACTTGCTCTCATATTTAGTTTCTTGAAAGAAATTGACGGTGAATGTTAAGTAAGTAATGTTAGGAGGTAATAAGAATGTATGGTCTGCGATTAAGAAAGGTTTATCATGGTAGTAGTAACAAAAGTATCTACTATCTTCGAATACTTTTCCAAAGAGGGATATATCTCGACAGTTCGCATTTAAAAGTATGTGCAAGTGTAATTGTTGTAGGTATATAATATACATATATATTTTTATTAAGCTACCAGAGAATGGTAGAAGATACTTTTGACGCATAGTCTGATACGCTACTTTAGATGCTGACTGTACACCCAACTACCAATAACCCTAAAAATATATATATATTATAGGACATTCTTACACAGATTGACTAAGTCCCACAGTAAGCTCAAGAGAGCTTGTGTTGCGGGTACTCACGGACAACGATATATATAATATACAAATACATAGAAAACACCCAAGACTCAGGAACAAATTTAATATCTGTGTTCATCACACAAATAAATGTCCTTACCGGGATTCCAACCCAGGATCATCGGCTTTACAGGCAGGGTCACTACCCACTAGGCCAGACCAGTCAACAAAAACACATGCTAAATACGTGCTAAACCAAACTAGCATGAAACAACAGGGTGATCCAAGCGTGAAACCCACCTGAGTGTGATCACACCCTCATTGATTCATGCATAATGAAATGATTCCGTGTGAATTGGCACTGACTGAAGTCATTTCGTGGCCAATCGGCCGTGAAGAGCAACGGCCGTAAAATATTTAAGTACTCGATCTATAAGCTGAAAACTAGGTCCAAAGCTGGTTAAGGAGCCCGCAGCAGCCTCTTCATCTGCCATTACGGCAGCAAGGGCCAAAATTTTAATTTTATTCGGCCTTTCCATTTTTTCTCCTAGTTATCACTATCAGCAAACAATTATTTGTGACATTTGTCATAAACAGTCCGTTGCTCGGATATACAACTAGTGTCGGGTGGACCTGACGCCCCGGCCCCGGACCGCCCCGGCGACGGTGGCGCTCCTGATAGCCCCTGTGTCGGATCGCTCCGGCCCGCCCCGGTCCGGTCAAGCCCCGTTCTAACGTGAGTCATCCTTAAAGCGACGCGACCTGATGAGATGAAGACTGGTTCAGACATGTAACAATTATTACCAATAAATATTTTCATTTTCATTTTCAGATGACATAAAAACCACAAGCACTACTGTATTAGATACTAAATTATACCATTTTTTAAGTAAGTTCTGCTTTGCAGGCCCTTTCAGAGCTCACGCTTGAAATTGACCAGGGTCGCCGTTGCCGATCACGGTATAATTATCTACGTATATAGCACTTTTTTACCGATATTTATCTCTGTATTATTCGAAAACTAATTCAGATTGTTACTCGGACCCGGGTATGTCCTTAAACTGCGTCCGGACCCGGATATGCCCTTAAACTACGTCCAAAAGAGAGGTATGGGCACTGTGAATGACATCTCGCTTTGTGTGGTAGGGCACAGGACAGCGGATGTCATTCCAGATCTAGAGCAGAGCCCAACTGGGGAAGTACCTCCACCTTACAGAAAACCGCAGCCAAATAACACTAGACCCTACTCATAATGTTGTGTTCCTGCCGGTAAGTAAGGTTGCCAGAGCTCAACGAGGGAGAGGAGTGTTAGGGTCGGCAACGCGCGTGTAATATCTCCGGTGTTGCAGGCGTCCATAGGCTACGGTAACTGCTTACCATCAGGCGGGCCGTATGCTTGATTGCCACCGACGTGGTATAAAAACAAAAAAACTATTTTCTGTAATTGCTACATTTTTTTTTTAACTCCCTCATAAGGTACGGATCTTGATGGTACCTAGTAGTTGCAGAAATGACTAAATGCCTATTATGCAGACAGATCTACAATGACGCTTACGCTTACATTCACGATGTGTGGCATAATCACGATCTGTGATTATGCCACGTTTTACGGAACGGAATGACAGCGTCATAATTTACGTCAATGTTGTAAACCATACCTGCTGAAAACCATAGAAAATAGACGAGGCAGAATCAACTAATATTATGCATTTTCAACTTCGTAATACTGGTATATGTCCACTAGAAATAGTCGTAAACAATATAAAACTCCCACAGGTCCAGCAGGCAAAATATCTTGGTTTTACTATAGACTCAGGACTAACCTGGACCCCCCATATAGATGCGGTCTCTGATAGGTTAGCGTCGGCGTGCTTCGCCCTTTCTAGACTCGCGCCATCTCTAACGCCTCAAAACCTCAGAATAGCGTACTATGGGTATTTCCACTCAATTTTAACTCAAGGTGTAGAACTATGGGCTACTGCAGCTGAATGCAGTAGACTATTTAGATTACAAAAACGTGCCCTTAGGATAATTTCAAATAAACCTTACGATTATCCAGCACAGTCATTGTTTAAAGAGCACAAAATACTTACGCTACCATGTGTTTACATACTAACAGCCTGCAAATATGTAAGGTCAAATCTGGGGTTATATATTATACAACTCGCGGGCAGAACCATGGCCAAAACACGCGCGGCGAGCACCTCCTGCTGGTCCCGCGCTGCCGTCTGGCCAAGGCTCAGAAGTCACTCGGTGTCATGGGTGTAAGGATTTATAACACCCTTCCCAAAGAGGTCATTGACTCAGCTAGTGAGGCAATATTTGTAAGCAAACTTAAAAAAATGCTAATGTGTTTAGCTTGTTACACAATAAACGAATTTATATTCAGAACTGCTGATGTCCCAAACTGATGTAATTTCAAAAATAAATTAAAACAATGTAAAATAACTGAATAATTTAATATTGTGATAATCTACTCTATGTATTATTGTGATAATGATGTGTATGCTGTGTGACGTGTAAGATTATTTAATAATGTTATCAATAAATTTCTCATTCTCATTCTCATTCTCATTCTCAATGATAGGTCACTTGATAAGACACGACACTTTCTTTAACACTATATTAGAAGGCAAGATAGAAGCGAGAAGAGGCCGCGGAAAACCACGAGCAAGCTACACACAACACAACAACTGAAAGCGAAAGCAAATGTGGTGTCTTACAGGGACCTAAAGAGCCTGGCCGAGGACCGAGAAAACTGGCGCATACTCCACCGACAAGAGCCATGCTCTTAAATTATGATGATGTTAAATATGACATAGATACAAAACTATGCAAAACACGACTTATAAAATGAAATGATACAGAAGTCGTGTTTTGCACGACCTACGAAAAGATTTACTTATGTTATTTGATACTTAATAAAAGCAAATATTCCTCGCGCAAATTAAAAATTACATCATTGTGAATCGTCAGAACTTCAGAGTTTTTTCACAAACTTAAAGATTCAAATTTGTACTTAATCAAACCATTTTCGCAAGTTGAAATATTCAAAACTAATTTAGCGTTAAGTTTGAAGCGGTAAAATGCTATTGAGAGTTGAAGCCATAATTCCAAAGACAACTTTCCAGTCTGTGAAACTATTTAATCTTTCAAACCAACTGAAGAAATAAGTTCACAGGTCATTTTGAAAGCTAAATATTAAAGTTTTATGTATTGTAATACTGGAGGCCGATTCTCATAAACCAAATGGCTAATATTTTAATTTAAGATACGACCTTGATACAACTCATCATCACATCTCTGTGACCTTCTAACCCAGAGGGGAATCTAGCCGATTGGGACTAGTCCGGTTTTCTCGTGACGTTTTCCATCACTGAAAAGAGATTGGTATATCAATTTCTATTTTGTGCTTCTAGTATATCATTGGTCGGTCATTCTCTAAAAATATGTCTGCGGACTAATTGCCGCATCATCACCATCATAACTTAAGAGCTTTGCTCTTGTCGGTGGAGTAATTGCCAATCCTTTCTTTCCTGTGCCAGTCTTTTGATTTGCTCGTGCGATGCATTATCTTTCATTTGGCTGAGATAAGTGATTCTAGGCCTAATTGCCGCGGCCGATACAATATGTATGAAAAGAGTCGTGTTAATTAGACGCAACCGCAGATATATTCTCAGAGACTGATCCTGGTACGAGCCGGGGCTCGAACCTGCGAGAGTTTGAATTGAAAGTCACACGGCCCGCTAGGCCACCAAAGCTCTAATAATGTTGTTTTTTTTTAAACTTCCAAGATGAAGATAAGAACACAAGCACAAGTTAACGTTACATAATGAAGCGGAACAGAAACACTAATTAAGCATAAGGAGCATAAATCACGACGACCCTTTATCAAGAATTTATACGACACATAATATATATAACACTTATATGACATGTATATAGCTCAGATAGGACGCATGCGATATACGGAGCATTAGCGAACGATAACGGTGTTTGTATGATACAGTTACGTGGAGTTACAAATCGTGACTAAGCTTCTAATTTAGGGCAGGTAATATTCAGCATCAGTATTATTATATATTTTTTAATACAGTTGCTCAAAAAGTGGTACTTTTTGTGGCTGCGTAGCGTGCGAGAAGCTCAATTTCTCGAACTAGTGCTTTTTACTTTTTAGTTCCAAACTATACTTTCGAAACGCAGTTAAAATTGAATTTTTAATACAGTTGCTCAAAAAGTGGTACTTTTTGTGGCTGCGTAGCGTGTGAGAAGCTCAATTTCTCGAACTAGTGCTTTTTACTTTTTAGTTCCAAACTATACTTTCGAAACGCAGTTAAAACTGAATTTAGCGCGGAGCAGGTACCAGGGCCTCATGAGTTACTCGGAGGTGTCGTTGACCAACCCGCGCCGGGCCCGCGGCGGCCGCGGCCGGGGCGCGCACGAGTATGAAGGTATCGCGGGCTGCGGCAGCTCGCGTATCTTAGCTGTATAGGTACTTTTGGTTTTGGTTTGGTTTGGTGGTATGATTCTACTAATGATATATTAATTTATTATTTTTTCGCAATTGTATTAAAAAACGTCGTTTACAACACGTGTGAAATGTTTTTTTACCACTCGTACCGAGTCTTGCCACTCGCTTTCAGCTCGTGGCAAGATACCTCGGTACTAGTGGTAAAAAGACATTCTTTTCACACTAGTTGTAAAATGTACTATTTTAAAGTATTTTAATATTGTAAGAGAGGTATGGGCACTGTGAATGTCATCTCGCTGTGTGGTAGGGCACAGGACAGCGGATGTCATTCCAGATATAGAGCAGAGTCCAACTGGGGAACTACCTCCACCTTACAGAAAACCGCAGCCAAATAACACTAGACCCTACTCATAGTGTTGTGTTCCTGCCGGTGAGTAAGGTTGCCAGAGCTCAACGAGGGTTCGGCGTGTTAGGGTCGGCAACGCTTATGTAACTCCTCTTTGAAATAAATAAATTCAATTTAATTTAATAGTAGCTGATGAAACAATGCGCCAAAAGTATCTGGGTACATAGCCAACATGCCAATTATTAACGCTCCTTAGCGAACGAAACGTATTTACTTTTGAGCCTGATGGTATCTATTTGGAAGGTGATAATCGGAATTCCATTACTATGAAATAAAACTATGAAGTAAAATTTCAGCTAGTTTATAAATCTACATTTGGGCACAAGGCCTATTCTTAGAATTATGCATGTTGTATGGGTCGCGGCAATTAGACCGCTGACATATTTGTTGAGAATGACCCTCATAGGAAATAGAGTAATAGGTAATAGATACCAGAACAACCTTCTCCAAATTTCCGAATCCTTGGCTCGGTACACATGTTTAGTGATGAATGTCGTAACAATGGGCCTTCATTAGCGTCTCAGGCGCATCAATTAATTCACGTCTCTGCCCGGATGCATGATATACTCGCGGGAGTAATGGGTTTGGGTCGGGTGATGCTTTTAGGACTAAAACTGGGTAGTAAATATATCTTTGTATTGTTTTTAAATAATCTTTTCTCAAAAATGCCCGGTTTAGATAAAACAATAACTGCTCGCACTAAGTTAGAGAAAACTGTTTGACTTTGCTGCAATGGCATTGTTAGCTTTGTATTGAATATAAAAAAGACTCCCAAGGTCTTTTACCTTTTGGAAGCCAATGACCGATATATACGCACCGTAGGTTCAACGCCAAAGACCAATTAATCGGTCATAGACCACAGAGCAACATAGACCTACGTGCATGTGCATAAGTTCAATTTCAGTTTTGACACTTCGGTGACGTGGCGTCTGGATGACAGCTTTTGTGTTTGACACGGCGTCGAAAAGGTTAAAAAATTAATACCCAGGCCAGTTAGGCCCGCAAACTCCAACATTCTCCGCTTACAATATGTACATTTATTTATTTATGATACTTAATGCTTTTGGGTCGGGTCTTTTAGCAGTTAAACCGGGCATTATATCTTCGTATCGTTTTTAACTGGCCTAAAAAAAGGAGGAAACGTTCAATTCTTCCTATCTTTATTTTTTTTATGTATGTTCACCGATTACTCGGATTTTTTTGTTGGGAAAAGTAGGTATAGGGCTTTATTAGCGTTTCTGGTACATCAATGAGCTAATTCACGTCTCCGTTCGGATGCATGAAATACTTACTCCCGGCAGATAATGGCTTTGGGTCGGATGATGATGCTTTTAGGATTTAAAATCAGTCACTATATCCCCTTATTGCTTTTAATTTACTTCAAAAAAGGAAAAGATCACAATTCGTCGCATCTTTTTGACCTCTGAGCTAAAAAGAGGGGTGTTATACATTTGAGTTGTGTGTGTGTGTGTGTGTGTGCGTTCTTAAATGGGTGAACCGGTTAAAGATGCGGTTTTCTTTATTTGATAGATTTTTTTTCCAACGGTTGTTCTTAGTCATGTTATATCAAAATCGGTTCATTTAGTTCATCTCTCATCATATGATGAGTTAATCTATGGTTTACAATATGTGCTAGTGCTGCACTCTGGCGGCAGAACATTGCAGTAATATACCCCCTATTACCCAGTGAGAAGCAAATAATACCTACCATGTACCTACCTAACATTTTGCGGTAATAATTATTTATCCGTGTAACAATGTGTAACTTACCCGTTATCGAGTAAAGCGGTAATATCGTGCAAACTCCGCAACTCAAAATATAATTAAAACATTGTAATTAGTAAGTTGGAAACTGCCGCATAACGATCCCGGCTAAAATTATTTATATTTGATTTGAATGCATCAGCCGAGTCAAAGCTCGCCAACTAATTTACAAACGTTCTCATTCGATTCTCAAACCGAGGCCACTCGAAACTTAACTTCAATTCGCCAAATATTAAAATGCGGCAGATTTTTTAAAAACCGATCCTAACACACAGACACAGAGTCCAAAAAGCTGAAAGTCTTGTTAAAGTTAAAGCGGTCTAGAATCTCACTTTCGTACAAGTTTGCGTAGAAATCTGGAAGTTTAATGACTAATTATGGCCCTCCCGATCTCTGGCCCCCGAAACTCAATCGCGGATTAAGAATAAGAAAATTTTAATTCGTTTGGAAGCAGGAGTTTTGTTTGAAATTGGTGGAATTAGTTCGTAATTGAATGTTGAGAATATGTAGAAATAGAAAGTACCTTTTTACTAGGTACCTATTGGTGGCCGCTACCGGATGAAAGAAGCGCCTGGCGTTCGTTAGTTTGTTGGGTGAACGACATTCGGAAGATCGCAGGGCACTTCTGGATGAGACTAGCCCAGGACCGGTATAAGCGACGTCCACGATTATGAATATAATAGGCCTATACTCAGCAGTGGGCGACAGGAAACATGATGTCTGATGAGTTATTATTGCAATTTTAAAGTGAGCTGAGATTGTCAATGTGTCGCCATTGTATAGTTGTAAGAACCCCGCTGAATATCAGCGCCATGGCGTTATGCTGAGCTTAGGGAGTCCTTCTTGGCGCTTGTTTGTTTTTATTTAATTTTTCGTTAAAAAAAATATGTTAACACATTCACTAACGTAAGTGTTTTTCGCCCAAAAGCAAAAAAAATGTTTTATCATCTACAAGCGTACTGCGTAGCTCTTGCTGGCAGTGAATGTGTTAATGAATTTATATTATTTGTCTAAAAATTTAAATCAAGTAGGTATAGTCTGCCTCTTTTCAAATAATTTTTACGCGTAAGACGGTAATCTGTTAAACAAACGCCATTGTTCCTTTTATGCGAGCGATCGGCTATTGATTGTGTCTGACAATGGCACGCGCCGCGCGCCGTAGCACGCGCTTAGACTCAATGGCACACAACGGCTGACCGCTCGCACAACAGACTATACATAATATTTTTATAGTATAAATGTCGTTCCTAATTTCTCGGTATACCGATGGAAATAACATCCCAGCAACCCCTTCCTACTCTGCAGGTTCTTACGGTTGACCTGGTTCCCAGCACTGAGAAATATGAACTGAAACGCCATTGAAAATTTACTTTTTATGCATCTCGCTCGTACTCGCATATTAGTGAGAGCGAGATGTATAGAAAGTAAATTACGTACACGTTACCGTATATGTCAGTTTTCACACTGTCAGTGACTCGTGGTACGGGTACTGGTCGCTGCGCCCTAGCAGTAAGTAGCATCTGAGGACAGCAGAGCTGAGTCATAATATCCATCGCCAACGCTAGGTAAATGTATGCTGAGCAGCAACTCAAACATTTTGTGTTAAATTGCGTCGGAAATTGCATTCTTAAGCCGAAAGAAGATACGTATACGCCAGTGTTTGAACTAAGTAACGTCTTGCTTTTTGTGCGCTGTGCAAGTGTTAAGAGGTTAGTACGGACGTTTTCACAGCATCAAAAGTAGCGGATCAGATGTGTTTAAAGAGATGCATCGGAGATTCGGTTACTATCCGGTATCCGGTATTTTAATATCCGGTCGGATACCGGATAGTGAACTACTATTCGGCAGAGATATATCTCTAATTAGAAAAGTATTCCAGGGTGTCAGATACTTTTGGCGTGTTGTTTCATTCGTTACCATTGATGCTGACTGTACCAAGTATAAATTTAAATAAGAATACCACTACGTCTGTGTCTCACGGAAGTTTTGTTATTAGTCATTTAGTCATTTATTCCATATTGCATTGTCATGTACATAATAAGGTGTTACATTTTATATAGCCAGTTCATGACACCCTGTAAGGGCACACAATAGTACAGTTTTTCTATTCTATCAATTCTAATTTACACATTGTAATTAAGGTAACATAATAAAATTAACATATTAGCGTATCAGTGGTTTAGTAACCTATTAGTTAGTCTCATAAATTAATTTAGTAACTTCAACAATAGCAACGTCAACAATGCACCGATACAATAATTTCTGATTGAATTAACTTGTCAAATTATTATAATTAATATTTATTTAATGAATGTCAATTAATATTAAAGTGATGGCAGCAATATGTCAAGTTAACAGTGTTACACTAATTCGGTGTCATATTTATCTAACGTATTATCTTCCAGGAATGATTCGACTGTGTAATAACAATTTTCTATTAATAGGCTTTTCAGTTTAGAGTTAAAAGTTTTCTCATTTAGTTCGTATTTGATAGCATTAGGGATTTTATTAAAATTTTGGATACATTTATACTGTGGTCCATTCTTATACATTGCTAAGTTAGGTCTAGGTAGTAGCAGCTTATTTCTATATTGACTTCTAGTTTTACACGTATCGACTTTTAATGGAAATAATCTGTGTGTTGTCTAACAAATTGTACAGCCTCCATTATGTATATTGAGGGCAACGTTAACAGTTTAAACCGTATAAAGTGAGGGCGGCAGCTGTTAGGAATGTGTACGTTCGCTAAGATTCGTATACACTTTTTCTGTAGGATGAATATATCTTTGGCGTCTGTGCTATCTCCCCAGAGAAGTACGCCATATCGGAGGCCAGAATAGATATAAGCAAAATATACGATATATATATTATCTATAATATATTTTAATATATTATATATAATATATATATAATATATTAAAATTAAGAATACCACTGGGCGGACACGCCATAAGTAGCTCCGAAATAGTTTTTGTCTCTATATAAGTATGCACACCACATGTCTGTATACTCATACTCATCATCATCAAAGTCATTGTTTCTTTTGTGCACCGCGGTGTTTATCTCATTTCTCATTAGTGAAAAGGATCACGCCCGTTTTAAAGGCAATTTTAGCGTGCTACACATAGGGCTCAAATTTAAGTAACAGCTTTTTGCTATCTCCGAATATTCTTACCTGTCGTCCTACATTACCCAAACGTGTTGACCGAATGCTGTTATCTAAATTTGAACCATAAAAGTAGAACGCTAAAATTCCCTTTTAAATGGGCGTGATCCTTTTCACTAATGAGAAATGAGGTAGCCACCGCGTTGCCCAAAAAAACAATGCCTTTGTTTAACGGCGTATGGTTTGGGCAAAAATCATTTGAGATAATTCGTACTATCAAAGATAGATATAACTCCGTAATAGATAGATACAGTCTAAGGAAAAAACGTGCCTCGAAAATCACGAAAATTTGATTCTCGATCAGATGGCGCCACTAGTTTTGGCCAACTCTCGTATAGAGTGCGTTCACTGTTTCGTTTGTTATTTATAATTTTAACGCATACCAGTGAAAGAACATGGGTCAAAATCATATAAAAATAATTAATGCAAATAAAAAAATCATTTATCCATATTTAAATACATTTTAACGTATTTCTATAAATCTTCATTTTTAGTTTTAAAGTATGTCGATAGATGGCAGTGAATTTACAGTGGTTACAAAATTTACTATGACAGTACCGCTCTATCTTATTGTATCCTCATTGGTACTATACTCGTGTAGTAAAAATGAATAAAAATCGCTCCGCTCGCTACTCTCGCGCCGTCCTCCGTCCGCACAGCAAGACAGATGGGGACAGATTAGCCCGCGACACGGGGTCAGTGGTCGCTGGCCCGACCCATTTGTAACCACTCGTTCAGACCGTTCCCGGAATGGGTGCTGTCTTTATTTATAACTAGGGGAGTAATTGAGCTTCAGAAAGGGTAAATCTTCGGTTATATTGATGATCTTAAGGTTACCCAAGGGGAGTAAGCGGAACCCCATTAGTAAGAAAAATCCGATGACCATTTGTCTGTCTGTTTAACGAGTATCTTTATACCTACACATTTGAATTTTCACAGAATGTGTATGCCTGTTATATATTATTTTTCAAATAGCTTGAGTACGGTAACAGTTGTCATACAAATAACGTCTTAGTTAAGTAAACCTTTGAAATCATGGAAACAAAAAAATTGATTTGCTCTGTGCAACTGTTACAGAATACATTTACGATATTCAGCAAATTTTATCTTAGATGTGTGTTGTCAGCTATTTTTCAAATTACCCACTACATGAGTTCGGCTAGTTATATTTTCAAATTACACTTGTTTTTGAAGTAAAACTTCTTTAGGCGCCACTAGAGGGTAACTCAGTTTTTTTCTGACGGAAGTAACGCCCAGCAGTGACACACGCACAATAGGACACACATCAAAGTGCCAACATAGCGATAAACGTCATCGTCAATTCGTCAAAGAAGTTTTACACGCACACACTTTTTTCACTTATTTTTAGTGAGTAAATAAAATTTGAACTAGCTTCAGTTGGAGAACATCATTTGCTTGTAATAATGATGATGATTGATAAAAACTAGTTTTCCCGAGACCTCAAACTATATCTATTCCAAATTTCAATTAATCGGTTCAGCGATTTAAGCGTGAAGAGGTAATAGACAGACAGAGTTACATTGGATCCCATTGTATAAATAATGTCGAAAAAGCTAGAAAGTTTAGCTAACTCAGTTTCTTACGGTATTTTTAGGGACACTGGTCTTTTTTGACATTTATATGTTTTAGGTATACCTACTGAAGCCGTATCCGTCGCCGTAGCTGAAATTACTTTGGAAACAGTGTGTGTATGTGTGTTTAGTGTAGGTAGATATCCCTACGGTCTAACGTGAGCCATCCTTTAAGAAGATTGAAGACAAAATTAAAGATTAAATTGAAGACAAAAAACTTTAACCTTTACGACGATTTGCTTTTATGTTGGCAAGATCCTGGTGTTTTTCTTATGAAATACCTACCTAAATTCCCATTATGTTATTTAGATATTTATACGATTTTTGTTCGATAAATATAAGACTAAAGATTCTAGATGTACGCCTACTGCTTATTCCTTTTATACTGGATTACTTTCTTTGGATACAAAAAGATGATTATATAATATATATAGGTATACCCTTTTCTTAAATATAAACACAAAAAAAAAACAATTTAATATAATGTTTTATTTTCTTTCTTTTCGCGGATTCCTTTTAATATTTCAGTATATCTATTTATCTTTTCACCCGCCTAATATAGGCGGGTGAAAAGATACAACAAAGCCAAAAGAAATGGTAAAAGAGCGGGATGTAATCATGTTGTCAATCATTCCATTGTTATGACGCCGGCGGTGATATAAGGTGCAGTGGGACAATTTCGACTGGTAAGTTATAGTGCAACTTTGACCACCGAAAACTACTATTTACAGTTCGTTTACTGGCAATTGCTTGCCTTCAAACTGTACATTAGTTATCTCGTATTTATTTTTTCAGACTAACATCCAAAAATTTTATGTCTGTATATACTTTAGTATATACTAAATGTCTTCACTAGCGATGTACGTAATAGGGATATACCTATAATGCCTTATTAAATCGTGTGATGTTTTTACTCGCTTCAGCTCAGATCATAAACCCACACCCCATACTCGTATTTTAATGCCTTTCATTATGTAGCAGTCGCATAAACAACTAATTGAAAATTAATATTATTATTACGAGCCTATTGTGTCCCACTGCTGGGCAAAGGCCTCCCCCCTCTTCTTCCACTCCTCCCGGTTTTTAGCTACATCTGGCCAGTAGCTCAAAAAGGAGTCCAAGTTATCCCGCCATCGCCGACGAGGTCTGCCGGATCTCCGGTTTGACTCATGGGGCACCCACTGTGGTTATTTTGGCCCACATGTCATTCGGCATGCGGCAGACATGACCAGCCCAGTCCCACTTTAAATTAATAAAAAATCTAAATAAAATATTGAATATGTGCGATATTTTGCACAGAACCTCACGAGGCTAAAGTTAATCGCTTTCAATTTAAGTTTTGAAATTCCTTCGCAGATAAGTTTTCTACTGCACTTTAGAACTTTTCAAAGGCGGTTTGGTTGTACCTACTTGCTACTAGTGTTTGTAGGAAACTTGGGCATTTTATAAGGTTTTGCACAGGTCTATAGGTAGTTAGAAAATATTTATTTACGATAGTCAATAGGAAAATGAAAATAAGGGGAAAACTATAAATTTAGATAAATTATATTCATTTTTTTTAGGGTTCCGTACGCAAAGGGTAAAAACGGGACCCTATTACTAAGACTCCGCTGTCCGTCTGTCCGCCCGTTTGTCCGTCTGTCTGTCACCAGGCTGTATCTCCTGAACCGTGCTAGCTAGACAGTTGAAATTTTTACAGATGATGTATTTCTGTTGCCGCTATAACAACAAATACTAAAAACAGAATAATCTAAATATTTAAATGGGGCTCGCATACAACAAACGTGATTTTTTTGCTGTTTTTTTCCGTAATGGTACTTCCGTAATGGCCGGTCTTTTTATAATTCTTCTGCATTACTTGACATTGTTTCAAAATTAACTGTAAACTTTAGTTTAATAATATTGTATGTAAAAAAATATCATGAAAATCGGCTTTTTTACTACCTCGCGGAAATTCTTATAAAAACGTAACACCTCCTGTCTTCATCATCAGTTCAGCTCGATGGTACCATAATATTGCATTGTCACCCGACTTACATGCGTATGCAAATTTTCAGCTTCATCGGAAACCGGGGAGATAGTTAAATTAGTTACCTTAGATTCTATTACATAGTTTTTTATACAAACAGGTCGACCTAATAAAAGCGTGTTAAAACAGGTTTATCTCCGGTGTGTCAATTTGGTACTTAGTTTTAGTTGACACTCGGCGAAATATATAAACATTAGGATTGTTTTCGATAAAAACGCTGATATCCTATGTTCACCGACGTGTTATTAATTAATCTACTGATACACGTATCTCCCAGTCACCGTAGATTTGACTTTTATTAAATAAGACAAGGTACCAAATTCAAAAACAAAACTTAAGGTTCTGGGACTTGGGAGGGTAAAAATTAGAAACATGGCAACTAGGTGCACAAAAAATTGATTCACCCAATTAATAGATTTAAAAATTAGAATTTATCGTCGAAATATTTGCTAAAATCGGAAAATCTGCATTTAAGTCGCCCATTCAAATTCAATTTATAGGTAGTAAATCTCGTACTATTAAGGAAGACTCACGTTAGACCGGGCCGTGTCCGGGCCGGAGCTTCCGGCGCTTCGTTTTCTATGGAAAGCATCACGTGATCACCTGTCATGTCATAGAAAAGTAAGCGCCGGAAGCTCCGGCCCGGACACGGCCCGGTCTAACGTGAGTTTTCCTTTATAGTACTCTCCCTCCTAATTAACTCTGCTAAAACCAAAAGCGACCGGTCTGGCCGGAGTCGGTAGTGACCCCTGCCTGTGAAGCCGATCGTCCTGTGTTCGAATCCCGGTAAGGGCATTTATTTGTGTGATGACCAGATATACACTCTTGATTTATAAATCTTAGTGGGAATTGTCTGGATGTATGTTGCACCTATTAATGTAAAAACCATTCTCTTCGATTTATATTATCTTCCTATGCCTGTTTTTTCCCTAATAAAGAAACAATAAAAATAAAATAAAATAAGATGAGCACAGATATTTGTTCCTGAGTCATGGGTGTTTTCTATGTATTTAAGTATTTATATATCATTCACAAGCCTCCTTGGGCTTACCGTGGGACTTAGTCAATCTGTGTAAGAATGTCCTATAATATTTATTTATTTATTTAAAAGCCTAATCAAAAGATCCTTGATATCCAAAATTTCAGCCTTCATACGAGAGTGATTCATACCTAACTCCAAATCGATAGGTGCACATGATTCATTCTCGCCCTTATCTCTGATGTAGACGAATCGATCCCCGATGATTAGATTATTTCATATGAAATAGACATGTTTTACTATCGTTTAAACAGTTGACAGGGTTAAGTGTATAGAAATTGACGTTCTGTTTTTAAATAATTAAACACCGAAATGGCGCCTTGGTTGGAATTACCGTTTGAAATAAACGACGTTTCGCCGGAGGAAAATAAACTTATAACAAATTGTCTTTTAGGTAAGTTTTTTGGTGATAACACTATGTGTATGTGTGTGTATGGAGGTAGTAAAGGCAATGACTGAAAGATGTTACCTATATAATTTTAGGATTTTATTTCACTTTCGTGCGAAGAAAGATTAGTCAAGCTGGGCCTGACAACACTGAAAAAAAGGCGTGAACGCCAACTTGATCGAGAGGTTCAAAATCATTCACGGATATTACGACTGTCCAGAACTAAGCGATCTGTTCACTCTAAACTCAAACACGCGCACAAGAGGACACAACCTTAAACTAATAACAACAAAGCATAAAACAAATATCGGCAAAAACTTTATTGCAAACCGAATAGTAAAGACTTGGAACAAATTACCCTCTGAAGTTGTAAACTAAAAGTGTCAATCAATTTAAAAATAGACTAGACAAACTATCTAAACTGTGAAGTCGTGCTAAGTGAACTATGATTTAGACGTACCAGCATCAGCTGACTAGGATCTAAAACGAAATAATAATAATAATGAACTATGTAAATAATACATCGTATTACAGGACAGTAGGAAAAAATGCTGCCGAAAATGTACCTAGTTACGAAGATTATTCAAGGAAAAAAATACGGTCGAATTGATAACCTCCTTTTTTTGAAGACGGTTAATAATAAGAATAATAGGGTAAAATATTATTTTAAATTTAAACATGCATTACCAATTAATTGTTTTCTAATCTAATTCATTTATATTTCTGGAAATCTATCATGAAAAAAAAAAACTACAAAATCTATTGGCTTATATAAGAGGTATACTTATTGAGCTATTAAGAACATTTTTTTAAATATTTTGTGTGCAACATTGCTTGTGCTGTACTTATTTTTGCAATCACGCAACTTTACCTTTATGTACTATATTCTGATTGAAACGTTCCTTATGAACATGGAGCATAAGGTCCCTTCTCTAATGTAAAATTTCCTTATGCACATAAAGCAGAAGAAGCAGGACCCTTCTCTGATGGAAAGCCAGATATAACTGACGAATAAATCCTGGCCTAGTGACTAAGCCGTAAAGACAGCTGACAAGCCCGCCGTACGGATACGTCAAAGATAACTGTTTACGATTATTTTAACCTTCTCCGTTATCAGATGTAACTATCGATAACGTACCACTGTAGTTACTACCTAACACTACTAAAGTCGTAGATCGTGTATACTAAAACAATACTAAAAACAACAATAAAAAATGACGAGGCCTGTTGCGGATAATTCAAAATAAAATAAAATATAACTAAAACGGTACGAAAATCCGTGACCTTCCGCTGTCGCACAATGGTTTTGTTCGACAGCATGAATTCTGTACGAATTAGGCACATTAGGCATTGTACATATATACAGATGTCAATCATAGTTGATTTTTTCACTGTGATTGACATCTATATAATATAATTTATAGATTGTGATGTATCCCACAATAAAAAAGGAAAAACTCAATGTATTTATTAAAATTTGTACTGATATATTAACAATGCATTAGGTACTATAATTTATTTAATCTTTATGACACAGAAATAAAATACAAATGGGAACTGGATGTATTAAGGTATTCTCTACCAGTCAATCATCATAATCATAATCGTTTATTGCAACCAGCATGGTATTATTACAAGGTGTCAAACAGATAAAGGTTGTTGGTGCGGGAAAAGACGAGTGTAAAGCAAGAAAAAAAACAACAACAAGCTTCATACATTTCTACATAACATATATAATAATAAATATTCTAAGCCTAAACTAATTATTTTAACTAGTCTAAATTTGAAGTTTATAAGGCAATATACACTAAACAGCAATGAAAACGGGTTACATTGTGTGGAAGTTTTTATAGAGAAAGAAAATCAGTTGCTTACTAGAGGTTATTATCTTATTCAAAACATTTGATTTGTGATGTATATTTATGCATAGCTATAGAAGTTCACTTGTCTGAAAGGCAGTTAATTCTTCAGTCAGGTATTCTGTCGGTTTCATCAAATATGTAATTGAGTAGGTAAATAAATAAATAATTAAATTGAACAAATAAGTCAGATTGTGATCTATTAAACTTTTACTAATATAAAGCATTAATTTTCCTATTAAGTAACAACTTAAAAAGAGCAAGATCTTTATAAACAGATTCAAATACGTTGCTTCTATCAAACGTGCCTTCGCGACATACAATACAATATAAAATATTATTGCACGATCGTTATAGTGATACGTAGTATTTTTTATTAGATTGTATTTAGATACATTTTGCATTTTGATTGCATTATATACGATTATTTTAGCAATGATTTTCTTATATTAATGTTTTACTTGTAATTAAATTAATTATTTAAATTACAACACTGTCTGATATGATTAAAAATGCATTTCCGTTGGCATTAAGTTAAATGGTTCGATAACGATTATTGTACGTTTGTCATTGGTCATTGCTCGAGTAACGTTTTAATGGTCGTTTCCTATTGGTTCATGGATTGAGTGGCGCCATTTTGCGTGCAGTTGTTTTTAGTTTTCGTTCGTTCGGATTCATTCCGTTATGAGCACTCGAGCTGTGAACACCGTAAAATAAATTGTATTGGTGAAGGTTGATGGTTATTGTGGAAATTGGAATTAATGCAGAGTTAAACGTACCTATACGAGTGTATGATTGGCTTTCCCTGATCCCGGAAGGTTATAAGAAGGATTTAACATGTAACACATGATTACGATATTATATAGATAACATAATTCGTATTAATATGATAATGATTAGTTATTTGATAATTCCGACATTTTTGTAGGTGCATAAGCACTTATTGTCCGTAATCTGTACCTCCAGTGTGTAAAGATTATAATAATATCTGCCTAATGACCTTTACTCGTAGATATACTCGTTGGCCGTAAATAAATAAATTTATAATAACTTTTGAAACGGCCCTTGAGGCCCTCTGTTTTTTTGGAATTTTGAGAAAATGATTATACTCGTAACTGCAATCTACCACTCGTATTCTTTCCACTTAAAATATAAGTTAAAAATGTAACCTTTGTCACCTGGCTCATAAATATTCATCAAAATCTGGGCAGTAGTTTCGTCCCTGCTGTGAATCTTGTTTACATAATAAGAATATTGCTGTAGTACTTTTTTTTGCTTTTGCCATAGCCGTTCGACAATCAAGGATTTTTTTCACAAGCCTTATTTTTCCTCCTGAGGCGATATAAATATGTGTACTAAATGTAGTACATGTACAAAATATTTGTTTTGAATAGAAGTTATCAAATTCCAAAAACTAATTGATTAATTTTGGATTTCATTATCATAAACAACAAAAATAAAATAAAATACAAATTAACTAAAATTAAAAATAATCAAAAACAATAGTCAAAATAATTAATCATAATAATTTAAAAACGCTAATAATAAAATGAAAATACCTTCAAAAATTACATATTAAAATTCGCCTAATTGAGTGCCCGAGTATGGGACAGTCCATTCGGTCGGCAATATTCGCCAGGATGCTGTTAGGACTGCCACGGACGCGCTGCAACATTAGGTTAACGGATAGTATTTACTATCATTAATGGATGATAGTGTTTACTATCATTATTTGCTGATAGTGTTTACTATCATTATTTGATGATAGTGTTTACTATAATTATTTTGAACATAATCTGTTTCGCCGTTTTTATATCTGTTTCGTCATTGTCATACACGTCAATGTAAAACAGCAACTGTTTATTAGACATGAATGCGCGGGTACCATAATATGGTGTATATTATACAAATATTAACTTTATACCCACACCAGTCATGTCCGTCTGACTTTCCGTAGGCCAGTATGTCATAACCATTTATTTAAAAAACTATATAATAGAATAGAAAAAGATTATTTTGACATAAAAACATTATACATTACAATCCACAAAGCAATTAATCACAAGTACACCAAATAGTATGCCGCTCAGCATGACATCATCAAATCTACATTAAACTTTAATGCCTGAAATATGGGTAAATGCCTGAAATAAAAACTTTTTTTTTTTTACTAAGAGCTTTTTCCCACTGACGTCCAGTTTTTTGCGGGTACGGTTTTCTGCAGAATCCCGTTTTAGTAGTATAAGTGCTAATATAGTAACGTTCACACGAGCATCCTGTTTGCGGGATACTGCACGCATACTACAGAAAACGGGATCCTGCAGAAAACCGTACCCGCAAAAAACTGGACGTCAGGGAAAGAGCTCTGAAACAGAAACAAAATAGAGAGTACTCTATAAGGTATATTTGAATGGAATTTGGAATATTTAAAGACGTATTTTGTGAGCCGCTACTTCTATGGTTACGTCATTATGATACCGATTAGGTTCTTGAATGATAAAACAAAAAGTAGGGTAATTAGTTTTTCAGTGCAAGTGTCATGATAAAATTTGATATTAAATCACATATTACCTTGAATCATATAAGTATATCTATATCAATAAAGAATAATATAACAGACAGATACGCACAAATCATTAATTACGTAATCAAATCTACATTTAAAAAAATCTGACGTAGTGAATGTTTTTTACAATAGAGTAACTTATACTAGAGCGGTACTGTCATAGTAAATTTTGTAACCCCAGTAAATTCACTGTCGACACACTTTAAAACTAAAAATAAATATTTATAAAAATACGATAAACTGTATTTAAATATGGATAAATGATTTTTCTTATTAGCATTAATTATTTTTATGATTTTGACCCATGTTCTTTCACTGATATGCGTTAAAATTGTTAAATAACAAACGAAACCGTCAACGCCATCTATACGACAGTAAGCCAAAGCTAGTAGCGCCCTCTGAACGAGAATCAAATTTTCTTGATTTTCGAGGCACGCTTTTTCCTTAGACTGTATACATCTATTACGGAGTTATATCTATCTTTGTTACAGGTTACACCAAACCTTTCGTGAAATGCGGGAAGAACGGCTACGTAATGCCTGGGGCGTTCAAAAAGCACGCCGAGACCATATACAACATGGAAGTGAGACCCGACGATGTGTGGGTGGTCACATTCCCTAGATCAGGTAAGGTCTTTTTAGGGTTCCGTACCCAAAGGGTAAAAACGGGACCCTATTACTAAGACTCCACTGTACGTCTGTCCATCTGTCCGTCCGTCTGTCCGTCTGTCTGTCTGTCTGTCACCAGGCTGTATCTCATAAACCGTGATAGCTAGACAGTTGAAATTTTCACAGATGATGTATTTCTGTTGCCGCTATAAGAACAAATACTAAAAAGTACGGAACCCTCGGTGGGCGAGTCCGACTCGCACGTGTCAAGTTTTTTTTTAAATAAAGATGTTGTGGGGACAATCTTACACAGATAAACCTACTCCCAAACGAAGCAAAGCTTAAACTATACTATGGGTACTAGGCGACGATGTTGTACATATACTTATTTAGATAGTAGTGTAGAAGAGGCAAGTGAAGAAGAGAAGCAATTGTAGGAGAGGAGAGCAAAGAGGGATTTAGATGAGGAACTTCGAGTTTTGGAAAATAACACACAAACAGTTGACTTATTCGCACCAGGTTTAATAAAGTACTGACATAAAAACATGAATTACAGACATACGTCAATGGTTTAAAAATAGAGTTCTAGAAAAGGAACTTAAAACTAAACATAGACAATAAATAAGTATCAAAAACTATACAAATACAAACACAACCTCAACAAGTAGTGATAGTAACTTTAGAACAAAATATAGACAAACAAAACACACAAATAATTGCCCTAACGGGGATTCGAACCCGGGACCACCTGCTTCAAATAATTGTTTTGAACGGTTTTGTAATGGTTTTGATACCACCTTGACTATCATGTTGGTGATTGACACGCATCTCACGCAAGAATTTCACTTCATTTCGCATGCACCAATCAGCGCGAGCGATCTTTAAGGTCGTATAAAATCGAAACCGTAACAAGTTAAATCTGTCTCGAGCTCCTAATATCTTGGTACAAACACGTCTAATATTACTTAGTGGAAGTAAGTTGATTTGTATAATATTTATTATAGATGCCTATTATATAGGTCTAAAAAATATTGTGGCTTCTCCTTAATGAAAAACAAGGAGTCACTATGATTCATTGCATGGTCTTTTGCCCACTGTTAAGAGTCCCCGGCAAGCTCGGCCAAATTTCACCCTCCCATACAAACGGGACCCCCCCGGGTATGTCCTTAAACTATGTCCAAAAGAGAGGTATGGGCACTGCGAATGACATCTCGCTTTGTGTGGTAGGGCACAGGACAGCGGATGTCATTCCAGATCTAGAGCAGAGCCCAACTGGGGAAGTACCTCCACCTTACAGAAAACCGCAGCCAAATAACACTAGACCCTACTCATAGTGTTGTGTTCCTGCCGGTGAGTAAGGTTGCCAGAGCTCAACGAGGGAGAGGAGTGTTAGGGTCGGCAACGCGCATGTAACTCCTCTGGAGTTGCAGGCGTACATAGGCTACGGAGACTGCTTAACATCAGGCGGGCCGTATGCTTGTTTGCCACCGACGTAGTATAAACGGAGTTTCTTTCTCATTTTAAAACTACTTGTTGGATTGTAATGAAACTTTGCACATACAACGACATGAGGTATATCTACGTCTGTAATTAGTTTATATAGCTCTAGTTTATAAAACAAACTAAATAGGGCAAAAACAATTTTTGTATGAAATACTTAAATCCGCTGTATTTATTAACTATGGTATCTGAAGCTACATAAACTAAATTACAGACATATATATACCTTATCCTATTATAAGTACGTTTGTATGGAGAACCGAGCTTGCCGGGGACCCTTAAGGAGAACGTCAATCAATCTAATATCGCAGGTTGATAACACTCCGCTCAAATTTGATAAAGCTTCCACTATCTAAATTGTCAAACTACGAGATAATATATATATTGCTATTGTGCTAAAACACTTCACAAAATGCCGACTAAGTAACATGTTGGCGTAATGAAATAGAAAACAATATTTTTACACGTGCAATATTGCGACTAAATTAATTAAGTATATAAAAAGGTCTTAATTAATTAAGTATATATTAAGTATTAACGCATGTCGTGTTTACCTATAATTGGATAGACACAGTATATATATAGCTATTGTGCTAAAACACCACAAAATGCCGACTAAGTAACATATTGGCGTAATGAAATAGAAAACAATATTTTTACACGTGCAATATTGCGACTAAATTAATTAAGTATATAAAAAGGTCTTAATTAATTAATTATTAACGCATGTCGTGTTTACCTATAATTGGATAGACACTAATTCATGTTCTTTTGGCTTTTATCTGTATTTTCTGTAGTGTTGTATCTGTTGGTAAACCTTAAATAAATAAATTTAGCAAAACTAATAATTTATAAGACAAAAAATGTCACAATCTAGACGATCGCACGCGGCAATCAGTCTATTGATCTAATAACCGATTTAAGGATGACTTACCGAGTCCGGTCCGAGGCGTCCTACACCTCGTTTTCTATGATGGGTGATTCTCTATAGCCATATCGTGTCTGGAGGAGCCCAAACTTGGTATGTTTCAAAAATTATTTTTGTTTTAATTAAAAAAAAAATGCCCGAAATGTAATGATGTGATATATTTTTAGAATTGCCTCAAAAAGCCCTTACGTATATTTCGTACCACATACCAGGTTTTGGAAAAAAAAATTTTTTTTTTCCATACAAAAAAATAAATGTTTTACCACCCCCTCGCAGCGAAATTTTTTTAGGAACTGCGGGTCAAAAATTTTGTTTTGGGCTCTAGTATGCGTGTGCCAAACGGCTAACCTGTACATCGATTAGCGGTATTTTTATACGAACGGATTAGACTATTAATAGGGTGACAGTTCAGTATAGTATGAAAAAATTAGTTCCAGTGAAATTCCGCAACATGGCGCGTGATCATATATTCCTGGTCAGGTATCGGACGCCTCGGACCGGACTCAGACCGTTCTAGTGTGAGTCATCCTTTAACGTGAAAAGCAGACTATAACCTTTCATATTTTATTTTACAGGAACAACGTGGACTCAAGAAATGGTCTGGCTCCTTAAAAACGACCTAGACTACAATAGGTCCAAAGAAATTCCCCTGCATGAGAGATTTCCTATGTTAGAGTAAGTTTGTTTCATAATCTGTAAAATGCAACACATCGGCTACGAAAAAAAATCTACATATCATAAACCCTATAAGATACGTGAAAAACGGCAAATGGCGGCCAGCATAAAGATAATATTTTTGTTATAACCTTATCTATGAAAATGTTGGATAACAATAACGTCCATTATGTAGCAGTCACATAAACTACTATTTCAACACACTTGCTCAAAACGACGTTTTTATTCCACCGATTTTTGGCTCATAATCCTAGATATGAAATACGCGTGCTCTTTCAGTGTATTATTCCACTCGTGCTTTTTCATTATATTATCCGACTGAGTTAAGAAGGTAACTGATTGCTAATAATATGCATGGAAAGGGAGCCTTCTTTAATTGGTCGGACTGGCGGGCACGGGCGCGCCCGACCGCCTGCGCGGCGCACGGCCCAGCCGGCCCGCCCGCCGCGCCGCCCGCGGCCGGGGCGAGGGGCGGCCGGCAGTATGACAGATGCAACACACAATACTAACTGTTTTAACTATTAAAATTTGATTAATATGAGTTTCTTTTTTTCTCGCAAGTGTGTTGAAAAACGTCGTATGAAACGCGTGTGCATTGGTCATTACACACATCGGCTTTCTTATTGCGCGCTCGCTTACAGCTCGCGCGCACAATATCGCCTCGTGTGTAATGACCAACTTAGCACACTTGTATCATAATGTACTATTACTAGTCAAATTTGACGTGTCCAACACTTTTTTTATCGCAACCAAAGCATAAGTGACCCGCGTATTTGTTTTAGCTGAAACGTGGAAGCGTGAATATAACTTATATTATCGTCCTTGTAAAATACAATTCTTGTTTACAGATTGACATCAAAGATACCTGAATTGGCTTATAACTTCATCAAAGTAAACTTCATGAACATAGGACATTTTCAAGGATTGGATAAAGCGGCCAAAACGCCCAGCTGGGAGCTTTTAAGAGACGCTCCATCCCCTCGTTTCATCAAAACACATTTACCACTGTCTCTTCTACCTCCCAAGCTTCTAAAGACGGCCAAGGTAATCTACGTGGCTAGAGACCCTCGAGATGTTGCGGTGTCATACTATTACTTACATAAATTAACGATGAAGAGCATGATAAGGACTTCGTTCCGGACTTTTTGGGAGACGTATAAAAGGGATTTATGTAAGTTAATTTAACCTTATAATTTGAATTGAATTTGGAACTTTATATTATTCAATTAAAGTAAAAAAATAAATTGGCCTTATTCGTATCTCAGGCTTATTTCTATTGAAGTATTTAATTGGACTACCTTGAATAAAACCCCTTATTATTTTTGTCAGTTTCTATACAGTGTCCTCTGACCCCGAAATCGCAAAAAAAATGGCTTTTTTCATACATTTTGGCTAATCACATGTCGACATTTTCTATGGATGTCAAATTTTTTTTCGCGATTTTGGGGTTGGTCCCATAATAAAAGTAGCTCAGTTTAGTGAGTAGAATCGAGCCCTGAATTTAAAGCCCCATGGTCAGAGACACCCTGTATACTTGTTAATTGCTTCAATAATACAAGTTTCTATTAATACTTACTTTTTAAATTAATTTTTAACAAGCAGAAATGTCTGCGATCGATGCTATTAAGCTGTCCAGAGGCCGTGAGTTCAAGTCTCACCCAAGGCAGTAATTTTTCCACTTTTAAATTTACTTACTTTTTGTTGTTTGTTTTAGTGCCATGGACACCAATTGTAGCGCACACAAATGAAGCCTGGATGAAAAGACATGAACCGAATCTCCATTTTGTATTTTATGAAGATATGATTAAGGTTTGCATCCGCTTTATTATTTATTGTAAAATTTGCCCAACCAAGGTTAGGATACCTACATAATATTATCATTAGGGGGTTCCTTTGATCAGTGTTTGGTTTTTTTCTTAGTTCTACATTACACTTTTGTGAAAAAATACCATTGTGGTCTTCATGAACAGTCCCAATTCCATGAACTCTTACCTTATTTCACATTTTAAAGCAAATGCTTGATATATCGATAGTCATGCCTACAAGAATTAAGATGGAACATTTATTCTTCATGGATTCCTTTATCTCGATTTAAATATTTTATAGCTATTATATTAAGGCACAATGGCCTGTAAAAAGGTCTCCCATTCCATTCTATTTTGAATTTTTATTTTGACAAAACAAAATTGCACTTGTCTTGGCAACCAGCGTGGGAGGCTAGACAATATAAAGGTTTTAATTCGTATGCATGATGAATAAGGAATCTCTTCATATTCCAATTTTGTCAGTAAATACATTTGTGATAGAACATAAGCTATATATTTAGGTAGATCAGTACGGTTTCACTCACTATTGTTTTTAATCGCTTTTGGCGACATGTTTCGGATTTGTCGGGAATCCTTCCTCAGGCACGAGTGTCCGCGGCAATTCTACTCCGTGCACTACCCGCGCCGCCCGCCTCGTCGCTCTTTGCGCGCGCGCGCTGATGGGGCAGGGGCGGGGACAACCGCCGCTGACACTCGTGCCTGAGGAAGGATTCCCAACGAATCCGAAACATGTCGCCAAAAGCGATTAAAAACAATAGTGAGTGAAACAGTACTGATCTAAATATTTTGAAATATGTCTCAAGATAGTTTAATTTCGAACATAAGTTCTACTCGTTTTCGGCTCTAGTATTAAAATGTTAAAATATTCTTCCAGGATCTGAAAAAAGAAGTACATAGGATAAGCAAGTTCCTGGGAACAACCCAATACTCGGATAAGGAGCTCGAGCACCTCAGCAGTTACCTCAGCTTTGACAGCCTCAAGAAGAACAAGGCAGTCAACAACACTGTCAATGGAAATGGAATACAGTTTATAAGAAAAGGTATTTTTTATATTAAACATAAAATATAACGAAATAGCATCCGATCAAGCTAAGTTTGCATCAATTTGGCATTTCCTGCCACCACAGACCAGCAAATTAAAACAGCATGTTGTTAAAGTTAAATTGCACTGACAAGGTATAAAAACCGGCTAAGTGCGAGTCGGACTGGCGCACCGAGGGTTCCGTACTTTTTAGTATTTGTTGTTATAGCGGCAACAGAAATACATCATCTGAAAATTTCAACTTTCTAGCTATCACGGTTCCTGAGATACAGCCTGGTGACAGACAGACGGATAGACGGACAGACGGACAGACGGACAGCGGAGTCTTAGTAATAGGGTCCCGTTTTTACCCTTTGGGTACGGAACCCTAAAAACCAGATTCTACATTCAATTTCATAGGTTGGTTAATAGCAAAACCAATTTATTTGTTTTTTTTTTCTTGCAGGAGAAGCGGGTGGCTGGAGATCGCACTTTAATGCCAAGATGGAAGTAGAAGCCGAAGAATTCATGTCATCCAGGCTGCAGGGTTTAGATCTCAAATACCCCTCTTTTAGCCCAAACAAGGAATGTTCTTACTTATGAACATTCGTGTGAGTGTAGAATATTTTCTATTAGGAATGTGACTCTCTGCTGCCGTTGGTTGTTTGGATGCACTCGAAGGTCATCTCTGATCGAAGCGTCTATAGAAATCAATTCTTAGTGGCTTTTTAATGCATTTTACAGTAGGACGATTAAACACCTGATGTGATATTCGTCTTAAAGAATAAGTGAGTGCAACTCATAGTTGCATATGGATGTATTTGATAACCTGGCAGTCACTTACCCCACCTGGTGGTAAAAGTTGTTAGTGAAACTCCGAATCAAATGGAAATATATAGGTACTTGCATCGAGAGCTGGTACTTTTCGATGAAAGAAGGCTGGCCCAAAAGAGGATCCGCCTGAGGACAATTTTATTGTAAGTTCAGTGTGCGGTGGCTTTACTGACTACTTAGCAATGTTACATTTAATATTATGCCAAACAATGCTTTTATGTTAGACGCAATAAGGACAAAATAAAGAAAATAAAATAACTACGTAATAGTTACTTTTAAAAATGCTATAGGCCACTGATTTAAAAGTCACTTTAATATTTAGCAGCAGCTAAATAGACAGATGATTGGAATTTTAAAATAAGTGATGTTTGCTAACTTACTGATTCAGTAAATTATTGTGTGGTGATTGAAAATCCCATGTAGGTACAACCTACTAGGTTCCTACGTAAATATTAAGGTTAATTAGTATATGTACCTATTTATTGTTTTCGTCGTTATTGTCTCTCTATTTCTAAGTATGTCACCTTGCTCATGTGTAAATAAAATAAGATATCACGTTGTGCTCAACGGATTTAAATCCAAATATCATGTGTATTTCTTAAATAAACACATTGTTATTAACTGTTTTTTTTGTTGGCATATACAAAAGGATATTTGGTGGAAACATTTAAATTCGAGGAATAACAATACGGTCCTACTCTTCAGAAACCCATATACGCTCACACCTAAAGTAGTTAATCTTATATCACGTTGAATTCTTACAAATAAAGAAAAATTGGAAATATTTAAAATGAGTTTTTTCATCATTTTTTTCGTTTCTACTTAATGAAAAATTATTACACTAAGTTATCTTGTGTCACAGTTTACACAAAACAAATCTTAACTGTTATCTACATGATTCAGTTAAACTTGTCTATGGGTAAGTACTAGGCGACGATGTGGGTTTTTTTAATTCAGTAACAAGAGTTAGCGATTAAATAGATAAATACATTCATGTATCTATGAAAAAAGACATCCATGACACAGCAACGAGTATTTAACTCGGAACTTCCAACTTCGTAAGGAAGTACCGTAAACTGAAGTTACTTAGAATTGAGGGGAAATATTGATCATCGGTTTTCGAGAAAGTTGATGTTTGAACGCAAGCTTAATGAATTACAATTATTTGAATTTAATGTGTTGTGAGACATACTAACATTAGTAACACATTACACATTTTTATTTTATTAGTTTTCTCGGCGCCACCCAATAACCCCATCTGTATCAAAGAGGTTGGCATGATTTTTGAACTGTTTCTACTGCAATCCAACCAACTATAATCGAATCTAGCTTTCAAACTCCAAAATCGCTGTGAAAGCAGAGCAGTAATAATTAATAATTTCAATATCGCTTTGAGGGATACCGGAAGTTTCTAGCAGCTAACTAGTTTAGTATTAAATACTGGACTAAGCTATAAAGACGAATGAACGCGAAATCCTTATACAGCCTAGATTAATATTATGCTAGATTTTTTAAAAATTTGACATTGAACATTGTATTAGATTCTGGACCAAATTAAGTACTACATATATTGACATTTCTTTTAATTTGTACAATTAACTCAAAAATCATCATCCCGTACTGAATTGCCTATTGTGAAACAATTAAGCATCTAGAATTAGGCCAAGCAATAAGAACGTATAGAGGGAAATGCTAGCAACACAATTTTTGACTTCGTAGCTTTGTTTGGACTAGTTAGGAGGTGAACATATCAAAAGTCCCCGGCCGTAACCTTGGTGCTGGGGGGGAGAGTGGAGTTTGAAGGTTCCATTTTTCGGTTTTTCGTTTATATCTCGGAAACTATGCGTTTAAACGACATGGCCACTTGAAAGAAAAGAAAAGTGATATAATTTGTTACAAGGTTTATTAAGTCGAGTTTTTCGATATCTTGTAAAGTTTTTGAGATATCCGCTCTTGAAGGTTTATTTAGGGCTCTCATTTTTATCTAGATTATCTACATCAATGTAGCTGCTAGGCCGAGTTTGGTATCGTTTTAGTATAAATCGGGGGTGCTGAATTCATTTATAGTATCAATCTTGACACAGATACATACAGAATAAGTCATATTATTTCATAGCTCCGTTTGCCTAACGAGTACATTTTATACTTTTCAACTGATTGGTACCTACATAACAATAAATTTACTACACTACACACACCCACATGGATGAAATATATATGTACTTCCTTTACATCCTTTAATTATCACGTTCAAAGTATCGCGCCCGTAGCAAAACAAAGCTTTTTCGGTGGAAAACACTTTTGTTCACCACGTAATGAGATCCACGCGGTACCTAATTGTTACGTTCATCAAATGATAAACAAATGGAACACATCGCTATACCTTTCAGAATATACCTTTTGGTGGAAATTGGTTTTTCGTGTAACAATAGCGTTCGTCGCCATTTTCTTTTTGCGATATCTTGGATAGATTAGCTGGTGGTCATCTGGTGACTGAAAGGAAGTGAGTTTTTTTTGTATTACGTGAAATGTATACCTTTACATTAAAACCTTGATTGAATAAATTGAGTGAAAATAAACTACGGTCATTTATACCTGTTAAATCAGGTTTTTGGATGACATAATACTTTAGTTGTAATTATATTTTTTCATGATTAAATGGAATAATAAGTTTGCACAATTTTCAGGATTCCTACCCACAAGTTTGAGGTTCCTGCGATAATATATGCCTAATCTTTAAATTAAAGGACAAATTTAAAAATTCACCACTCGGCAGGATTCTAAATTATGACCATGACCGATCCAATCGCTTTTAACTAACTGAGCTACTGAAGCTGGCCAGAAGCGTGCGAATTTTTCTATTCCTTGCTTTTATTTACACTCCTTGCGCATGGCGACATCTACCGTAAGAATGTTCAATCATGAGAATTCACCAGTAACAATGTGCTAACCCATATATACTAAACTATCTATTTTGTAGTATTGATTACAACTACCTATGATCAACGACAGCGACATATTTAATACCTGTATCACAAATTATCACAATAACAAAAATCTAACAAATTTTTATTCTATAAGTACGGATATATCTCTATATATTTTAATTCTGTCTTCCTACTTGCAATTTAAAATATAGGTAGTGAAAAATAAATAAACACGCGAGGAATACTGATGTTCGCAGTTTGTTTGGGATTCCAGTTTCATATTTGCTTTAACGATGTCGCTTAAAATGATGTATCATTTTATTTAAATTTGGACTTTATACGCCGATTTCAGGACGATTTCCTATTTTTACATATAAAACCTAAGTAATATGAGAAATCGTCAGTTATTATAAAATTTAACGACTCGTCCTAACAAGCATCAAGTTTATTCGTTTATTCATAAATTGAGCATTTAAAATGGCCATAAATAAAAAAGTTAGGCCATTAAAAGTATAACGGCGGCGGTTTGAGTCATTTTTTGGCCGGACCAGCGTGCTGAAATATTTATTTGAAAATGCAATTATTCTCTCACAGCCGAAATGGCAATCAACTGGGCAATGTTCTAACATAGGCGCGAAATTGCAGTAAAAAATAAAAAGAAAACTGTGAGCTGTGTGTGTGTGTGTGAGGAAGCTGAAAAGTGTGGGTTCGCTTTTGTTGTGGGTTTGTCCTGCTGGAGAACCTGGACGAAAGGATGTCGATGAAGGAGGTCTTTGTCCAACAGTGGGATACTAAAGACAAACTATTAAGAGGGACAAGGCCAGAAAATTTGAAACGAACAAAAGATACGCGCGACGGAAGGTATGGCCATCATGCGGGTTTTAACGTTTTATCTCAATAAATTTAAAAGTACCTATAGTACCCGTACCTACTTCTGTTTAAAATGTTACCCGTCAAATCTCTCAGCAATGTCAATTGCTATTTTATACTAAAGTGATAATAACCTACTGCTGTGGTATTCAGTTTAACGATATACAATTGAAATTCAATAAAAAATAGACATGTTTCAGTGATATTTTTCTATCAACCCAACTTTAACCTAAGTAGCAAGGTTTTGCTAGAAGCCTAGCTGTCCTTGTAAACAGTGTTGGCCGAACGTTAATTGCAATTAACCATTAAACCAACCAACCAATTAACCACCGTCCGTTACGGTTTACGGTTCAATTTGTACTGGTTAATGGTTAATTGCATTAACGTTTCGACCAACACTGCTTGCAAATATAGTTCTTTCCGTGTGATTTCTTCATGGCATTTTTGATAAACTTGTAACAATTAAGCATAAAAACTCCGTTAATTTCAAAGTTCCATTAACCTTTGTTACCAGGTACTGACTATCCTGAGTTTCTAACATAAATATCATTTTTCTTTCTTTCCCTTACCGGTAACAATAAACTTTTATCGCGAACACACACTAACATGTGATGATACCAAAGTTCTAACAGCACAACTTTCGTAATGATTCAAGTTACTAGAATTATTTTCTTTTCGCATTCCTTGTTCGCTCAATGGCCATCAGTCAACTGGGTCAAAAACGTTCGGGAAAACCGATTGTTCTGTGACATAACGAAAGAACGGTTTGAGTTCATTTTCTAAGACCTTCAATATATGCAAAATAAGGTTTAAACATGCCTATAATTAGGCTATAAATCCGTTTATTTTATGATGTTCACAGGATAGTCGAATAACCTTAACTCATAACTACCGACTCACTAGTTTGGCGCGAGGACCCAAAATGAGACTTGGCCTCCAATAGGGAATATTACGCGAAACTCTGCGTATGGGGCGCCACTAGCACAATCTGAGGGTCTATCGCGAAACAAGAAAATCGAAATTTCGTTATCTAACAAAGAGGCAGATAGCGAAATTTCTGATTCGTGTTTCCCGGTAGGTCCTCTGTAAACAAACCGCCTTGATGCATCAATGTCATATTTTATTATCTCTGAAAACTTGTCAAAAACCTGTTAAAGGTACAGTATGTATAAGTTACTCTATGGTTTACTAAAAAGGCTAGTGCTGCACTCTGGTAGCTGAACATTGCAGTAATATCCCCTATGCAAGAGCATGCCATTTTGCCCGGTCCTGCTCGGATTCACGCCAGTTTTCACTGACGCCGAGCTCCTGGAGATCTACCTCCACTCTAACCACCCTCCGATACTTAGGATGACCTACAGGACGGCGTCCGGTCGGTCGTCCCATGTGCCCTCTTTACAGCACGACCTTTACCCATTCTTTTGATCTTTACCCATTCATTCTGTGATGGCAAGCCAACGGAGACGATGTGCTTTGGTTTGACCCAATATTCGGTTCGGCTATGAGTTCTGCGATTTCGAAATTTTTCCGAATCCAATATTTTTTTAACTCATAATAAAAAAGTTGTAGACCAGCTGACAATTTAAACAAAAAATCAATTTTCTCAAAATGTTACGAAGGCCCAGGTAGTTAAGCCTCAGAATACATACGAGTATCATAAATAAATAAACAAATGATTTATACAGATGCTTTATGACGATTTATGTGTGGTTTGTAAATTGTAATTGTATGTCATTAACCTTAATTAATTATAAGTTTTGTTGTACTTACTAACACTGTATGGATCAAAATGATTTGAAATAAATAATTAAATTGAATTGAATATAGCGTTACTCTCCAAAAAAAATCTAAAGTTGCTTTTACATTACTGTAGACGCGAGGCTGAAGGACCAGCGGTAAGCGCAGTCCGAAGATAATGGGACTATGGTTGTGAATGAATAGATGGACTTATGTGGCCGACCGTACCTGAGGGGCTACCGCGAAAACCGAAATTCGCAAATTGCGGGGATCTTTCTCTTTTACTCCAATGAAGGCGTAATTAGAGTGACAGAGAAAAATGCTCGCAATTTGCGAACTTCGATTTTCGCGGTTATAGCCCTGCTCGGTGTAACTCCGTAGTTTTGCTGCGGCCGCCGTGATAGGTATTATGGTTCATGTCTTCTGTTTTCCTCTCTCCTTCACAGCCATAGTCCCATTATCTTCGGACTGCGGTTACCGCTGGTCCTTCGGCCTCGCGTCTTCATTACTGGTCCTTCGAGCCGGATGAATGTAAATGACAATTAAAAGGGGCGCGAATTACATTATTCCCACAAGCGTTTACACTATATTTACTCCCATGTTTGAACCCATTATCCGACCAGTACCAGCGTTTATATTACAAAACTACCTCGAAAGTCCCGAACCAAGCGGGCCAATACCAAATTTGCTCGCAGTCGAAATTAGGCGGCCCAACTAAACGCATAAATTCATTTAAACTTCACGTGGCCACCACACGAGGGCCTTTAGTTTTAATTAATAGTAGAACATCTGTGTGTTCACAAAGTATATCCTGGAATAGCGATTTGGACTCTTGGGGCTTCAACCGATGATTTGATAACACGTGATATCACCTATTATGTGATACTTGTCATGGAAATGTTCATTTTAAATCCTATTTAGCTTTAAATGATTACAATTTCATACAGCATAAAATGTATGCTTAAGTTATTTAATAACTTTACTATTGTACAGTATCAAAAAACTATTCTTGTAAACAAATTTAGATTAAACTTAAGACAAGTGTTTGTTCTGTAGAAACAAGTATGTATTCACAAAGAACTTATAAAAATTGGAGAGCGCGCTATTCGACATAAAACTGACTTTGGTTTGACGAAAATAACGTATACGTATATATAGTCATACATATTTTATAAAAAAATTCTAACATTACCTACTTAACTTTAACTCTTCAGGTGGTAGAAAACTTTAGAGTAGATAAGTAATAATTAAAGATATTGGTAACTATTTTTGAAATTAATTAATAATAAAAAACAAATTGATGTTTTTTAGTAGTCAGTCACACTAGTAAGTATATGAATTGAAAAAAGATGTCATACCTACACAAAAGAAAAAGTGACCAATGCCTGTACCTGTGGGCTGGGATCGAATCTGCGTCTTCTGTATTCGCGGTAGACGTCATAACCACAAGGTACACTAACACCGGACATGGTTTTGGTCACTTTTTCTTTCGTACCTATATGACATCTATATTCTCGAGACTTGTTGCCAGACATTCGACAGATTAACCCAAGACCGGGATAAGTAGCGTACACGAAGAGAGGCCTATGCTCAGCAGTGGGCGATAGGATGCTAAAATGATGATAATGACATGATCTATTTTCAGTTTATCAATTAATTTCTTAGCATACTGAGTAAGTACCTTGAGTGCTTAGGTTGCTATTAACCAGCTAATCAAAAAAATATTTCCTTTAGGGACTAGTGATCACTCTTATTATATTTTATCGTCTGAAAAAAAAAAGTCGCCTTCTAAACTCTTAGTTTGAATTCACCATTTTATTAAAAATGTCTCATTTTAAATCATAACAAAACAAACTAAAAGTCACGAAACTTATGAATATCTTTGTCTCATATTACGTTTCACAATTGCAGAACTGAATCTCGTGTTGAATATAAAGTGTCAAGTATATTTTACACTGTTTTTAGAACATCATATGTCGATACAAAAGTATTGTGACTTAAGTCTTTTAGTGTCAAAGACGTGGATTTTTCCCTAACCATGAAATTAGCTCGGTGAAGAGTAATTTGTCTTAGTCCGTGACTCAAATATTCTTATCATTTACACTTGTAATAAAAGAAAGAGATTTCGCTTTTGTCTCGTGGCTTTATCCCTCTTACATTCATCATTGTCTAGTACCAAGTATATAAATGCATTGAAAATGAGATGAATAACGTTCTTTTCTTTATAAAAGTGTCGGTTTTAAGTATATAAAGTAGTCCATATTTAAAAACAAATGAGCCTCCACGGATACAAAAGAAGTTTGATATTCGTGTCGCCGATTTTGTTAATCACTTGGGCCCAGAATAAACTGGAGCATATTTTAATGAGACGGACCTTTTATTAATCGTCATAATTTCTAGTTTCTAGATTACCTACGATAGTAAAAACAGAATTACGAAATAAACTTTTAAAAACATATGCACATACGTAAAAATAGTGCGGTTTTTAAGGAAAATATACAAAATCTACCTAAATAAAACTGGAATCATGTTCTCATATAAGTAAAATATTAGCGACCCGCCCAGGCTTCGCACGGGTTACACAAAACCCTAACAAATTATACACTTAATCCTTCCTCAAGAGAATCACCATTGATAGGTAAAAACCGCATGAAAATCCGATCAGTATTAGTTTTTGAGTATATTGCGAAATGACATACAGACTCACAGACGCGGCGGGAGACTGTTTTATGAGGTGTAGTGAAATTTCCTACTTCAACGCTAAAGATCCCTCAAAGGGATGAGTTCGCCTTTGTACTTCTTACAAATTGTATGTTATTTTCTAATATGTCTTTTCGTACAATAAAGAGTTTACTACTACTAAATGTTTACACTTACATACTTACCTGTTCACTCGATAAATGTCTAGGTACCTTGGTAGGTACCTTGTTGGCCTGGGAATATATCGCCTTATATACCTACAGGAGTAATAGAGGTGGACTATGTGGGACGATTTGTAATTCATGAGTCTATTGGCTCCTATGGCGATATAAAAAATGCGTAATAAAACTGTAGGTTTCTTTTAACATTACATTTGATTGCAGGCTGCTGCTAATTATTACACATTATTCTGTAAAAAATGTAACATTTCTCATATTTTTATTACGCCGTTGCTAACACGCCGCGTCAATTCGTACCCGAAAATACAGATAAAAAATTAAAAATAAAGCAATTGGCAGCACGTGGCTACGCGTAACGAGCAATTAGTGCGTTGCCGGGATGTTGCCGGGGTGTTGTCGGTATGTTGCCGCTGGAGGGACGTTCGAATGTGATTTTAACCCGGATATAAAAGAATGATAAAATGATACGGCCTGGATGTGTATTTGTTTGATGTTGTGTTTCGAAAATGATGTGGTTAGAGTGTGATTGTATTTTTGCTATACAAGTGTAATAGTTTAAATGTCTAGTCCATATAATTTGTATATGTGAAATTATTTCTGATTCTTTGTTGTCTCTTTTAGTTGACTGCTATTTTAAGGCTTTTGTATGTAATTATTATATATATATATATTTCTTCTGAAACTGATAACTATTAAAAATATACGACATTCCTGAACCAGATATTATGAACAAATAATTAAGAATGATATTACTTTTGAGTAATTAAAAAAAATACAAGCCAAAGTGTACAAGATCAATCAAAATAACATATCATCTTCCTCGCGTTGTCCCGGCATTTTTGCCACGGCTCCATGGGAGCCTGGGGTCCGCTTGGCAACTAATCCCAAGAATTGGCGTAGGCACTAGTTTTTACGAAAGCGACTGCCATCTGACCGTCCAACCCAGAGGGGAAACTAGGCCTTGTCGGGATTAGTCCGGTTTCCTCACGATGTTTTCCTTAACCGAAAAGCGACTGGTAAATATCAAATGATATTTCGTACATAAGTTCCGTAAAATTCATTGGTACGAGCCGGGGTTTGAACCCGCGACCTCCGGATTGCAAGTCGCACGCTCTTACCGCTAGGCCATCAGCGCTCGCAAAAATCTATAACTAAAAGATAAATATGTAAAAACTGAAGTACATTAAGTACCTATTGTAGGTTTTGGTTCATCCTTTATTTGTTGGATTATTGAAAATTATCAGAATGTAGGTAATTAAATAAAAATAAATACAAAGTGAAATAAAGAGGTGAAAATAATTAATTTTTAACCGGCTTCAATTTGAGAGATAATTATCTGTTCGTTAGAACAACTATATAATCTGTGGTGAGAGGTACTTACTGCCTCGTCTGTAATATATTATATACTACTCGTAATAGTAAATGCCTAAGAAAAACAAGGTTTAATTTTTTTGTGCCTGTAAGACATTTTCATCACGTGTCTCATTCCCATGGTTACAGAAATGGATTTATTTTGCTCTCCCACCAAACAGTTCAATAACGTTTTTTAGCTTATCTCCCACACCTCAACATGCTTTTTTATCACACAGCCTTATTGAAGATAGAGATCAGGCCGTGGAATCAAAGCCTGCCCCCCAGGTCGTGCGTAAACACACACTTGAGTTACTACGGGTTTCTCTATTACACCTCACTGCGTATTCACTCAATATAAACTCACTCACCGCGCTGAGGTGCAAGGTACCTGCGCCAAAGAAGGCCCGCTTCTTGCCTTTAAAAATTTGGTACTTATTTTTATAAGTTTAGTGTAAATGGGTTCAAATTTTGCGTTCTTGTTCGCTGCATACTGCAAGTTCATAAACATGTGAAAAGTAAAAAAAATAACAAACACTAAGGCCAGGATTACACTTGTAAGTTTTACTTACGTAAGTAGGGACAAAGCTATTTGCTAGAATGAGATAACGATATTCATATCTCATTCTGTAGTATAGCTGTGTCCCTACTTACGTAAGTAAAACTTACAAGTGTAATCCTGGCCTTAGCTTAAGATAATATGTGACGTTTTCAACCAAAAGGTACCACATTGTCGCTTGTCGATAAGGTTGATTTCGAATTGAAGCTAGATGGAAATATTGCCTTATTGACAACCGACAATAAGTACCCTTTTGGTTGAAAATGGCACATATGTATACCTACATAATATTCACCATTCATAAGTGCTTGTTGCTTATTTAATCGTATGGCGATATAGTCACATAGGCAAAAATTATGTACAGTATATTATTTTATAAGGCAACATCCAAGTTTTGCAACCACTGCACAGCATCGGCCGTCAGGTCTAATAGGTCATCCAGGCTACCCGAGTATGCGCGGAGTGGGCACCGCTGGATGATGTGCTCCATGGTCTGGTCCTCGATGCCGCAATCGCATAGCGCAGAGTCACTCCAGCCCCACTTATGCCGAAAGAAGTTGCATCGCCCGTGCCCGGTTCCCGGTGCTTGTTTCTAGGCCTACAACTTAAATAACATAAATATAATTATAAACTAACTTATTAAATAAACTAAAACTACAAATAAATTAATATTAATACTAAAATAAAAATAAACATATATATGTATATATATATCACAGAACTATGTGTATAAAAAGACCTCTTCACAAAAATAACACCCCGTCCAGCAGGTCCGCCTGCGGCATGGTGCCCATATTACGCTGGCGGCGTTTCCTCGCTGAACCGCCAGGGCGATCCGTTGCGAGAAGTACGCGCCAGCCCTGGGGTCTCCCGTGGTGTCAATCAGCCGTGCCGACAGAGCCCTTACAAAGGCCTTCATGTCGCCAACCAAGGGCCCAATGTCTCGAGTATTTGCGGCGCTTGAGAATCTGGGCCTGGTCGCCGCACCGCCGGCCGGTGCACCCAACAAAATTTTAAATCAGACTAGATTGGGTTTTTTTATTGATAAATATACACGGTGTAACATTAGGTTATCGAATAATTTTAACAGCGCATTCCTGATCATATTTAAAGACTAAAATGTCCTATAAACTTTTCTGTAATTTGCCTAGTTTCAGAGTTAATACCAATAAAAAAAAAACAAGTTTTTATTGTTACATAGTGCAAAACGCATTTTAGATGTCGATGTGGCCACTGTGGGACGTAGTTTAAGTAACCTTATCGATAGATGTTCAAAAATTAACAAGTAACACTTTGTAAAAACTACGTTTTACGAAAAAAAAAGTAAAAGTCCATTTTAAGTGACAAGTTTACCAATAATATTTACTTTTTATGTACAAATACATCTGAAAAATCGAAAAAAAAACAAAAAAAAAATTATTTTACGCGAATCTGACCTAAACTTATTACATTTTTTCCTTCTTTTGGCCTCAGAAAAGCGTGGTTAAAACCTTTCGGTTTCCTCGTGAACACCTTGTGTATATATATATATATTTTTTTTTCCTATGTTCCAAAATTAAAAATAAAGCGTGGTAGGGCATTTGTAGATCCAATTTGGCACCGTGATGTGGGTATGGAAGGGAAAAAATTGAAAATAAATTGATCGTGTAACCCAAGCGTGGCATGAGAGCAATCGTTTAGAAGGAATAAGATTATGCGGTGTGTAGTTCGAGTCACGCAGACTCCTCGAATAAGGAGGCCTATTCAAATTACTTTTCTCGAAACTGTTCGGCAAGGTAAGGATTATTTTGTATTAAATACTAGCGACCCGCCCCGGCTTCGCACGGGTAGTTTAACTAATTTACACAAAACCTTAACAAATTGTACATATAAACCTTCCTCTTGAATCACTATCTATTAAAAAAAAAACCGGTCAAGTGCGAGTCGGACTCGCGCACCGAGGGTTCCGTACTTTTTAGTATTTCAATCAATCAATCAATCAATCAATCATTTATTTGCACATAAAACATAGTATATAATGCATGCAAATACACTTATAAGACACATTACTCTACCAGTAATGTCGAAATTAATTACACAATCTCAAAGGAAATACATTACAAAAAAAAAAAAAAAAAATATATATATATGGTCAAAATAATAATACTATTAGATTATATGTATATTATATGTCAGTCAATTCATATTCGCATCAATGTCAGATATTAATTTGTTGTTATAGCGGCAACAGAAATACATCATCTGTGAAAATTTCAACTGTCTAGCCATCACGGTTCATGAGATACAGCCTGGTGACAGACGGACAGAAGGACAGCGGAGTCTTAGTAATAGGGTACCGTTTTTACCCTTTGGGTACGGAACCCTAAAAAAACGCATCAAAATTCGTTGCCTAGTTTTAAAGATCTAAGCATACATAGGGACAGACATAGATATAGAGCGGAAAGCGACTTTGTCTTATACTATGTAGTGATTTTACTTACTCTGTTGGCTCAGCGACCCAAAATGAGACTTGGCCTCCGACACAAGACAGCGCCACTTTTCTCGATCCTGTGCGTATTATTTATTTATGATCAGTCAAAAAAATGATACGCCTACTTATCTATAAATTGCTTGCATTCAATACCAGATATTTATTATTTTATTTTGACATCACTTTTGACATATATAATTAACTCTGTTGGAATTACCATTGCTACGACCAGTGAAACCTGGAGAGAGAAGGTATGAAAGGGGGGTGAGATGGGATTTTAAGGCTACTGCTACCAGAATAATGTATTCCAATTAAAAATGGAGCTATAGTAACACTCATAATAATAAAAAATTGATCCAACAATCTTCCAAAACCCATCTCACCCCAATTACGAGGGACTACGGGGTGAGGTGGAATTTCCTGTTTATCGTCAAAGTTATGAAATGGAACTACCCAAAATAAAATAAAAACTAAAATACAAACGTCCGGAACACTTACAATATACATCATTCAGTTTGCATATGTAAAAATAAAATGTTATCGAGGTTTGTGTGTCAGTTTTGTTCCTACTCACCCCATTTTACGGTAACACAATCTTAGAGAGATGAGGAAAAAATGTTTCATATTGGTTATCTTATATGAAAATCCCGAGGGAGCGTAAAAAAAATTATTTTAATAAAAGTTTGGCCGCTAAGCAGCCATGTTATTTTACGAGACCTTATTTATACTCAAATTAAAGTTTATGCTAGGATTACTCCAGATTTTATGTCAAATTATATCTGTAAACCAAGGTCTTTGATGAAAGTCAAACTTTCCGATATTTATGTAATGTTATTTAATTTGAAAATTAGATGAATAGAGAAAGTTGATGTCCTACTGACTGCCCCAAATACAACAGGTATTGTTATAAATGTAGTTTTTTTTTGCAAAGTAACCCGTTTTTAATGAATACAGTATCTATATATCAATTGTAAGTATAGTGAGAAGATACAGTCAAAATTAATCTTAAAATAATAACAGGGCACAATTTTTAAAATTTATACATACAAATTTTACAGTCAAGGCCTCAAGGGCATAAATATACATACATTCCCAAAGTTTCAAAAATATGTGTACGCTCATACACCTTAAACAATAAAGTCGTGTTCAATTATTTTTGAGCCATTTGTCTGGATCGATATTTTTACTTTCGACTGTACATCTAAACTTTTTCTATTAAATATTTTTTTTTTATGAAATAGGAGGCAAACGAGCAGACGGATCACCCGATGGTAAGCGATTACCGCCGCCCATGGACACCCGCAACACCAGAGGGGTTGTAAGTGCGTTGCCGGCCTTTAAGATGGGAATACGCTCTTTTCTTGAAGGTTTGAAGGTCATATCGGTCCGGAAATATCGCAGGCGACAGTTCATTCAACAGTTTAGCTGTGCGAGGCAATATTTAAAAGTCTAGCCTAAAATAAGTGTAAACTTTACTTTGTAATAAGCCAATTATTGCTCTAAAAGTCATGATCAAAGGCACGCTGATAGCGCCTACTACAAGTTAATTACATCATTGAAGAAGTTTGTGCGGTTCATATAATTAGAATCGAACTTCACTTACAGGTAAGTTCGTTTAATTCCTAAAAATAATGTAATGAAATTTTTTAGATAACAAACGAAATATAACTTACAAGCAATTAAATTTCTGTTTTCGCAAAAAAATATGTTAGGAATAACAAACGTTTAAGCAACTCTCTTGTTCCTTGTTTAATAGTCTACGTTAGAATGAAATCATTTATTTTCTTTTCCATTTCACCAATGTTTTCCTGAATAAAATTTGTGTAATTGTTAGAAAACTGTGTATTTGTTTAGGAACAAAGTTAGCGCCTATTTTCTTTTTAAATGAAACGTGTCTGCCGCGGACAGAAGGGTCGGGTGGAAATGTTGTGAAGTTCTTTACAAGTTAGAGAAAAAAGAGTTAATAGCTATAGATAAATACTTAAATACATAAAAATATTATTATTCACGTAAAATAAAGTTTTAAATTACTCGCGCGCCTGTAGAAGAAGATGTTGATATCAACTTAAGCCAGTCTTCTCCGAGACTACGGGGAAAACGCCGTCCTCGAAACGTTGGAGGTAAATTTAAAACTTAATTTTACCCGATTAAGTCCCGTCGTTGTGAATAATAATGAGTAAAAATCGGGAAAGTTTCAATTAGTACAATACATCTTAGTCGCATTAGACAATCATCAATTTCAAGCCTGAAATACACACTTATATAAATAGTACGCTAGAGAAAAAAGGCCAAGATGAACAAAAATCTGGGAACTAACTGAGTGATCTTGCTACCCCGTGGAGTCTACCTTTACCAATTTTAGCCGTCTATGTTGAGGAGTTGGTCGGTGGGGGGTTGGTTGGTTGTTGGTTGGTTGGTTCCACAAATCGTTAAGCAGATTGTGGATTTGGTAATTTTAGTTCAAATTAATGCTATAATTGTGCTATTACTAAATCTTACAATTATTTGTACGCATTTCCTTAATCTGATGCTTTTAATGTGAAAATCGGGCGTCGAAATTGTGGTCGTCAGATTAAGGAAATGCGTACAAATAAGTGTCATATCCAGTTATAAAAAAATATAGCATTAACTTGGAACAAAACGACCAAATCCACAATCTACTCAACGATTTTTTTAACCCTCCACCAAACCCCCAAAAAATCTGTAGACGCTTTCCCAATCGCTGGAAAAGAAAACTATATAAAACCTTTTTTTTCTTCTTATCATCTAATCTTTCGATTCCAATAGGTCTCTACGACGCTCGAGTAACTACATATTTAGCATCGCCGGCTCCCCAGCTACTAGGGCCGTCCATCGCCTTTGCTTTTCACGTCACGAACAATTTCTTTTGTCTTCACGCTAGGGTTGTTGCCGAATTTTTATGAAGTGCCACCGAAAGAAACATCTGAAAGGCCGGGCATGTCGGGAATTGTAAATGGTTTTTTCTTCCAATTTTTGAATAGCGAGAGATTCATTGTAGGCTTGGTTTAGACGTGTTACAAAGTGGAACGTGGGATGTTCTATTTAAATTACATTAGTCTTGCCAGTCTCGCGAGCGAATCGGTTTACCAAGTCTGTGAAAAATTTTCCTGATTACGAAAAATTTGTCGGAATACAAAAACTTAACTTTAATGATAATTTATGTGTGAATCGTTTAGCTTACACTGTTTTGCATGATTTTGAAGTTTTACCAAAGCATACATTCCATATTAAATTTCAGGGACTTCCCAATGTTGTGAAAATTAATATCATTAAAGTGACATAGCGCTGACCTTATGACGGTATCAGAAGGTACGGTCTAAAGGTAATTTTTGTAACATATAGTGTGAATAATGTTGTCAATGTTCAAAATTGCTTAGGTATTTGTTAAGTCTGTGTGTGTGTGTGTAATCCTGTATTTTTTTTCAGTGTAGACCTCTGCCAGACACAAAAATGTATCTAAATCCTTTTTCTCCAATATTTTTTTTAATAACCGCCAAACAACTTCCCGCTGAATTCTGTGTACCGCGGAATTTAATAGGCTCCGCAAACTATTAATTTAATTAACCGTGCAGCGTTCAGGATACTGCAATGCGAAAATTGACAGCAACGCCATCTCTCCACGTGTGAAGGATTTACTTCATGGCCCGTTTTTGTCTGTCGCCAAAGACAAAAAACTGTTAATTATAATCTACAAACTTCATAAATCCCTAGGGAAAACGCTTTTTCTATAGTTCCCGCTAAGCCTGCAATTCCACATTTACTGAGCGAGTGTAATGAAAAAAGTTTATTTTTTCGAAAACGGCTTCTTCTGACCTAGGTTCTTTTTTTTGCTTAAAACACGTATGTTATGACTAATTTCATCTCACAGTCAAAATAGAAATAATAAAGAAAATACCTAGTGTTAAAATATATTTCTGCTCAGGTACAAAATTTGACTGTACGAACACTTATTCCTGGGGCAAGCTGTAAAATGAACTTAAGAGCCATATAAACTCCAATGCAGTATTCGCTAACACTAAATAAATTTTTAGAAGATTTTCGTGCAAGAATTTTTCAAATGGAAAACTTTTCCACATCTTTAAAATTCGAATATTATCGCTTGGAGCAGACTTAGAAATTGGACGTTGTCCAAATAAAATAGGGTTTCCCAATAAAATTTCACTTAAACATGAAATTTAGAATTTTCACGTTACAGCTTCCCACTTCGATATACCAAAAGAGCTTAAATTCTAAGACCCTTCACTCCAAATTCAACACTACTCCCTGCTAACACAGTCGAGAATTAATTGGATTGAAAAAGTGAATGTGTCTAAATAGTTTTGTTATTTTTTTGAAATTGGAAGTCACTGTTGGCAAGTAATGGCCGATCGTGACGCGAATGTCATTTGAATTTTGTCGATACAGTTTATATAGAGAGACGAAAAATTTTATACAAGTCAGTTTAATTTTCTTTGTGGGATAGAAGTGACGACAATCTGCGGAAATGGTTTAGTCGTAAGAAATTAAAATCGCTGCTCAATAAACTTTCGTATGCTGTTGCCAACAATTTACCATCCATACTATTATTATATGCGAGTGTGTCTGTCCATCTGTCTGTTACCTCTTCACGCTTAAACCGCTGAATCGATTTAGTTGAAATTTGGTATAGAGATAGTTTGAGTCCCGGGGTAGAACATAGGGTAGTTTTTATCCCAGAAGTCATTTAAAGGGCGAGAAAAGGGGGGGTGGAAGTTTGTATGGGGAATCGATAAAAAGTAGATTGGATAAAAAATAAGCTACCCAAATTACTGACTCCACGCAGACGAAGTCGCGGGCAAAAGCTAGTTTATACACACACACACACACACAACACATCACACACATCACATCACATAATATTAGTATTAGGTAGGTTAGGTAGGTTCGTGCTTTATTCTTTTAAGTTACCAGGATTTTAGGTTAAATTCTCTTTTACATAATACTGTTGTTAATTTCACATTGCTTGTTTATTAAGTAAAATATTCCATTAATTGACTAAAATATTTAATACTCATCGTTATTAAATTCCAGAACATATTTCAATAACATCGTAGCATAGTTTACGTAATTTATCAAAATATACAAATATTGAATATTCATAATCCCGCATTTTCAGAAGCGGTATTTAACCTTTTGAGTCTAAGGAGAGACTGCATCCTTGTGTGTTCTACCGCTTGTGCAATGGGCTGAGCTCTGAAGAATTGTTTGACATGATGCCAACGGGCGCTTTCTATCACCGCACCGCTCGCCGTCGGTCTATCACGGTTCATGAGATACAGCCTGGTGACAGACAGTCGGACAGACGGACAGACGGAGAGACGGACAGACGGACAGACGGACAGCGGAGTCTTAGTAATAGGGTCCCGTTTTTACCCTTTTGTACGGAACCCTAAAAAAGAACGTCCATTTTTAACGCCTGAAGCGACACAATATCGCAATATTGGATTTTTGGGCGTTAGAAAGGACAATAGGCCACCGTCATAATCATATTTTAAGGGGCACAAAGGAGCCTTACATTAATGCGCATGGCTAATGAATGGAAGTCGGCCATATACACTTTTTGCCGCCATTTTAGGGATCCAGATTTTTTATTTTTTATTTTTTTATTTTATTTAATTTATTTAGAAACAAACAGTCTCTTATATTAATAACTTGTTACAATATAGGGTAATAGACTTATAGACCTACAGTTTCCTAAAAAATAGTATGAAAACCATGTGACTTATATAAATACTAAATTAAACTAGAAATATAAATTCCAAGTTGTCAAAACAATGTTACAACAATACTCTTTCATTTTAACAAAAATAAAATATTTTTTCTATAAGTTTAAGAATTACAAGATATTATAGTGTTCTTCAAAAAAGGAGTGTACAGATTTTTAAAGGGTCGGCAACGCGCGTGCAATATCTCCGGTGTTGCAGGCGTCCATAGGCTACGGTAATTGCTTACCATCAGGCGGGCCGTAGGCTTGATTGCCACCGACGTGGTATAAAAAAAAAGTGTAGATTTCATTCGATAGCGTGACGTGACGCGTTTGCGTTAAGTGTCATTTTGTATGAGACTTTGAGTTAAAAACGTCCCGCTTGGCGCGCTGTTAAAATCCCATACAATAATAAAAATAACGCAAACGCGATCCCTCGTTCGTTCGATCGTTCTGAAAGAAATGTTTGCATAACAGTAGCAAAATATTATGTTACTACATACCTACACATAAATTGGGACTCGCGAACTATGTGTTACACCCGCCAGGCTGTTAGGACGGTTTGTGTCATATTCGCAAATAAAATATTCGCCAAAAAATTGTATAGGTAAAATTCTTGCAGTTTCTCATATTTCGATAACAATTATAATGTTTAGGCCCGTAACACACGTTTATATGAATATTATATATACAGATATATGTATGTATGTCTATTCCTATGCATTATTTAACTATACTTGTATATATGTAATCACTATGTTGCACCGCCTACAAATTCTCTGCTTTACCCGAAGGTTGACTGGTAGAGAATACCTCATAGCATTAAGTCCGCCTTTTGTACGATTGTATTTTCTTTTGTGCAATAAAGATTAAATAAATAAATAAATAAATAAGAGGTACGAGTAAATCATTCGAATATCTTATTTCTATGGCAAGATATTTATAAAAACAAAAAAAAAACCAGACAAATACAAAAAGTATCTACACTGCTATTCATAGTTAATTACGTGTGTAGGTATACAAGTGATGAATAAACACCGAAAACACCTAAATACGTCGTGCATTTATCCAAATGCATTTAAAGGAGGAAAAATAAAATAAATAACGCCGGGAAAATCCTCTTAAGTCTGCTATTCTAGCTAAAAGCTACAGGACCCTTTGTTGTCCCAAACGGAGCTCTCGCAGAGTGACAGCGTTTTTTCACTATCGTTCGGCGTCACGGAGGCTTTCAGGATTTTTTAAATTTTTAACAAGCGGCGGACCTTTTTTGGCAGGCTGTTAGTGGATTTTTACCTCAGGACATCTTTTACTCATGTTAGCTTAAATATTTTGAAATGTAGCTGATTAGTATGATACATACGAGTATATTTTGCATTTTTTACAGAAAATTGGCTCTGGTTTATAAAAAATAATATTGTATCTGGTATTTTACTCCGATTGTATTCATTTGACTTGACTACTCGTTATGGATGGGCATTTATTTAGCTCTGTTGCTACCTAGAATGAGTTATGGTTAAAGCTTCTAAATCAAAAATACATCTTAGGTACTATTAAGTTAAAAAACTACACCATCAACACACTATGAAAAATTGGAAACATTCACGATAAACAGAAACCTCGCGCCAGCTTTTATGAGCATGACAGACATGTTGACTCCGTGTATTTGATTAAATAAATATAATGAAACGGCTGAACGTATCCAATCGTTCTAAATTTGAATAAAAGTGAGATTCTTTTGTTTTTCTCTTCTATATCATTCCAGACTGACATCTGGTGAGGGTATAACGAAGCCAGGCTATGTCAAACCTCATAAATTACTAATATTGGCTGTGTGAAGAGCGTGATGGACAATAGTTATTTGTGCAACAAGAGAGGAAAGTTGGTTTTTCTTGCGAGTAATTATTTTAAGTCCCGAGAAAGCAAAAGATTCTAAGTTAGAATCTTGAGCGTAGCGAGGGACGAGATGTAAAATAACTTTGCTCTCGTGTGACACATATAATTTTTCACCTCAGCAGTGAGAACATATTAAAGTTTAAAATGTATTTCGAATTTGTAACAGACCCCGAAGTATGAAGTGGCTGTTCATGGCCTTCACTAAATTAAAAAGCCACTTTGTTTCACTCCCTGAAGTGAGGAAAGTTGCACTTTCCTCACTCCCTGGAGTGACGAAAGTCGCACTTTCCTCATTCCAGGGAGTGACGAAAGTAGGCTTGTTTGAGCTGCTGAGGTGAAAAAATTATAGCGGTGATCGTTCGATGGGCAATATTGAGAATTTTCGTTAGTGCAATAAAATAAAATTGAGATATGGAATTTTTAACGTCTATTACGAGTATAAGTCACTTTAAATATATCTTGGGCACTTAATTTGCTTGATACTTAACTATGGAACATTTTGCAATAACAGGTTATGGAACTGAAAAGATAGTCAAAGACCAAACGAAAAACTCCCAATAGTTATTTATATTTGACTTACGAATATTGACTACTTTCTACTTAATATTCACGACACGCTTTTATGAATTGCGCTTATACTTCTTATACATATAATGCTACAGATTCTAAGATTTGAATATCAATTAGGTACTCTCTATCGCAGTCAATTGGCGTCTCACAATGCACCAATTATCAGAACTGACTGCTCAGTCGAATTCTACTTCGAGTAATTGGACAAGCGTGCCTGTTCGGTGTCCGATCTGATCAGATTATAATTTGAGCACTCTTCAAGACGTTACTGGAATTAGTGGAATGCCTTTGGTTGAAATGGTTGCTGGTTACCTAAGCATGTTAATTAAGGACTTGGGTTAAGTTGAAGTTCGAGATAAATGTGCAATCTACGCATTCTCTACCTTGACGAGACTGGGAAATTTCCATGTTTTTGTAAAAGGACTTTTAGTATACTCGTAATAATATGAGTCTGGTAGTCGTATAAAAACGGTAGTTGTACGAAGTACGGTGGTTCAATCAATTGGACAAAATGAACTTCTGTATTTGAATCAAAGGACAACACATACATTGAAATCTAAGTTAGGAGCATCCTACCAGAGTCATTTACGCCTGCTACTTTAAAAATTCCTTGTACAAGAAAAAGCCTACTGACTCTATAAAGAAACAGGCGGAACCCAAACACAGCTCAAGATAGACGTGAATCCAAAAGTGAACTGTGAGTTTAATCTAATTTTACAGTTTCACTCACGTATTTTAGTCACTCGCGCGACATGTTTCGGAGAGCCTAGGTCTCGATTTTCAAGCACTAACAGTGTATAAGTGAGTAGCGGTCACGACGGGCAGGCGTCTCGTACTACAGCGGGCCGCGTCGCGCGCTGCGTGCGCGATGAGATAACCGGTTGAGAGAGGTCTTGCGCTGTTGTTGTAGGCGGGCGCGGTGGCGGGTTTGGGTCACCTAACCCTTGTAGCGATGAACAACACGAACTCACTACGTCCACTGCACTGTCACAACATGCACCGGAGTTTCGTCTCTGGATTACAGGCTTCCATGCTGGCGCCACACCCCAGTCGCTGTCTCGTAATCCAGATACGCGGCGCGCTGTAGTACGTAACACCCACCCATCGTGACACGTAACCGCTACTCACTCATGCACTGTTAGTGCATGGAAGAGACCTAGGCTCTCCAAAACATGTCACGCTAGTGACTAAAAATACGTGAGTGAAACCGTAAAATTAGCTTAAAGTTAGTATGTCTCACGATCGAATGTAAACTCGATTATTGTGAACTGTGAGGTTCATGTCCTTCAATGTTCCGTAGGTCACCCGACAGGGTTGTTATTATTTCAGAAGGCGAAGTTTTTGTCCCCTTGGATCGATTAATCAGACAATGAAGCATTATCGCTTTTTTTTAAATGCTAGGAAACCACTGACGACTAATGTGCATCCAAGTTAATTAAACAGCAGTATGAATCTTAAACCACTTTATTCTACTTCTTTTCTTCCTTGAGCAGCTGGTATACGTAAGAGAAGTCCTTCTGTCCGTAGCCACGGGATTGCACGATGCGGTACAGCTGGGTGGCTACCGCGCCCAGGGGGATGGGTGATCTGATGCCAAGGGCCATGCCGCTAGCCAGCTCCAGATCCTGCAAAATGAGATAACACCTCAAGTAATAATAGGTACCAGAAGAAACGTCCCCTTTATAAAATATACACAAGGGTACCTAACCCATCTAAATAAAATAAAAGTTATGTGGGCTCTTAAAATCGCTCTCGACATCAACTGAAATAGCGTGTGTGAACTGTTAACAGACTGCAATGTTTCTTATATCAGTAAACATGCGTGTTTTTTCAGTTAAATGTGTAGATATTAGTCTATTGTAAAAAAAATCCTGAAAGTAGCAGATCTTTCAGCGTACTTTAACCATAATCTCGGTCTAGAAAAAGGTATTATACTTTCTGTTGGCATAAGGCAGTACGCGCGATATACACAGGCAATACTTCTCAGTGGACCACCATTGCACAGCCGACTTTTTCTGGGCGTCTTATTGTCATTACCTTGCTAAGCCCTATTTAAGTACTAACCTTAACCATGAGCTCATTCTTGAAGCCTCCATCATAGTTTCTGCTAGATGGAGCTGTGGGCACTAGACCAGGTACGGGGCAGTATACTTCAGTGGACCATGATCGCGCGGAGGAGTTGTTCAGGACATCCAACAGGACCTTGGGGTCCAGACCCATTCTGGAAACAGAAGTAAACAATGAGTGGTGTTCTTTGGAAATTTTACTTAACCGTTTACTTAGTCAAAGTTCGGCGCTTAAAATATTTTATTAAAAAAAAACTCACTTGATACCCGTGTTCATGCACTCAGCAGTGGTCATGCCGGTAAAGCCCATGAGCATATGCCAGCCACCTGGCCAGCGCTGATGTCTCCCCAGTGGAACTGCTAGGCACCCATGACCTCACCTCAAGCAGAAAGGTCGCTCTTGTCTGTGTGCTTGACAAGGATTTTCACAATGATCTCCTGTATTGCTCCTGCCATATCCAATGGAGAACGTCTATGTCTACGTGGAGAATATAAGTATTCACGTTAAAATTATATAATGGAAAAACTCACTTGATACCCATGTTCATGCACTCGGCAGTGGCCATGCCGGTGATGCCCATGAGCATGTTATTGGCTAGCTTGGCCACCTGGCCAGCGCCGACGTCTCCGCAGTGGAACTGCTTGGCACCCATTGCCTGGAGAAGGGGCAGGGAGCGGTCGAAGTCACCCTTGCGGCCGCCGGACATGAAGGCCAGGGTGGCGTTCTGGGCGCCCATCACACCTGAGAAGCGATTGTATCATCGTGTTTATATATTTATACTAAATAAGACATAGAAAAATATATAGTCATAGATAAATAGACAGTAGTCAGATAGATAGTAGAGTCACAAAATTTGACAATAAGAGTTTTGAATGATTCACGGTTAGTACAAAAGGTAATCACGGTCTATATCCCGGTCAATATTTGACTTTTAAAATATAACACTAGCACAGTGCGCTGTCAAAATCGCTGCCGAGTTAGCTTGGTCCGACTCTAGACAGATAAGATATTGTAAACGAATCAAATCGTTTACTTCAAAACTTAAAAAAGTTGTCTGTTTTGTAGTTTTATTGGGTGGAATAATTTAGTGTCATTGTTCTTCAAACCTAAAGAAAACAAAACTTGACCATCGCAACTATAGCCAATATTGTTAACGAGATTAAGTCAACTGTTGACTCATCCCGGGGAACATGATGGCCGAAAGGCAGAGGGGTTGTATGACCCGTATTTAAAATTTTAATTCCGCTCGTGTTACACTAAATATTTTTCATTATAAAAAATATTAAGAAATATAAAATGTTATATACGGTAAATTGCAGATATGGTTTGCCGTCTGCCTGCCAGATTTGGTTTGTTTGGCGTACTAGTTTAACCATTTTGTAGATTTTATTACTAGCTGTTTTAGATTTCACGGGCCTATACATCCCGGTCTTTTGATAGGCTTGCGTGGGGATATTTACTTTACTAGCTGTTATTGTTACGCTAAATTGGCGAATTTTAACTAGGTACTAATCTATTATATTGTATTATTAAAATCAGGTTGATAGAAAAATGCGACAGCTATATAAAAATTTACTATGATTTTAGCATAAACACGAAACATATTAGATCTTGTCAGTGATAAAATATAGACTTATATTGACCGGGATATAGACCGTGATTACCTTTTGTATTATTTGTGAGCTCCCGATATTTCGACGCAGTTACATGCATCATGTTCACGGGTGACTGAAGATAGCGGGTGGGTGTCAAAGTTGTGTAGACAGCGCTCTGTCTACCCTCATTCTTGCGCGTCGGCTGCGTTCACTTTCAACGTTACCAACGGTCGCATTCACACTTGTTGGTCCGGTCGCGTTCACACTCGTTGGTCTGTCCAAACACACTACACTCACGGTGTCACTACGCGTGTTTGATTCGGATATCACTGGTTTTTTACACAAACAAATCACAGGATTCCACACATTTGACAGTTTAAACCCATCTTCACGATTAAAATTTTTGTATTTGTGAATTTCAACGGCTTCTCTTACCAATCTTGGTATATAGTGGCGTTCTGTCGAAATGACCTTGGGACTATGCAACTCGATCCAGTGATTTGTACCCGACTCAAGGAGATGCTGAGCAATAGCTGACTTGCGAACGTCATTGTTCTTGACCGCAGCAATGTGTTCTTTAATTCTGCAGGCAATAGTGCGTTTGGTCTGCCCAATGTACGAACTACCGCAGCTGCACTCAACTTTGTATACACCAGGTTTTTCCAGGGGAAAATTGTCTTTGGGCGACCGCAGAAATTGTGCAATTTTCCTGTGCGGGGTGAAGATAGTTTTTACAGAGTAGTTATTTAGTATTTTTGATATCTTGTCTGTCACACCCTTGACGTACGGCATAAACGCTGGCTGTCTCTCAACGCGATGAGTAAGGCGCTTGGTTTTTGTGTCCCGCTTGTCCATGTTAACTCTGTAGCCATTCATCCTCAGGACACTCTGAACATGGTTCAGCTCCTGGTTTAGATGTAGCGAGTCACACAGAGCGTGTGCTCGATTAGTCAGTGTGACACGCTCTGTGTGACTCGCTACATCTAAACCAGGAGCTGAACCATGTTCAGAGTGTCCTGAGGATGAATGGCTACAGAGTTAACATGGACAAGCGGGACACAAAAACCAAGCGCCTTACTCATCGCGTTGAGAGACAGCCAGCGTTTATGCCGTACGTCAAGGGTGTGACAGACAAGATATCAAAAATACTAAATAACTACTCTGTAAAAACTATCTTCACCCCGCACAGGAAAATTGCACAATTTCTGCGGTCGCCCAAAGACAATTTTCCCCTGGAAAAACCTGGTGTATACAAAGTCGAGTGCAGCTGCGGTAGTTCGTACATTGGGCAGACCAAACGCACTATTGCCTGCAGAATTAAAGAACACATTGCTGCGGTCAAGAACAATGACGTTCGCAAGTCAGCTATTGCTCAGCATCTCCTTGAGTCGGGTACAAATCACTGGATCGAGTTGCATAGTCCCAAGGTCATTTCGACAGAACGCCACTATATACCAAGATTGGTAAGAGAAGCCGTTGAAATTCACAAATACAAAAATTTTAATCGTGAAGATGGGTTTAAACTGTCAAATGTGTGGAATCCTGTGATTTGTTTGTGTAAAAAACCAGTGATATCCGAATCAAACACGCGTAGTGACACCGTGAGTGTAGTGTGTTTGGACAGACCAACGAGTGTGAACGCGACCGGACCAACAAGTGTGAATGCGACCGTTGGTAACGTTGAAAGTGAACGCAGCCGACGCGCAAGAATGAGGGTAGACAGAGCGCTGTCTACACAACTTTGACACCCACCCGCTATCTTCAGTCACCCGTGAACATGATGCATGTAACTGCGTCGAAATATCGGGAGCTCACAAATAATACAAAAGTTAATCACGGTCTATATCCCGGTCAATATAAGTCTAGTGAAACTAACCGTGAATCATTCAAAAACTCTAAGTGATAAAATGTTGTTTTTCAGCAGTTGTTTTAAATCAAATAGTGAAAGATAATTTAGATAAAAGGTACTTTGATAACATTTGTTTCCTTCCTACATGATATCGTATTGGTGTTTACCGACGTTCTATACATTTATCTTGTCATTTGTTTTGTTAATATAATCTGGGGGAATGTGGTCAAAGAATCATCACCGAAGGCGACGGTGGACTTCGCAGGGATCTCTGCTGCCGCGGCGTCTGAGATGCACAGAGGGAGGCGGCAGAAAATACTAATGTATCAAGATGACAAATGCTACGAAAAGTCACGTGACAATTTCCACACATATTTAAATTTCGATTGGCGTTGGCGTCTTCTTTCAACGATTTTCATCTTGGGTAGGTCCCCTGATCAGTCAAATTGACAGTAATGTTTTTTATAAAGGGTTCTAACTACTATTTACTGTCCGCGCGCGAATTCCGTGTACGGCTGAGGAATGTTAGGAATGTTGGGCGTCATGACGGAGTGATGGTGACTGGTGTCATTTTGTACGTACGGGCGCGGCGCACCCCCCCCCCCCCCCCTCCCATTCCTCGACCTCCGAATGCACGGACTTGGCGCGCGGACAGTACTTGCCTCCTGAGACCGGGGCATCAATGAAGCCTACGCCATTTTCGATGGCGATAGGGAAGATTTCTTTTGGCACGTTCGGGTCCACTGTGCTTGAGTCGATTAGCAGCGCGCCTTTTTGGGCCTGAAAGGAAAATTACAATACTTTGAATATTGGAATTTGTCTTTAATTTAGGCATATTATAATGCACTTATGGAAAATTATGGTTCAAACCTATATCATAGCCCCGAGAAGATGAAATTAATTTTTTCAAATGATTGATTATGACAACATTAATGTATTCTTCTAGGAAACAAAATACGAAAATTTATATGAATAATTTAAGGTTTGTGTAGTGATTGTGTATTTGTTAAGAACAGGTATTATAATATAAAATAGCAATTTGTACATATTATTCTGAACAAAATTGTTAATAACACAGCATGCTAAATGAACTATGATCTTTAAAATTCAGTAGTGATAAATTTAATGACGACCGGTTGGCCTAGTGGGTAGTTACCCTGCCTGTGAAGCCGATGGTCCTGGGTTCGAATCCCGGTAAGGGCATTTATTTGTGTGATGAGCACAGATATTTGTCCCCGAGTCATGGGTGTTTTCTATGTATTTAAGTATTTATATATTATATATATCGTTGTCTGAGTACCCATAACACAAGCCTCCTTGGGCTTACCGTGGGACTTGGTCAATCTGTGTAAGAATGTCCTATAATATTTATTTATATTTATTATTTATTAATGGTATAATTAAACCCATTCCTGGAAAAAAGGCTTTACTATGCCTTGGTTGTTAATTAAAATGTGTTATAGTTTTTACATTTTATAAAACAAATTAGATTTCCTAGTAAAACCTTTTCATTCGTCTTTAACAGATATTGAATGCACATTTAAATATGGACACTTCAACAACATTTGATCGCAGAAGCACTTCAATGTTCAAGAGAATTTCATATAAAAAAACCGTAACCCTGGTGCCGGAGGGGAGAGGGGGGTTTGAAGGTTCCATTTTTCGGTTTTTCGATTTTATCTCGGAAACTATGCGTCTGAGCGACTTGGCCACTGATACAAAATGAAAAGAGATTTAATTTGTTACAAGTTTTATTCAGTCAAGTTTTTCGATATCTTGTATAGTTTTTGAGATATCCGCTCTTGAAGGTTTATTTAGGGCTCTCATTTTTATCTTGATTATCTACATCAGTAAAGCTGCTAGGCCGGGTTTGGTAATGTTTTCGTATAAATCGGGGGTGCTAAATTCATTTATGGTATCAACATTGACATCCTTCCGTTTAAAGTTTATATGTTTTTACTTCGGATAGGTGTCAATGTTGATACCATAAATGAATAAATGTTATAATTTTTTTTTAAAGATGGAGACGAGTGAGACGACCGCTGTCAACAGCTGCGGCGATAAAGTTTACTCTACGATGTCACCTATTTTATATCATAATATACACAGACAGGAAAATATTTGAAGAAGGAAGGTATTTAGAGAAGAAAACTTACATGTTTGATAACACCATCTTTGCCAAGGTAAGCATCCAGTACCACTTTATTGCTTGGCAAGATGGAGACGACCGCGTTGGCGCTCTCAACAGCCGCGGCGATAGAGTTGGCTCTTTTAATGCCGTTCTTTTCTGCCGCTGTTAGCGTCTCCTTTGAAGGGTCGTAGCCAGTCACATTGAAGCCCTGAAATAAAATCCATACTATAATATTATACTATAAAACTCCCGTGAGACTCAAACATATTAGATTATTTTAAACCGGGTCACTCACGTATTATTAAGTCGAATTGCTCACCCGACCCCGAGTGACCCGGTTTAAAATAATCTAATATAATATTATAAATGCGAAAGTCTGTCTGTCTGTCTTTCTGTCTGTGTGTTACATTTTCACGCTTAAACCGCTGAACCGATTTAGATGAAATTTGGCATAGAGATAGGTTGAGTTGAAGATAGTTTTTATCCCGAAAATCATCCCTTAAGAAAGTGAAAAGCGGGATGGAATTGAGATAATTAATGAAGTGCCTGCTAATTTGTGTGCATAATATGCTCAAATTGCTATGAGATAATTGAATTATTGCTATGAGATTTTTTCCAGGCGCTATACTTACTTTAGCTGCTGTTACTAAGTCCGCGCAGACGAAGTCGCGGGCAAAAGCTAGTAAAAAATAAGAAGAGGAAGACTGGCGACATATGGTGGTCCAATATCAAGAGGAAGATGAAAGCCCAGAACCTAACTCCTATGACAACCTAGGATAGAGCGTCCTGGCGCCGCCCTACAAGGAGGCCCGAACCCATATAGAACTGGGACTAAGGGAAATAGGACGAAGAAGATATATTTTATTTCATATATCTTTATTGCGATCATGTTCATTACAAAGGATGGTACAAAACATTTTGAAGTAGGTACATGATACCCCGTTAGGGCACTGCAACAATCTTAATACTAGGTACTGAACTATTTACAAATAATACATTATTGAACTAGGAAATTGCTAAATAAATTATGATAGATCCCAATAGATTCTAAGAGCGTGTGCCCAATCCTTCTCCAGCTGCCTGTGTCCAGCATTGGGGCATACTTATATGGATTATTATTACTTACTAGCTGTTGCCCGCGACTTCGTACGCGTGGATTTGTATGTTGGTGGTTATATATTCTACATGAGCATAATATAGAACATTATGCAGCAAAATATATCAGTAGGGACGATTAATCATTTGTTAATAATTATACAACGCATGAAATTTGTCTTTCACAAACTACGAAGTTTCAAAACCCTAACTGAAAAAAATTGTTCCCGATATAATCCCTCTCGACCCTCTTAGAAGATTTACAAGTCCACTATTTAAAAAAATATTCGCTCCCCAAACTATTAATACAAACTCAAGTAATCAATTTTCGTCTATTTTAATATAATGCCCTTTTTACCAAGTTCCAATTAAGTTCCTAGCTTAAAAGAAAATTTGTACCACATATAAACTTACATCCCCTTTTTAACCCCGTTAGGGGTTGAATTTTTAAGAACGTTGAAATAACTTTTTTGGAATCATATACAATGCCTTTCTAAGATTTTTAACCCTTTTAGGGGATGAATATTTAAAAACGCTTAAATTACTTTTCTTGTATTCTAATAATATATGCCTTTATACAAAGATTTAATTCCCGCACTCAAAAAAATATTTGATCTCCATACAAACTTTCAACCCCATTTTTACCACCTTGGGGGATGAATTTTCAAAAACGTTGAAATTACTTTTCTAGTATTTTAATAATATGCCTTTATACAAAGTTTCAAGTCCCGCACTCAAAAAAAAATATGATCTCCATACAAACTTTCAACCCCTTTTACACCACCTTAGGGGACGAATTTTGAAAAACCCTTCCTTAAAAATTCAGCTCTCTAGGTCCAACAGTTTGGGCTGGGCGTTGATTTAAGTGAGTCAGTCAGTCAGTCAGTTAGTCAAGACTTTTACGTTTATATATACCTATATAGATTAATGCGCGTAAGACCTCAAGAAACCGAAATAAGCGATGTAACATCTATTTAATTTGAGAACCATTTATCTTTTCAGTAAGGTTTTCCATTAAAATGCAATTTACTGCTTTTAATGAAATTTTATTTTTTACATTTTATTTGTAGCCTCATTTGTGGATAATATCATGAATACGTATTTAATGAAAGCTTCCAAATAAATACATCATCATCGTTCAATTTAAGAGCTGTGGGCTCTTGTCGGTGCAGCGTGATGAAGTTGTCTCCACCTTGGTCGATCCGAAGCCAGCCCTTTAGTGTCCTGGTACGACACGGCCCCTGCATGGTCCATTACTTGGCTTTGCTTCCAAATAAATACATCAGAATAAAAATTATGTAAATGCAAAGTCGGACGAGCCCAATATCTTCTTTGTTAAAAAAACTTGACAAAAGGAAGCTAAGTAACGTGACCAATCCGACCCCTGTCTAAAATGTATCCATCTCCATATTTTAGCATATTTTTTGCATGAATTGGAACGATTTTAATTTGAAATTTCGTAAAACCTCCGCGCCATTACGCCGCTTCTCGTTTTAAATGGCGCTTTTACTTTTATATTCAACTTAGTGGGAATTAAAACGAAAATATTTGGGATGGTGAAAAAGAAAAATCTTGGTACCTATGTGATTAAAAAGCGCATGACATGTGTGTAAAGTTAGTAGCAACAAACTCAAAGATGCTGTTTTTTTCTTAAATGAGATGTCAATCGTAAACTGAAATAGATTCACATACTAAAAAAATTTATCAAGCCCTACAGTGGCGGAGGCCGGAGGTGGAGATGTCAATCGTTTTGTTTCTGTAGCCCAAGAGGCCGATTCTGATTATACTATTTGTTATGGTTAGATCTTGTTTTGATATGACCTTGCCGATTGTCTTGGTAACAAATTGTAAAATCAAAATTAGCTTCGAGGACTTCCTTGTTCACTTCCGCACTAAATGAAGTACCTATACGAGTATACGTCGATTAGGTCGTCTTGAATGCTTCATGCATAAAGACAGATGGGCAAAAATAATCACCCCATGGCGGGGCCCTTCGGGGACAAGGAATAAAAGGAAGGTGAAAGAAAAGAAAGAGACAATTCAAATTCTAATATTTATCAGTACGGTTTTTACTCACTATTATTTTTAGTCGCTTTTGGCGACATGTTTCGGATTCTTTGGGAATCCATGCACGACGTACAGCCGCCGCATACACTCGTGCTTGAGGATGGATTCCCAAAGAATCCGAAACATGTCGCCAAAAGCGACTAAAAATAATAGTGAGTAAAAACCGTACTGATAAATATTTTGAAATATGTCTCACGATAGTTTAAGTGCGTTAAATTCTAATTTTAGACCCTAGGGCCGTGGAGCTGCGACGCCCTTAACCTTTTCCAAAAAATAAAAAAACTACTTGAGACCTCGGGTGACTTAGGGCTGGCTTACTCCTAGGCCAAAGAATAGGCATAGCCATCCAGCGGGGTAATGTAGCCAGCCTCATGGGCACCCTTCCGCAGGGGACAGACTTGGGGGACCTTTCATAGGTGGGTATTTTTTCTATATTATTTTAATTTTTAAGTAGTTTTATTTTAATGTTAGTTTAGTTTATATGTAGTTTTAATGTTTTTTTTTACAATAAAATTAAACTAAAAAAAAAACATTTTTTTTGTGTAATATTGTAGACAATGAATATAGGCTATCTATTTATTTATTTATATGCTTTAACTTTTAGCAAAGTTAAAATGTGCCTTGTGCCAAGAAGTAATGAATCTACTAGAAACCAGTACACGAAAGTCCAAGCTCCGAGCCGATGCCCAATTGTTTAGCTAACCGTGAAAGCAAGATAGACGATAGTTTGCGGTTGTACTGGGTTACAGGCTCATGTTTTTGCTATCTCGTATCGTTAGCCGTTAACTGTCGGCCTGATTCGAACTTTAAGGTTCTCAAAAATTTGCAACAGATACGACATGGCGATCGATGTCGATCTTTAGCAAATTTTTTCTTCAAACAAAAACGTCACTTTTGACACTGGCATATTCGCTCCATATTGTATCTTTAGCAAATTTTCGACGTATCTTAAAGTTCGAAATTTCGAATCAGTCCGTATGTATCGTATTTACATATTATTGTGTACCTAAAGAAATTATCTTCCTGATACACTCAAAAGCGAAAAAAAAACGGTCTCTTTGTGTGCAATGAGGGCTGTCGTTTTTTTGCTCACCAGTTGGCGCCTCTGTTGATGGTGGTCCAAAAGACTAAAGAACTGCTGTCAGTCATTGAAGTGACATTTGACATTTCTAACTATGGAAAAGACCACCATCTACACTAGCGCCCCTAGCGGCGAATTCATACGCGTTAGCCCTCATTCCCATTTTAGATCCATTTTCAGATTAAATTGTTTAGATTTTTGTTTGTTTTTATTACCTACACGAGTTTCTATCATTTCCTATAAGTAATCAAATCAAATTATAATATTAATCATAAAAGTCCTGGATTCCGAAACTTAAGAGCTACTTGAATACCTTTTAGCCACGCCCATATTAAATCAATTCATTGAATACAGTTGATCGGTTGCTAAGATATTCAGTACAAGTAATACACAATTAATTTAAATAACCTTGACTTCCCAAACAGCTACGTATTTGGACAAGTGTGGCTTCGAACCGGTGTCTTCACTCACCGTCAATTTATTTATATGTAGATATATGTAGTTGTTCATGTTATTACCGCAGTTTTCGCTTTAACTTTCTTTACGTGTTCGTAAGTAGGGTTACTAGAGATGTTTAAATAAAAACCGGCCAAGTGCGAGTTGGACTCGCGCACCAAGGGTTCCGTACTTTTTAGTATTTGTTGTTATAGCAGGCAATAGAAATACATCATATGTGAACATTTCAATTGTCTAGCTATCACGAGCGAAATCCATTGAAGTACTAGGGTTGTTACTTAGTCAAGTAAAGTCAAAGTACGTCATTTCAATGGATTTCGCGCGCAGTTTACGATGCCTGGTTAGGAGTAGTCAATAACTGTATAGTGGCCAGTAACTAGTAGTCACCCTAAGTCAATATCAAACCAAGTTAAGATTCATGAAATTCGAATTTAGCTCATCAACAACGTGATTTTCTTCAACAACAAAACGTGTTCAAACTACAGAAAATATGTTTTCCCGATCTTACGTATTTACGCACGCGATGCGACATACAAATCTACGTAATTCTATTTATATTATATAATGGCGGCGCACCACGCCCACTCTATTAAACACGTTGTATCAGTTGTATGGATTGCCTTTATATTTTATTCACTTGATCAACTATATACTTACTAACTAAAAATTATAATGTCAACGCTAACACCATCTATTTTAGACAGAGAAGTCTCATCATTAGATCATGTACTATTCGTTCTGCCAGTGAAACAAAAGGCCTTGGCATTAATAATCCAACAAAAAATATTGATTGCTTCAAGCCTCCCGTAGAAGCGAACCAGATACTTATTAATGCAATACAAAAAGCTGAAAACCAAGACTTGCTAGCTCACCATACTCATGCTGTGGACACCATGAAAGGGGAAAAGTTGACGAGACGAATAAAATAAATACAATTGAGAAAAAATGTTATATCCAAACTACCAAACAAAATGAAAAGAAGTGTCGATAGGATCGTTGAAACAAACTCATCACAATGGTTATCAGTTATCCCTTACCGCGAACAATACTGACCCCACAGCAACTCAGTTTAAAAGCGCCCTAGCCATTTGTTATGCGCACGAACCTGCATGTTTCCCTCAGGCATGCGATGGATGCGGGGAAGACAACTTTGACCTAAACCACGCACTGAACTGTAAAAAAATCGGTTTAATAAAACAAGGCCACGACCAGCACAGAGATGACCTTAAGCACTGGGTCGAACTAGCCTGGGGGACTGGCACAATTGAACCCATAATGCGCGATGCCACTGCGACACAACCAGCCCTCATAGGGGATTTATTACTAAACAGTGTGTGGGAACGCGTTCTTTGACGTTCGCATAGTAAATGCTGACGCTTCTTCTTGCAGTACCTCACATGGCAAAAAACTGCACAGAGACACAGCCGAGAGAAACATCTAAAATACGACAGAGGAACATAGGACCTACGAGCCTTTACACCACAAGTCATTTCATGTGATGGAGCCCTAGGGACTGAATACAATAGTTAATTAAAGAATACAGCATCAAAATTAAATGATAAATGGGGAGGCATTCACAAATATTTTTTTGGCTGAAATTTAAAGTCCAAATTTTTTATAATAAGAGCTGTCTCCATAAGAGTCAGAGGCACGAGATGACATATCAAAGCGTTGGAATGCGAAGACGGAGCAGGAATCCTGTCCTGAAAATTATACTGAAGATCCCTCAAGATATCATATTATATTTTTTATAACTTTTACTGTCTCCTGCATTTCCTATTGTTTACGTCGAAATAAAATGACTGATGTTCACTACATATTTACTTAATTACAAATGTTATTATGCAAAATTACTTGGAAATCTCAGTGATAGCTTTTTGATAAGGCTAAGTAATTAGAGATAAGCCCCTCCAGTAGGCCGAGCACATGATTGACGCGACAGTATCTCGCCGCGAGATAGACTACCCGTCTTTTACTAACTGTATGAATTAAAGGGGGACGGGTAGTCTATTTCGCGGCGAGATACTCTCGCGCCAATCATGTGTTAGCCCGGCAGTGCGCGTGTGCGTGAATCGCGGAGAGAACGCGACGTTGACGTATGAATCCACATCCACACTCGCACAACTTCACGGCGATTTCACAATTTGGTTCGCGCCAAGATGGCGGAAAAGCATCAGCTGATCGTCGATATTATTCCATTTTGTTTTGTTGTAAAACCGTAAAATATAGCCGCTTTATATAATATAATTAATATTTATTTGCCACAGATGAGCCAAAATTGTGTGTTATGTGGAGTCTTGCAAGTCTCCTTTGACGCGGGGCAAAAAACCTACAAAAAACGGGGAACAAGGCGCGAAGGCGTGAACAATCTGCGAAATCGACGCCACACTTACGTTCGCGGCTTCGCGCCGTGATTCGCGCATGATTTATTTATTCTTTATTTATTTATGAGTGTGGAGGGCCCTATTGGTACAGCCAGTTTGCAGTCATTGAACGGCCGAGGTGATCAAAATGAGCTAAACACAACTTTGTTGTTAAGATAATAAGAGTGGCCAGTTTTTGTTACTGACTGTATAAGTAGAGTCAATATGCGGTAGATAATGTCAGCCGTTTCTAGTAAGAGTCTTAGTGACATTATTTTCATGATGGCTACCGATCCTGGAGCTCAATTCTGAACAAATCGGAACTAAATAAGTCAATATTCACACCTCCGAAGCGTTTCATATTAAATAGTAGTCAGTGACGTCATCAACTTCGTAGATCGTATTAACTAAATGAATGGAATAATTTGGAGTGTTTAACACGCTCATGAGTCGAATAATTTGCAATTGAATAAATAAAGTCTACTTAATTACCTACAAGAATAAAAGTCTAGAATTTTTCAACATTTATTTTTGATGTTTAATTTTGATTTTAAGTAAATTTTGTAAATTTTGTAAAGTGTTTGTAAGTAAATTTTACTATTAACAAATGGCATTCATGGCATTCTAGAATACATTAAATGTTACAAAGAGAGTGAATTGGATCTTATTACTAAGACGATAAAGTTCAAAACCAAACAAGATAAATAAACTACGCGTACAACCTATCAGAAACGCTCTTGTCACTGTATAAATAAAGGCTACTACTGAACACCAATAAGGTGGCACCGGTTACCGGTAAAACAACAGACAAAACTATTTATTAGATATTTTCGTTTTTGTGTAACTTTCAAACTTAAAAAACATGTTACCAACCAACTTTAGACGACGAGTTAGTTGACCTTATTTTGTATATAACATTAATTGTCCTTTTTTTATTGATTCAAGTCGAAGATGTTTTATTGTAATTTTAAATTATATTTTTTTGGATTCGACACAGGTTTAAAGTTTAAATAAACATGTCTTAATATTAAACAAACAGTCAACACGAGCATGCCTTCTAGACACCATGAATAAATTACACATAAACATACCTTTTTGACCAAATTTGCGGCCATAAAACCTCCCATGTTCCCGAGTCCAAGGAACGCCACATTTTTGTCCGCTTTGGAGCTGTAGGCGCGCCTCGAGAAAGTCGACAAACTGGTGGTAAGAATGGGCCGGGCCGCCATTTTGAATCTTTAATTAAACGCGGTCGTACTGAGGCGCCGGCGCAATGCGACTGAACTTCTCCGTTTGAATGTCGTTCGGATACCGAATCCGAATGTCAATAAAGACTTCTTTTAAAATAGATTTTGTTTAAATTTGTTAATAAAACGGTTCTCATAAGGTTGGTTATTGAATGAGGTTTTGTTTGTACTTACGCTGATTGGGTTGGGACGTGATAACGTTATCGAGTTATCAGCTCGGTCATTAGTAGTTTTTGGTAAGTAATTATTTGAATTGTTAATTGTGCTTGGAACAAATTTTTGTTAGCTTAGTTTTAACTGTTTGTTAATGTTTTATAACATGTGTGTGTGTGTGTGTGTGTTTGTTATTTTACTGCAAAAAATATACGTAATATTATTATGTACCTACCTAACGACACTAACATATCAGTAGGCATGTAGGCTATGCGGTTATGATGTAGATTTTAATTTGATTCAAACACCCGTAATTAAAAAACTATATTTTTAATGTCACCTAAAGGTTATAAAATTAACTGATGTCAAAATTGACTTAAAAAATACAAATAAAATTAATAATATTTAAAAAGTAGTTAAATACGTAAGCTTATTTCAGTGATAGAAATCACTAGAAAATATTAAAAAAACAAATTTAAACAACAGCGTGAATGACGTAGCCCGTAGGTAATATAGAATCCGAACACCATCCTGATACCAGATAGCAAAACAAGCTCTTGCGCAGTAAAATTAAATATGCAGTAGGGCAAGGTGTAGTAGCCATCTACTAACCAGTCATTGTTCAATAAAGTACGAGTGAAAAATAATAACAAATGCAATTATTGAACTGTGGTTGCGTGAGTAACGTATGTTTTTGTTTTGGCCAGCACCGTAAAGCCTGTTTGATATAGGTATGTCACTGTTTTTCCTACTGTCGCGAAGCGATTTACTGTGATAATGTTTATTTAAAGATATAGGCGCACAATCAAGTCAAGGCTGACGCGTTTTGATGATATGATAGTAAAATTATATAAAATGATAAGAATTGTTATAACACTCAGGTGGGCGGGTTTAAGGAGTTGTCTTTTGACATTTTATTGATAAATAAATAAATTGTATTCTACCCAGACAAAATTGCAATATTTCGCCGTCTTACTAAGCAGTTTTTGCATTTTTAGAGTTCCGTACCCAAAGGGTAAAAACGGGACCCTATTACTAAGACTCCGCTGTCTCTCGCTATAACAACAAATACTAAGTCCAACTCGCATTTGTCCGGTTATTTATTGCACTCATGAAATGTTCATATTATTATACGTGATGGCTTTCCATTTGCACACTTCAATTATATTTTATCGTAAGCGTCATTTTAGACCAATGAAGACGACAGATAGACTAAAGGATGACTCACGTTAGACCGGGCCGTGTCCGGGCCGGAGCTTCCGGCGCTTCGTTTTCTATGGAATGCATCACGTGATCACCTGGCATGTCATAGAAAAGTAAGCGCCGGAAGCTCCGGCCCGGACACGGCCCGGTCTAACGTGAGTCATCCTTAACTGAGATAACAAGACTATACTTATATAAGGCTTTCCTTTTACAATTTTATATACAGAACTCTATTAAAAACAATAAAATATACCTATATCAAATTTGATTATTCGATGTTTAGGCCATTATTGTTTCTTCCTATTCGCGATTCGCACAATATGAATTCCACACAGCTGAATTTTATCACATGCGTTTCACAAATTTAGTCAACCCAGTTTATTTTAAACTGTTTCCATCCTACACTCAAATTGCTCCAGGTCGCGTTACAAACAATATACCAAAACAAGGCAAGCACCATCATACACATTGACACAATTTGAACCTTATTACGAAGACTTAGAGTCCATTGGTGGTCAGTTAAGAGAGTTGTTAGTATAGCCACGGAAATAACAGGGCATGTACACACGTGGGAAAAATACCCGGCTCTCTCTGCCGGAACAAATTCAATCAACTAGCGACAACGAGTTGTTATGCATGGACGCGAAGGATATTTTATCAAGGAAATTGACAGATACAGCGGCAAAAATGACGCCGCAACAGTTATTCAGCTGCAGTTGACATGAACGTCACCTTGAAGGCTACGTGACGTTTGTGTGGCAACTTCAATTAGGTACATTACTGTCCGCGCGCGAATTCCGTGCACGGCTGAGGAATGTTAGGAATGTTCGGCGTCACGACAGAGTAGTGTAATTTTGTACTTACGGGCGCCGCGCACACCCTCCCACTTCCTCGACCTCCGAAATGCACGGAATTGGCGCGCGGACAGAAGGTTGTGACGTTACTGCGACGGAGTGCAGCTATCAATATCCTTGATGAAATGACTGAAGTGAGTATTCAATCCGTCACTCATTTTATCAAGAAATTTTTACATATAGGTACAGTGCCCTCGTCATGGATGCAACAGTAATGTGGCAACAGTAATGCAGTAGCAGTTGTCATCTGGGCGTCACTATAAGGCTGCAACCAGGGGTCGGAAACCGGTATTTGCTCCATACAATACCGGTATTATTACGTTCTTTTTCGTTCTTTTGTTTATAATTTCATTTTTAATGAGACGTTTTAATAATGCAAAATTGTTTTCTAAATAAATGATTCAGTCCTACGTAATGAGCATAAAAAAATTCAAAATATTGGGCTATTTCGGGGTTTTCAAAAAATACCGGTTCCGAGCCCTGGCTGCGACAGCAACGCTGCTGTAGTCAGTGTATTTTATTTGTTATTTAAATTGGTCTCGCCGGAAGATCACCGCTGACTTTCGGGTCAGTTCTATGCTGAGGCGAGACCAAAACTTTAACTTTTACCTATTTTATGAATGCTTGTAGTTTTAATTGTACTTTTGTATGTAATTTTAGTTTTAAGTTTATCACGAATAAAGGATGACTCACGTTAGACCGGGATGTGACCGGGCCGGAGCTTCCGGCGCTTACTTTTCTATGGCATGACAGGTGATCACGTGATGTTTTCCATAGAAAACAAAGCGTCAGAAGCTCCGGCCCGGACACGGCCCGGAGGAGTCATCCTTAAAACATTTGATTCTGATTCTGATTCTGAATGTAACATTGAGGGACTACTAATATACAATTTAAGAGATTGTAATAGGCTTCTTTTCATACACGATGCAACCGAAAGCGTAAAGATGAATATAACGTGTCTCTACTCTCTGGACATTGACCGAGATCCCTAGTAGAGCTCTTTATCAGGAATGCTATTTGATTTAATGAACATAAAATTATATTTTCAAAGCTAAATTAATTCAAATAAATTGTCAATAAATAGTAGCATACTAAATATATCAGTTGTTCATAATGACGATAAGATTAAAGTGACACAAGTGACATGACATACTATTTAATTATGTCGTGATTGTTTCACCGGATGGTCTCACCGAAAGATCAGCGCTGGAAGTCGCCAGCAACATGCTGAGTTGAGACCATTTCGTGGCACTTTTTCTTTTTTATGTTTCTCTGTTTTGTATAATTTTCTATTTGTGTGTGCTAACGAATAAATTATTTCTATTCTATTCTATTTTAATTAGGTACCGTATTCAGGCTGTTCCGAAGTATTAAATCGTAAATCAGTAATTTCTCCGTTAATACTGTGGCGTTTGGAATGAGACTTTGTACATATAAAAGAAATACCCTAATTGACACGTCCCATTCATCTATGCCCAGAGAGTAGAGACACGTATATATTATATCGCAATGACCGACATGTTCTAACCAGTTTGTAAGAAAGTGGTGCCTTAAATGATAGACGATAAAATCGTAACCATCAAATCCTGTACGAAAATTGAACTCCTGTGGGAAGCAAATTATGGCTAAAAGAGAATATCTAAGCTTGTATGGGGAACTAATTTCAGAACCGATCGCAAGTTACGGCGAAGCTAAGCAGTTTATCGCGGCGCCGGAGGCGCTCCTAATAGTGCAGCACTTTATCGGAGCTAGAGATAGCCCGGGAGCTCGACTAACGATTTACGCGATTATTATGCGATGCAGTGTAGCGGTAGCTACGCGGATGATATGGTGCTGCTGAGCGCGTCGCCATGTGGTCTCGCTAAACTCATAGCGGTCTGTTAGCGGTACGCTGTTGCGCATACCGCACAATGCCGCGAAGAGTGAGCTAATAGTGTTTGAAGTCAAAGGGAAGTGTTTGACAACAGTACCAGCCTTGAAGTTGAAAGTTTAAATACTTCGGACATATCATCACCATCAGAGCCGCAAAGCCGCAGGTCAGCCTCAAAGATGGTCTTATATTGACCGTGATTACCTTTTGTATATCGGGAGCTCATAAACAATACAAAAGGTAATCACGGTATAGAAAGGGATATAGATCCCGGTCAATATAAGTCTAGTGAAACTAACCGTGAATCATTCAAAGATGGTGCCGACATCGAAATTTTTCGAATGTTATTCCGGCATTTGAAAATAATTTTTTTTACAATATTATGCAAATATCCATAAGAACAATACCAACTAGTAATGATCAAAGAAAAAGGCTTTTTTATAAGGGTATTTAACTGTATTTAAAATAAATTATTTTACACCATGCATGAAATAAAGCACCAGAAGATTAATAGAGAAACGTAGACAGCATTTATTTTTAGATACAATTTATATTTTTAATCCGTATAAAACTATGAAGAGTATATAATTTTATCGTGGCGTCATCTCCGTCCATATTCATAATTATTCATATATTCATAATAATTCATATTACATGTCGTTTTTATAATTAAATAAAAAAAATATAAAAAAAATAACAATTAAATTAAAATTTGCAATTATAAATACAATACTTACATTAAAAAAAATTACAATTAAATTACAATTAGTGTTATCAATACATGTCAAATAAAAGTATACCTACAATAGCATTAGGTAATAACTTATTTAATAAAATCTGCAAAACTGTAGAAAGTGTGCTCGATAAACAAATTCAAATCGTTTCGACAGTTCGAAAAAAGAAACCGATTTGACTAAGTCCTTACCTTATTTAAGGTTGAAAGCTTCCTAAATCACACACACCGACAAACCTGCATCAGAAAACTAATTTAAAACTAACTCTCGGTCTAACCACAACGATACGGGTTTTAGGACTAGGTGTTCAAACTTCGAACTATTCTGTCCGAGACATCTGTCGAACTTGTTCATTAGATATTGTTATGTACGGAATATCGACAGGTATGTGAGAACTTCGAGCGAGCTACTTACATAGGTTGTATGTGACGTGGTACTATGAATTGCTTGTTACTTGAAACTCGGTGAAGTTGTGGAGACAGACTACTGAAACTATAGATTACTTGAGAACTAAGTTTTATATAATGAACGATATACGAAGACTAACTTATAAACATATTATTATGTCTGACGGGTGCAATTTGGTTTGACGTTTTAAAAGTGTGAGGACAAGTGAAATTTACTATAAGTCAGACAGTGACGTCATCTCATTTTCAAATATTACAATTGCTTTTCCAATAATAAGAACGGAATTTTAATTCGATGTGATTTTAATTATTGTATATGCTCATTAAAGATTTTTTTAACTCATAAGTACTCTGCAACGTGATTAATTATGTAGATCATAAGTAAATAACTTTCACGAGGCAATCAACTCCAAAATTGTGGTAGCAAAAACCGGCCAAGTGCGAGTCTTACTCACGCACGATGGGTTCCGTACCATTACGCAAAAAACGGCAAAAAATCAGGTTTGTTGTATGGGAGCCCCACTAAATTTTTTTTTTTCTGTTTTTAGTATTTGTTGTTATAGCGACAACAGAAATACATCATCTGTGAAAATTTCAACTGTCTAGCTATCACGGTTCATAAGATATAGCCTGGTGACAGACGGACCCCGTTTAAGGTCCCGTTTTTACCCTTTGGGTACGGAACCCTAAAAAAAAACAAATTCTCGAAAATAATAATATTAAAAAGATATTTTTAGCACTAAATATGCAGTACCCGAGTAACGTGGTAGTGAAAAGAAAACATCAAAATTCTCATAAAAAATATGTCAGGCGTCTCTTTCTAAAACTAGGTTAGATTCGTAGATAAACGTCATATCGCACAGTTAAGGCAGTAAATCTTCAGGTTATTCGTAGCTTTGCTTATTGTCCGTATAACTAAATGAATGGAAGCCTGGGCACTGAATTCGTGCCACATACAATTCGCTACGCCGTCGGAAAGTTTCATAGTAAACTGGATGTCGTCACACCGTGTATATCAATATTCTTCATCTTCTCAAATTACTTTTTCGTCTAAGACGGTAATCTGTGTTTGGCTTTTGTTTAACAGATTACCGTCTTAGACGAAAAAGTCATTTGAGATAAGACTATAAGTAGTAGTGTAGTAGTATCAGCGTTTTTGCGCAGTTTTTTCGTCATTTGTGAAGTTTTCAACTAAAAGGTGCCACATTGTCGGTTGTCGATAAGGCTGATTTTAAATTGAAGCTTTATGGAAATAGCGTCTTATTGACAACCGACAATAAGTACCCTTTTGGTTAAAACGGCACATTTTGTACAACATTCAGAAGGGGCCAATGTAAAATTGTAGTTTTCATATTAATATTTAGGTACACGTCTTAATAAAATTCACAAAAAATCTAGTCATCTTTTCCTGATTTTTTAGGGTTCCGTACCCAAAAGGTAAAAACGGGACCCTATTACTAAAACTCCTCTATCTGTCTGTCTGTCACCAGGCTTCTCATGAACCGTGATAGCTAGACAGTTGAAATTTTCACAGGTGATCTATTTCTGTTGCCGCTATAAGTATAACAACACTAAAAAGTACGGACACCTCGGTTTTTTTTCATGGCTTTTGCCCTTGATTAAGACGTGTAAAAATAGATATAAAAAACTACAATTTTGCTTTCGACTCCTCTAAATGTGTTACAGAACAGTCTAACAGGAGGCTCAGCCTCACCCCGACAATGTCCTTGCATACTTCCAGCGAAGCGAATCCCCGGCTGACAGCTACTTACAAGAGGGAAATTCATATTTTATACCCTACCTGTGGGTTTGCGCTCTAGCGGGCAAAGTGACATTTTGTCGCTGGGATATTGACTTGAGACCCAATTTTATAAGGTCCCTTCCTGTACAACGGTGTAACTATGTGTGATGTTTATAGATACTTACTGCGTCTGGGCTTGTGATATTGGTATTGGGATAAGGGGCTACGAACGGTGGTCGGATTAAAAGTTGATATATTAATTTGAGTTTAATATATGTCAACGGGACTTTTCTAACCTTTTAGCGAGATTTTTTATTTTGAACATCGCTCCTGTAGGTATTTATTTGAAAACGTAGCAATAATGGGTGATATAAACTTATCCTTGCATCGAATATATACAGGGTTATTTTTAAGTGATCAGTAACCACATTTCCCTATAAAGCTTCCTTAAACTAACGTGGAGCGCTTATTCAAATGACAATTAATTAGCTCCTTAATTAATTTCCAATTAAAAAATGTCTATTTGTCATCATTCATGGTCACACCCTATTCACGTGAATTGCAATGTAAACAGCAATATTATGCCTTATGATATTTATTGCATTACTATATATATAGTGTATATGGGCAAAAGTAACCACGCTATGGCTATATTTTTAAACTTAATTAAGGCACTTTTATATTTATTTAACTTATAGTAATCTCCTAGAGAATAAATAAAGGCTATTTACTTATTGCATTCACATCTTCATGTAAAAATGTCGGCAAAAACTTTAAATTATACCGATACTCGTATCGGGTAACGAAATGTGGAGGACCGGCTTAATTTGATACTAAGCAAAACGCACCCTATTCCATCTACATAAAAACCACAATTGTTGACGATAGGGTTGGAAAGAATCTCCCTAGGGGTCGACCTATGAGTTCTTCCTATAAGTATTTCCAATAGGTGGATATCATTTTCGTCACAAAGGGACGTCACATATGAAAATGGTGGACGACATAATCCTGACAAGGTTTTTTGAGTATTATTCCGGGTTTGGAGTTACGCATTAAAAAAAACTTTTATAATGATTTCAGTCAGTGACATTAGATTTTTTGAAGAATGAAAATATACTGGAATGTGCTGAGTGGAAGACTCAACCAAGTTATAATGAGGGTCATCTATTGACCGAACTAATAACATGAAATTTAAAGGGATTCTACCTAATATGTACAGTCGCCATCAGATATATCGGAGCGGCCAAGGCGCTCACAAATATCTCAACACGTCTCTATTGTCAAGGCGTTAGAGTGCGTGTTCAGATATTTTTGAGCACCTTGGCTGCTCTGGCGACTGTACTGTATGAACTTTTATGTTTTGTGTTGCTGTGTCCGAGCGTCGACATTTTTCATTTAAGTAAAACTTGAATGTAATAATCTGTAGCTACAAGTAATTAGCTTTAAACAGAAATATGTAAAGTTTTTGAAAGTCTACATATAGAAGTTTCGCAAGAATGGAAACTTTCCGATGGCACATCAGAAAGCAGATATATGTAGGTAATTTAGTATATACCCGCCTATTTTTATCGATTAATTTCCTATTATAACATGAAACTGGTGGCCGCTTGAGGAGTGTACCTCTTTTACGGTAGATGTCGCTAGGCGTCCTTCTAAGATACATAAATATGAAGGATGAAGTTAAATCTAATCACTTCATTGGGTCGTGGTGGAGCGGAGAATTGGTATCCCAGTCATTAATAAGTACGATTAGAGAATCGTGAAGAATGCCTAAAAGTGAAAGAAAAATGGAATAACTGACTGCTTCGGTTCTATAACCGAAGCAGTTTTTCCATTTTTCTTTCATTCAAACATTGTGGAAATTTTTGCTCTTCCCATCTTCAGTATCTATAGACCGCAAATAATCCTACAAACTTGGCGCAGGAATGAATCGTTATAATAACGCAGCTACCGTCGTGTTCCAGGTATTTTGCATTACTCTGCGAAAGTCTGAAATACCTATATAAAAGAAGCATTCTTGAGCGCACTGCAGAATGTCGCTGTGAATGTGGTTCGTCTCTTGGGGCGTCGCTGCATAACTTGAGATATTCCGTGTCATTCCGTATCTAAACATATCAATACCTTTGTATACAACCTTGACGACCGGTCTGGCCTAGTGACCCTGCCTGTGAAGCCGATGGTCCTGGGTTCGAATCCCGGTAAGGGCATTTATTTGTGTAATGAGCACAGATATTTGTTCCTGAGTCATGGTTGTTTTCTATGTATTTAAGTATTTATAGATTATATATATCGCTGTCTGAGTACCCATAACACAAGCCTCCTTGGGCTTACCGTGGGACTTAGTCAATCTGTGTCAGAATGTCCTAATATTTATTTATTAAAAAAAAAAAAAACCTGCTTCGCATGTGCGAAAACATCAAAATGTTTGCAAAAGGCAACTTCTGGCTACTTCAATTAACTCATGTTACGATCGTTTTCTACATTTAAATAAATTTTTAAAACATGAGGCTATTGTCATTCTTCACGTACTTAGAAACGAGCAGATTTATTATGACTAGAAAAAAAAACACTTATTTTGATCCGTGCTATTTTTAGTGAAAACACTATCTATAAAAAAAATTTCCTTGCCCACTTTTGTTTCGTCTCTATTTGAGTATATAGATTTATTATGCTTCACTTCAGTAAAGAGATATTATACCACTGACTTCTTTACCCCGCCACCGTCTTAATTATTTCTACCACTTACAAAAGCGTAAAGGACCTATAAAAAGCATCACGTGATCACCGGTCACCTGTCATAGAAAACGAAGTGTCAGTTGCCCCGGCCCGGACCCGGGCCGTTCTCGCGTGTCATCCTTAAGTCGGCCAACGAAGCACTATGCGTGTGATCTCCAGTCACTAATAATTATTACAAGTTACTAGGTTCCACTTTCTCTGGTTTGCCCAAAGCTGCTGAGGCTCCTAAGAAGCTTGGACCCGGGTATGTCCTTAAACTACGTCCGAAGGAGAGGTATGGGCACTGTAAATAACATCTCGCTTTATGTGGTAGGGCACAGGACAGCGGATGTCATTCCAGATCTAGAGCAGAGCCCAACTGGGGAATTACTTCCACCTTACAAAAAACCGCAGCCAAATAACACTAGACCCTACTCATAGTGTTCCTGCCTGTGAGTAAGGTTGCCAGAGCTCAACGAGGGAAAGGTGTGTTAGGGTCGGCAACGCGCATGTAACTTCTCTGGAGTCGCAGGCGTACACAGGCTACGGAGGCTGCTTAACATCATGCGCGCCATATGCCGACGTAGTATTAAAAAAAAGAATGGAAACAACACCACAGCTGAACCTATCAAGACGGAGTGTCCGTAAACAATGTTGGACGAAGGTTTAATAGTCGCACTTAATTTGATTGCTGCACGAGGACCCGTTTGTTTAACAGCTCATAAACTGAACTGCTTGCCTATTCACAGAATGCTGACAGAGATGCATACATGTCGATATAGTTAAGAAGTGGAGAACAATTATGTCTTTTTCTTTTTACGTCTTGAAAAACCTCATACAATAGCGCAAGCAGCATGCTTCTAAAGAACTGTTTCTAAATCTGGTAAGCAGGCTTGTATTTCTGTCCAACCAATCCTTTGCTGATTGTAAATGGAAATTGCTAATGATTATGCTAGGTGAGGTGTGGCATTAACTAATTTTACAGATGTTCTGTTGTCCCGTTTTTTTTCTTATCAATTGGACCTAGGTATACGGGACTTTATCTGTTAAGTATTATTACTACGTACATAATAATTGTGACCAGTACTCGATCATCGACATCTTATTTTCAACTCTTGTCAACTGCTTTTAATCAAATTGAATTTGAATTTCGTAGGCTTTTGCTAAAGCCTTCAATTCTATCCAGACATAAAGACACGCTTTCAGATACAAAACCACGCAATTAGTGCCTTAGGCGAGCACGTAAACACCTTCATTAGCAAATGCAGCACTAGAGCCGGCTGTGGTGCAATTTGTGTGCAGTCAATGTGCATCTAGACTCAAAAGACTGCTAGTTGGGGACCGTGCCAGGCTCGGATGGCATAAGTGAGAAGCGAAAGGCATTTTAGCCGATTGCAAGGTGTATTTTTAGGTCAAAGCTAAATAAAATGTGCATAAATAGCATTTGAGGTGGTTTTAATGTCAGTATGCTGTTTTTAAAATGTCTCTTAACTGAAAGGGGACAGTGTTGCAGTTTGTGTGCAGTCAATGTGTGTCTAGCCTCAAAAGATTGCTAGTTGAGGACCGTGCCAGGCTCGAGTGGCATAAGCGAGAAGCGAATGAAATTTACCGGATTTTAATATCTATTTTGGCGCTCAGAGCTGAAATCTATGTATAAAGTAACCTTGGATGGATGCTACGAACTCTTTCATACTTGAGAGACTTAATAAGTGAGATGTGAACGGCGTTCATGACACTGTTGAGCCATTAGCATTACCAGTCTATCAGAATGCCATTAGTACTAAAAAGTACTCAAGGAAATAGCAAAATGCAACAATGGAGCTGTCAATGTTAAAAGACTTGCTTTTTTTACCTACATTAAGAATTCTGGCAGATTTATACAACAAGTGAAGCGAACTGAAACAAATGCCATATAAGAAGAAAAAGTGACCAAGGCCTCCAATGCCCAGGGCTGGAATTGAACCAGCGTCCCTCTACTAACGCGGCAGGTGCCTAAGTCTCTCGGCCACCGGGGTCACAACGGCATGGGTCGAATTGGGTTGGGTGACTGGAGGCCTTGGTCACTTTTTCTTTGTATATGACATTTATTTCAGTTTGTTATTTATATAGTAATGTGTCTACTTGAAATGCGAGTAATACAAATTAAAAATTATTTTAAAAAAGTAATTTAATTTGTTTATAATAACTGAGAACTACTACTACATTACTAGTTTTTGAAATGCCATTTGATGTACGAGGGTCACCTACTAAAAAAATAAACTTCCAAAATCACAGCAAAAAAAAAACATATTTTTCCTTCAAACTCAAAAACAAGCAAAATAAATGGCGTTATTCATAAACGTCCATCAACTCTTAACTAGTTTCGATAATCGTTTGTCCCTATCTGACATTTTTACATTAGTGTTTGCCAAAAAGGGACAAAACTATGCAAAATTTTGTGAAAAAGGGGGAAAGTCTTTAACTTGCACCACAGGCTCCTCGTCTCGCAGTTGTACTCCAAACACAATGCCTTCTTTGCCGCAATGCAAAGGATCCCGGTGGTTCGCGGTTCGCTCTCCCTTGATGTATGGTACTTTGACTTGGAGATGTGATGAGCAGACATCGTATTCTTGCACGACCCAATTAGGTAAACGGGGGAGAAATTGAATACAAGACTTTCTCTCTTTACTTATATACCTAGACTTTGTTAATGTAGCCTAGAAGAATTTTCGGATACCTTAGTAAGTTACCTCAATATTTATTTGGTAAAATGTAAATTATAAAAAAAGTATGGTTTTTCATTCTATAAACTTACAAGGAGGCCGTTTCATACTTACACGTACGTACACATACGTACGTACGTAATACGTGAGTGACCCGTTATTAATATATTTAATAATGTGACATCAAAATGATATCTAAATGATGTCAGTCGCGCGTGCCTTTTGCTTGTACTTGTCCATACATGTATTGACGCAAGCGAATCGCACGGGCAACTGACATCATTTAGGTATCATTTTGATGTCACAATGTAAGTTTGAATTAGTCTCTTGGTGGATTTCTAATCATTAAATTTCTATGGCGTCATTTATAAACGCACTACAAGCTACAATTAGCTATGAATCGTTTGACTTTATCTGCAATTTAGACTTGTATATTTGCAAGAAAGGCGTAAACATAAATTAGCGAATTTAGACTTTAATAACAAAACTTCCGTGAGACACAGACATATTAAATATATTAATAACGCAGTAACACGCTCACGTGTTTTATTGACTTAAAACACGTGAGTGACCCGTTATTAATATATTTAATTTAGACTTGTAAAGTTTTATGAATAAAGGGGGCATCATGAAATATTTGCTAGACTATATAGTTTTTTCTTCCTTCCTTAACATTAGGAAGCATTTCCTTGGATGGACATCTTATAAATCGAATTATCAGCTAAAATGGCTGCTGCATAAAGTTCTCCTATATCATCCTGAATCAGGATTCGTCAGGATTCCTGATTAGCTGTCTGAACCAACACTTTCATTTTTATTCCCACTTTATTGGGAGCTTTACCCCTCCGTATCTTCCGGTACGCGTTCATAACATTGTTATCAAAAAGAAACCCCAGTGACAATAAAGACAAAGAAAAATTGAATCAATTACTCAATACGAAACAATAGAAAGTCATAATTGCATTTGAATCGCAATATTCGAACGGCGAAGTCCGAACAAAGAAAAAGCCAAAGTCTGTATAAAAGGCAGTACGTTTTAAGTAAAAAACTGTGAGTTATGTCGTTTTTAGGAGGAAAGGGAACATTTGCAATTCATGGACGTTGAAACTCCCTAATTGATTGTTTCGGGCACTGAGCCGTTTTTTCGGAATTGGTTGCGATTGCTCGGTAGGAAAGAGAAACTTCACTGTATTGAGGGTTCTAATCAGGGGATTGAGAAGTTTTTAATATTATGCTAGTAAACAATAACCTAAACAAAAGGTTAAAGCAATGAATTTGTTAGACTGAATATTTTTCTCTGGATAAAAACGGAAACGTCTAGATGGGTCAAAGACTTATTAAGTAGAAGTTAAGGTTATGCGACTTTCCTGTGGACATTATAACTTTAACGGGCTTTAAGGCCTCGGCACGTTAAGAGCTTCTTACTTACTGCTGTGGTGCAACGACTCGAAGTGGATCTTGGCCTCCGACACCAAAGACCGCCATGCTACTCTGTCCAAAGCCGTTTCTGTCCAGTCGACGGCGCCGAGTTTGCTAAGGTCTTTTTGCACTTCGTCTCTCCAGCGGTACCTAGGGCGTCCAGACGGTCTTCGGCCAATTGGTACTCCAGAGTACGCCCTCCAGACTACGCGATCTACCCGCAACCTAAACCACTACTTAAAGCCTTCTACTTCTTTAAAATTGTACAATGAAAGTCTTAGAAAATTTTATCCAAATCGTTAACTTTTGTATTATCCACTGAAAGGCGCCGGTTTTCCCGAACGTTTTATAAAATAACTAACCCGACCTTAAAATAAGATAAAAAAATCGGCCAAGTGAGAGTCGGACTCGCGCACGAAGGGTTCCGTACCATTACGCAAAAAAACGGCAAAAAATAACGTTTGTTGTATGGTAGCCCCACTTAAATATTTATTTTATTTTGTTTTTAGTATTTGTTGTTATAGCGGCAACAGAAATACATCATCTGTGAAAATTTCAACTGTCTAGCTATCACGGTTCATGAGATACAGCCTGGTGACAGACGGACAGACAGACAGACAGCGGAGTCTTAGTAATAGGGTCCCGTTTTTACACTTTGGGTACGGAACCCTAAAAACTAACATCAACCCCTTAACCCCAAATACTTTACAAACAAACGGAACCCTAAAGCAAACTTTTTCAATCAACAGTGCGTAGACTTAGGAGGACTTATTGAAACAGTCAGTTCCTGCTAAGTTAATTGGGGAGGGCGAAGGGCTGTGTTTAGGATTTAAAGAATGGCTGATAAATGAAAAACAAAATGAGGGAGAGTTGAGAGACTCATTCGAGAAGCTATTTCACCCTTTAGTGGGTATTAAAATAATACCTACTTAATTAATGTCATTACCGGGTCTAACGCGATTAAATTTTATTATTTTACCTTTTTTCCGACGTTCCAACTAGTTTGCACTAGCTGTGTGGTGTGTGGTGGTGTGTGGTCTTCCGTGACCACAGCTAGTGCAAACTAGTTGAAACGTCGGAAAAAAGGTAAAATAATGAAATTTAATCGCCTTTGACCCGGTAATGACATTAATTATGTGTACAAAACGCGAAAGTTTAAAGTGTTATAATACCTACTTAATGAAAATTTCAACCAACGAAATGCGCTTGTTGATAAACCAGGTTTGGCAGGCTACAAATACGTTTACATAAAGATAAATAAATAATAATAATAAACTATTTTATTATAGGTTTTTTTTAAACACAGATCGACATAGTTCCACAGTAAGCTCAATAAGATATACATACATAAAAAAACATCCATAACCCAGAAACAAATATTTGTAATGAACGAACAAATAATGCCCCTGCCCGGATTCGAACCCGGGACCTCCTGGATGACAGTATCACTACCGACTAGGTTAGCAGGCCGTTAAATGACTTTATAATAGCAAAGAGGATATAATAGGATAGATCGGTACATTATGTAACCACAGTAAATTCACTGCCATTTATCGACACACTTTAAAACTAAAAATGAAGATTTATAAAAATACGATAAAATGTATTTAAATATGGATAAATGATTCTTTTTAATTGCATTAATTATTTTAACCCATGTTCTTTCACTGATATGCGTCAAAATTGTTAAATAACAAACGAAACCGTCAACGCCCTCTATACGAGAGTAGGCCAAAACTAGTGGCTCCATCTGATCGAGAATCAAATTTTAGGGATTTTCGAGGCACGTTTTTTCCTTAGACTGTATCCATCTATTACGGAGTTATAGCTATCTTTGATAATAGCTTTTAACAATGAGTACCTGGAAAAAAACTTATTTTACTGAAGAAATACCTAACAATGTACTCTAAACACTAGAATAAAGTTCGCGCAAACTACTTTTTATTAGAGACAAAGAAAGCTCTAGAATGTTTGTTTAAAAGTGAAGCCTCGTTTGCTTTCAAGTTAGTACTTACTATATCGATATTATTGGAATGTAAGTATTGTAAATCCATACAAATTTCGCGTGTGATTCTATGTAAATGTCGTTAGCAAGCATCAATACTTTTCGCCAAAAAACCTAAGTATTAAATATAATAATAACAATAAATTGTGGTTTGCAAGTTATACGCGGCTCTTCCAGAAAATCATGGTCCATTTATCCCGGTCGATATAAGTCTAGTGAAACTAACCGTGAATCATTCAAACTGTTCTTCCAAAAAAAGTTCATAAAGACCTGCCAAATTAATAATTGTCTCTATGAAATAACTGATGATTTCTACCCTACTTTCTGCTGAACTTATGATGATGGAAATATAATTAGCATACTTACATACAAACCTATATATAATATGTATTTTACATGAAAAATATGTTACCTAATTTCAAACATCAAATACTTGAATTTTTTTATCAAAAAAAAAACCTAAAAATAATTAATGATTTTAATATTATTATAATTTTTTCAGTTTCTCTGACCACCACAGAAAAACGTAAAACTACACAATAAAAATACAGCCCAGATACTCAGCCCTCTTCCAAATGAGTAATATTAAAGAAAACCCGCAAAGTAAAAACTTTCTAAATATCAGGATGACCACTTGAAAAACAAACTGTCCTAGAACTCAGAAGTGCAAACAGGGCCTGAAAGTAAAAAACTTCGGAGTGTTTCGAGTGAACAAGGCTGCTGTCTTTTATTTTCGATCTGTCTTTCGATGCCAGACCTGTGGACCGCTACCACTGGTACAAAGAAGAAATTTTATTCTACCAAGTAGACATCATGGGAGAGACTAAAGCTCACAGACTCCGTTGGTTGGGCCATCTTGAGAGAATGGATGAGGATCGGAACGTGAAAAGAGCATACCTGGGCCGCCCAGCAAGAAGACGTCCTATTGGACGCCCCAGGTATCGCTGTTGCGACAGGTTGGAGGCGGATCTGCGCGAGCTTCGAGTCACCAATTGGCGAGAGATCGCACAGGACCAAGAAAAGTGGCGCTGTATTGTGTCGGAGGCCAAGTCTCATTTTGGGTCGCTGAGCCAACGGAGTAAGTGAGTAAGTAGTAAATAAGTAGGGTGGCTCAGCTCGAGCAGTGGCTTAGTCGCCCCAATATCACCTCTATCACGTTGAAATTAGGTTGTTAGCCACTGTACCCGAAATATTTTCCGTGCCACTGTTTCCTACCCTACCCTACCTACTGTCTTCCTAACTTACCTTGTAATCTCTTGAAACTTCTAGAAATGCTAAGAAACCGATTTTTTGAATATATTTAAACGGGTCACTCGTGTATTTTCGAAGATGACATGTTTTGCTCCATAACGAGGATGAGTTCAAGGTTTGACTTAAAAAAAACTGTGTAATTAAATTAAAAAACCGGCCAAGACCGAGGGTTCCGTACTTTTTAGTATTTGTTGTTGTAGCGGCAACAGAAATACATCATCTGTGAAAATTTCAACTGTCTAGCTATCACGGTTCATGAGATACAGCCTGGTGACAGACAGAGAGACGGACAGACGGACAGCGGAGTCTTAGTAATAGGGTCCCGTTTTTACCCTTTGGGTACGGAACTTTAAAAAGTCAAATTTAAAGAGCTATAGAATATCGTCTCTGCTGAAGCGCGTGCATGGCAGCAGAACAGCCACAGCCTTCCTAGGACTTTGTCCGCCGAACGTTTACGGCCCGGCCACGACATCGCGTGGCGGCGAGCGGCTGTCATAGGTTGGAGCGAGACACAGCGATCGTACATTTCGTTCCCACCTATGGCCGCCGCTCGCCAACGCGCGATGTCGTGGCCGGGCCGTTAGATTGCTGCCTCACAAAATACTGGGTAGAGGACGTAGAGGTGGTGATAGGCAGGGCTAAATTACTCATCTGCACCTTGTTCCTATCTGCTCGTAGTTCAAATGTTAATGTCGTGGTTTTAAATTTTAAGTGTTTTATGTATTAACATAGTGCGAACGTTATTCTAGTTTACTAACAAAAATATGAAAAAAAAACACAAAATTAAACAAAACTAAACTAAACTTAGAATATTTTTACAAATTGAAAATTCTTCCCGGTTTCCTTCCTTTCTATTCGTTTAGTTTTAAAACCAAAATAGTTCTTATATATACTTAACAATTACGAAAAATGTAACATTTTCGAGAACGCATGTTAGAGGCCAGTCACTTGACGGAACTGAAGTGCAGCCGGTTTTAGTTTTTGGCAAACGAATTTAAAGTCAACGGTTATTTTTTGTCGGCAGTAGCCATCTTAAAATTAATTGTGTGCATGGAAATTCGCTACCACTGGACAAAACTTAATCACTTAGCTGTTTTACTTTCAGAAAATACAAATTGCATTTTTCGATGAACCTTCGCTAAAGGTACGTATGACATGGTATGACTGTTGCCACATTCCTGGGGGGTGTTGATGCTTCTAATTCACTAAAAACCAACCAACCTATTAGGTATTAAATCATATATAGGTAGCTAGTAGTTCCGAAATACTACGAGCCGGGGTTTGAATCGGCAACCTTAAGATTGAAAGTCGCATGCTCTTACCTTTAGAGCGTTTTCACATTGTCCAATCCGATATAAAGATAAAAGACATTTATTCGTGACGATCACAACACAAGTACCGTATACCGCATACGTATACCGTATATCGTATGTAGGATCCGACATCCGCGTAGTCAGGCCGCAGGGGCGCGCCCGGGCGCCGTCTTTAGCGGTCATGCACACTACAACAACCATTAGGTATGCCTATATGATTTTTGACAGCTGACTGGGGGCTCCGACGTGACTGAATTTATCAGAGGCGCCTTTCCGATATCGGATGTCGGAAGACGCCTATGACAAAAACAGCTGCAGGAGAGTGCCATTGTCCGCTTTTTTACGATATTTATCGTTTTTTTGTAATAATGATTTATTAAATATAGGTAAATAAATACAGAGAAATACATATCAGGGACCGGCCCGCTATCCCTTATCGGGGTTTTATAAGGGTATTGCATAAGGCTTAACTCACCATACCCTTTGCCAGACGAAACCCTTTGTTTTGCTTTTAAAAACCCTTATATAAAGCTACCACATTTGAGTATTCGGTAGCCCAAATACCCTTACAAAACCCTTATCATCCGCTCACCAACACCTTGCATATTGCTTATAAGGGTTAGCCTTATAAAGGGCTTCCCTTTTAGCATATAAGCGTGCTAATTTAAGTCGTCTACCTTGTTCATAAAGCACACATTACTTCGAATCCGAGCGATCGTCGGCGGCGACGGCGGCGTTCTTTGACTAGGCACGTATTTTCTTTCATTTTCATACACTACCGTAGATATATACTAATCCTGTCTCTTTCACGCAAAGGGAAACCTTTATAAAAAGCGCTTAAAGATAAGGGTAACCCTTATTAAGGGCTAGCCTTATTTTTGGTTAGCTTTTCGGTAAGGGTTAGTGAAAGGTAAGGGTATGAATGGGCTTGCAGTTCAAAAGGGAAAGTCTTTCAATGTGTTAGCCGTGTTTAAGTGTTGCCCATTGAAAGGGTTTTATCGCGGAAAGGGTTGTCCGGTCCCTGATACATATAACCCACATTTTACTTCCTTCCGACATCCGATATCAGCTCCAGCTACCAGCGCTCTATATAAGACGTAATTTATAACGGAATAAATCCGTTTAAGTGTTAATGGAACTAGATATAAGTAAGACTTATTACTACAACGTGAAAAAGCCTTTCTGCCCTAATACGTCCGTATTAATTACAAAAACTCCATTGCAACCCTTCATAAGTCCGACTTATTGCGTCCGCAGAGCCGATAGGCATTGTCGGAGCTGGCCGCACAATGCCGCACAAAAGAACCTTTTTTCTTCAAAAAGGAAAATGGCGGCTGGAGCGAGTACGTTCATTTAGATGAATAGTCGTAACATTTTTAATAGTACCTAGATATTAGATTTAATGTTATGAATATCGTATCGAATTAACAATAATGTAAATCACGTTATATAGCCTCCCAAATTTTATTTTATAGTTTATAGTTTTACATACAAAACTTCTACTAGCTCTATTTTATTTGTATAACAATTTTTATCAACAAAAATACATTTAAAAAAATATCGTTTTCAAATGAGAGAGTAACTTCGATTGTATGGGCGGCTTTTTGTTTGTTTGTGCGACTCTTAAGTATGATTATTTTTGCATTAACTGCAAAAATAGGCTACGCCAGCCACCTGAGAGCTCACGATCGTCGCTCTTGAGCCAGTAGGTACAGTCGCCATCAAATATATCGGAGCGGCCGAGGTGTTCACAATATCTGAACACGCACTCTAACGCCCTGACAATAGAGGCGTGTTCAGATATTGTGAGCGCCTGAGCCGCTCCGATATATCTGATGGCGACTGTACAAACTCGGTCGCCGAGGCCGAAACCGGCCAGGACAGGATGATCACGATGATGTTTATGAAGTATGATTTTGATCGGTATGTACTGTTAGAATTCATAACTAACAAAATACAGACGAATAAGTTTCCTAAGTTTACCTATTTACTAGGTTGTTTCCTGTATTTTTAAAAACAGCTGAAAACCAAAGCTTCCAAGTTTTTTTGGAAACAAAACATCTTCCCTAGATACGAAATACCATTCAGACAGTTTTTCCTAAATATTGTTCAGGATCGAGCTGCACAATCGGATAGCGTTCTGCTGCTGTGTCCGGGAGACCTTTCAGATTTAAAAACTTGTTACGGCTTTGATCTTGTTTTGACACGACCTCAAAGATTGCTAACGCTGAATGGTGCATGCGTATTTTTTTTTATTTTTTTAGGGTTCCGTACCCAAAGGGTAAAAACGGGACCCTATTACTAAGACTCCGCTGTCCGTCTGTCCGTCTGTCCGTCTGTCCGTCTGTCCGTCTGTCCGTCTGTCCGTCTGTCCGTCTGTCCGTCTGTCCGTCTGTCCGTCTGTCCATCTGTCCATCTGTCCGTCCGTCTGTCCGTCTGTCTGTCTGTCACCAGGCTGTATCTCATAAACCGTGATAGACAGTTGAAATTTTCACAGATGATGTATTTCTGTTGCCGCTATAACAACAAATACTAAAAAAGTACGGAACCCTCGAGGCGCGCGTCCGACACGCACTTGGCCGGTTTTTTTATTATTTTATTCAAGACAACAAATGGTCCAATGAGTGTTAGTTGATCCTAGCCTACGTTAGTACTTAATGATAAACATAGATTTTGTCCTTTGACAAAGTTTCCACATTAAAGGACAATCAAGCTTATTAGCTATCATGTTTAAGTAATGAAGTGAAAGTGTGTAAGATGCGCGCCAATAGGGTAGTTGACACATGTTGAATTTTATAACTAAATCTAGTTAAATAGATCGAAAATGAGCAATTTATCACAATAAATTGGAAACTTAAAAAATATATGGGAATAATAAAAAAATACAAGACCTCAGTTTCGATAAAAAAAATATTTTAACTTTTAAATAGGAAAAAATAACGATACCATTCGATTCCTTACATTTTATTTTTAAAAAAATGTACAGCAACTTCACCGACAAAATCGAAATTTTCTTGTTTTTCATACATCGAAACGACTTCTAAGCAAAGCGGCTTCTAAGCAAAGTGACACAGTGACGTCGCGACGTGTTGACAGTTGTGTTAGAGCGTTTGCTCAGTAAAGTGGCGATGCCAGACTTTGACCATCATTTGTTAGTTTTGCATTGCTTTAAGACAATGGGTCCCATACAGACATTTGATCCTGAAAACTAACCTGATCGATTGATAACATTAAAAAAGTCGGATCGTATCAAAAGCGGTCCAAAACCATAACAAGTTGTTAAACCTGAACCGAGCTCCTGTCCGGTACAAATAGAGAAAATATTGTGGACTGGTTTTGTTTGGCTTCGTACAGGTTCCAATATAACGAGTATCTTTTCATACTTCGGGTTTTGTGCCAAATCTTTCAAATATATCGGGAAATTATTGTGATAGTAGTTTCTGTGAACTGTTTACAAATCTGTGGACAAGTGTCCGTTATATTGACTGATTAGGATCATTACGATTATGTAATTTCTATTTTGAATTACGGCATTATCTGGGGAAGGTTATTGGTATAAGTTAATATTCTTTATTGCACCAAAATTACGCATTTTACGTACATATAAAGCTACAAAGAAATTTGAAAGAAAAATAGAATGAGCTAACAACAGGCGGTCTTATCGCTAAAAAGCGATCTCTTCCAGACAACCTTTGGGTAGCAGGATAGGAGGTATATTAACCTCCTTTCGTCGTATTTCTGATATTGAGGGTCGTAATCTCCCTTTTGTGTCAATTTCTCTCTTACGATCTTTCTCCATCTTCCTGTCTCTGGCGGTGTGGAGAGCCATGTGAACTATGGAGTCATAGCGGTGCGGATCTGGTCAGACCAACGTATTGGACTTTGCCCACGTCCAGGCCTTTTCCCATTACTTTGCCGATCACAATGAGCTTTTCGAGGTATATTAACCGTGAACATACAAACAACGCAAAGAGCGACGTTTAAAAAAAAACTAGTTAAGTAGGACACCCATCATAAATCAAATAGATCTTCTTATTTGTTTGATTCTGGAAAAGATAATACCGATAAGATAAGATAAATCTTTAATGGGTCCGGGCGTATTTAATTTTATTGCAACAGTATTTTCTCAGACACTACAGACGCTTAATGTAGGTACTCAAACTGGGAGAAGGGTGGGAATCTCCTTACACTCAAGTCTCTAAATCCTATGCTTAGATCAAAGCAAATTTACACTCAAAATATTTATTATTGATATCTACATATAGCCGTAGAACCGATAACCGTTGGGGTAGACGAGTTCTCGAGTGGAGACCGCGTATCGGCAAACGTAGCGTAGGACGCCCTCAAACTAGATGGAGCGATGACCTTCGCAAGGTGGCTGGCAAGAGCTGGATCAGAGTTGCCGCAAATCGTGATCAATGGCATGCAATAGGAGACTAGGCCTATGTCCAGCAGTGGACGAGAGTAGGCTGATGATGATGATGATGATACAATTATTATAATTTTCTTTAAAATATTTACTACAAAATGTTGTTGGCTTGTTTCACGTCGTTATTCTCAGTATTCCCTCTCAGACACCGTACCGTACTCTCAAGGAGCTTCAAGAGGCTGCGCGGAGTGGCAAAGTCTCCCCCGGGTATAATCAGGACCGGGGAACTTTAGTTTTGTTCTATTTTTCCACCCGCTGGGACCGTTTAGGAACCTTGGAAATATTTCAGTACATTTAGTAGCGCTTGCTGAGTTTGTTGTTTATCGTGGATTATCTTTAGAATGGTTGCTTATCGTTGGGATGCTGAGAAATATTGCTAAGTAAAATTTTGGGCTTAGTCGAGTAATACTTATATTATTCGCAGAAAATAAAGTTGTAAGAGTAATTCTATAATGTGCGTAGCACACCCGCGCGTGAATCCGTGAGAATCTGTTGAATCCTGCGCAACATAAAAGTGCGCGACTACTTTTGGGTGCCAGCAGGTATCATGGTCGCGTTTTTATCACCTGTCATGTCATGCGTCACTTTTGCACTTACATACTTGTTAGAACGTTACAGGCATGGTAACAAATGATAAAGTAGTCTCATAGGTAGGAGGCGATGGCGAAATACCGAAATGTATAAGAGTGAAAGAGAAAAAATCCTATGCTGCCCAAATTTTATATGAATATTCTGTCTCTTACCCCCGGTCGCTCGGTGGCGCGTCTATAACTACTTGTATATACTATGTCTATGATTTATTTGCTTTGTTGAGAGCCAAGATAATCCCTACATAAAGCACGCCTACACATTGAACGAACTAGCTCTACTATGCTTTCAGCCACTACTTGTGATCACTTCAGACACTCAGAAGGATACTGAGATCTTCGAGTATAGGGAATATTACGCGAAACTCGGCGTAGGGGGCGCGGGTTCCCTATTGTTTTGCAGAAAGTTTTTTGACATAATATGTATTTTTGTATTGCATAATGTTACTTGGTAGAAATATCGTTTAGCAGAAATACTTTTGGCATGCTGCTTTTCGCATAATATTTGGCAGAAAACACTAACCTAACCCACTTAGAGAATTCTGCCAAATGAATATTATGCGAAAATACTATTATGGCAAGTATACCTATATATTTATGCAAAAGTATTATTAGACTAAAAGTTTTCTGCGATACGTGTTTTGCGAAGTGTATTTCTGACGAACAATACTATGCCAGATGAGGGGAACCCGGGGGCGCCACTACCACAATCTGAGGGTCTGTCGCGAAACAAGGAAATTGAAATTTCGTTATCTAACATCTCTGTCACTCTTGCGTATTCGAGCGATAAAGAGCAGATAGCGAAATTTCGGATTCACGTTGGTCCTCTGTAAACAAACCGCCTTGATGCATCAATGTCATATTTTATTATCTCTGAAAACTTGTCAAAAATCTATTAAAGGTACAGTATGTATAAGTCAGTGTATGGTTTACAAAAAAGGCTAGTGCTGCACTCTGGTGGCAGAACATTGCGGTAATATCCACTGTTCTCTCACGTCTAGCCCGATTCAAACTTAACAATTTGTTACGGTTTTGATCGTATTCTGATACAGCCTTGAAGATCGCTCACGTTGATTGGTGCATGCGAAATTGAAGTGACAGTCATTAGTGAGTTGCGCATCAATCACCAAGGCGATCGTCAAAGTCGTATCAAAACCAGATCAAACCATAAAAATTGTAAAATTAGAATCGTCATCTAGGAATCTGCATCTACTTATTCCACGACAAAATAGGGAATCCTCATGTCAAAAAACATATTTAAACGCTGCAAAATGTAGGATTGACAAAAAAGTAGGTAATGTCAGTTGCAAAAATATATTGCGTAAATAAATAGGTGTATTCTGATTTTAGTAACAGGTTATGAATTAGTACTGGATTACTTATGGATCTGATCTAATTTAAAACCTGTTATTAAAATTATTTAATAATGCTTAGACTACAATCATCGTTAATTTTAGGTGGACCATAAGCTTCCTTCTCAATATCGTAACTAATATAAAAACCGGCCAAGTGCTCGGTCGGACTCGCGCACCTAGGGTTCCGTACTTTTTAGTATTTGTTGTTATAGCGGCAACAGAAATACATCATCTGTGAAAATTTCAACTGTCTAGCTATCACGGTTCATGAGATACAGCCTGGTGACAGACAGACAGCGGAGTCTTAGTAATAGGGTCCCGTTTTTACCCTTTGAGTACGGAACCCTAAAAAGTACAGCCAGTAAATCACGAAGCAGTTGTGAAAAAGTAAACAAAACAAAAAGCGATCGAAATACATTAATTCGGCGCGTTTTTCTCCTGTCGATGTCGCTCACTAATATCAGGGCGCGCTAACGATCGTACCGTCGCTTGGGCGGCCACCGCACACACCGAATCGAAAGGTTTATTCTTTATTTAAATTATTTCGGTGCGATTTTCTTTTAACGTAGTCACTTATTAATGTCAGGGCGCGCTAACGATCGTACCGTCGTCGTGGCTTGGTCAGCCGTCGCTTACGCCGTCGCTTATGGTTTATTGAAATAAAACTTCTTTAGGCGCGACTAGAGGGTAACTCGGATTTTTTCTGACGGAAGTAACGCTCAGTCACACGCACAATAGGACACACGCCAAAGACACGATAAACGCATCGTCAAAGAAGTTTTACTTCAATCGCGCGTAAGGATTACACGCACACACTTTTTTTATTTATTTATCGTATGACATATGTACGTATGCCACTGGGTTACAATGTAAAAAGAAAAACTTATAGTTAGAATTTCGCCCCTCCCAGGTACGCGACTGCTTCATCTGACAGGATAATTTATTATTTATTTAAATTAGCCATTCAAGTGACGATAGATCGTAAGTATGCCCAGGGAACCTGGCCAAGATAAAAGTCGTACATTGACAAACGCCAAATGAAAAGAAAAAAATATCACCATGACAGCTGCTACGAAAAGCCAAGTGACTATGTCCATGCATTATTTAAGTTTCGATAGGCGTTTTCTAATAACGAGGTCTGGTATTAATGGGTGACGTCGGCAGGATTAAAGCTAATCAAATTTCCGAACAATTTGAGCAGCGTTTATTGAGGTCGCTCGTATCCGTTTACATTTGTTTAACATAGGCGCCACGCGCTCGTCCCTTCGCTCTATAGGATCTATACTTGATCTAAATTATTCAGACTCATTTTTTCTTGTCAATGTCAATCCCTATTACCTGGGTCCGCACACTATCAGGGCCTTCATATTGACGGCCGCTACTTATCAACACTAAGTTGGTACACTAAATTAAGTAAATTACGCGTCGGTGTGATGGAAAACCTTGTCCTGATCGTGCAATTACGGGCAGTCGCTGTCGGCTGTTCAATTACTGCACTTTTTTATTAGCCCTACCATAGTATGTTGCATTTCGGTGTGACAAATGCTCTTGTCCCATTCGTGTCATTACAGGCAGTCGCTGTCGGCTGCTCAATTACTGCTCTAGTTTATGACGAGTTCAGCCCTAACGTACTCTTTTATTAGCCCTACCATAGTATGTTGCATGTCGGTGTGACAAATGCTCTTGTCCCATTCGTGTCATTACAGGCAGTCGCTGTCGGCTGCTCAATTACTGCTCTAGTTTATGACGAGTTCAGCCCTAACGTACTCTTTTATTAGCCCTACCATAGTATGCTGCACGTCGGTATGACAGATGCTCTTGTCCCAATCGTGTCATTACATGCAGTCGCTGTCGGCTGCTCAATTACTGCTTTAGTTTATGACGAGTTCAGCCCTAACGCACTCTTTTATTAGCCCAACCACAGTATGTTGCACGTCGGTGTGACAGATGTTCTTGTCCTAATCGTGTTATTACAGGCAGTAGCTGTCGGCTGCTCAATTACTGCTTTAGTTTATGGCGAGTTCAGCCCTAATGTACTCTTTTATTAGCCCTACCATAGTATGTTGCACATCGGTATGACAGATGCTCTTGTCCCAATCGTGGCATTACATGCAGTCGCTGTCGGCTGCTCAATTACTGCTTTAGTTTATGACAAGTTCAGCCCTAACGCACTCTTTTATTAGCCCAACCACAGTATGTTGCACGTCGGTGTGACCACAGACTACACATGTGTGACAAATGCTCTTGTCCCAATCGTGTCAATACAGGCAGTCGCTGTAGGCTGCTCAATTACTGCTCTAGTTAATGACGAGTTCAGCCCTAACGCACTCTTTTATTAGCCCTACCATAGTATGTTGCACGTCGGTGTGACCACAGACTACATATGTGTGACAGATGCTCTTGTCCCAATCGTGTCATTACAGGCAGTCGTTGTCGGCTGCTCAATTACTGCTTTAGTTTATAACGAGTTCAGCCCTAACGCACTCTTTTATTAGCCCTACCATAGTATGTTGCACGTCGGTGTGACCACAGACTACACATGTGTGACAGATGCTCTTGTCCCAATCGTGTCATTACAGGCAGTCGCTGTCGGCTGCTCAATTACTGCTCTAGTTTATGACGAGTTCAGCCCTAATGCGTCTTTTGTTAGCTCTTATAATGCTCGATGGAAGTGTATTGTTTCAGTTACGGTTGACCGACACTGAAATAATACATATATAGTAATACACGGTGATCAATCCAAATGGGTCAGTAGCGAGGAGTCAGAAACTATGAGAGATAGCGACATCTGTTCCTAGGAACCATGGCGTCGATTTTAGATTTCAGTCTAATGTTTACGCAAGATTTCATAGCCAAATTTGGTCCTTATACTTTCAGGATCAATTATACAAAAAAATACTACACGCGATTACATAAAGAATATTGACCAGGTTTGATTCCCGGTTATACTCAATACTCAATATCTTTATTGCTAATAAGGACGAATCCATGCAGTAGTGGATACACAGTATCAAACCAATTTGAATATATATAAGTAATTAATTTTATACATGTCAAAGATATAGATACCCAATAAATTAAAATTGATGAGGTCATTTCGATTACAATAATAATGAATAATTATACAGATTAATTCGTCATGAAATTCTACAAATAGTAATAATAATAGTCTAAAACAATAAAAATTAAAATAAAATGAATGTAATTGTCAGTCTTTGTTAATCAAATATCTTCGAATTTAAACTGTTGTGAAACATACTAACATTAAATCGTTTCAAATATCTTACCAAAATATTCGTCTAGGTTATAAAATGGTCTACTTATTAAGTATGTCTTAAGATTTGCACTGAACTCCTTAACATTACTGGAATCCTTAATTTTTATGTCAAGACTATTATAAATTTTAATTGCGATATGGTTGATGCTTTTCTTATAGTATGCAAAGTGTGATTCAGGTAGCATAAGATCTCTTTTGAGAGTATGTATGAGATGAGTATGTTTATGTATGAGAGTAAAAAAAAAAAGTTTAAATGTCATTATTATTAAATCTAAAATCAACGCCATGGTTCCTAAGAACAGATGTCGCTATCTCTCATAGTTTCTGACTTCTCCCTACTGACCCATTTGGATTGATGTATAGTCGGGCAAACAAAATTATCGAGTAGGAACGTCTGTCCGTCTGTACGTCTGTCCGTCCGTCCGTCCGTCCGTCCGTCCGTCCGTCCGTCCGTCCGTCCGTCCGTCCGTCCGTCCGTCCGTCCGTCCGTCCGTCCGTCCGTCCGTCCGTCCGTCCGTCCGTCTGTCCGTCTGTCCGTCTGTCCGTCTGTCCGTCTGTCCGTCTGTCCGTCTGTCTGTCTGTCCGTCTGTCCGTCTGTCCGTCTGTCCGTCTGTCCGTCTGTCCGTCTGTCCGTCTGCCCGTCTGTCCGTCTGTCCCAGGCCGTATCTCATAAACCGTGATAGAACGGAACCCTCAGTGGGTGAGTCCGACTCGCACTTGTCCGGTTTTTTTTTATATGAAATATGTTTATAAGTATTTTGTGTTGTACTTGTATTGTATTTTTCTATTTCACTTTTATATTCATATTAAAAATGTATTTGTAATAATTCAAAATATTTTATATTGGTATGGATGAAAAAAATAAACAAAACTAAAATTACACCGAATTGATCGCTCAACGTAAACAATAAGCTCAAAATTGACAGAACTAAAATAAATACCTTTTTGCAGTTTTTTATCATTTAAATAACGATACTGAAATGTCGAAGCTTAAACAGATTCAATAAAATTCCACGACTATTTTATTTTATCACTCAATCAACACGGTGTACAAATAAAGAATTCCTGTGAAACAAAATTGGCGCAATACAGAGAACATAGATTACCTCTTTTAGATTACGTATTCCAAACCGATTAGTATCGTATTTATTTGAAATTTTGGGACTGGGGCCTCCTGAAAGTATTCTCTCTCAAAACTACCTAGTAGTTAGGTACTTAGTATAATAGCGCCTTAAGTGATCGTAAGTTTCTGTAGGTTGTGCAATGTGCATATTGTTTATTGAATAACGTGATAGTGTAGTAAGGTTATCACATGACAGTTCCCTGTGAAACTGTATTAACAATTTGACTGTAGTTAGTTAACTGTAAATAAATTACTATATGACCTAATAGTAGCTCAAACTATACTCAAGGTAATATTTACTATAGTTAGTCAAACAAAATTTGGATGTTTGAATGGGAAAATGCACTACATCAAGGTCCCCCGACTGCAATCAAAATAAAATACACAGGGACAGTCACGTCATAAATGTGTATAAACCTTTGTATTTATAGTGAATGACCGTAAGTGTACATTTATATTCCAATTTAAATTCATAAAGTTATGTAACTAACATCAAAATTATTTTTAGCTTTTTAGTTCGCTTAAAATTCCGCAGTCGTGTTTTTAATTTTTTAATTAATTTATTTTATTTTATTTTATTCATTTTAGTGACAAAACGAACTAAAACTATGATTTATAAAAAATCCAGGCAATTTTTAAATATAGATATTAATTTTGACCTTTTAATTCGCTCAACGTTCCGGAATTGAAATACGGTCATCTTTTCTGTGGGCAATATGTTCACGGTTTGGGACATTTCACATCTTTATATTTACATAGGTACAGCTTTTAAGAAGTAGTACTTAGTAGTTTTGAATGTTTGAGGCTCAGGAGACTCATAAAGTTTTAAATTTTTATTAGGTAAATTATCTTTGACGCGACTTTGGTACGACCCACGCATGGCCTTCGGCAGAATAGCAGGTTGATAGAGTTAGACAAAGATAAGTCTGCAGCGATTTTGATTGTCCAGACTGTGCAAGTATTATTTTAAATAGGAAATTTCTATGAAATTATAACGTATAATTAACACTTGCACACTTGCACAAGCCAGCTCAAGACGTCTAAGAGAGACCCGCTTCTATGAAAAGCCTAAAGCAAAGCTGCGGGAGGTTAGTGCTGAAACATAAAACCATTGTACAAATATCGAAATGCGTAGGACTTATAACTATGCAAAGGCCGAAGGCCGAGGTCCACGAGGTCCCACAGCTCGGTCTTTAAGCGCGCCTAGGGCGAAGTTGCGGAAAACGCGCACTCCGGGCCTCCGGCCCTACGCGGAATTCAGACTTCGGCCTATTATGAATTTAGACATTTGTACCTACTATCGTTCTGTGTCTGAACACCAAATTATTAAAGGCGCTCCTCTCTCGGACGCTTCGGGCCTTCTTTTATTTAGTCCTTAGATTAATACACACAGTCGACTTCATGTCGCGAGCTTTCTACATGTTAAATCAACATACTCTCTCTCTCTCTCTCTCTCTCTCTTCTTTCCTGACCGATTTCGGCCACAGCGATTGCAAATTATGTCTAGGAGCGGGAACTGAGCTGGTCCGCCCGCTCGTGCGCCCTCATGTGACTGCAGTATCCAATTTTCGTCTGCAGTGCTCGTCCACACCGAGGTTTATATGAAATGGAGTTAGTAGGTGCACGTGCAATGCACGAGTTCAAACAAAATCTGTTTTTTTTTTTCTTTACAACCGGGTTAAATCAGTTGACAAGTACAAATTTAAAAGCAATACGAATATCATCGTTTAAATCGAAGTTCACACAAATTTTAGATTTCAAATATTTCAATAGCGCGATTTTAAAATGTTCGATTAGTTTCAAAATTTACACTATACCATTTTATATATTTGTGTACTACGTATATTTTTATGATCAGCGGTAAAAAAAATTTATTTAAGACGTCACTAAAAAATAATATAGAAGGATTTAATTTCTTAACATATTTCAAAAATCCTTATTCTACCAAAGTAAGAATCAACTGCATATGTTGCATACGTATTTTGAATCGTCCCCAAAGCTCTTCATTTTGATACCCCACTCGATAAGTTTGCAAGATTTTTTTTTCCAAATGTCGCGCGTTATTGTGTATTGCGTCCGCCATGTTGTTTTATAATGACGTCACATAGCATATGTCACCTGGGATGACGTAAGGATTCTAATGATATATCATACATCTAAATCGGTTAAGGCATTCAGAAGTTAAGAAGAATTATAAAGAAACTCACATACATACAAACATGAACGCTGAAAACAATACACTCCTTTTTTGGGCAGTCGTGTAAAAAAACTATACTCATCCTTTTCTTTTGGGTGCTATTACTATATAAGACAAAGATAGTATGATTATCTCTGTCTATGTTTGAAATGAGACAGTCCTTTGACAAACTATAAAAATATTAAATAAGCTGTGTTTTAATATCTCCTACACTAAAATGACAGTTTGATTCGCCATTTTACTAACATACCAATTTTGTACACAGATAGGTTGCACAAATTGGGGAAATTCACAGTCATCTTTTGCTCCATCTGGTGGACAACTGATCCGTTCCAGATTCGAACTCAGTCGACTAATAAATCGATTCGAATCGAGTTACCGTCGTTAGTCGAAGCCGATCACGTACGTTTCTAATCAGTTCTCAATTTAAATTTAAATCAATATTTTCCATTAACACTCGAAATTGGGTGACTGTTATAATTCGTAGTTTGGATTGCCAAAGGATTTAATTTTCTGTTTCAATACACAATTATAACACGTGTGTGTATGTGTGTGTGTAATTAACTCCCGGCAACGTTTTCTATTTCTACAATACAGGATGATTTTGTTATATATGAACTACTTTAGGTGTGGAGTTAACCCCGAAATAAAATAAAATAAACCGGTCAAGTGCGAGTCGGACTCGCGCACGAAGGGTTCCGTACCTCAAAAACGGCAAAAATATTACGTTTGTTGTATGGGAGCCCCACTTAAATATTTATTTTATTCTGTTTTTAGTATTTGTTGTTATAGCGGCAACAGAAATACATCATCTGTGAAAATTTCTAGCTGTCTAGCTATCACAGTTCTTGAGATACAGTCTGGTGACAGACGGACAGACAGACAGACAGCGGAGTCTTAGTAATAGGGTCCCGTTTTTACCCTTTGGGTACGGAAACCTAAAAAATGTGTTGTTTATTTTTGTTGATTCGCCGATATGTAGGTATGAGACAGCAGATTTTGTGTTTGCGTTTTCAGGGCTGGCCCCAAAGTAAAATTCTTTCAGTATGACCTACATATTCAACCCTCAAGAAGTGGTTCGACATAACAAAATCATTTTGTATATTGGGTCTATCAAAAAGAAAGGAGTACACGTTTTTAAAGTGGTGGTATAGTACTCGTGGAAATCTGCTGAATACTACACCAAAACAGGTGACACAGCAAAAAAATGTGTTGCCAGAATTATTTTTAGTTTTTCAATTTGGAAAGAAGTTTTATTAATATGATTTCTTAGCTTACCTAATATCTCAAAATTTAAAGGAAGGCACGAAAAATTCATTCAGTCTAGACGAAAAAGATTATTATTTGAACTTTTAAATAAGTAAGTATTAACGTTTTAATAAACTACCAGGTTTATTTTCATTGGACCAAAACTAACCCAATGAAAAACAAACGCAATCGGAAATATCCACGAAATATCAAATTGAAAAACCAACGAACGTCAAACATTCGTTCCAGATTTGAAACAATACTGGCAGCATAGTTTTCGCAACCTCATTTATAAATCAATAACCGTTTGATTAAAACATATACTCTAAGCCCCGTACTTAAAGTTGAAAATCGTTTGGTGGTGTGACAAGATGTGGCTAAAGTTATGATTGAACTGGTTATTGGTAATTTTAATCGCTTACCGAGTTAAGGCTCAGGAAATCCAGCTCAGTTGGCAGAATTTTTTCACTTGATTTATTTCTTTTTTTTCTTTTTTGAAAGGAAAAAAAAGAGATGGCGTGATGACATTGACGCTTTTTGCAGCGACTGGTGGGAACATGCACCAAACCGTAATGAGTGGCGGGAGAAAGGGGAGGCCTTTGCCCGGCAGTGGGACACAAAATAGGCTACGAAAAAAAAACCAAAGCTTAATCCGAGTATTGTCGTTTGCAGAAGTTTTTGCTTTAAACAAAATTAATTTAGGATGTCACATTTGTTATTTTATAAATTTCTTGCTATCAACTTCGATAACACTTGAGTCGCTATACGTATGCGTTTGCGTTAAGTGTCATTTTGTATGGGATTTTGGGTTTCCAAAACGTCCCGCTTGGCGCGCTGTTCAAAATACCATACAAAAATAGACTAACGCAAACGCGAATGCTCGTCACGATCTCGAATGAAATTTACACTCGGGCACAGGGCGTACACGCTATACATCAAAAATCACTTGCGTTTCTATGTGTGAACGGCACGTCTGTACACTCGTCATGCGTCATAGTGTGAGTAAGTTGCTTAAAAATAGTACTGAGTGGCCGGCAAACGGTCGTCAATCTGCTGTCGCGGGGCGAGGTAATTCGAGTCGGGGCGGGGCGGTGCGTGGCCGTTCTGTATGATAAAACTACTACTTATTCTGTGACTCGGGGTTCCGGCTCGTACAAGAACTATATTTACCAAAACTCGCGTACCCAATGAAAATAGCAATTTGGCCGTTCGTAATTTGAATCGATGCTGCTAATGATCGGACCGTATCGAATAATCGAGCTGCAGATACCGTCAAATAGTAGAAGGCTGTAAGTCGTAAAACCCGGTTTTAAAAAATAAGGATCTTTTTAACTTTTTTGCACGGAACCTTTACAATGACCTCTTTTATCAGCATAGTCGGTATCTGTTGTATAACCGCATCTCACGCTCGACTTTCACTTCGTTTCGCATGCACCAATTAGCGTGAGTGATTTTCAAAGTCGTATCAAGATAAGATCAAAACCGCAATAAGTTGTTAAATCTGAATCAGGCTTATTGCCTGCGAATCTAGTAGCCCTGAGTTTAGAACAGATATCAGCAAGATAATGTTAGGGAAGGTGAATACCTAAATGGTCGACTGGTAGAGAATGCCTTATGGCATTAAGTCCGCCATTTGTACTTTCTTATATTGTGCAATAAAGGTTAAATAGTTAAAATAAATAAATAACACATTTTACTTAAAACTACCTATGTTTTTTGTGTGCACCTTGCATTATGGTAAATTTGAAACTGCGATAACTTCGAAAACGGGGTACATTTAAAATGACTATACTAAAGCGGCCGTAGCACGGTCGCAGTTTTATCACCTGTCGCCATGCCTGTCACTTTCTAACAACTATGTAAGTGCGAAAGTGACAGGCATAGTGACAGGCGATAAAAATGGAACCATGCTGCCACCGCAGAACACTATTTGGCAACACTGATTAGCTACTGCTACTGACACTTACTGTTACTATAGCAGAAAATCCTTTTTTATTTTCAAAATCACCCCGTTTTCGAAGTAATCCCAATACACCTTATAAACCAATAAATTTAATTATTTTTAATTGAAATTGACCTGCATCTGTATGGAAAGAACAAAAATAGCCCGTTTTTCCGTAACTAGACTTACAGTGTTTCACCATTTGGCGTCAGCATTAATTCATACCCACCGTATTTGGCTATTCAATTACTTTAGTACGGTTTGGGGATTTTATCGATTTCGCTTTGTGTTCAACTAGTAGGGACATTTTGACGGCGAATGCAGTAGAAGGTTTACATTTCCAATTACAAAACGACGTATGCGCATATTGTTCATGGGGTTATTTAGAGGGTAGGTAGAGGGTAGGCCTTTGTATGAAACCCATCTCACCCCAACTACGAGGGACTACGGGGTGAGGTGGGGTTAGTTACGCCGTTTTTTGGTGTTTGAGTCGTAACTAAGAAATGACTTATGTTCATGGGATTAGAAGTCGTTTTGGAGGGAGATAAGTGAGTCTAACGCTGCGTGTTACCTAAGCGAACTACTCGCGAACGCGAAGCGATGCGGCGCGGCGCGGCGCGGCAAGCCCACGGCGTTCGCGTTCGCAACGAGATCGCCCACGTAGGACACTTCTATAGGTTTGTTTAGCACTTCAGCTTTTGGAAAGCCGATGTGTCTTTTACTTACTCAACTTAATGCTGCCGAATCAACGAAAGATTAAAAAAATATGAACTATTTATATTTATTTAAACAAATAAATAACAAGTAATAAAAAATCGTTAACCCGCTCACCCGCTCCGTGCAAGCGCGCCAGCAGAGTTAGCGGACAAGAACCCACGTACCAGCGTGGCCTGCGTGGCTGCGCCGCGCGCCGCGCGGCACGGCGGTGGCGCGGCGTGAAGGTTTGTATCGCGGTGTAGGTGATCCACCGCGTGGTAACGCGGGGGCGCGTTTTCAAATCTTGTAACTTGAATTTGAATCACTTCCCGGTGTCTGAGCTGAGATTTGGCATACTTCCGTATTTTCGATAAAAATGCAATAATATGCTAAAATACTGATGCGATCTGATGATGCTGTCGGTAAGTAGCCATAAACATAAACATAAACACATTAAGTTAAGACTCATTAGAACGATCTCGAGAAGTAAGTACTTGATAACATGAAAGGAGAAAAAGTACGGTCGACATTAAAAATGTGTATTTTTTTTTAAATTGGTAACTAGTTATCCGACAACTCGCAAGACACTTCCAATAATACCCACTTGTATAAATTGGAAAAATAATGTCCCAATTACCACACAGATGTCGCTTACTCGAAGCGTAAAAGAAAGTGGACTGGTGGATTTTCTCGCTATGTGCAAGGGTGCTTGAGTTTCTTTATGTTGCGACGGTAAATTGCCTTTGTTATTTTATTAAACACTAGCTTTTGCCCGCGACTTCGTCTGGGTGGACTAAGTAACAGCAGCTGAAGTAAATAAAACGCCGCGCGCTTAAATTAGATATCATGTTAAACCACTATGTCTCCTGACAATCAGGTTGGATAAATTCCGCTTTTAAATTAAGTTTTACTGCGAAATTTGTGCACATACGTCGGACGTCCGTCCTTTTATCTAATTTTTTTATATATTAGTTACATAAAAAGACTAGTAGATGCACATTTTTGATGTCAGTCTTGTTTACCATGGTCAATTGGTCATAATTTTTTTTTCTATAATTTTGTTTTTATTGCAGACTGTTTTTTTCGTTAACATCAATCAGAGATGTATGTGATGTGTGTGGGTAACTGTCCATCATGTGGACCTTATTACAAAAGGCATAAGGTTCGTTACTGTTTGTACTTATCAAGTTGATTTTATCGAAACCAAACTTATCAAATGGTAATGGTATGGTGTAATAGATATTTATCTTTTAAAAGTAGCTACGGATACCAACAAGTAAAAAATGGCATTAAGACAACTACATACCTACGGGAGTCGTCCTAATACATCGCGACTACGCGATTATCGCAAGTTCGCGCGATTTTTACTCGTGCGAGTCGCGCGATTGTCAATTAGGACACCTAGTTCAATATGTTTGACCGCGCGTTCGCACGAGTAAAATTCGCGCGAACTTGCGATAATCGCGTAGTCGCGATGTATTAGGATGACCCCTCATAGTTAGTTAGTTTTACTAGTTACTTACGTAAAACTTTTACTGGACATTTTCCGCAAGTCGACATCCAATGTGCCTATTTTGCGTGAATACGAGGTAGGCCTATTCTAACCACCCTAGCTCCCTAGCTAGGTTGCTGACCCCTCATGTTTATTTAGTTTCATTTACTCATTGCAAGTTAAATAAAAGCTTGTAAAAAGATGATATCGTAACAAATAAAAACAATTCCTGCGAAGTCGTTTATTTTCAACAGTCTGTTTCTTTTATTATTCGAAATATATGTAAAGGATATGTATTATTGGAGTTTCGGAGTAAGTTGACACTGTGGCTGACTGCGAACTTTGCTCCCAAGGGTCCAAAAAGAGTATTGTTTTATCTGCAAGGCCTGCATTGCTGTAAATAACAGGATTGCTGTTTTAAATTTTGTAGTAGTGGTAAAACACTTTATTGTACAAAAAATCGGCCAAGTGCGAGTCGGACTCGCGCACCGAGGGTTCCGTACTTTTTAGTATTTGTTGTTATACCGGCAACAGAAATACATCATCTGTGAAAATTTCAACTGTCTAGCTATCACGGTTCATTAGATCCAGCCTGGTGACAGACGGACAGACGGACAGCGGAGTCTTAGTAATAGGGTCCCGTTTTTATCCTTTGGGTATCTTATACCTTTCAGGGATCTCTTCCAGTGAACCTTTGAGCAATTAAGGGAGAATTAGTGACGGTAGAAATCCATACTGTACAAAACGGCATAAAAAGAAAAGTAATTTGATGGTTTAATATCACCGGTCATGTAATAAGATGTGTTATTTTTATAGGTACAGTCAGAGGTCAGGGGAAGAGGTTTTTATAGGGTCAGTTTTTTATAGGTACTATAATATAGCCTCCGCTCACAACTGCCTAGATGTCATTACAATTTCAATCTAATTTTCACTACTATATGTTGGAGCTGATATTTAAAGATAGATTTAATTTTCATGGTCCTAAACCTTGAACGGTTTTGAGTTTACGATGTCCGAAAGTATTTAAGTTAGGGAATTGTTTCATGTAACTGGATTGGCAGAGACGTCTGCTAATGATACAAGAACGTTTGAATTTTAGGAAAAAATACTGTCTCGAATTTGCGACTTAGGGATATCAGATCGCCGCTCTACCGACTTGGCCACCGAGACTTAACTTTATTTATTTCAAACTCTGTTTCCTGCTCTAACTGACTTTAATGTATAATATGTGGTATTTTCTATAAAAGGGGACCTTATTGTCGATGGCGCTTACACCATTATAAACGATGCTCCGATATCAATACAATGCCGCGCGACGCTGTGCGGCGTAAGCGCCATCGACAATAAGGTCCTTTTTCATAGAAAATGCCCCATATAACCTATTTCATAATTCAATTCAGCTATCCTGTTACATATATCCACCGCCAAAGGTCACCAGTGTCACATTCGCAAACAATTCCCAACAAAACTCGTTTGAGATTATAAAAAGCTGGCAAGTCGGGAAGAAACCCATGTCCCTAATCTCATATTAGGTGAGTTTGAAGAGAGTACGTAGAAAAAGTTCGAGGCAGTTTCAGATAAATGTTGATATGAAAAATGAAAAAAAAAAATACAGCAAACAAAAATACGCAAGAAGTAAAAATATACAGAGCAATATGATATAGAACTTACGAACTAAACTAGATGTCATATTATGAAAGAAAAAGTAACCAATGAGGGATGGGCGGTCAAACCCAATAAATAGAGATATTTTGTCAGTTAAATAAGAACTCTACGCACGTCACACATAGTTCTAATTTCAAAAACTCATTTGCACGACTTATCGGGTTTTACCGCACCCCCCTCGCCATGGTCTCCAGTTATGGTCTTAGAACTAGCACCCAAAAGTAAGGGATGAGTATAATTTTCCTGTTTCTTACTGACTGCATGAGAAGTTGTGTTTGCCAGACTATACATATATAATTTTAGAGAAATTCTATATGACTAGGAAACAAATCAAATCCCCTTTTGTTATGAAATTTTAAAATTTCATAAAAAAACGCCCCCTAAGGCGTAAAAGGACGTGAAGTCATTTTAGTACTAAACAAAACCTGTAGATTTTCCTGTCTTTTTCGATAGCTAAATTAAAAAAAGGATACATGCATTTCTTTTACCAAGTGGGACTTGGACCAAAAATGTTTTAATCGCTTATTGACTACTGAGCAAGTAGGTAGTTGTTCCTAATAGCTACTACCAGAGCCTCAGAATAATTAATAGTATTACCATACAGAACGGCCACGCCCCGCCCCGCCCCGACTCGAATTACCTCGCCCCTCGACAGCAGATTGACGGCCGTTTGCCGGCCGCTCAGTACTGTTTTTAGCCAACTTACTCACACAATGACGCATGACGCGTGTACAGACGTGCCCTTCACACATAGAAATGCAAGTGAGCTACCTACTTGTCAACGTTTTCGCACCCTTTCAAACGCCAATTCAAATTTAAATTTCGAATCAAACTTTCCGCGCAAATAGTCTTGTCGTTATTTTCAAAAATAGAAAAGAACTCTCTTTGTTAAAGGAATCACGCTCGATAATGCTCACTTTTGCACACCCTTACCATGAGTTTGTCGTCGCCATTGACCTAGCTGCTGCGTCAATTAAGGCGACATTTAGATGGCGACTGCAGTCAGCATAAAGGTGACGTTCAGATGTCAATAAAATTGTATCTGTCAATTTCCTTGATCAATTGAGTGCATAAACATAGTATATACAAGTAGTTATAGACGCGCAACCGAGCGACGGGGGTAAGAGATGGGGGGGGATATTCATATAAAATTTGGGCAGCATAGGATTTGTTCTCTTTCACTCTTATAAATTTCGGTATTTCGCCATCGCCCCCTACCTATGATGCCACCCGGTCGCGTATTTACAAAGGCTATACTGATATGGTTCAGATGCGAACTGAACTAGATTAGCTTTTGTTTGGACAAAACTTAACAAAACCCTAATCTATTATAGTATAGAAATTTACTGAAATCGTATAGACTTTATTAACTAAATTCATACGGATATTGTTACTACAAATGCTAGTCTGTTGCGATCTAAAATTTGAATCATATTTTAGTAACGACTCCGATTGTATTAAATAAATCACCGTTCATGCAAATTACTTAACAATGCCTAAGATTTTTTTTTACTTTTAGAATTATTTCAGTTGATAGGTACGAGTACTCCCTTTAGTACTGTTTGGTAACCAAAATTTCGTAACCAGCTACAGAATGGGAATCAAGATTCCCAGTTAATTTGAAGCCGGTTACGTATTGGGCCAGCGTGTTACCGCTTGGTAACTAAATTTGGTAACTAGCTACAAAACAGGAATTTAAAATTCCTTGTATGTAGCCAGTTACGAATTGGGCAAGAGTGGAATTGTTTGGTAAATAAGTTTTGTAACTGGCTACAAAATGGGAATCCAAAATTACATTAAATCAATAGGTAGGTAGGTTAGGTTCGTTAGGTAGCTTCAAATGCCCGAAGGGCAAACCGCCCAGAAATAGGAGCCCCGCGAAGCGGGGCTCCGTCTAGTTACGTTGTGAAGTAAATTTTTTTTAAAGAAACATTCCAATGAACTCGATGCGAATACGAATACCTACTGATTTAGTATAATTTTGGATTCCAATTTTGTAGACAGTTAGGTACAAAACATTTGCCAACCGTGGCTAGGAATAATCCATTTGAGTTAATAAGTATTATTTAAATTTAGATATCATATTCAAATGATACTGACGTTACTAAACTCGACTAGGTTTTGTCGTGAATAATATTTGAAAATATGTAAGCAAAAAGCTAATCCATTTGAGTGACTACTTTTTACCGAAATGGTATAGATATTGTTAACTAATATGCATAAACAAAAGCTCCCCGATTATAATCTGAGGCGTGACTGAAATAGTTTAGCTTTTGTAAATACGCCACCCGGTCGGTGACAAGGACACATGGCACAATTTTTTCTTTCCTCTTATAGGGATCGCAATAAGACTATCTTTCTCTATCAAAGAGTATTAGGCCCTTGATTACTGAAGAGTAATGAGACGGGGAACGCTACTCATATTATCAAGGAAAAATTACAGATACTTCTGACCATCATCTTTAAGAGGCCGTAGTCGATTTTGGAGCAAAAATTTTAAATTGATAGATTTAGTCGTTACAATTATACACGTTTTGTTACGTAATATCTAAATAACAAGTATTAGTTTCTATTAGCACGTTTTCTCATCTTGCCTTTTAATAATGAGGTCGCGAGCGTCCGTCACCGGTAATATATGAAGAGAAGGGGCAGTTTTTAAAAATTCATCAAAAAATGATGGTGGTAAATTATACAAATTGATGTATAAGAATAGTTTCAGCAAATGTTGTAGATTGTTCAAGTATCCAAATTACGTTGAAATTAAGTCGATTTTTAGAGAAATTGTCACTTGTTTTAAAGTAATTTCTGGAGAAAATTGAATTCGTTTAACTTTCATTTTCTCGAACTCTAAGTCATATAACAAAAATGTAATCTGATAAAGGTCAAGTACAGAATATGTGTAATACAAATTTACCATTTTTAGCAGTCCAAACTTTACGAAATTTACAAATAAGAGCGACAAAATCAGTGCTTTACGCGCGTTTATCTAAACGTCCTTCAGAAAAAAAATCATTACTAATTTAATGAGTCTGTTTTCAAAAAATTGATCTGATAAAAGGCAAGATAAGAAGACGTGCTAATAGAAAGCAGTACTTGTTATTTCAATTTGGTAACAAAAGGTGTACAATTTCATCGACAAAATCTATCAATTTTACATTTTTGCGACTAAAATCGACACTTAAGATTGCGGCGTGACATTGCTGCCTACTGCAATGCTACTGAACATGTCAAAAAACCGGGGAGTAACGGCCCGGCCACGACATCGGCGCGGCAGCGGCGAGCGGCGGCCATAGGTTGGAGCGAGACACAGCGATCGGACCTTTCGTTCCCACCTATGGCCGCCGCTCGCCGCTGCCGCCGCCTGGCCGGGCCGTAACCGGGACCACGTTCTTTACGGGGTAAGGTTCAATTTCGATTGCAGGTAAATTTTAAAGCAAACGCGTCTGGTCTGTTAACATTATTTATTGTGTAATGTAATGTCAAGTCAGTAATGTCACGCTGCAATACTGCTACAGTAATGCTGGTATAATCTGAATGCATCTTGATCTCGCGCATACAGATGTATTAGTGCGAGCGAGATGCACATTAAGCAGTCGTTAGAGAATATTATCGCTATTGGTAATACTCATGGTAAGGGACCTGAACTTTGGAAATTTGTCTTTCTTTCAATTTCTCTGTTCGCGGAGTTTTACTTGGCGTTAATTATGTGCCTATTGTTAAAGTTTGGGGCAGGTTTATGGCGGTTTTTACTTATTTAACTTGGTTTTCCTCAAGTTAATCTTAAGTTAATCTTAGTGGATTCATTGTATTCGCGTGTCGAGTCAGAGTTGAGCACAAGTGTGTCAAAATTCCTACTAATATTATAAATGCGATAGTAACTATCTATCAATTAGTTTATTGTTCGAAAAATATTTACACAAGTAAACTTCAAAATTATAAATTAAAATTACTAACTCTCCAATTTGTGTCTACGTTTAAAACACATTAATTAAAATAAGTTACAAAGACTGAAAATTCCGTTACAAAGAAAAACGATTGTTAAAAAACAGGGCCAATTGTTCTTAAATTGAGATTTGTAATTTTCGACTTCGTACCTAAATATTCGACTGGTCTTAATTTGATTTTTGTATTAGGCGCCAGTTTCGCTAAAGCGATTATTAACGAATAATTTTTTTATAAACCTGTGTCAAATCTAACAAGCCGTTGATAATCGTTTGATCCCTTCCGTCATTTTGACATTTGCGTTTGTTAGAAAGAAACAAAATGTGGCAGTTTGCTACCATTTATAAATAAGGGGTTAAATACCTACCCACCTATTTTTACAAGCGGTTTCTTAATTTCATATGTCCTTGGTGTGTTCAATTCAGTGTTTAAAACGACCATTTTCATCGAGTTCTCTCAATTAAAAACATAAAGTAACAAATCGCAGATTCTAGGTACTATAACTACCGCAAAAAAATAAAAATACCGGACAAGTGCGAGTCCCACCGAGGATACTTTTTAGTATTTGGTGTTATAGCGGCAACAGAAATAGCTATCACGGTTCATGAGATACAGCCTGGTGACAGACAAACAGGCGGACAGAGAAGTCTTAGTAATAGGGTCCCGTTTTTACCCTTTGGGTACGGAATCCTAAAAAGACTTAAACATACATTGGCAAAAACCTAATAAAGAACCTAGACGCTATTCCTTTACGCCTAATGGCGTAAAAGAATAGCTAATCTTTAAGCCAAATCTCATAGAAAAACCGGCCAAGTGCGAGTCGGACTCGCGCACGAAGGGTTCTGTACCATCACGAAAAAAAAACAGCAAAAAAATCACGTTTGTTGTATGGGAGCCCCATTTAAATATTTATATTATTCTGTTTTTAGTATTTGTTGTTATAGCGGCAACAGAAATACATCATCTGTGAAAATGTCACCTGTCTAGCTATCACGGTTCATGAGATACAGCCTGGTGGTAGACGGACACACGGACAGACGGACAGCGGAGTCTTAGTAATAGGGTCCCGTTTTCACCCTTTGGGTACGGAACCCTAAAAAGGGGCAAGCTATAATGGCGCCATCTATGCAAACCTTTGACAGTTGCCAAACTCATTGGCCTCCTTGTTTTCTGCCGTCACAACGCGACAAAGAGACCAACCCCTTACTTAATGAGTGAATTTGGACTTGAAATGTACTGAACTTGTTGACTGAGTCTTAAATTTTAATTTGACAAGCAGGCCACTTGGAGGAATTTCAGAAAATGGCCTATTAATTCTGATATTTCAATGAACATTATTTCCGTTTTATTAATTAATTGCCTGTTCATAATTAGGGCAATGCTTTTCGGGTGTATCGAAGGAAAATGTAAGTAACTGTCGTAATTTTTAGGGTTCCGTACTCAAAGGGTAAAAACGGAACCCTATTACTAAGACTCCGCTGTCCGTCTGTCCGTCTGTCTGTCACCAGGCTGTATCTCATGAACCGTAATAGCTAGGCAGTTGAAATTTTCACAGATGAGTGTATAGAAGTTTCCGCTACAACAACAAATATTAAAAAGTACGAAACCCTCGGTGGGCGAGTCCGACTCGCACTTGGCCGGTTTTTTCATCATACCAGCTGGTAACGGCTCTCTTATGATTGTTCAAAAACTGATAAGAAAGTATTTTTTTATATTATTTTCATATGTGAAGCAAAGTAATCAAATGCAAATTTTGAGTTGTTTTCTTATGTTTGCTGGTAGAATTGACTTTTAAATGATGATTTTGAATGATAAATATTTAATAACATTCATTTTGAATTGATTTGCTTTGATTTTTGATTTTGTTTGATATTTTACAGTGAGTATTTTCTTTGTGTTGGTGTGGTGAAAAATTTTGTGCTCACTCTGTGGCAAAATTTGTTTAACCCTAGTGCCTTGAAACCCTTGCAACGCTCAAGATTCCATTTTTCGAAGAACTCGCTACGATCATGGTTCAATTTTGGAATATTTCGCTTGCTTGATTAAACAACAACTTTGCCCCCTTGTACCTAAAACAAATAACTATTAAACACGACCTTTTTGTTTGACCTACAAGGTATAGTAACTTCGGAAGAGGGGTAGCAGTTATACACGAAAATAAACAGTTGAAATTAATTATCAAATACACACATGTGACACATTTTTTTTTTTTAAGCCTACTAAGTGTCCCACTGCTGGGCAAAGGCCTCTCCCCTTGATTTCCACGACTCCCGATTTGGTGTTTCCTCCGGCCAGTTATTCAGGAAGCTGTCCAGGTCATCCCGCCATCTCCGTTTGGGCCTGCCCCGTCCACGCCCCTCTACCGGCATCCACTTGGTTGCTAAGCTAGCCCACCTCTCCGGATGCATGCGGTGTCACACATGTCAAAATCAATACATAAAAACAACTTAACATTACCATTAATCTATACAAACAGAAATACAATTTATAAAACCTTAATATCTACTATCAAACATTAGAAAAATCTTAACCTAAACGAGAAACTAACAAATACAAAAACTATTCACAAAATTGCAGTTGAAATGCATAATCAACGTCACATACAATGAATTTCTCTTTAACAGTGCTCGCGGTCAACGAGTAAACTGAAAAAATACGGACAATAATCTCTACCAAATAGGGAATATTACGCGAAACTCTGCAGGGGGCGCCACTACCACAATCTGAGGATCTATCGCAAAACAAGAAAATCGAAATTTCGGTATCTAACATCTCTTTTACTATTAAATCATTTTACGGTTTAGACTCACTTGTTTTAGTCACTCGCGCGACATGTTTCGGAGAGCCTAGGTCTCCTTTCTCAAGCACTAATAGTGCGAGCAGCGTTCACGACGACCGTGTGTTGCGTACTGCCGCTGCCGCGCGCCGCGTCGCTCGCTGCGCGCGCGCCGAGAAAACCGGTTGGGGGAGGTCTTGCGCTATAGTTGTAGGCGGGCACAGTGGTGTGTTTGGGTTTGGGTCTCTTTTACTCTTGCAGATTGGAGCGATAAAGAGGCAGATAGCGAAATTTCGGATTTGCGTTTCTGGGTAAGATCTCTGTAAACAAACCGCCTTGGTGCATCAATGTCATATTTTATTATCTTTGAAAACTTGTCAAAAAACTGTTAAAAGCACATTTATAAGTTACTCTATGGTTTACTAAACGGGGTAGAGCTCTGGTGGCAGGACATTGCAGTAATACCCCCTATTTAGTAAATAGGGGGTCTATTTACTATGTGCAAACGTGGTATGTACTGTCCGCGCGCCAATTCCGTGCATTCGGAGGTCGAGGAAGTGGGAGGTGTGCGCCGCTGAATTTGAATCTGAATCTGTGCACGGAATTCGCGCGCGGACAGTAGGTACGAGACCTATGTATCATGAATTGAGCCACACCACAAATCGTATTGATGCCAGCTCGGCAAATATTGCCATATTTACAATTGCCTTTTATGAGAGTTGGCTTTGGCAGCTCATTGCCCAAATGCCCCGTCATATTGACGTCTCGTGCGTTTTCATTAACTGATACGATACGGCAAACGAAATTGTTTTATCCGTGGATGTCACTCGAAAAATGAAATCTGCTATATTTTTATGTTATGAGCGTTTCTTTTTTTGCCATTTTTTATGTGACCTTTTTTGCAACTTTTGCGTTATCAGGATTTGACGAGCCCTTTTCATCCTTATAGGAGAAAAAAAGTGTCCCAACATTTCCATACATTTTTCAATCTTTCTTTTTGTTACCGCCATACAAAGTATATGGGGAAATGGTAACACAATAGGAAAAAACCTTGGGACATTTTTTTATCCCATTAGGATCGAAAGAGCTCGTGATTCTGAGTAGAAATAACACAAAATTTGCAAAAAAGTTCACATAAAAAATGGCAAAAAAAGAAACGCTCTATTATTTCTACTCATAATAACGAGCTTTTTCGATCTTGAGAGAAAAAAAGTGTCTCGAAATACTAAGTAGGTACCTAAGTAAGTAATAAACATTTTACTGTACGAAACAAGGATAGATAACGAACAATTTGCTTTTTTTTTTTTCATTTCCCATGCACTATCCAGCGTGAGCGGTCTTCAGTCTCAAAGTAAGATCAAAATCGTAACAAATTGCTAAATCAGAATCAGTCTTAGGTAAAGACCCAGAACATCATGGTGTGATAATATAAAGAGTTGGACCGGTATTGCGGACGCTACCACTAAACATCATGGTGTGATAATATAAGGAGTTAGACCGGTATTGCGGACGCTACCACTCAACATCATGGTGTGATAATATAAGGAGTTGGACCGGTATTGCGGACGCTACCACTCTGGGCAGAGTGGCGAAACACAGAGAGGACTTTCGCATGGTGATCGCCGACATCCGTTAGGATATGGAACTCTGAAGAAGAAGAAGAATCAGTCTCATAGCAGTTATTAGAATAGAATAGAATAAAATAGAATAAGATTTTATTCGTAAGCACAAACAAACAAGACAAAATGGTGGTGGTGGTATTAAATGGTGGTTCTCAATATTCATCGTGACAGAATGGAAACACACCGTGCAAGCAATTATCACCAAGGCCGAGTATAAGTCGGGCATCAATATTATGTTAATATCCCCCATCAAACACAATACCGCGCTACAATGGCGCCCCGTAAAAGGCTTCGAATGTGGTTCAACGGCAGACATATATCTAATCAAAGGCGTGTATACATAAGGGAAGGAATGGAAAGATTTCCAAGGTTCTGGTAGGCTTCCGTAGCGCAATTGATTAAGAGTAACGCACGGATTGCGGAGGTTGCGGGTTCAAATCCTGCCGGAAGGGTAGTTTTTGCCATTTTTTCCTTTGATATAAAATTTAGACATATCTGTAACCCTAGTGTCAATTTCATTCAATAGCGTGACATGACGTACGCGTTTGCGTTGTCATTTTCTATGGGATTTTGAGTTTCCAAAACGTCCCGCTTGGCGCGCTGTTCAAAATACCATACAAAAATAGACATTACGCATACGCAAACGTACGTCACGCTATCGAATGTGCACTAGGGGGTTCTGAATAGGTAGAATGGTGTCAGTGTCAAAATTCCGAGCACCGATATTGATGTTGACATTTGCGTCAGAAATACATTCAGCAGCAATGTCGCGCTGCAATACTGATGCAGTAACGCTGGTGTAGCCTCAATCCGAACGGTATCTTAATGGTTACATTCTGAGTCGTCAAACATCATTCATCACTTCTGTTTTTAGGGTTCCGTACCCAAAGGGTAAAAACGGGACCCTATTACTAGGACTCCGCTGTCCGTCTGTCCGTCTGTCTGTCTGTCACCAGGCTGTATCTTATGAACCGTGATAGCTAGACAATTGAAATTTTCACAGATGATGTATTTCTGTTGCCGCTATAACAACAAATACTAAAAAGTACGGAACCCTCGGTGCGCGAGTCCGACTCGCACTTGGCCGGTTTTTTTTTTATACGATGACACAAACAATAGACATACAGAAAAAGAGCATAGTGAGAATAAAGTGTCACGAAATGGCCACAAGTGAATTGAAGACATGCAGGCAAACCAAATAAATTCTACCGGAACTGAACCACAAGCTTACCAAAATATTACTGAAAACACCAAGAAGCCAACTACGTAAAATAGTAGGATTAATAACAGGACATAACACACTAAACAAACACCTACATTATATGGGTAAAACTGATAGCCCCATGTGCAGAGCGTGCATGGAAGAAGAAGAAACAACAAAACATATTCTCCTAGACTGTAAACAGGTAGAAGTGTATAGGAGCAAATACCTAGGTAATCCATGCACACTAAAAGAGGCAACTAGCAACCTGAAGACTTTGCTAGGCTTCGTGGAGGAGCTGGGGTGGTTAGAGTAGCGCTACCTCGTTTCACGCAAAATAGGCACATTGGATGTCGATTTGCGGAAAATGCCCAGCATAACTAACTAACTAACTAATGGCCACATCTCAGCATGTTACTGGCTACTTCCAGCGCTGATCTTCTGATCAGACCATCAAGTGAGAAATAATCACAGAAGGTAACAGACAAAAAGAAACATAAAATAAACCGAAAAAAATTTTACACAGTTTATACAGTTCATGACGACATACAAGTTACATAAAATTTTGATGTATAAAGATCGTAAGGAAAGTGGTTTGCCCTGATTAAGGTCTAGTTTGGGAATTCAAATAGCATTCGCTTTCGTAAACCCGCGCCATCTGCACACAGGCCCAATGCTGCCTTTTTACAAAGGCAGGAGATGAGAGGAGACGTACGCGGGAATCAACCATTAGTTTTGGTTGTAATCCAGCGGAGCGGAGAAGATATGTGGAAAACAACCAATGGTTTATTCCCGCATGTCTTCTCTCATCTCCGCTTCAATGGAAAGGCGGAAAGGCATGGCAAGAATCATTTTCATGGTCTATTTCTTTACATGTCTGTGAGCCTGCCCCAATTTTACGACGATCGGGGGTGGAAATAACTGATTTTATTACTATTTTCTTGCGTTACAATCGTAATTGCTGGGTTTTATTGCTCGACGCGTTTTGAGCTCTCTCTGTGTGTTCTAACCGTGAATATTGGCTTACTTTGTGTTTGGGATACCAATAGTTTAGTTTTGTAGACATACCGCTCAGCAAAAAGCTGTAAAACTTGGATTAACTAAATAGTTGAATGAGTAGTTTCGGAACTTAACATATTTGTTCAGACTCTTTGTAGTCTGAAATTGCTGTGAGATGATGATTCTTTGAATTCAACGTTCGATAGACACGTACAGTCGCCATCAGATATATCGGAGCGGCCAAGGTGCTCACAAATATCTGAAGACGCCTCTATTGTCAAGGCGTTAAGTGCGTGTTCAGATATTTTTGAGCACCTCGGCCGCTCCGATATATCTGATGGCGACTGTACATCACCGCTATTATCTAATAATTTGTAAACCTATCCGTCCCTTGCACTTTTTCATATATTTTATTTTTTATCGTCAATTAAATAGTTTAAAAATATTATTTTGGGTTTTAATAAGTATATTAAGGCTCCGTAATGTACACTACTATACAATATTATTCTGTAAATTGAATCTGATTGATTTAGGTAGTTTATTTAAAATACGGAACCCTCCTATAAATAAGAAATACATTTTCTAGTGGTTACTTACTGATAATGTAACAGCTGGCCATAGAGTAACTTATACTAGAGCGGTACTGTCATATAGTAAATTTTGTAACCCCAGTAAATTCACTGCCATTTGTCGACACACTTTAAAACTAAAAATAAATATTTATAAAAATACAATAAAATATATTTAAATATGGATAAATGATTCATTTATTTGCATTAATTATTTTTATGATTTTGACCCATGTTCTTTCACTGATATGCGTTAAAATTGTTAAATAACAAACGAAACCGTCAATGCCATCTATACGACAGTAAGCCAAAGCTAGTAGCGCCCTCTGAACGAGAATCAAATTTTCTTGATTTTCGAGGCACGTTTTTTCCTTAGACTGTATCCATCTATTACGGAGTTATATCTATCTTTGCAGCTGGCGTTATACGTTTGCATTGTTTCTTATATATTACAATAATCGTACATTGTGCAACATGGGGCGTAAGCTTAGGGCGTAAGTTAAATATTGCAAACGAGAGTATAGTTAAATCGCGACGGCTTGCTGGAGCGATTTATAGACTCGAGTTTGCAATATTATTACGCCCCGAGTTACACACAATGTTTTTCATCACACTTGCGATACAAAAATGAAGTATAAAAACAAAAAACTGTTGATAGTAGAAACTTCATACCTCCCTAGGGGAAGCACTTTTTCTATAGTTCCCGCTAAGCCTGCGTGCAATTCCATATTTACTGAGCGAGTGTGATGAAAAATCCTATTTACAGCATTAAGTAGGGACATTTTAATTGACACGTTCTAGGTAGAATTTTGATACATTAGTACGAATATCAACATTAAAGCAATGCTATATAATATGTAATTCCGATGAAACTGAATAAAATAAGGACTAGATAGCTACCCACTACAAAATGAATTTCATATCATATAAAACATTGACCACAACAAAGGCCGAAACAAAACAATCACCGAAGTGGTCATTAACAGAAAACCTCAAAACAAAATAGATACGGGGCTATTACGTGATTGATTTCAGTGTGTTTTGCTTCATTCGTTTGGGATTGACAGACCACAGCCGAGCTAGCACATGATTGGCGCGAGAGTATCTCGCCGCGACATTACCCGTCCCTCTTTAATTTATACAGTTAGTAAAAGACGGGTAGTCTCTCGCGGCGAGATACTGTCGCGCCAATCATGTGCTCGGCCTACAGGACGCTGGTTCTGTCTTTACAATTTGATACCTACCGTAAAAACATCCATATAGTCAAAAAACCCACCGATGATCCAAAATTCACTAGAATACCTATCATTGTTCAGAAGTGACTATTATTTGAATGTCTTAGGGATGTTGAAATATTTTTATAAATTTATGTATTTTATTTATATTTATTTTTCTTTATTATTTAATTTTATTAATATAAAATACCATTAAATAATTTTACTCACTTGTTTTAGTCACTCGCGTTTTCGATTAAAATACCATTAGTATATATATTAAATTAACAAATATTAAAAACTAATTACAGTAAAACTATGAAAACGGATTATATCGCGTATATTGAATTATTTATAATCGCGTTTTTATCGCGTATATATATATATATATCTTAACTTGAAAAGAATTGTAGTGTATAACTAGCCTTATGAACCGATTTTGCATGTACAACCAGCCTTAAAGTTTGTAGTCTATGATTGTTCATTATTTTAGTATGTAGGTATTTTTGCACTTTGTAATTTTTCCTCAGTCACCCGTTGACCACGAACGCTGTAAAGAGTTCGAAACGTCGGGATGTATTATAAATTCAATATACGCGATATAATCCGTTTTCATAGTTTTATTTCATGAGTAACTATCGCGGTAACCGAAGACAATATTAATTACAGTAATTTAAAATAAAACATATCCCATATCATATGACACTGATGCGCTGCATCAAGGCGGTTGGTTTACAGGTTGCCTACCGCGAAAAGCGAAAATCAACATTTCGTTATCTGCCTCTCTATCGATCGAATAGGCAAGAGTGATAGAGGCAGAAACCGAACTTTCGATTTTCGTGTTTCGCGGCAGGCCCTGTGATTGTGCTAGTGACGTCCTCTACGCAGAGTTTTGCGTAATATTCCCTTCTCTTCTTCAGGCCTTATTCCCATCTCTATTTGGGGTCGGCTCTCCTAATCCTTAGTCTCCAGAGTGGTCTTTTCTGGGTCGTCTCTGCGTCCGTGTTGGAGTTTTTGAGGTCTTTCTTTATGACGGATTTCCATGTAGTTCGAGATCTCCCGCGATGCCCTGGTCTCGGTTCAAGTTCCAGCACTTTTCTTGTCATGTGGTCGGCAGGCCTCCTCATGACATGACCATACCAGCGAAGTCGTGTCTCTTCCAGCTTTTCAGGTATAGGCCTTATTTTGAAGCTGCCACGGATATACCGGTTAGGAACCTTGTCAAGAAGTGTAACTCCTGACGACCACCTCAGCATTTTCATTTCAGTAATATTCCCTATTGATAAGATAATGTCAGTTGAAAGTAAACATGTATCGGAATGACAGACGACAAAGGATGTCACTTGCCACGCTGTTGCGGGGCTAAGATAGCTATATCACCTATCTCTTTTTATCACAGTGTGTTTAAAAGAAACCAAATTTTATTAATGTCAGTACCTACATGCAGAGCCGTGTTGCTATACCTACATATACCTAGGTACTTCGTTTTTTTAAGCATTAAAAAAATGGTAAACTATTATGTTTTTTTTTTGTTAAAAAACGCTAACTACGTGTATTTAATTAATATTGTAGGTACTTAATGTGTTAAAAGCGAAAAGGTTCATTATTTACTGAAACACACGTTTATACCACTTATCGGCTTTTTACGCCAAAATAGTGTTTATCAGGATCCAGGGCCGTATTTCAGTGTTAATTTGTTTTATGCGGCCGCACAATTACGGGGGTTAATTAAGTGCACTCCGCAATCCGGCCCTGGCTTTGTGTATTTTGTTGAATTTTGACTTTAAACTTTCGCAAAATCGTATGTTGAATGCTTGTTTTATTTGATAATCGACTTTAGAATATGGTATGAGAGTAGTTTCTCCGTAAATAGCAAAATATAACGGAACATGAATGGAATATTGTGATAAAATCATTGCTTGAATGCAATAGGGTTATTGACACATGTTGAATTTTATAACTAAATTTAGTTGACTAGATAGAAAATGAGCAATTTATAACAATAAGTTGGAAACTTAAAAAGTAGGTATATGGGAATAATAAAAAAAATACATTTTTTTTTTAAATTCCAAATAGGAAAAAAGTTATGGTACCATTCGATTCCTTCCATTTTATTAAAAAAAATGTACAGCAACAATATACATAAACGCAATATTTCACCGACCAAATCACAATTTCCTTGTTTTCCATACATCGAAACGGCTTCTAAGCAATAGCGACGTTACATGGTGACGTCACGATGTATTGCCATTTTGTTGGGAGCGTTTCGTCAGTAAAGTGCGGGTGCCAGACTGACCATCATTTGCGACTTTTGTATTGATTTAATACAATGGGTCCCATACAGACATTTGATCCTTAAAACAAACCGACTGATCCACTGATATCTTTGAATGCAGTATTGTTTATTTTCAAAAATAAAATAATATTACCTTTAAGCAAAATAAGCTTAATTAAGGTTTTAAGGTACTTTTCCTACAGGGCCCATTCATTATTTCCACACTGTATATAAATGTAAAAATGGACGCAGTGAAGTTAAATAAAAGTTTGTAAAAAGCACAGATTTAATATATATACGCTAGATGACGTAAATACCACGATTTGTATTGAAACCAAGCGTGCCGACTTTTTCATACAAAATTTACGCATAATAGTATTTTAAACCTACTTATCTGTGATAAGAAATATGTTCTTGCCTTTGGTTGCTCGCAATTTTTGGGCTGTTCCAGTTAGTTATTATGCAACGAAGCATTTTTTAAGTTTTCACGGACGTCCGGCTGCAACAACCGGCCGCGTGGACTGTAAAGAGCGACGGTCAACCTAGACGCTTGGTCGGGGTTCGGACACGCGAAGTAGATGCATTTGCGTCTCCTATGGTATATTTTAAAATGCACTTATTAAAAACTAACGACACAAGCTATGTATACTAAGAATCATACTTATGATAAGATATAGGATATAATATTGTTTTTCTTTATGTTATTCTCGAACTCCCCATCGGCACACAAACCTCCATAAGGTTTTGCCTACGATGGGTCTTGTAATAATCTAACAAACTGTAATTTGTTTCCTTATTCAATAAATTAAAAAAAAAAAAAAAAAAAAACTGTTGTAAAGATAATATATTGCGGGTCAAAACAACGTAATGCATCTCTTTAATTTTAAGGTAAGTAATACCTTTATCAAACCTTCACAATAGAGCCTGTGAACAATGGAGTTTACGGACAATTTGTTAAATTGGCGTCGTCATGTTAAGATCTGAGGCACAGACATATTTCGTCTGAGTAGACATCTCATCATTGGGGCACAGACTAGGTACAGAAGATTCGCTCCCTAACAAAACGCGACTACTACGCGCAAGGCGGCGCAAGCGCGTGCAGGCGTCCGTTCCATAGCGGTGTGCGGCGAGTACTATGGCAAAACCTCAAAATTGAGGCGGCCGCAGGTACTTGTAGCGACGCGACGAAATCGCGGAGTGAGATACGCCTGATTGGGGGTCTTTTATTATATGCATTCCGGAACGTACAAAGTCCTTCAGATAACTAGTTTGAGCAGTAATAATCTTGATAGAATCGATGGTGGATCTGACGTCTAACCTTCAATTCGGAGGTCGCGGGTTCCAATCCTGGCCTCGTAACAACGAGCTTTTTCCAACTTATGTACGGAATCATCATCTTCCTCGCGTTATCCCGGCATTTTGCCACTGCTCATGGGAGCCTGGGGTCCGCTTGGCAACTAATCCCAAGATTTGGCGTAGGCACTATTAGTTTTTACGAAAGCGACTGCCACCTGACCTGCCAACCCAGAGGGTAAACTAGACCTTATTGAGATTAACTAGACCTTAACGAGATTTCCAATGGATCGAAATCTCGTTATCTAACATCTCTGTCACTCTTGCATATTTGAGCGATAAAGAGGCAGATAGCGAAATTTCGGATTCGCGTTTCCCAGTAGGTTCTCTGCAAACAAACCGCCTTGTCATATCTTATTATCTCTGAAAACTTGTCAAAAAACTGTTAAAGGCACATGCAGTATGTATAAGTTACTCTATGGTTTAAAACGGGCTACTGCTGCACTCTGCGGTGTCAGCATGGTTGCATTTTTATCACCTGTCACTATTCCTGTCACTTTCGCACTTACATACTTGTGACGTGACAGGCATGGTGACAGGCGATAAAAATGCTACCATGCTAAGCCCGCTGGTGGCAAAACATCTCAGTAATACCCCCTATTGTTATTTCGGCTAGGTCCTCTGTTCGGATATATGTCTGTGCTCCAACGTTAATAACAGCAAAACGCGTCGTCACGCCCATTTTTCAGGCCTACCGTGAGCTGCAGAGTGATGGTTGGATTAACGAGTGTGTGCTAAGGCTGACAAAACGGTACACGCATTTTGAGGAACTCGGCGGATTGCTTCTTTTTAGGAGTCCGTACCTTATAAGGAAAAAAACAGCCAAGTGCGAGTCGGACTCGCCCACCGAGGGTTCCGTACTATTTAGTATTTGTTGTTATAGCGGCAACAGAAATATATCATCTGTGAAAATTTCAACTAGCTATCACGGTTCGTGAGATACAGCCTGGTGACAGACAGACGGACAGAGGAGTCTTTAGTAATAGGGTCCCGTTTTTACCCTTTGGGTACGGAACCCCAAAAAAATAAACCTACTGATGGTTTATGCCAGACCGGTCCTGGTTCAGGCCAAGGTTTTTGACACTTCGTTTTCTATGACAGGTCATCGATCAAGTCATGCTTTCTATCATAGACATAGTATATTTAAGTAGTTATAGACATGAAACCGAGCGACCAGGGGTAAGAGAAAGACAATATTCATGTATTGACAGTTTTATGTATGGCAGCATAATCCTTTTTCTCTTTCACTCTTATAAATTTCGGTATTTCGCCATCTCCTCCATGAAAAAATGCCCGGTCGGTGATAAAGACAAAGCATGGCACTATTTTCTCTATCAAAGAGTGTCAGTTCTATAGAAAATTTTATGGTGGGACGTCTCTGCCCGGACCCAGTCGGTTCTATAGTGTGATTCATCCTTAACGCTGCTGAAGTCTTTATCCGAATGCCACCTGGTGACCTATTTATTTATTTAATCTTTATTGCACAAAAGAAAATACAAATGTACAAAAGGCGGACTTAATGCTACAAGGCATTCTCTACCAGTCAACCTTCGGGCAACGCAGATAACTTGTAGGCGGTGCACCATCACGTAGATCACCTATGATTTGATTATGGAATTTTGTTTTGAATTTAAAATTCTGCTTTAAATACACATAGGTACATTCAGAGAATTAAAGTTATTATACGTATTGAGTATAATGAATAATTTATATTCGCCCAAAGATCACAAAGTAAAAATCATTTGAGCGAGTGCTCATCACGCCTCATGAAGTAATTGTGCATAATGATTATGCGCATAATTAATGTGCGTAATCTGCGCGCGTAATTATTGCTTTGAGCAACATTATTGGATTAAATCCGACCGAATGGTTAGAACCTTCACGCCAACCCTCACGACCTTCCATGTTTTGTGTCAGAAATAATAATAACGGGCCAAGTGCTCGCATAATAGTAATTAAAACTAAGTCGCATAATAGTAATTAAAAATAAAATTATACATAATTATTATTATAGTGTAAAACTACGAGTATTGATTTGCAGATATATTTGCAGTTTGCAGTCGGTTGTGAACTGACTGCGGGTCTAATTGTGTATGTTATAAAACTTATAAACATACGAGTGCTGACTCGGGATACGAGTGCTGACTCGGGGCACGAGTACTTATGTAGCAAAATATTTTAGGACTAAAATTTTTTTTTATAGTAATAGAGGATATTCAATGAGCACATGTTTCTATATAAGTACTATACTTACTATACTCTTTGGCCACGAGTTAGCACACGTCACACGTATGGCTATACTCTTTGGCCACGAGTTAGCACACGTCACACGTATGACTATAAGGACCTAAGTCGTGGTTTCTTTTTTTTATTTGCGAATTACACTTGAAAAAAAGTTAGAAAAACAGAATATACTGCAGATTTATAATAATAAATATAAGTAAGTTTATAGGAATACTAGTCGCGTGCAGGGTGTAGGCATTCCTTGGGTAGATGTTCGAAAGAATATCAACGCAGGGACTTAATATCGGTAATACTATCAATTGTCTTAGTTTCAATTACTAATATTAATTAACTGGTAAGTTTTATTGATATCCTACTTAAGAAGATATTTTAAGTACCATACTTAATTTTTTAAGATTATCTGCCCTGTCAGTAGAGACGGTCAAGGAATTGTATTTCAGTACCATTTCTCGCACCTTGTCGCAGTGACAACAGTATGACGTTCCTAATATAGTTACTATAGTAAAAGGTACGGAAATTAAATTCATTGATTATCTACTTTAAGTAAGAAATTGAGACTGGCGGTGTTTGTAAGTGATTTTACGCGGTTATCACGCTGATGTAAAACAGCACGCCGCTCATGTGTGTGAGCGAGACAACGCTGTGCAATTAAATAGCGCGAACCGGAGCGGTGTGCCACCGGCCACCGCGGCAACGGCAACCAATGTGAACACCACCTTAGAGCTTTCATTGCTTTTGGGTGACAATGACAAATCAAAAGTGCATATCAAGAAATCTGAAAGAGTGAATTTATCTCTTTAAATGACAGTTTGCGATAGTGGTCCCTGGGTCGGTTGTGTCGTTATGATTAACCAGTGGTGAATATCATCCATAATTAGGCAAAGACCAATGAAAACGAAACACGTTTTAAGTATGAAAACTTCAGTACCAATCGACCCATTTTCATTGTTCTCAAGTGTAGTAGTGTAGTGTGATAGAACACTTAGTTTTAATTACTATTACAGCTTATAGCACTTAGTCTCGCACACAAACGTTTCCGTACCATTACTACCATTACGCAAAAAACGGCAAAAAAATCATGTTCGTTGTATGGGCCCCACTTAAATTTATTTTATTCGGTTTTTAGTATTTGTTGTTATAGCGGTGACAGAAATACGTCATATGTGTAAATTGCAACTGTCTAGCTATCACAGTTCATGAGATACAGCCTGATACAGACGGACGGACAGAAGAGTTTTAGTAATAGGGTTTTTACCCTTTGGGTACAGTACCCTAAAAAAAGAACCAATTTCACAAAACAGCATACTAGATACTGTCCACTTGATTCTTCTTCTTCGCGCTAGACCTAGGGCCCGTTTATCAAAAGCTTTTAGCTTGTAATACAAGTGAGTCCCTTTCTAGCGAAAGCTGTCAAAACGGTTTTTGGGCACGCATCAAAGGGAATCACCGGGTGGTTGCGTTGACAGGCGATGCCGAGGGGATCTCGCCGATGATACTATCAACGATCATCGCCGATAGTGTAGAGGAGGTATATTTAGCTTGTACAAAATATTACACTGCTAGAAACTTCAACTTTAACAAAATATTATGAAGCTCGCAAAAAGGCAACCAAACCAGGATATAACTTACTCTCAAGCATTAATCCAACAACAGCGGCAGTTTTTGTGTTGTTTTAAACTCGGCTCGCTTTGCATATGGCGGCGGTAAATTCTCATACGCGCGTGTTGTTTCTGTAGGTTAGCGAGCTGAGCGAGTCGGGCGCGGACGACGTAATAGTAGATTGTGTCACAAGAGAGCAAAATGACTTATTTACGGCGAGGGCGTACAATTGAATCCTAAACGAAGCGAAGGATTCTATAATAGAATCCCGGGAGTAGCGAGGGATTCTAAAGTAGAATCCTGAGCGTAGTGAGGTATTCAAGTGTGTTACGCCCAAGATGGAAATAATTTTGTTACTATGTGACACATATAACTTTTCACATCACCTATGAGGTAATTATAATGTTTAAAAATATTATTTAAGCTAAAAATATAATGCGCAAAAAAAAAAAATATTGTCCTAGAACATAAAAGTGTTACTTTGATCCCTCCTAGCAGGGAAGAAAAGTGCCACTTTTCATCCCTCCTAGCAGGGAAGAAAACGCCCTTTTTCGAATTGGTGATGTGAAATAGTAGATTGTTAACCAAGGGATGAAAGGCACCCGTGAGAGCGCCAATATTACGGTTCGAATCAGAATGGGTGCTTTTCACCCGAGTTAAACAGTACTTTTCATTTCGAAAAAGGCAAATAATAATTAAATAATTTGTGACTATCTTACACAAATCGATCTAGTCCCACAGTAGGGTTAAGGCGGAAACAGTAGCTCAGCTCGAACAGTGGCTCAGTCGCTCAAATATCGCCTCTCTCGTGTTGAAATTAGGTTGAGTGAGCCACTGTTCCCTCTTTGACCCTAAGCTCAATAAGGCGTGTGTTTTATGTACTTGGCAACGATATATATAATAAACAGGTTTTACATTACACCTGAACATTCGACTCGCCTTTTATAAGCCAACGGAACACGCAACAGTTTGCATAACCGCTTTATACCGGTATTATCCGCTAAGAACCGGTATTTACCGGACTCCCTTGTTTTGTACGTTTCGTTTCGCCTGTAATTTTGTTAACTTGACATGTATATGTTTGTTTGTAATTTTTATGTATATTTTTGCTGTAAACCGTATAGCTTAAAATTAGCTGAATAAGTAAATGGAAAATATTTAAAAAAACTGGCCAAGTACGAGTCGGGCTCGCGCACGAAGGGTTCCGTACCATTACGCAAAAGACAACAAAAAATCACGTTTGTTATATGGGAGCCCAACTTAAATATTTATTTTATTCTGTATTTGTATTTGTTGTTATAGCGCTGCGGCAACAGAAATACATCATCTGTGAAAACTTCACAACTGTCTAGCTATTAAGGTTTATGAGATACAGCCTGGTGACAGGCAGATGGGCAGACAGACAGACAGACAGACACAGACGGGCAGTGGAGTCTTAGTGATAGGGTCCCGTTTTTACCCTATGGGTACAGAACCCTAATTAATTAACATTCAAAAATAAGACCTCGTACCTATTTCAGATTTAATAATACCGATATTGTACTTTGCATTAGTGGGAAGGCCCCAGACTAGATGGACCGACGATCTGGTTAAAGTTGCGGAAAACCGTTGGTTGAGAGCAGCGAATGACCGTTCGTTGTGGAGATCCTTGGGGGAGGCCTTTGTCCAGCAGTAGACGTCATTCGGCTGAGATGATGATGATGAATACCAATATTATTGAAGAAAACTGCATTTGCTACACTAAACCCAGTAATTAGTACATTGACTAACAAGCTTGCACAAAATAAAACAAGGACAATAAATGGACAAAGTTTCAAACAACGGGGTGGCAACGTTTCCATTGTAGGTCAGTTCACTGACCGACGATAGACCTTATACAATTGTAACAAAGTTCATAATAGGTCAGATAAAGTTTTTATGTGGTGTTAAAGTGAACCGCGGAGAAGTTAAGTTAGGGTTTAAAATTTGAAGTTAGAGTTCAATTCAACACTAGCTTAGACATTTAACAGACCACCTGAATTAGCTATGAATCTGTAATTTTGACTTATGTATTTGTAAAGGGATAAAACATAATTGAACTAAATCAGGCCTGTAAACATAATGAATAAGGGGGTAAGTCTTGTTAGTTGAGTCAGCTCATATACGTTCCTGCTTTAACTCGCTAACTAGGTGAATTCCGATTGTAATAACAGCTTCATCATCATCATGTCAGCCGATAGACGTCCACTGCTGGACATAGGCCTCCCCCAAGGCTCGCCACTCCGTCCGATCCTGTGCCGCTCGCAACCACCGAATTCCCGCGACCTTCACCAGGTCGTCGCTCCATCTCGTTGGAGGCCTACCGGCAGTTCGTCAGTTCCGGTACCCTATTAGCTTATTAAATGAAAATTAAAAAGCTTTTATTTACAAGATATCTATAGTAAACTTAATATTAGGTACATTACAAAACTAATTCATTATAAAATAAATTTTAAATTTTAAAGTAAAACTAAATTAAAAATTTGATCTTGATTTGTTATGGATATAATCTGTCAGTGTGAAAAGTGAATGTTTTTCTACCAGAAACGCCTCCTTTAACACTGACAGATCATATCCATAACAAATCCAGATCAATTTCATAACCTCAAAAAAATAACGTTCAATCAGAGCTCCCCTCCCGGTCTTCAGATACCTAAAAATCCCGTATAACAGTGGACACAAACACCAACTTTATTCGAATTATGATTTATGCCCTCGTAAATAATAAGTATCGACTAACTTTAAGAACGGGACGGAAACAAAACGGGAGCCGTGATCCTTTATTATTTATAGTTTAAAGGGGGTTTTAAATCCTTTGATATTTATGTACGGGGGTGTAAGGCCCGAGAATTCGGTCCGATATTGGATGTAGGATCCTACATCCGCGTAGTCAGGCCGCGGGGGCGCGTCCGGGTGCCGTCTTTAGCGGTCACGCACACTACAACAAGCAATATGCCTACACATACGCACACAAACAAATATTATTGGTCCGACAGCGGACGGGGGGCTCCGACATGGCTGAATTTATCGGAAGCGTTTTCCGATATCGAATGTCTGAAGGCGCCTATGAGAAAAATAGCTGCAGGAGAGTGCCATTGGCATTAAGTCCGACTTTTTTGCGTTATTTATATCGTTTTTAGTAATAGTGATTTATTAAATGCATAATAAGGCTCAAGGTCACGCAAAGGGCAATGGAGAGAGCTATGCTCGGGGTTTCTCTGCGTGATAGAGTCAGAAATGATGATATCCGCAGTAGAACTGGGGTCACCGACAAAGCTCGCAGAATTGCAAACCTTAAGTGGCAGTGGGCGGGGCACATTGCTCGCAGAACTGATGGCCGGTGGGGCCGGAAGGTTCTGGAGTGGCGTCCGCGTACCGGAAGACGAACTGCCGGCAGGCCTCCAACGAGATGGAGCGACGACCTGGTGAAGGTCGCGGGATTTCGGTGGTTGCGAGCGGCACAGGATCGGTCGGAGTGGCGAACCTTGGGGGAGGCCTATGTCCAGCAGTGGACGTCTATCGGCTGACATGATGATGATGATGATGAGATGCATTGATAAATACAGAGAAACACATAATTATATATATCTTACATTTTACTTCCTTCCGATATCGGATCGGACCATATGAAAACGCTCTTAGGCCCGAGAAAGTACTTATGTACTTTTACGCTGAATTTTGTGTTAGTTGGCATATCAGAATACATCTCGGAATACATTCATATACTACATCTTACATAAATAGTTACCAAACATTCATACTAAATAATATAATGTACGTCCATCTATATTTCCATGACCCATTAAATAAGTATTTTATTATTTTACGATAACGTTGTCAGATTCGTATGAAAATTCACAATTAAGAGTCCGCAGCAAGCTCGGTGTCCATACAAAAGTAGTTATTCTCTCATTTTAAAACGAGTAGCTAGATTGCTCTGAAACTTAATTAACTTTCAATAGGATAAGTAAGTATGTAAATATTCTTTATTGCACCAAAATTATACATTTTACATACATGTACAACTACAAAGAAATTAAGATAAGGTATCTTTGCCTGTTATTAGTTTATGTAGCTTCAGATACCATAAACAAAATACAGCGAATTGAAGTTTTTCATACAATACTTGGTTCTGCTCTATTTCGTTCGTTTTATAAACTGGAGCTATATAAACTAATTACGGACATGTCATTGTATGTCCAAAGTTACATGACAATCCAACGTAGTTTTAAAATAAAATGAGAACGAAACTCCGTTTGTGGAAAGGTGAAATTCGGCCGAGCTTGCTGCGGACTCTTAACCTGTTGTGATGATAAGGATCCTAACCTAATTTTAGTAATTTCTTTGTATTTTTTTCGAGAATGTTTTTTTTTTTGGCGGCACTAAGGAGCTTTGAACCCACGATCTGTGATTACAAACAAACGAAAGCTTAACTAACCTTAGTTTAACCTTTTAACTCTATTCGTGTAGCTAATTATCTGTTAGTAACTGTACAAACAGCAACACTTCACTGTCCAACGGTGGACTTTATGCCTTTCGTTATAAGGTTTACGAACTATTAGTTAACAGTGTGGGCGATGTTACGAGCTCTAAAACTTCCCTTGACTACTGAAAGCATTATTAGAGGCCGATAAGTGAAAATGCTGATGGTTTTCTGACGAGGGCATAGCATGACTACAAATAGTGGTCAGACAGACTAAATCGGTTAGTTCACAGCTTATACGGCTGTTAAGTAAAATAAAGTTGGTCTTATATTCATATTATATTCATATTCATTTTATTTGGTAATATTTAATTACATGTCAACCTTAATATAAAATATATTACAAATAGCATTATTATTATTAGAGCGTCTTACACTATGTATTAGAGAATAACTCCCTATGGTCGTAAAACGCCTGCTCGAGAAGCCATTTTTTGAGCTTAGTCTTTAGTATTTAAATATAGGCGCACTTGGTGCAGCAGTAATGTCAGCCAGTAGGTGGTTGAGCACCTTACGACCCATGACGTTCGTAAGTTTTCTCGATTTTGCGAGTTTATGTGAGACAAGGGGCAACTTTCCAGAGCGAGCGCTGCGGGTCGCGTACCTGCGCGTAGCCACATCATTGATCACGGGTGTCGCATTTACCTCTTCTCGCGTAGTCACTGCCATTTGCAGGATTAAAAGTGAAGGCAATGTTAAAATACCTAATGATTTAAAGTGGGGTTTCGCCGAGTCCGTTTGGGGTACGCGCGCTATGGCTCTTATTGCGCGTTTTTGGAGTCGAAATACCCTCTCCCAACCGGCTGCCGTTGCCCACAAGTCGACTCCATATTGGAGGTGCGCATGCACGGTCGCGAAGTAGAAAGATCGAACGATTTCCCTTAAGAAAAAATATATTGACCGGGATATAGACCGTGATTACCTTTTATATTATTTATGAGCTCCTCGTCACCCGTTGAGTCACCCGTGAACATGATGCATGTAACTGCGTCGAAATATTGGGAGCTCATAAATAATACAAAAGGTAATCACGGTCTATATCCCGGTCAATATAAGTCTAGTGAAACTAACCGTGAATCATTCAAAACTAAAAATAGAGTTGTATTGAATAATCCTTTTCATTTCTCATGCTCTGAAAGAGGGTCATTGTTGTTCTAAAAAGTGTGCAGAAAGTGATACGTTTCTTCACTAGAGCATTTTACTTTCTAAGTACGATTTTTTTTTATGATAATTAATTAAAATTTGGTTTTAAATGGATTTGTTAGACACTTTCCATTCTTATATTTAACTCCCCATTCCATAAATATAATATTGCGGTGCGATAAGAAAGAAGAGAAGCTGTCCATGTTTGGGGGTATTATTGACCGATATTGTAACTGGCTTGGCACCGACTTCAAAAATATCAGTTGCTAGCGCATATACAACGGATGAGATTTTATTTTATCCTCTTTGCAGTCGGTTTTTAGGGTTCCGTACCCAAAGGGTAAAAACGGGACCCTATTACTAAGACTCCGCTGTCCGTCTGTCCGTCCGTCTGTCCGTCTGTCTGTCTGTCACCAGGCTGTATCTCGTGATCTGTGATAGCTAGACAGCTGAAATTTTCACAGATGATGTATTTCGGTTGCCGCTAAAACAACAAATACTAAAAACAGAATAAAATAGAGATTTAAGTGGGGCTTCCATACAACAAACATGATTTTTGACCGTAGTTAAGCAACGTCGGGCGGGGTCATTACTTGGATGGATGACCGTTTTTATAGTTAATGGTACGGAACCCTTCGTGTGTGAGTCCGACTCGCACTTGGCCGGTTTTTTCTTCTAGATATCGTTAACATAATTATTGACTACTCTTGAAATGCTACGAATATGAACTAACAGTTGTGAGCTACGGGAAACAAGTCATCGGGGAGTTATCAGACACTAACTACGTGTCTTGAACACGATTTACACGAATGTAACAACTACGACAGACTACCCACATTTTAAGTAATAATTTCCGATTGATTTCATTTTTATTCAATTTTGCGGGTACAGCAACATTGCCAGAATCAGATATAAAACGCGGCCCTTCTACGGAGCAGTCAGTCATCACCGTCGATTGAAACTGTCAACACTAGTAAATTGCTGTGGAAAACTTGTCCTATTATTTGAAGTTAGAATAAAATCAAGTGCTAAATTATAAAGTTGTTTTGTGGTATAATATCAAGGTACTCTCTTCCGAGACTCGCCAACCACGTGACTGACAAAACCCTACGTCATCGTGCTGTTAACAGGTTCACGATGACGTATATTATTATACCATGTGTTTATCCCTCTGGAGGTTACATGAACGAAATTAATATCATATACAAAGGAAAGAAATATCAAGGCCTCCAGTGCCCAGGGCACACAAATTATATTATTTTCATAAGAAAGTAATTTAATTTTATCTAGACTATTTACGTGATTCAGGGTTCGGGTTTGGAATACCAAATATCGTTTCGAAGAGCTTTTATTAACTTTTAGTTTGTGGAGTAAGTATCTTAATAGTGAACTAGCCGCCGCTATACAATCGAAGTAACGCTCTCATTATACCGTAAAATGGGGTGAGTAGGATTCGCGGGGAGAGAAGGTTTGAAAGGGGGTGAGATGGGTTTTTTAGGGCTACTGCTACAAAAATAATGAATTCCAGTTTAAAATGGAGCTATAGTAATACTCATAATAAAAAAAAACGAACCAACAATCTTCCAAAATCACCTTTGTATGAAAACCCGTCTCACCCCAATTACGAGGGACTAAGGGGTGAGGTGGTTTTTCCTGTTTATCGTCAAAGTTATGAAATGGAACTACCCAAAATAAAATACAAACTAAAATACAATCGTCTGGTCCGGAACACTTATTATATACACCATTCAGTTTGCATATGTAAAAATAAAATGTTATCGAGGTGGTTTGAATATCAGTTTTGCTCCTACTCACCCCATTTTACGGTAATCTAAATTTTCAAATAATATACAATTTAAACATGAACATTCAGGTAATATATTTTTCTACTCCAGCACTCTTATTTGTAGATTAAATGACTGCCAGTGAAATCGAAATAGAAATAGAATAGAATAGAAATAATTTATTCGTTAGCACAAACACAAAAATAATAGTATTTTATACAATCGTGATATAATAGAGAGCTTTTCAGTCGAGTACCGTGTTTAAGCAACGAAGCTTGCTGAGTTGCTTATGTTAAGGTACGAGATTGAAAAGCTTGATTATATCACTATTGTATACAATACTTTTTCTACGAGACAAAAAAATAATACTTTCAACTAGTAGAATCATATACTTAGGTAAACAAACCAAAAGTATACAGCTAAGATACGCGAGCTGCCGCAGCCCGCGATACCTTCATACTCGGACGCGCCCCAGCCGCCGGGCCCGGCGCCCCCGGCGGGTTGGTCAACTACACCTCCTCGTAACTCATGAGGCCCTGGTACCTGTTCCGCGCTAAATTCAATTTTAAGACAGTTTTTTTTCTCGATTTTGGCCACCGTAGCCTATGGAGACTAACAAGTAACGCTAAGCGGTTTTCGTAGGATATGGATGTTGCTATACGAAGGGTGTCACATGCGCGTTTATGACTTATGAAGCAATTGTTGGCCAACCAATCACAAAGCAGATGCGACGCAGCAGCGTGTTTAAGTAGGCTAATTTGCATTGAATCGAGTCTCCTTAAACAAGAAATATTTTACTGAAATGTATAAACTTCTATTTTCAAAATTTTTATACTTGACAACCGTATCGATAAAATTCTTATGCTTAAGTCGGAAGTGCCATAGACTATCCAACGTTGAAAAGAGTAAGGTTGTAGTGTTGCATATGAAGTCGTAATACACAGATTATACTCGACGAGTAGAAAAAAAATTATACAAAACAGAGAAACATAGAAAGAAAAAGTGCCACGAAATGGTCTCACCTCAGCATGTTGCTGGCGACTTCCAGCGCTGATCTTCCGGTGAGACCATCCGGGCGACGTCATTATGACGTCGTTACGTCATTATTGCGTCATTATGACGTCGCTGACGTTACTTTGCTACCCGTACATTGAAGAGTAAGGTTCCGTTCGGATTTAGGTTACACCAGTATTAGAGCTGCAGTATTGCAGCGAGACATTCAGGACGCAGGGTGTAACCTTAAAGGGTGAGTTTTTTTTGACGATTTTTCTCATTAGACGTCCTATTTCCCAAAGGATGCGACGCTCGTGCAACTCGTATTATAGTAAAATTAAAAATAATTGTTGAAAACAATTTTGATTTTTACCATTTCATAAAGAATAACGTTTGGGGATACGGTTAGAAGAAATAGGTACTTTGGTTCGCAGAGGTAATTGCCTGTTTGTCAAAGTTGTTACCTATTTTTTTGGTACATTAGCATAAACTTGTTAGTGCCGGCTTTTTTGTCGTGAAAGAATATAAGTACTTATTATTCCTTCATTTTTGCGTCTCACTTGTCTTACGAGGCGAAGAAATGGACACTTTAGAAAGTGAAATTATATTTTATTAAATTTGAGGAAAAAGTATGCATGATTGAGCAAGATTCAAGCTCCTAATTTTCTGGCACCAGTCGCATAAAGCAAAAAAAATAGACATATATTATGTAGGTATCTATTACTTATTATTTTTCTTCTTCTTCTTCCTCCTGGCCATTATTATTCCCAATTATTATTATTTATTTATCAAAAAATTGGCCTTCTTGTCTAAAGCGTAAACAATTGTGTCATTAATTTTGGCACTGACATTATACATTCACGAAAATCTCAAAAAACCCACATGTTTAGGGGTCCTAAAATATCTCACAGGCACAGGTGCGACCCGGATATTGGGAGCATGATGGATGGGTCGGATGACAAATGACCGGGTTTTTCATCCGGTGATTAACTGTCTACAAACGGTGGAATGTTAATTTTGTTTGGTTTTTGAATCGGATTTGGATTTGGGTATCAGGTTTAGGTTAATTTTACTAACTTTATAGATAAATATTTTTGTTCTAATTTTCATTATTAGATCAAATAATTGGTTCGGCCGGAGTACGTCAGTTTCGGAGTACGTCACTTTCTGAGTATGTCACTTTCTGAGTAGGTCACTTTCGGAGTACGTCACTTTTTTAGTACCATCGCCCACACTGTTAACTGTGCGTCCTAAAAAAGTGACGTACTCCGAAAGTGACTTACTCAGAAAGTGACATTATCAGAAACTGGCGTACTCCGAAAGTGACAAACATGGACAAACTCAGAGTGACGTACTCCGAAAGTGACGTACTCTGAAAGTGACATACTCCGAAAGTGACGTACTCCGCCCGAACCGTTCTTACATTTTGCCCCCTTCGATCTGAAGCATGACAAAACGTGAAGCATGCCAAACTCCACTTTGTACTATGCTTATAAAGTCAAGTCAGTTAACAAAGTGCGTTCTTTGTTCGAGCGTCAGTCGCCTCCATATTAAGCCGGGATGCAGAAAATTGAGCGACGCTCCTTTTCCGCCTTTACAACGCTTTATTTATAACGCCGACAAATGTTTGTTCTGTAGATAGGTATAGTTGTTGTTATCCCGTTCTGTTACTTTTTTTTATATATGCGTTAGCAGTTGGTGGCAACTTCATTGGTTCATGTATTAATTAATATTACTACCTCTAAGAATTATTGTACCGTTTGTGCTCAAATAAACATTAAAACAAGAGACATATTCCAATTTTATAAATATTATACCAAACTTCCACATTTTAGGGCTAATTTATATTTTGATGTCGACTTTTTTTGTCGTTAGATTTAAATAAAAAAAAATGGTGCAAAAAGCTTCTCATTCTGGGTGATTTAATTACGATATCACAATTACTCTCGATAAAAATGTATGCAGTTTTTCGTCGAGTAACGAAAACACATTACTTTTTCGAAACTCAGTGGAAGATTTTTTATGACATGCGATGAAATAACGCTCTTGCCTCTTAAACTAGATACATTGTACAGAATTGGGCACTCTATCTGCACCAAATTTTACCGAATTCTGACGAAAAAAACAACAAAAAGACAATTTGGACCAAATATCATATTCGTGTCACGAATAAAATAAGCCTCCTTTTCAGCGCGAAATGGTTTAATATTGATTAATTTTTCCTGAGAAAATGTCTCGGTGAAAGTAAAACAGTCTATGGACGGAAATAGTAGATTGTTAGCCTAGGAATAGAAGTCACTTATTTAGGTAGTTTTTGGATTTTTTTGTTATACCTTTTTTTAAACTTTCATACCTATGTGGTGGTTAAATCGTGGGTTCAATCTCGGTTCTGCTGTATAGAACTGATTTTTTTTAATGACAACTTATGGCTAAAAATTCGTTCAGGATTCTTATTATACCCAGATAAAATAAAATAAAACTATAAATAAATATGATATATTGAACAACTTTGACAGTCACTGTCAATTTGGTGCTGACTGTAGCAATATAAAATAAAGACTTTAATTACTACGTGTGAATGCGAAATCCTGACTAATTTGGGTAGTAATTAAAAATACGAAATATCCTTAATTGGGGGTATTACTTTAACATGAGAGAACATGTGTGCAGAAGAGCTTTTTGTGTATGGTGCAAGTAACAAACGATAGTGTAGTCAAATGCAATGCGAGATAAATAAGCGCGGGATGAGGGCCTATATAATTATGTTCATCAGTAGGCCGAACACATGATTGACGAGACAGTATCAGAATCTGGCCGTGAGATAGACTACCCGTCTTTTGCTAACTGACTGGGGACGGGTAGTCTATGCCGCGGCGAGATACTCTCGCGCCAATCATGTGCTAGCCCGGCTGTTGGCGACAAAAGACTTAATTAATGACAATATTATAGTATGGGAATGTTAATGTCACTTGCAACCAAAACATATTGGTCAGTCAGGGCAACTGCGCTTAGGTACCAAAGTGATAGCATTTCTCCCAGGAAGGAAAGAGAAGGGGACGAGAACGGGACGTAAAAGAAAACTGTCCAGTTGTAGCACAGATACGCGATGTATGGAAGAAAAGAGGGAGGCCAGGAGCGGTATTCGACATGCGTTAAGTGACGTTTCGTGTTGAACTTCAGTTGAATGGAAGAAATCGTGTGTTGTCGAATAGGTAAATTTGACATTAGCAATCCACAGTTAGGTGACAACGAAACCAAACCGAACCACGCAGAGTTCAGAGCCATTTTAAACCGTATAGTAGTAAGAAAACAAAGTTGATTTTTGTTGCATAATTTTTTCAATGAATGAGTTTTGGTTGTACCAAATGATACTTTCCACAGTTGATGAACAAATGATTCATTCCACTGTTGAACTGATGTTGAAGCCGAAACTGACAGTTGTGCATCTCGAATAGGGCCCCTGAAATCTACTCGATCAATCTTATTGTCACATTGCGTATGTTCTGTACCTTACGGGCGCACGCGGTAGGCCACTTCTACAGGATCCTACCTTCCAGTGTTGGCCGAAACGTTAATGCAACTAACCATTGAACCGTGAACCACCATACCACCATTAACCATTGAATTTAACAAATTGAACCGTGTACTGTAATCGTCCGTTACGGTTTACGGTTCAATATGTAGTGGTTAAAATTAACGTTCGGCCAACACTGCTACCTTCTATGAGGAAGTTACTCTGCTACGCATTTTTGGTCCGCTTCAGCTCCCAACTTGCACTTAACTAGGCTTATTTGCGTGAATTTATTACATACAATTTGTAACACAATTAATTGTGAAAATCGTTTTAGGTTGTAATTAGTGCTTGCTTGCGTGTTACAATCATAATAATTACTTGTAAGTCTAGGGTTCTTAGTAGGTATTTACTATTTAGCTATTTATTTTAGTCTGATTATGTACCTAAACACCAGCTATTTGATGAACAAGGGTGGAAAGTAACTGAAGTTAAACGAGTGAGAATGCGAATGTTTTACGATACGAGTTTTGCATTTCATTTATAGGTATAACTAAGAAAAAAATATATTGAATTTCAATAATATATCATTTTGTACTCACGTGCGGTAGATGAGTCTCACCTTTGGTGAATTTCTCTTCTTTGTCAATTTTCGAGACGATTTGGTTATGTAGCTCTGCGCGGCTACCACGAGTTGGCTTTTGACATTTACGTTAGCGACTGCGCGAGCTCGATCGCATTCCCTCTCTATCACACCAGTGCGATAGATAGGTGCGAGTGCGATTGTGAGTGCGACTTCAGTGCGATCGAGATGGACAGCCCCCCAGGCGCCTTAGGACTCTAAAGCTTTCGAACACAAGTTTATTTTTTCACAATGCTTATTCGATATGTGTTAGATTGTCCCTTAATATTTATATTTATTATTTATCAAACGTTTTTCTTGTTAAATGTATTTATAAACGCTAAAGCTTTGGCCAAACAAATCGCAGGGGATTTTATTCGTTATTAAAACAAATACGTGCTCCGCTAATCCGTGTGTACTCGTACTGTGTTTGCTTATGCAGCGCGGCGCGGCTCGCGGGTACAAAAACCGGGTATTTACATTTGGGCAATTTATTAAACCATAATCAAGTGTTTTATACATCTCTAATCTACAGCGGTACAGACATTATCTAAATCAAATCAGCGCGTGCTCTAACCTATACTAAGTTATCGACACGCGCCGATAATATTTTGCTGACCGCCATAGGTATTAAATTAAGATTAATTCTCAGGGTGTAATATGCTACGAAGGCATCTATTCTCCCTATAGTTATAGTTAAAGCTATAGTTTTTTAATGTGTATATTTGTCCTCGGCGGACTTTCTCTGATTAGATCGGGGAAATCCTGAAGAAAGGCCAGGTCAAGAGCACCCTAAACCGGCGAGCGTGTATGAGGAATGTTATGAAAGTGAAGGAAGCAAAAGAGGTATGTCAGGATCGTAGCAAGTGGAAATCCGTGGTCTCTGCCTACCCCTCCGGGAAATAGGCGTGATTATTATGTATGTATATATGTATGTGTATATTTGTACAATAAAGAGTTGACTACTACTACTACTAGTTATTAAGATTGTGGTTTTCTTAAAAAGCAAAGCGATAGGTGCGGGCTGAAGAACAGCGATGTGCAGTCGCCAGACTCGCGCCACAAGCTGAGTCCCGAGCCTATTGTCACATGTCATATATATGTTAGTTCCTAATATGTACTTGTATACTGCTGTAATTTAAGATTTTTGTACCTACTACTGTTTTTTTTTCTGCGACAATAAATTATTTTTATTTTATTTATTTATTTGTTTTTATATGTTATGATTTGAGCACAAGCGAGTATTATTTTACACTAATTTATATTTATATAAATAATAATAAATATTATAGGACATTCTAACACAGATTGACTAAGTCCTACAGTAAGCTCGAGAAAGCTTGTGTTGTAGATACTCAGACAACAATACAAATACAAATACAAATACAAATACAAATACAAATACAAATGTTTATTTCATAGAATATGGTACAAAGATGGTCAAATTACAATAAGTGCGGCATATTCTGCCTCTATCGGCGTAGAAATATGTATTACTTACAACTAAGTTGCTATACCTACTTAATATAATACAAGTGACCTTTGCAATTACTAGCCCCATAATATACCGTTTCTGCCCCAGCGGCTATCAGTCCTAGCAATGTGTCCGGCCCACTGCCACTGTGGTTTGCCACAGATAAACTATACCTGTCAAGATTGTGGTCAAATGTCGCCCCCGAACATATCCGAATACCTGGACAGGTATGCAAATGCATGCATTGCAATCGACGTTATCGTTCTTAAGGTACAGTTCGGATTTTGACTAAAGCAGCATTACTGCTGCAGCATAAATTAAGGGTGTGCAATGCTTAATATAATTAAATAAAAAAAACCGGCCAAGTGCGAGTCGGACTCGCACACCGAGGGCTCCGTACTTTTTGTATTTGTTGTAGCGGCAACAGAAATACATTATCTTTGAAAATTTCAACTATCTAGCTATCACGGTTCATGAGATACAGCCTGGTGACAGATAGACGGACAGACGGACAGCGGAGTCTTAGTAATAGAGTCCTGTTTTTACCCTTTGGGTACGGAACGCTAAAAACTATCATACATTTGTTATAATGCCATTTGATATATAATTATAACGGATTTTGTTATATTATATTTTTATATAACGTAATACTTTGTACAATTTTAACAAATATAAATATAATATTGTATAACGTCTTTCGTGATTTTTAGTTATGTGTTTTGTGTCTACTTACTTTTATTGCAAGCTGTTTTATTCTAGGAAGGTCGCAGTTCTAACCTAATCTAACCCATTGTTTCAAGGCTTTTCATTCTGCGGGGGCCGCAGTTCTAAACATACCTAAAATTCTTTTTTGCTAGGTAATTTATTCCAACGGCAGGTCGAAGTTCTAACCTAACCTAACCCACCTCTTGTTAGGTACCTACTTATCGTCGTGCAAAGTCGCAGTTCTAACCTAACCCATTTATGTCATGCAACGAATTACGTACCGATGTCATACAAATAATTATATGATGCCACTTTTTAAAACAAATAATTATGCTTTAGATTATGTAATAATTATGGCAATGTATATTAGACGAAGTTCAAATATACCTTATGACCATTATACCAAGAATAACATAAAAAAAGTAGAGCACCCATAAATAAAATATAACAACCTTCCAAAAATACCAGTTACCGCGTTTTCAACACTGCTAGCTCTATTCACGGGATGTTGCAAACTATTTTCATTTCATTCGCAAGGGATTAAACATAAGCCTCTCTAATTGATGCGGCCCCCTTGCGCTGGTGGCCTAGCGGTAAGAGCGCGCGACTTTCAATGCGAAGGTCGCGGGTTTAAACCCCGTCTCGTACCAATGAGTTTTTCGGAACTTATGTACGAAATATCATTTGATATTTACTACCAGTCGCTTTTCGGTGAAGGAAAACATCGTGAGGAAACCGGACTATCCCATAGGGCCTAGTTCCTCCTCCGGGTTGGAAGGTCAGATGGCAGTCGCTTTCGTAAAAACTAGTGCCTACGTCAATTCTCGGGATTAGTTGTCAAGCGGACCCCAGGCTCCCATGAACCATGGCAAAATGCCGGGAAAAATGCGAGAAAAGTTGAATTTTAATCACTTGTCCGAAGTCAAGTGGTATCTTAAGAGTGTAAAGCAAGGAAATTACTTTCTGGCAAACCAACATTGTCAGTAGGAAAAGGCGAAATTCACAACTTGTATGTGCGCCTATACATTTTTAAAATTTATTGACAAAGCTGGCTTGCCGGAGTATAGAAACAAAAGTTATGGCGCACCCATTGAGATATTAGTACTCAATAGTAATATTTCATTGTATGGTATGTCTTCTCTATAGAAGCCATACCACTGCTGGGCAAAGCCGTCTCCCCTTGTCTTCCACGACTCCCGATATAGTGCCTCCTCCGGCCAGTTGTTGAGAAAGGTGTCTAGGTTGTCCCGCCATCTCCGTCTGGGCCTGCCGCGTCCGCGCCCCTCTTCTGACATCCACTTGGTAGCTACGCTAGCTCATCTGTCTGGATGCATGCGGCAGACGTGGCCCAGTCCTATTTGAGCCTAGCAGTCTTCTCGCATTTTATTAATTTATTTTATTTTATTTATTTTTTATTTACCTTTCCTAACAATAAGAGCCAATCTATCACCCCCAGTTTCAACTTTAATTATGTTTTCCGGAACTTGAAGCCGGAAGTGAGAAATTCCTAAATTTCCTATCCTTTATTTTCTTCCCAACTTTCGGGAGCTCCGGTCAGACCCAGTTAAATATGTTTCAATTAAAAACTTTGAGTACAACTTCGTTTGTTCATTACTTAAGACTGATTAGTAAAGAAAATCCCATCCAAAACATTACATATAAAAACAAAAAAGTGCTAGTCTCGCAACGCAATTCTTCTACTACAAAAAAGTTGTGAGATGTAATGCGAAACCGTCGGTTATTTTAGTCAGTGTCAGGAGGTGTTAAAACCGTATCAATGTTAGATTAGATATCTTTATTTTTTAATACATATAATGACTTAGCCATCGCACGCCGGCATAATGATATAAGGATCATCGTCCAGTATATTTAATTAATCCTAAGGCAGGACAACAGTATTATTAATCGCATGCAATAGATATCTTAGAAACAGGCGGAGCAATGTACAAAATTCCTCGTGCCAAGCGTCTCTTCTTTATATGGATAGGTTTATTTTGGAGGACCAGGTAAGATCAAGGAATTTAATTTGACAATAGTACAGAATAAGTAATAGTATTATCATGGAGAACGGCCACGCACCGCCCAGCCCCGATTCAAATTACCTCGCCCCGCGACAGCGGATTGACGACCTTTTGCAGACAGACACAGACACTGTTTTTAATAGACCGCGAGCCAGGCGCAAATTTCGTCAGTCATCGCCTCCCGGGCGAAAACTCGTATAGCGGTTAACGGCTATGTATGATGAACCCTCGTGAACGTCAGCTGCCGCTCCGTTTGTGGGTTGGTGGGTTGAGGAATGGCAGCAAATAAAGTCTTTAAAAAAATTAGTTTTCACCCACAAACGAAGCACCTGTGCAGTTTACCGTTCAGCAGCGGCAGTTTATCGTTTAATGCCCGACTCGAATGCTTAGCTCGTTTTTATGGCGGGGCCAAATTACGATGCGTGGCCCAAGTCATAGCCTTTTTATCACACTTGCTGGAAAAAGACCTTATTTCATGCAGGTGTACTGAAGGACAAAGGCCTATATTGTTCCCGTGATCTCACTCGTGAATTATAGCTTTTTTTTTATTATGTCACTAATTCATACGAACCAAGTAGGTATAAATGAGTTTTACTTTGAAAATACTGACGTTTACAAATATATTTTTTTGTTTATACTTTAAAATATTTACTCTGATTAATTTAATAGCCGTTTCAAAAAATTTTGCACATTTTTCAATTGTGGCTAAATGCCGATGGGTCTATGCCTCCGATGCCTAAACTACCCAAAAAAAAATCAAAATGGCGGACGAATGTTTGAAATTTCACCGTATTTAAAGCAAGGTTTAGACTAGCATGCATGCAATTTACGTTACATTGCCGACTAAAAGGTGAACTGCATTCAAAAGTTTGATCAGATACCGCAATGCATAGAGTAACTTATACTAGAGCGGTACTGTCATAGTAATTTTTGTAACCCCAGTAAATTCACTGCCATCTGTCGACACACTTTAAAACTAAAATTGAAGATTTGTAAAAATACGATAAAATGTATTTAAATATAGATAAATGATTTTTTTTATTTGCATTAATTATTTTGATGATTTTGACCCATGTTCTTTCACTGATATGCGTTAAAATTGTTAAATAACAAACTAAACCGTCAACGCCATCTATACGACTGTAGGCCAAAACTAGTAGCGCCCTCTGAACGAGAATCAAATTTTCTTGATTTTCGAGGCACGTTTTTTCCTTAGACTGTATCCATCTATTACAGAGTTATATCTATCTTTGCCGCAATGTAACGTAAACAGCATGCAAGTTCTTGCTAGTCTAAACCTCGCTTAGAATGATTTCGCTTAAAATTTAGTTTTTCTCTTCGCAAGTGTTAAGAAAACATTGTGTAACTCCGGGGGTAAGAATATTGTTACTCGAGTCTTTAATTCACTCCAGCCTGCGGCTGTCGCTGATGATGGATGATGCTGGATATTCCGAGTATAATATGTTTTGAAAAGATGTGTCCCGCCGAGTTTGTTGCCGGTCCCATATTGGGATACCCTCCTACAATTTAGGAGGGATTTAAATCTTCTCGGGTCCGAGGTGTAGGGTTGGAGCCGGCGTAGTTTTTATTGCGTATATCTATATCTTTACTTGAAAATAATTGTAGTGTATAACTTGCCTTATGAACCGATTTTGCATGTACAACCAGCCTTAAAGTTTATAGTCTATGGTGGTTCATTATTTTTAGGATGTGGGTATTTTTGCATTTTGTAGTTTTTCCTCAGTCACCTGTTGACCACGAACGCTGTAAAGGGTTCGAAACGTCGGGGTGTATTATAAATTCGATATACGCGATATATTCCTTTTTTTTAAAGGTTTTTTTAATGATTTTTATACCCTTTAAGAAACAAGAGAAAATCCGCTAAATAAATAAATAAAGAATTTTCCCGCTCTCGTCTCCACATTTCGCCACACATTAAGTCCCCAAGTCATTATAGCTCAAGATCGCCGATTTTAATTTTAGGACCGAGACGTATTCCCGTTATCGCACCTCATTACCAGTAACACGGTACCGGTATTGCCTTACCGGTATGGATACCGGTAATTTTCCTCGAGCAAATTAGACTGTAAATCGTAAATTAAACGCGTTTTATGGACAATAATTTTTGTAAGCTTTTGTAAATGTTGACGGGTCCGTGTCAATAATGGGCCTGTTTGATTCCTTTGGTTCTTAATTAATGTTTGCGAAGGTTTTGTTTGTATCGTGTATTTTTGCTTGTAATATAGCTATTACGATCGTACTACGTTTTGTTATTGGCAGGGGTACGAAACTCCTCGCTTCGGGTAAACTCGGCTCCTCTCGGCTCAGCATTGCTCAGAGCAATTATTAGGGTTGACAACTCAACGTCCCTTTGCGTGCACGACCACAGAAAAGATAATGACTTTAATTTTCACAACCCTAAATAGCCGAAAGGGATAGTGCCATATATTAGAAAGGGATAGCATGATTCGACCCTGAACCGCTGTGAAACTTCGGTTTTGTAGGAAGTTTCCTTTCTGTATGGTAGTACTATTATTTATTCTGTGTTATTGGTATAACCCTTTAATAATGAAAAATTCTTTTTCTACTAGGTATCAATAACTCTTTAGTATATCCCGATAAATTTTATATCCTGCAAATATTTTATCTACATTCTTCGTAACCTTTATGGAGCGAACACCAAACTAGTCTAAAAACACATTAAAATCGTTTTTTAAATCGTCGATGCAGTGAAAGTAGTGCAACCCCCTTGTGATATGCGCCAGTTTGATTGGGGGTGGAATTTCCATTTTTACTCGATATTCGACAGTAAATTGAAACTTACACTTCGAAGGGAGGTTACATGTTGTTCAGATATTCGAGCTTTTTTAAACCTAACTACTCGCGGCTAACGCCATGAACCCCTAGGCCACCTCGCTACGGCGGTACCCGTCCCAATTTGTCTACTATATGCCATCTTAGTAAGACTAGGCGTCTTTGAATCCGGCCTCCACCACTGGAGGGCTTCGTCACTTTTGTCTTTAATATATGACATCTATTACAGTTTATAATTTATATATAGTAGTGTGACTACTTAGAAACACAAATAAAATATTTTATAAAATAATTTGATTTGTTTCCAAACTTGTAAATAGATAAAGTTATATATATATCAATTCATCAAGGTATCTTAAACCGCTAGAAAAAGTCCAGAAATTAAACCTGTGATGCTGTTATTATAGGACTGATCGGCAACGCCAAAATCAGACTGCATTAGGTGTAATCGACACCACCCAAAAGCACAGTTTTCAAATGCCTTTGTCCGTGAATAAAGCATAGATAAATTCCCGTCAGCTGCCAGGTGCGCCAATATTTACCGCGTCGGGTAAAGCCGAGGGCTATTTTCCTAACTATGGAACGAGTCCATTGGTGCTTCGTTTTATAATGCCACAATACTATGTGGTCATTCGTAATTTGCTAAAATATTTTGACATTTGGTAGTTTTTGACATTCATTCATGAGGTGCATTTAAATATTATTCTACGATTCTTTGGATTAGTTTCCAAGCGAGCACATATGACAAATCTTATTTAAAGAGATAATGTACGCAGGGACGCGTATACATATATGTCAGGTTGGCCGTGTCGGAGTGCGGCTGAAGCATGCCATCTATCGGATTTAAGAGACTAATGATTTCGTCAAATGATTAGATCATTTCATCTTTGACAAATAGAGCAAACTAAGGTAGATGTAAGGTTAATTTTTCCTTGGACTCCCATGAAGCCGGGACAACGCGAGGAAGATCAACATTACTTAATCTTCTTTTAGCATTTATTTCCAAAGATTGCCATCTTATTAGTCTCATCACACCATTTAAACGGCTTCCATTGGTAAATAATATGAACATAAGTTTTGAGAACTGCGCTCCGCTCTCTAACAAAATATGCCAAGCTCGCATCTCGTAATGTATTCTGCTTTTTGTTCCCTTATTTTTGAGCATTGCTACGACATGCAGTCTGTCTCCATAATATAGTGTCAGACCAAACCGTGCGTGCCAACCCAAGACTGACTAACCTAAGCACGCCTGCCACTGAATGGCAGGCGTGCCAATAAAATTATCTGCTTTCTACTTAATATGTTTTTCTTAATATTGTTTGTTCTTTTTCTAATAGTTAAGCTTTTTTATGAGAGATTAAGATTATATAAAGAGGTTGAAATGTCATGAGTATGATGGAAAGATTTAGGTAATTTTAACCCGCAATGTACATCACATAAAACCCTAACCACATCAAACAGACACACCGCAATACGTTATACAAGAGCCTTTCTATGAAAAATGGGATGGAATTATCGATTTTAAATGTGCTTTGTCAAGTCGATTTATTGCCCGCGTATTGTTAGCCAGGCTACCTTTCACCGGGTCGGTAAATAGGAAAAAGATGTAGGAGTTTGAAAAGCCTTGACAGAATTCTTCATTTTACCTACTCGTAACAATAAAATATTAATTAAACATGTACCACTTTTATGGTTATATAATCATAACCCACTAAACCCACCCTCTACTAATATTCCCTACTCAGGAGGACCGTATGCTTGTTTGCCACCGACGTAGTATAAAAATCATAAAATAATAATAATAATAACAGATGTAATAAAATAGCGTAATAACGAGATAAAACGATTAGGTGACAAGTTGTATTAAACTGGTTATAAATATTATATGGTTGGAAAGATATCACTTATCGATATGTTGCATCGATAAATTAGAAAATATGTAAATTCTAATATGCCTCCTGCTTAAAATAATATAAAATGTTCTACGCCAAAAGCAGCAGCAGGATTAATCGTGAAGAAATGGATAAAAACATGCAATGCAAGGACCAGTGTAAAATGGTGTATAACGCGGATAATTGTATCCTATCAAACCTACTTATTTATTGTCTAAACATGTAGACCCCATTGGGCTGTCTATATTTCGTCTTTTTTATTGATATTCATGTAGCACCTGTTTTAAATTACTAAAATTCCTGCCACCCCAGGAATTTTTTTAATATTCATAACAGTGGTAACTTTTTCATCGAAGTTTTGCCAAAAATGATGGATTTATGGAAAAGCTTGTATTCTATCCGTCATACATCAAACACGTTTCCCTCTTTTACGCGATTCGAGTGAATCAACATACTGTCGGTAAATATCGGTTCGCATTGGATGCGTCAACTTTTACCTTTTATTTTAGTAGCATAAAAGCAAGTAGCCATCTAAGTAATTTTGCATTGTGAGAAATGCAGGGCTTCTTACCATAAACTATAGGTACCTTTTATTCTTCACTGCTACCAGAATAGAGTTAAGGTCAAGACTGGTAAGTGTGGCATACGGTGTTTCATATTGAGGCCTGTTAAACAGTGTAAAAAGATTCCCACTTTTACCCATATTGAACTCAAAAAGTTCTTTAGGTATGGTATGTCTCTTAGTAACTAAGAAAAAACACAGTTGATTTTAGAAAATATATTTATTTGTAACATTCCAATAGTTGACTTAAGGGTTACTAAATTACAATTTCCTTGCAAAAAATAACAATAATCAAAATTGTTCTACCATTAAGAAACATATTCGGAGACTTTGTGCCTTTTCAAAGTTAAACAATTAAAGTGCGATTTACACAGGTAAATAGGCGACTGAATAAAGGGCAATATTATATTAAATAAATATCAAATTGGTATCGTATTCTAAGTTTGGAACACGCACGTTGAGCGTAAAAATATCACATTGATATTTTAACCTAATAATTTCACAAGTCTTCAAAAAGCAATATTGATATCTGTTACGGCGCTGGCAACACTCAATGGAGTAACTACCCAATCATAAGCAAGAACTACCAGCCAACGATGTCCTGTCACGGTCGCCACAAGCGTTAGGTATCGTGGTTAGGATGCAAGATAGCGAAGATGGCGTACGTGCGTAACTTCTGCGCTAGCGTCGCAACCTCTGGTTGGCTGTTCTTGCGTATGATCGTCACTCCGTTGTTGCCAGCGCCGTAACAACATCACTTTCATAGGTCTATCATCCACTTATATAAGTCGGTTAGTAAAGAAAGAAAGGAATGAAACGATTAGCACGCTCCTGGTAATCTTCGGTAGCTCAGCTGACCATAATAACCATAATTACTTTTTACTAACCGACTCAGTTAAACGGTAGATCAATAGTAAGGATTCAGACAAATCCATAGACGAGCTAATCTTGAATAATTTATCTTTAACCCTTTGATCGCTAAATACGTCAATGACGCACGCGGCTACAGTCCAATATCAGCCTTCGTGCATTCCAATAAGGTTTACGATGCCGCGCCGCACATGATAGGCGTGGCGTTTAAGGGTTAAAACGACATCTTTGACTAAAGCCTTTTATCCAATTTTCTAGTCTGTAAAAATATACTTAAGACGTAAGTTAAATATGCCATAGTATCCGAATTCGTTTTATTTTTCAAAATTGCAAAACAGACATTAAATCAACGTCATTATTCCGCAGTTTAATTCAAAAATTACAAAAAATATACGACTGCATATTTTACGAATGTCTTACACATTTCAGCTTAATCTTTAGACATTTCCTACCCAACCGGACTGCCCATAAGCAACCTTAATTGTATTAAAGTAAAGTCTCAATCACAATGCAACGCGAAATGGGAACAGAAACTTAAGAAAGCACAGAAATGCCACGCTTGGCGTGACTGCATTTTGCATAAAGCCATTCCCATTAAACGAGCGTTTTTAAATGATGTTAAACAATAAAGAGCAATTTAAAAATTCTAATTGCAAATGCGGCAAGTCGTTTACGTTTATGAGTTAATTCTTATTTACTAGCGCCAGGCATGATATTTTAATAGGGTTGAACAATTTTTAAATTTTATTTTACTAAAACGCAAATTCGATTAGTGGTATTGAGATACAGAAAATTTATTTAATGCATTCACTGCCAACGATTTCGTAGCGCTACACTCGTAGCCGATCGCAGCGTTCTCCCGCTTTGTAGAAGAAAGCGACTACGAACAGAGAACCATGCATTCAATTTCAAATCTCACAACCAAATTACATTAGGCACGTTATTACCTCCAAATTTGAATTTTAACTCAATGTACTACAGTTGACTTTGCAATGACATAATCTTTGAAAATTTACTTTAGTACAATGTTTGCTGCACGATAGACAATGTGACTTAATTTGAAATTGCATTCGAACAACAAAGCAAGCGAATGCGCTCCGGGCGATAAAAGTGTTTTTACAGACCCTATTTGCCTCGGAGCGGTTGGAATGGGATTCTAAATTTGAATATTTACGTCGTAAAAAGGTGTGTTAATATGACACAAACACGCTTTCTGCACAGAGACGACAAATCAGTGATTGAGAGGTACCTATTTTTAAACTAGGAAAGAATTATCCCCTTGTTCATAAACGTCTAAAGTTGACAAGCCGCTAATAATATTTTGTCCCTTTCCATCATACCAATACATCGGAAAGGGACAAACGATTTTACCGGCTTGTCAACTTTAGTAGACGTTTATGAGAAAGGGGGTTAGGCATTGGTGACGATTTTTTATGAAGCAGATACGTCTGCGAGCGATACTACAAATTTTATGCTTCAAATTTGTTTGTTTTCTAGTAGGCTTCCGTAGCTCAGTTAGTTGAGAGCGATGCACGGATTGCAGTGGTCGCGGGTCCAAGTCCTAGATATACTAATGTAATATGTACCCGGGTCACTAACTTTTGTTGTATTGTCCACAGAAGTGATGATAGATCGAACCACAATTTTAGCTTAATGTTATGATAAAAAATATATTAAAGAAGACATGCAAATTATTGCCAACCCTATTTGTAATGTAACGACTGATGCCCGCGGGGAGCAATGCCGTGATGTTCGAATTATGAACATTCAAATTGATCGCGTTTTCCAACGAATTTGTGAAATTAGATGAAGCAACGAATAATTTGTGATTGTCAAAAAATACGTTGACAATGATTTTTGACTGTGCATACGTTGACAATTTTAACAAACGATGCGTTGAATGATTTTAGTTTTAAGTTTTAATTATATACATTTCGTAAAAGACGTGTACGTAAGATATATCCTAAAAATGTTTTTCACCGTATTTTGGGCCATTATGTATTATTTAAATAAGTATAAAATCTTTGTATTAATAGGAGGATGAAATAAAATTGTTGAAAAGATCGATTTTGATATTCATCCATTCGAATTCGAACAAAAACTACTTTTTCTACTCGTCGAGTATAATCTGTGTATTATAACTTCACATAACACTACAACCTTACTCTTTTCAACGTTGGATAGTCTATGGCACTTGCGACTCAAGCATAAGAATTTTATTCATACCCTACGAAAACCGCTTAGCGTTGCTTGTTAGTCTCCATAGGCTACGGTGGCCAAAATCGAGAAAAAAACTGTCTTAAAATTGAATTTAGCAAGAAGCAGGTACCAGGGCCTCATGAGTTACGAGGAGGTGTCGTTGACCAACCCGCCGGGGGCGCTAGGCCCGGCGGCCGGGGCGCGTACGAGTATGAAGGTATCGCGGGCTGCGGCAGCTTGCGTATCTTAGCTGTATACTTTTGTTTTGTTTACCTATATGATTCTACTAGTTGAAAGTATTATTTTTTTGTCTCGTAGAAAAAGTATTGTATACAATAGTGATATAATCAAGCTTTTCAATCTCATACCTTAACTTAAGCAACTCAGCAAGCTTCGTTGCTTAAACACGGTACTCGACTGAAAAGCTCTCTATTATATCACGATTGTATAAAATACTATATCGTATCCAAATTGCTTTAAGTAGGTATTTTATTTTACTAGTAAACATTAATTTTGCATTTTAATTAAAATTCGGATACTATGGAATTAATATTATTTACAGAGGAAATATAAACTTAACAATATAAAGTAAAATCAGAGATTAGGTCAATGTAGATAAGACCGTCTACAAACTCTTTCGACGCTTCTAAGTTGCGTTTTTCTTCGTTTTCTAAAATAAATACTGTAAACCTGATTCTCACAGATCCTGGTGTTTTTGGGTTCTTTCAACTCAGAATCATTAGCATATTCAATCGTGATAATGAAAAAAATATCCCAAAAATTTGTATGAAAATTGTGCATTCCACTAAGTCACGCACATATGAAAAAAAAAAACACTAAAATGTGACGTAATAGAATGGATATTTTGGGACCTTTTTTTTAAAACGGCAGGATGGAGAATGCTGTCGATTCTAAGTGGAATGAGCCCAAGAATGTCCAGATTTGAAAGAATCAGGTTTTCAATATCATGGGAGAGACTAAAGCTCACAGACTCCGTTGGTTGGGCCATCTTGAGAGAATGGATGAGGATCGGAACGTGAAAAGAGCATACCTGGGCCGCCCAGTAAGAAGACGTCCTATTGGACGCCCCAGGTATCGCTGGTGCGACAGGGTGGAGGCGGATCTGCGCGAGCTTCGAGTCACCAATTGGCGAGAGGTCGCACAGGATCGAGAAAAGTGGCGCTGTCTTGTGTCGGAGGCCAAGTCTCATTTTGGGTCGCTGAGCCAACGGAGTATGTAAGTAAGTAAGTAATATTTATTTTAGAAAAAACCCTTTCACACATACTCCACTTACGGAAGGTCGGTAGAGCAGAAGGAGGGAAGCCCTTCCTTTCTGACTATGTCTTAGTGAAGGACGTATTCAAATACGAGAGTTCTTCTTAGACGGTCTTCGCAACCAAAAATGTTATATGCCAGTCATCTCCACATTGCCCCTAGTAAAAACAAAGAGAATTGATTATAATAGAATCTAAGAAAATGACGTGCGTAGTTTGATATCCAAAACAGATGGCGCTGTATTGCGCCATATGTTTTGCGGTCACTGAATTGTCAAACGTCAACTTTTGAAAATCAGTTACCGCAAAATGTATAAAGCTTTACAACGCCAATAAGGCCATCTCGTTTACCTGTCAAATTCGAAGCACGAAATTGTCTTATATTTTACGCATCTCAATCAATATAATCTTTAGTAAAACTTTACAAAGTGCTTATTGATAACGTGGCTTTCCAAGACTATTTTAAAGGCAGTGATAAGTTTAAATAAGTCTAAGTGCAATAACATAACTAAATTATTTTGAATATCATTCGTTATTGAGCTTACTTAACGTTTTAGTAATTCCTTTAAAATTGAGTTTAAGGGAATTGCTAAAATTTTAAAAATATTCTAAAATCTAGTAACGATCTTATCTAAGTTTATTTACAACAACGATTAACTAAAATATGGTGGAAAAAGAAAATAGAAAAACTATTAGCTTTAACGTTTGAAATAAGAACTAAATCAGTGTTTCAGAATTATTCATTTCTTATAAAATAATACCAGGAAGATGAAAATAAATAACATTAGGTAAGATAAACGTACCAGTGCTCGTCACTGTCTCAAAATCTGTCATATTTAAACTAAGGTACGTCATTAGCAATAGAGATGACAACACATTGTCAACTATTGTGCATTAACATGTCGAGCGGGTTTTAAAGATGGTAAACTTCCAAATTAAATAAATAAATTAATCTTTTATGTCCATTCGTATGTATTATTCCTTGAACAAAATCTTCACATATTTATAATATTTTTAGACCGGACATCAGTCAGAATGACATTCCTCTTAAGTGTGAAGTGAAATAACAATATTATGAAAATTATAATTATATGAGGGAATGACAATATCTTTCCATTCTTATTGATAGTGTCAAGTCCGCAATAAGTATGGATACAGGATTGAGGATTTGTATCTGGACTACATCACAGGTCAATTTACAATATTAAAAAAACAACAGGTCAAATTTCTTACTGCACAAGTTGGATAATCTAGAGTACACACGGCACAACCGGTAACCTAGTAATACAAATCATTTACATGCAACAATAAGCTTTATAATTCCATTACTGTTTTATTAACCCTAATGTCAATGACCTCTTGATGATATCGAATACAATGAAAAAGTGTGACAGCTTGCTTATCTAGGTAATTAACTGCTTGGCTACTATCACGGTCCTAACCTATGATTTGTCAAGCATTTTACGATTAATAATGGGTTATATACACTAATTACAATACTTTGAGCTCCAAAAAACAGACCCTCCTTAAAAGTCAACAAAGAACGGGCATAAATGACCAACCTCAATGTGATACATTAAAAAGTCACAAGTATAAGAACCCTAAATGTAGTTGTGACTTTTTGAATTCACCAGCACCTATATCATAGATGGCTGTAGATAATATTAAATTGAAAGTGCACTGCAGCAAACCCCACTAATTTAAAGCACATTATACACTTCAATCTCACGCGGCAGTCACGCGATGCCACGATCGTTACTCGAGATTGTTCAATAATCAACAAAGGAGGGCTCCGGGGCTCAGTACAGCGTCTGTCAATGTAGGCTCCAGTCCTGAGGGAAATCTCGGGAGGTGGAGCGGGAGTGGAGGGAGCGCGGCGCGTGCGGCGCGCCGCGGGCCCCATGTCAGTAATCCAGGGACTCTTCATCAGGCGACCGCTTGCGGCAGCAAAGACGCCAAGCAGCACCTAACGCCAACACACCTAAAGCAATCGCCAGCCCCGCTCCTAAAGCTGGCGCCATCCAATCCCCACTACCAGCACTCCTGGCCCCTGCACACAACTCAGGCGCCTCATCATGCAACTGCCCTAAAGGTAACCCATTCAACAAATTTAAATAACCTAAACGGCGCAAACTGTCTTCCGAATACGCCTCTCTGGCTGCCTTCTCTTCTGCCGTCCAGAACTTTCGTTCTGTACTTGTCACGTTGGGGCAATTGACGACGCCATTACAAATCAGTCTGGCTGGAATACACAAAGCTTCGCCAGGACATATAAAATCGCAGCCGTGCATTGAATCTGATGTCTTTATACCAGAGCCGTCGGTCAAACGAGATGTCATTAGTGTGCCATCGGAGTTTTTGGGCAAGTGGTACAGTCCAGTCCAAGCGATTTTGAAATTAGCTCGAGCGGGAGACGCGCTGCCGATGAAAACTATTCTAATAGATCTCGTCTTTTCCTTTTCAATAACTAGAGGGTCATCTAACGACTCAAATCCAAGCTCACCCGCTGACAATATGGGCAGTTCTCGAGCCAACGATACATTTTCACCACAAACTGACAAATAAGGCTCCACTCTGCCAGGGAGGTAAATCTGAATATTCCCTTCATCACAATGGCGTGACGCAAATTTGATGCTATCAAAATGAAGCCAAATATCTCGTTTCTCTTCAATTTCTAAATCCCAAATACATTGAATTCGTTTCGGCGGCTCTGTGTAACCTAAAGCTTCTAAATGAGGGTATACAATTTCTCCGTCAGAAGCAGCCGCGAGGACTGCTGGTCCGCAAAGGGGTCCATGAACGAATTCATATCGTGCTTCAAAGAGTGGAGATGGATTTTTGAAGTAAGACGCAGCAGCATGAGCGTTATCGACAATCAGTTGCAGATTTAATGACTCTCCTGATGAAACCACTCTATAAGGTCTGGCACGTGATACCGTATTGGAATGCTTGGCGCAAAGACATGACCCGAGTGATCTTTGAACTGCAAGATGTAGAGGTAAAGGCGTCGTGCTAACTCCCAAGGAAGCATTGAAGCTTTTTCCTCCGGCAGTTGGCTCCCAGACTATTAATTTATCCGCGCGGTCTTCATAGCAGTTTTGACAGGATACTGGAGTGTATGGATGTTCCTGTGGACAAAAACCATATTTAGTACCCGCAAGAAATCTAAACTAAAAAAAAATTCTGAAATGTTTTATCAGTAGTACTCACCTTGAAATTGATGCTCAGGATCGTCAATATGACCCTCGCGTAGATTCTCTTGTCAGTGACGAATCTGTACAAGCAATGGACGTCCTCGCCCGGCGGTGCTTGCTTGTACACCAGCGTGTTAAGAGGCGACCGGAGTCGACCAGCCCTTTGCTTCCACGATGCTATGACCTCATCGCATGCAGTGCCTTGTACCGGCTCGCCGAAGCGAGTGTTGTTGAAGAAGTCGTAATGAGCCCAGTAATACAGTGAAGATCTGGAAAAAGAGAGAAGTAATCTTACCGAAGTAAAAATAAAGTCCGTTGAAATCATATTATATTTATGCAAAGGACTATTTCCAAACAAATACTTCTATAGGGATGACATTATTGTAAACATGTCCAGATCTATTTTTTTCCTTACCCGCTGTAGCTTCCAGTCTTGCTCTCAAATCTGACAAACATGGCATTCCCGGTGGACACAAAGTCATGTTTTTCCATCGGTCTACTGAAGGTGTCGCAGAACGTCTTGATGATCCTGGCATCGTCAGGTCTAGGGGCGTCGTATAGCGTAAGAGATTCTCCACAGTCACCAGTCCATGGCACTATTGGGGACTCTATCCTATTAATCCGGAAGCTGGTGACAAAAGAAGATATCATTAATTATCACTATTGCCGCCAACTACCTGTAATTGTTTCTCAGTTGGGCACTGTCTATAATTAATCCCAATCTTTATTCAGAGGTCGATACAATTCATAGAATTAATATGTTCATTAGCTTTGGTACCCTTTGATCAACAGATACAGAGATAGAGAGAAAATTTTGCTGGCTATAAATCGTACCATTCTCGAAGCCACACCCAATCCTTGTTTAGTACGGAAATACTCAGTTTTCACTGGGATTTATAAACGGTGGACGGCATTGTCTATAAACATGTGATCATCGGCATCTAAACTTATATCAAGTCCTTAGTTAAACAAATTTTATGTGGTATTGAAGAATTACCTTGGGAAATACAGTCTCACAACTTGTCCAGGCAATCCCTGCATCAGATAAGTGCACGACGTGTGAGGAGGATACCAATGGGCCACAGAAAGGAAGATACCCTCCGTGTCCCCTGACTTCTTTAGGGATTCGGCTGTTAGGAGCCAATCGCACTTGCCGACCTTAGACCCTGGGGCTTCGACGTGTCCTGGCCAGTTACCGACGTTGAAGTGAAAGCCGGTGTTGAGAAGAGGACCTGATGATTGATTTTAAAGTTACACTTTGTTTTGAGTAAGAAACAGCAACTGCTGAATGTGACAGCTACTGCACAGTGTTGCCACATTAAGAAATCGGCTTCCTACCCTTATTATCTTGGATAAAAATTGAAGTGTTGGGTCACTGGTTTCCTGTTGGTCACTGGTGCCATTACATTAACATAAGCAATGAGCATAGACATATTTTGTTCGCGCAAACTATCAATTACAATGGCACAACCAACAAGGTATAGTAGATCAGACACTAGGTGTTTTCGAATTTTTAACATGATTATACATAAAGAAAAGAAATTCAAAGTGGCGGCCTTTTTTAAAAAACTGACTAGGAATTCATATTAAGGTGCCTTTCGTATCCTCGGATACCAATTTTTATCATGATTAAAACAATTTTCCGTCGGACGTACCGTTTCCGATCTACAAGCAAAAAACTGAAAAAGAGCAAAAATTTCCTTCGGGCAAAGCAGAAAACTTGTAGGCGGTGCAACATTGTGACTACATATGTATAATTATGTACTTAAATAATGCATGTCTATATTGTCTATGCCATACATACATTTATCGGTATATAATATTCATACAAATACCTACATATACATAAGATATCAGTTGAATCTTACAAAACAGAAACACTAAGAATTCATCATTCTGCCAGCAAAGTACTCGCGTATGGATTTTTTAAATGCAAATCTATTCAGGCACTATCTAGTTTTAACAGGGAGACTATTCCAAAGGCGATAATGACTAGTTTTACCTGCAGGTGAACTGACGAATTCCACGAACAGATCCTGCGAAGTCCCGATGATGGAGTAGGGGAATTTCCCCATTCCGCAGAACGTCCCGATAACGAAGGCGGACTCGTCTTTGCCGTCGTATATCTTTATGTAGTCGTACGGACAGTTTTCTGCTCCTGTGAAATAGTAAAATAAAGTAACATTCTTGGTGATATTTGAACGTCACAGAACATACCAACTTTTTAAGTGAATGTTTACAAAATAAATATCAAAAGTTGATGGCAATTATTTCACGACATGAGTTTCTTTCACATTTACAAAATAAGTTAGTTCCGATCACAATGCTATCCTAAAACTACTGTCTGCCCTCCTAGTGGGAATTGTCTTAGGATGTAGGCTATATGTACTTTTATAACTTAGCCTGTAAATCTTACTGGCCTGTATCTGTTTTTTTTTTTTCAATAAAGAAAATAAAAATAAAAAGTACTTATAAATTTTAAGTAACAAAACACCAAAACTAAAACGTTTATGTTTTCTTTTTGGTAGTTATGCAAAAGATTGGCTTGTATTTAAAGGTTGGGTCGATAGCCATAAGCCATGACTCACTTTCAACTTTCAACTCACTTTAAAAACTCGTACACAGAAAATTGAGGTTTCTAAGAGTATGGCATATGTGTCGTTTTCAATCAAAAGGTACCACATTGTCGCTTGCCATAAGGACGCTCTCGCAGGTTATTCGTATAAAGATACAACCTAATTTCGTCCTTATGGTAAGCGACATCGTGGTATCTTTTGCTTGAAAACGTCACATATATTGGGGTAACTTCGAAAGCGGGATAATTTCGAAAATTGAAAATATCGCCCTAATTAGAATCAGTTTCTACTGTAGACAAGATGACTTGGTATGTGTGTGGTATTGGTAAGCGTTGCAGTAGTGTAAGTGTTGTCAAGGTTTGAAATGCTTCTAGTTTAGTTGAATATTCGCAATTTTCTAAATTACCTCGCTTTCGAATTTATCCCATTAACCTAATTAATTACAAATTTAGTAAGTAGTACATTTTGGCTGTCAAAGAACAAACATTTCTAGTAACAAAAGTTAAATTACATTACTGTTTTCTTTTTTTTGTATAATATTTTCCATTAATTTTACTTGCGCAATTACCAAAATGTCTTTTTAGCACAAAAAGTAAATTCCACGGACTATTCTGATAAAAACGTTGCCAACCGACAGGCAGACGAGGGTTCCAGAGTTTTGACAGTTCCTAAGAATTTAATATCAGGTAGAAGTTCCTTTCAAGAGGCCAATTCTGTTTTCGCCGTTCATATGGTTGCACCAATCAGCGTGAGCTACTAAAGGTGACGTTCAGATGTCAACTGCAGCTGCATTACTGGGGTGTTAGGCAAGATGACAATCGTTTATTTGTCTCTCTATCACACTAATATATTACAAGAGTGATAGCTAGAGATAGCGTTCCGTTGCCTTAGCGAAAAAGATTGTCATTTTGGGTAGGCCTGGCGTCGTTATCGCCGCCGCTAGTTCTGTCAATTTGGTTGGCCATTCGAAGTATTTAGCACATGGCGCCAGCATAGCTGGCCCTGTCAATCCCTAGAAGTTTTTTAATGTAATTTTATGCCCTGAATTGCAGCCCTTTAAGCAAAGCTAAGAAAAAGGGGCAAGATATGATGGCGCCATCTATGCAGACATTTGACTTGTTGCCTCCCTTTCATACTTACGTACGAATTTACAAATGCGACAGACAGGCAACACGTCGAACGTGGTTCGCGGTAGGCCCTCAGGTGCAGTTGAATGAACGTCTCTAATTAGCGTATTGGTCCTCGCAAAATATAATCAGGAGTCGTCTCATTAGGCATTTCGCTCACTTATAGGTGTGCAAGAAAGGCCATACAATATGACTCAAGGTCGTATCAAAATATTAAAACTTTATCAAATTATGAAAACCGAATCTGCCTGCAGGTAGAAGTTTCTTCCAGATTTACGCTATTATTGGGTGCTTGTTATTTATGTGCTTCATAAATCTAGCCACAGGTAAAAAATGAAAGATGGCCGGTTATTAGACAGCAGTAATTGGGTGTAGTACGGTGAAAGGTTTATGACCTAGGGAATAAATTGCTGGAGCGGTTAGGTATTTGAGGTTTAATTAAATAAGTTTTTTTTAAGCCTTGTGCCGCCCAAAGTCTATTTAATTTAAAAGTCTGTTATTCAATGAAATGCCAAAACATTTTTAGAAGAATCAGAATTATTCTGCTACGTATTTTTCTACTTTAAAACAAAATAATTTCAAGCAGCAACTTCATTCTCTACAATTATTCTGCTACGTATTTTTCTACTTAAAAAAAAATAATTTCAATCGGCAACTAGTAAATTTCATTCTCAACTTATTCAGTTTTCAGTAGCTAAAGCTGAGTATGCTTATTTGAGTAGCTGAAGTAAAGATGTTCGACACATTGGATGGTTATAGTGTGTCAAAGGACTGTCTCATTTCAAACATAGACAGAGAGATCATACTATCTTTGTCTTACACTAGTACTATCATCCAAAAGAAAAGGAGTATAGTTTTTTTTGTTCTTATTTACTGCCAATTTAGTTTGACCAACTATAACGTCAACATTGAGCGAGAATCATCGCACCTGTAGGTAACTTCGCCTTCTTTAAAAAAATTACTTCCATTAAATTTATGATGTTTTCGCCAATGTCAAAACTGTTCCATGTCAATGTCATGAGTCTCATGACGTTGTCAATGTCAGTTTCAATGACAGTGTCAGTGTCATGACAATGTTCGGTACCTAGTTGCTTTTAGTTTAGTGATAGCCGGACTTTAGAAATATTTAGCCACGAAGGATTATCGGGCGTTGACTACATATATACATAATAATTAAACGCATTTCAAGGCTACTTTTTATTAGCTGCACGTTAGTTGACTGCATTATACGCTATCAATACACTTTAAACAACATTAATAAGCAAAACCCAAAAAATATATACTCAAGGCGACTTCGCCATTTTGAATTCCAACCGGAAATTCATCTGTAACTTTAGTAATCAAATCATTTTTTTTAACATGCAGATACGTCTGCGAGCGATATTCCAAATTTTATATTAAGGGAAAAAATGGAAAAAGTTACACTTCCTGCAGGATTTGAACCCGCAACCTCCGCAATCCGTGCGTTGCTCTTAACCAATTGAGCTACGGAAGCCTACCAGAACCTTTCAAATCTTTCCATTCCTTCCCTTATGTATTCATACCTTTGGGGTGGCGTAAAGCGAAATCTACCGTAAGATGATTACATCTTTTTAACGCAAGTGTAACTTTTTCCATTTTTTCCTTTAATATGAAATTTAGTAATAAAGTTAGACCAAGCTAAGTTGGCAGCGATGTTAATAGCCCAGACCGAGCAAGTGTTGTTTAAACGTCATAATTTCATAGAAGTTTGACGTTTAAAATATAAAAATCGGACAAGTGCGAGTCGGACTCGCCCACCGAGGGTTCCGTACTTTTTAGTATTTGTTGTTATAGCGGCAACAGAAATACATCATCTGTGAAAATTTCAACTGCCTAGCTATCACGGTTCATGAGATGCAGCCTGGTGACAGACAGACGGACAAACGGACAGAGGAGTCTTAGTAATGGTCCCGTTTTTACCCTTTGGGTACGGAACCCTAAAAACTAAGTTTAGCTTGATCTAACTAACATAGTTTGTGCTAACTTACCCGAAGTGATGGGCCTCATCGGACACGTCATTATGTTCTCGCATCGCTGCCCGTCGATGTTGAACTCCTCATTCTCGATGTACAGCTTTATATATGGCAGCCGAGTATTCAAATGGTACCTAGAAAAAATCATATTACAGTACCGGTCAAAAGTTTAAGTTCACCCTCTGTTTTCGGTGTAAATGAGTACTTTTGGGCGATAATTTTTTGAAGTTCGGCTGTCGAAATTTGTTTCCAACTAGGCCGAGCACATGATTGGCGCGACAGTATCTCGCCGCGAGATAGACTACCCGCCTTTTACTAACTTTATGAATTAAAGGGGGACGGGTAGTCTATGTCGCGGCGAGATACTCTCGCGCCAATCATGTGCTAGCCCGGCTGATCCGTTATTGTTTCCAGAGGTGTGTTATAAGTTAGGTAGATACAATTTACGTACATTTATAAATAACTCATTCCCTAAAATCTTATAGCTATGACGGGTTAGAATCAGCCGGCCTAGCCAAGGTGACAATCGATATCGCTTCGACAACGAAACGCTTTGTGTCTCTCTATCACTCTTCCATATGCGACAGTGACAGTTGCGTTTCGATCGCTACGGAGCGTTAGCGATTGGCGTGTTGGCTACGTTGCCTGAATCACAACGAATTGCGTCGGTGGGGACACCTGGGTGCGTAGCCAACGTGCCAATCGCTTACGCTCCTTAGCGAACGAAACGCAACTGTCTCTGTCACACTAATATGGAGGAGTGATAGAGTGAGATGACTACGCTACGCTACTGAGCGTTAACGATTGGCACGTTGGCTAGGCACCCTGGCGTGTCCGAAGTTTGTGCATATAACTCCATATTATTAAAGAAAATACAAAACAAATACAAAAAATAAATTGTGTTTTTCATTACAATGTAAGTACCTAACTTTAATTATAAGGTATAAAAGGAGAAACTATTTAGGTGAAACTAACAATATGTTAAACAAAGTTGCTTATTGGAAAGAGGATTCGCTATTGTTTGAGCATCTTTACAAGATCGTCGAAGCTTGTCGGATCTATTGTTCTGCCTTGATACTTTCTCGTCCGTAGCGTCCAATCTATACTATACTATGTATTATTAGGAACCTACCGCAAAATGGGGTGAGTAGGAACAAAACTGACATTCAAACCTCGATAGCATTTTATTTTTACATATGCAAACTGAATGGTGTATATAATACTATACTATATATTATTTGGTACCTACCGTAAAATGGGGTGAGTAGGAGCAAAACTGACATTCAAACCTCGATAGCATTTCATTTTTACATATGCAAACTGAATGGTGTATATAATATAAGTGTTCCGTGTGTTATAAGTGTTCCGGACATTTATTAGTGAGTTTCTCAGTTTCCGTGTATTTTAGTTTTTATTTTGTTTTGGGTAGTTCCATTTCATAACTTTGACGATAAACAGGAAATCCCACCTCACCATGTAGTCCCTCGTAATTGGGGTGAGATGGGTTTTCATACAAAGGTGATTTTGTTTTTTTTTTTTATTATGAGTTTTTTACTATAGCTCCATTTTAAATTGGAATACATTATTTTTGTAGCAGTAGCCTTAAAATCCCATCTCACCCCCATTTCATCCCTTCTCTCCCAATTCATAACCCAACTTTCCCCGTGAACCCTAATCACCCCATTTTACGGTACATAGCTATTGATAAAAATTGCCCTGAACGCATCCTCTCAATAGTGACCCGGGTATGTCCTTAAACTGCGTCCGGACCCGGATATGTCCTTAAACTACGTCCAAAAGAGAGGTATGGGCACTGTGAATGACATCTCGCTTTGTGTGGTAGGGCACAGGACAGCGGATGTCATTCCAGATCTAGAGCAGAGCCCAACTGGGGAAGTACCTCCACCTTACAGAAAACCGCAGCCAAATAACACTAGACCCTACTCATAGTGTTGTGTTCCTGCCGGTAAGTAAGGTTGCCAGAGCTCAACGAGGGAGAGGAGTGTTAGGGTCAGCAACGCGCGTGTAATATCTCCGGTGTTGCAGGCGTCCATAGGCTACGGTAACTGCTTACCATCAGGCGGGCCGTATGCTTGATTGCCACCGACGTGGTATAAAAAAAGAAGTGAAACGTCATAGATGGTAATTCTTACCTGCAATGTAAGTTCCTGGGGTACACTCCTGGATACGCTGCAGACTGCACGTAGCACGTCTGCAGTCGGCAGTCTCGGAACACTCGCTCGCAGTATGACCTACAACACAAAATATATTATTTAATTTTCGTACTCCTCAATTACGGGATCAGGAGCTCTAAAATGTAGCAGCGAAAAGAACAGGGAGCGTAAGTGGGCGTTTTCTAAAATAATTGAAAACTTGATTCTTTCAAATCCGGACATTCTTGGGCTCATTCTACTCAGAATCGACAGCATTCTCAATCCTGTCATTAAAAAACGATGTCCCAAAATATTCACTCCATTAAGTCACGTTTTAGTGTGAATTTTTTTTAACTTGTGTGTTTGTGTGACGTAGTGGCATGTCCAATTTTCATACAAATTTTTGGGACATTTTTTTATGATCAGGATTGAATATGCTAGTGATTCTGAGTTGAAAGAACCCAAAAACACCAGGATCTGTGAGAATCAGGTTTTCAATATTTATTTTAGAAAACGTCCAGTAGGTCTAAGATGGTCAGCTCTTTATCATTTGTCAACATGCCTGTCACGTTCTAACAAATATGTAAGTGCGAAATTGACGCATTGCATGACAGGTGATAAAAATGCGACCATGATACCGCTGCAGGTAACGAAGATGACATTCGTACGTTTATTTATTTATTTATTTATTTTAAACTTTATTGCACAAGAACAAGTACAAAAGGCGGACTTAATGCCTTGAGGCATTCTCTACCAGTCAACCACTGGGCCAAACAGAAATTGTTAAGGTGGGTGCAGAGCGATGCGAAAAAAAAAATTTCTAAATATAAATTCTAATACTAACGCCAATATACAAACTAGTAATATTTATATACCTTTATAAACTACATAAATAAACAATATAAATACATATACAAATTTATCATATAATATACATAAATATATATTTGCATGTGCGGGGAGGGGGGAGGGGGGGGGTCCCACTAGACAGTATCTAGCAGGTGCTTCTAGAGCATTCGTTTGAAAGTCAGCTTGTTTGGGGCTTGTCTAATCGTTAGAGTTACGTTACGTTACGTTGACAAACGACAAACGAAAAAAATGTATCGGGTTGGCAGATGCTACAAAAACCGGCCAAGTGCGAGTCGGACTCGCGTTCCAAGGGTTCCGTACATGACATAATTTGAACAATGTATTTTTTATGTGAAACGTGAGTGAAATGTCTTTTAAAAACTCGTAGGGGCCGGATCAAAAACTAAGTAATTAAATCCGACTCACGCTTGACTGCACATTTCTAATAGGTTTTCCTGTAATCTATAGGTAAAGATCTATTTTGTGTACTTTTCCAATATTTTAGACCCAGTACTTTCGGAGATAAAGGGGGGAATGGTCATTTTTTGCCTATTTTCTTGAATAACTTCTAAACTGTTTATAATAAAATTATAAAAAAAATATATTTGAGATTCTAACAATGAGCTCTTTCATTTGATATGTAACACGATATAGTTTGAAAAAGTTTATTTTTTAATTTTCTCATTTACCCCCCAAACGTGGCCCCCGTGTTTAAAATTCATTTGTTTACGTTACATATCCGTCTTTGGGTCACAAACTTACATATGTATACCAAATTTCAACTTAATAGGTCCATTAGTTTCGGAGAAAATAGGCTGTGACATACGGACAGACAGACAGACGCACGAGTGATCCTATAAGGGGTTCCGTTTTTTCCTTTTGCGGCACGGAACCCTAAAAACCACGTGAATCCATGCATTAAAGGCGAACATATTCTAAAAAAAATATTAAAACTTCAGATTTAAGCTCTAGTATTAACCATTTAAAGATGGTTTTAAACTTCAGATTTAAAAAAAAAAAACTGTTTTAGTTTATGGCCGTTGTCATATTTTACAGTTAGGTACTGCAAATATTCCAACCCAATACTCAATTATAGGTATAAAAGATGCTTTGTAGGTACATAGAAATGTTACGAGAAAATATGCAAAATTACTCCGCGTTCCCATCATTCTCGTGTCTAATTTCTATGTCACGGTCTGCCACGTAAATTACATTATGCTCCTTTGGCAGAATGGTAGAAATAATATTGTTCCTACGGGCATTCATTAATAATATACGGCTTTAAGGATGACTCACGTTAGACCGGGCCGTGTCCGGGCCGGAGCTTCCGGCGCTTCGTTTTCTAGGGAAAGCACCACGTGATCACCTGTCATGTCATAGAAAAGTAAGCGCCGGAAGCTCCGGCCCGGATACGGCCCGGTCTAACGTGAGTCATCCTTAAATGGTCCACTGACTATCAGTCCGCCGGACGATATCGGCCTGTCAGTTGTTCGGAACTGTCAAATATTTGTTCTAACTGACAGGCTGATATCGTCCGGCGGACTGATACACCCGCCATTTAGTGAAACACTCTAAGACCCTCTTCTTTATAATAACAATGCTAAAACAACCAACAAAAAAGCTACTAAAAATGCCAAGTTTAACAAAGACATATTCAAAATAAAACGCTAAAGGAAACTGTACGATTCGTGGGTTCGTTTTTACGATGAAAAAATAGCCAAAACTAAAGAAACTACTTATATTTTTAAAGAGAGCGGTACATCCACAAAAAACTAGCATAAAGGGACGTGCGGAGAGTGCAACAGCTTGTATCGACTACTTTAAAATTGCTTTAGTGCGGTAAACTATCGGGGCCGCTCCCGCGCACCCCCGCCTTCCCCGTGCGTCCCCTAGCTTTAACAAACGTAAAACTGGTATTTAAAACTTATATCTAATTGCGTCGCTCACATGCCCCACCCCAGTGCTGCCCTAGCAGCACTCTTCTCCTATAGGTATTCGAGCGACGCGTGCGGCGGATCGGGTTAGGACACCCGATTTCGTCCTTATTTTAACCATTCTGGTTCGCCCGTCTCTTCCTGGTAATGTCTGTTCGATAATGCCTCGCGGCCAGATGTTACGGGGCCCATCAGGGTCGACAATAAGGACTAGGTCTCCCACTTGCAAGGGCCTCTGCTCCTTATTCCATTTTTGTCGCGGTAACAAATCGGGTAACACTTCTCTGACCCAACGTTTCCAATATAGATCGGCAAGCCTCTGTGCAATTCGCCATTGTTTTCTAAGAAAAAACTCGGAGTTATCGAAAATGCCCATTTGAGGTAAGTTTGACGATGAGCCCAAAAGAAAATGGTTTGGTGTCAAGGTCACTGCACTTCCGGCTTCTACAGAGACGTGTGTTAGAGGTCGATTGTTAATCATATTTTCCACCTCGGCGAGTAACGTATTATATGTCTCTTCTCTGGGTGCACGTTCCTTCAGGACGATTTTCAGCGAGCTCTTTACGCTTCTTATTAGGCGCTCCCATGCCCCACCCCAGTGTGGGCTAGCGGCGGGGATAAACGTCCATTTGGTCCCATTATTTATGGCAGCGTTACGAACCTCGTCATTATTTTTCAGTTCCTGAAGTGCCCTTTTCAGCTCGACGTCGGCTCCACGAAGATTCGTACCGTTGTCAGAAAATATTTGCTGAGGCCATCCCCTCCTCGCGGCCATACGACGGAGTGCCATAATTAAGGCATCGGTCGTCAAGGAAGCAACGGTTTCCAAATGAATAGCCCTAACGGTTAAGCATGTAAAAATTACGCCGTACCTCTTCTCTCGCCTTCTCCCAATAGCCACTTCTTGGGGGCCGAACAGGTCTATTCCGCAGAAGGTGAACGGTCGCTGGTGATAAGCCATCCGTGCTTCAGGTAAGTTACCCATTCTGGGAATTTCAGGTCGGCTTTTCTTTATTCTGCAGACCATACATTTAGATGCAATATTTTTAACCGTAGGGCGTAATTTAATAATCCAATATTTTTGTTTAAGGTTATTCACCACAGTCTCTTGATTCTGATGAGCAGCGCTGACATGGAAAGACTTCACAATCAATCTAGTTATGTAATCTTTTCCATCTAGGATTATTGGCCTTTTTGTTTCAGGTGACACATCGGCAGCAGCATCAATTCGGCCCCCGACGCGCAGGACTCCGTGCTCATCAAGGTAAGGTGATAAGGTAAGTAGCTTACTACTTTTTTCTAGGTATTTTCCTTGTTTCAGGATTTTAATTTCGTCACTAAACGACTGGGCCTGTGATTGTCTTATCAGCAGGCGCTCGGCTTCCTCCATTGCCTCGTAATTATTATTATCGGTAAGTTTTCGACATCTTTTTATAAATATCAAAACAGCGTGAGTACTTCGAAGCAGGCGCAACCAAGATGAAAATCGCGTAGGCTCAGGCACAGGTAAGTCATTATACTCATTATTTACCATTTGTACAATGTTAACACACTCTAATTCATTGTCATTTATTGCAGGTTGTAAACAATCCGTCGGCCAAGTGCGCTCATTATCGTATAAGAAAACCGGTCCGTGTAGCCATTGATTTTGCAGAATAGATACATCATACGCCTCTCTTGTTCCTACGTCCGCTACATTTAGGTGCGTAGGGACGTACCTCCACTCGTCACTGCAGGTAAGTTCATCTATTTCGCCTAAGCGATTAGCTATGTACGGCTTATAAGTGCGACATTTGTTTCTGATCCAGTGTAAAGTCGTAGATGAGTCACTCCAGAATATTTTGCGATTAGGTTTTATTTTATGCTCCTTTATTATAGTGTCAGCCAGTCTAGCAGCTAGGACAGCAGAATTCAGTTCAAGTCGCGGAATTGACGTAATTTTATTTTGCGAAATTCGGCACTTACTTGCCACAAATGCAACGTACACATGAGCGTTGCTTTCCCAGCGCCAGTACGCGACGGCACACATAGCTTTGGCAGACGCATCACAAAACAAGTGCAATCGTAGATTCGTATAGCTTGCAGCGGGCGATGTTTCTATGTTCAGCGGTTGCATCGGCGCGGGCGCGCCATCCTTGTCTCGCTCACTAGAATATGTACCGGCCGCCGCGATCGAGTCTGTCTCCTTCGCTCCCGTTATTCCCATATGCGCTGCGTTATAATAAAATCTCGGCAGCCGTATGTTACGTAATGATTGTAAACAACTTATCCAATTGCACCATTTTTCATATATTTTGTTAGGTATCTCCGTATCCCAATCTATGTTTTCTTGCCAACATAATTGTAGAATCATTTTGCCATTTACAGTGAACGGAGACAAAAATCCATAGACGTCAAATATGGACATAACAACTCGTAAAATGTCCCGTTTTGTCGGTATTTGTGTTCCGTTGATAATATTTTCAGGAATTTTCTTAAATGAAACGTCAAAACCCAGTACATCTTCATGTGGAAACCAGATTAAGCCGAGAGTTCGTTCGCTTTCGTATTGTTCTCCGGTTTTAAACTTTACAGCCGCTTCGCCGAGAGTTGATTTTGGCATGGACTCGAGAACTTGTTTACTATTAGAAGTCCAGTTACGTAATTCGAAGCCACCTTGCTGATGAATTGATTTTATATCTTATCAACTCAATAGCGGTTTTTTCGTCTGGCAGGCTGTCTATATAATCGTCCACATAGTGTTGGTTGTATATAGCTTCGCAGGCAGGTAACATCGTCGGCTCGAAACGTTGAGCGTTCTTGTTTTTTATATATTGGGCTACGAAGGGGCTACAGTTAGCACCGAATATTAACGAAGTCATGGCATAGGTTTTCACTGGTCCCTTAGGGTCGCTTCGGTATAAAAACCGTAGTGCATTTTGGTCCTCTTCTCTGATTTTGACGCGTAAGAACATATCTTTAATGTCGGCAGTTACACCAATCCTTTGCTCTCGGAACCGCAACATTATTCCAAATAGTGACCTCAGTAGGTCGGGGCCCTTAAGTAGGTAATGGTTTAGCGACAATCCATTAGTTTCAGCGGCGCAGTCAAAAACCAGCCGGAGGCGTTTCTTATTTTTATTATCCACTCCAAAATGTGGTAAGTACCATGTTTTGCTAGTTACTGTAGTATCTTTCAACTCTTGTGCGTAGTCATTTTCAAACAGGTGCTGGACGCGCTCATTGTATCTCTCTCTATAGCCATCACATTTTTCCATCTTGCGCTCGACTCCCTTAAGGCGCGACATTGCGTGAGGAAAAGAGTCAGGTAATTCACACTGTTCATTCTTCCAGGGGAGTCCAACGTGCCACCGCCCATCGACAAGTTTAGAAGTGTTGTCAAGTTTTTCTACGGCGCATACGTCGTTATAGTTCTCACGGGGTTTGCTAGTTACGCCCAGTGAGTCATACATAAAAGAACGACGTACTTCTTCATGTAGGTCTTGCAGCAGCCGTTTGTTCTCTGTCGCGTCATCGGTGACGTCATTATTGCAGATAAACAGAGTTGAGTGCAGCGCGGGCGCAGCTGACGTCATACGGGCGGGAGCTCTTCCGTGTATGCACCAACCAAGAGGTGTGCGTGTGGCACAGGGCTCGTCAGGACTACCAACAACGATTTCCAATGGTAACTGCAAGTGGTAGTAGTCTTGGCCTATCAGTATTTCTGGTTTTAAGTTTTCACTACAGAAATTATTTTTGAGTCCTTGTAAATGAGTAAATTTATCACAGTTCACTAAGTTCATGTTATTATAGTTCGGTAGGTCAAGGTCATCGACACTTTGCGCGGTAAGCGTAAACTTTTGTCCATTATTATTAGATATAGTTATATCCACGAGATAAGATTCGCACACTAGCTCAGAGTTCTTAAACGCGCCACGCACACGCATGCACTCACGACGGCCGCGCACCCCCACCCGTTTGGCAAGGTTTGCGCTTATCATACTAAACGAGCTGCCGTCGTCAAGCAAACAGCTAGTGCTAATCACACCGCAAGGTCCGTGGATTTTTATAGGCACTGCTTTTAATAAGCCCCTTTGAGTAGTGGATGAGTTAATGTGCGTCACTATTTCCGTTTTGGGCTCGGCTTCAATCTCGGTCACTTGCACTGTACTATTATTGTCCTCATTTTGTGTCTCATTAGGTATAAAATGCAATAACCGATGATGCGCTAATCCACAGTTGTTTACATCGCAGGCGGCTGCGGGACAAGTGTTTCGGTCGTGATGCGATAACAAACACTTGTAGCATAAACCGCGGCGTTTAACGTATTGCCAGCGATCTTTGCGTAAAGATTTTTTAAACTTTTTACACTGCGGCAAGTCATGTTTAGCTATTTTACAATAACGGCACATAGGTTCATTTTGTCCACTTTGCACTAATACGGTATGCACGTTATAGTCATTCTTATCGTGATATTTATTACGTTTAAAATTGTCCGGACGTGTGTTTAGTAATGTAGCACTGCAAGTAGACACTTTGAGCGCTTCTTCGTGAAGAAAATCAGCCAATAAGTCGAATCTAGACGTAGTTCCTTCGGTGATGTGTTGATAACTATAGTCGCCCCATTTTGATAACAATATAGTAGGCAGTTTCGACAACACAATAGTGACTAGACTCATTCCTTGTAGGTATTCTTCACGTTTTAGGGCACGTACGGCAGCGACGTAATTTCTTATTTTATTTGAAAACACAATGATTTCTCTGTGATAATCAGGGGTCATTGTGCCTAATCGTTTGATGTCGTAGACGATCCGGGATAATATGACGTCAGGGTTCCCGAATTGTAACTCCAAGGTTGAAATTAGTATTTCTGGAGATGTGGTACTGATAAGTAGGGCATTCACTGCGTCCTTGGCGGGTCCACGAAGGCATTTCCTTAGGCGCCATAGGTTCTCACTATCGCTAAATTTGCAGACTCGGGTAGACTCGTCGAATGCAGATTTAAATTGAAGCCACTCCATAGGGTCTCCAGAAAATATTGGTAACTCTTTAGGTGTGCTGATGCGGCTTAGCAAATTAGAATTGTTGTTTTGGTTGCAAACAGAAGTGGACATCATATCCTTAAGTACACAGGCTAACTGTTGAATTGGACCATCGGTGCCGGAATCCATGACGGCCGGCGGGCGCAGCATGCCTGAAGATTGACCTTGATTAGCGGCGTGCTGCGATTCCAACTCTAAATTACTGCGTTCTACCCACTTAGCAACCTCACTTCGATTATCGGTTTCCGACTGTGGACTGTATTCTTCTTCTAATTCGGCAAGGTCCGCTTCTAAGCGTTTATCGATAAGCTGCATTTCTATTCGTGCTTTCTTCTCGGCCGCCTCCAGTTCCAACTTCTTTCTACGAGCCTCGATGGTAGATGTAGACGATTTCCGGGACAAACACTTAAGGGAGCCGGGTGTTTCGGACTTTGTACTTCGGGGTTTTAACACTATTGTTTTATCAGGTTGCACTGTTTGTGATTTCTTTTCGACCGACTCTAATTCCAGCTTTTTGCGAGCTCCCGTAGAAGCTGTAAAAGATCTCTCGGACACAGGTTTATGGGAGCCGGGCATCACTTCCACTTTAAACATCTCGGATTTCACACTTCGTACTTCCAATAACTTGTCCGGCTGCAATTCAGCTTCATTTTTAGCTGCACTCGTATTTGGCTCACTTTGAACGGCTTCAAAAGCTTCCTTTCTCTCCTGTTCTCTTCTTAGAGCTCCACGAGTTTTGACCATTATTTTCGACGGCGACGTGGTGAACATCAGGATCCGGTTCGAAGACCACTTTGTACGATTCGTGGGTTCGTTTTTACGATGAAAAAATAGCCAAAACTAAAGAAACTACTTATATTTTTAAAGAGAGCGGTACATCCACAAAAAACTAGCATAAAGGGACGTGCGGAGAGTGCAACAGCTTGTATCGACTACTTTAAAATTGCTTTAGTGCGGTAAACTATCGGGGCCGCTCCCGCGCACCCCCGCCTTCCCCGTGCGTCCCCTAGCTTTAACAAACGTAAAACTGGTATTTAAAACTTATATCTAATTGCGTCGCTCACAGAAACTTTATTTATATCGGAACAAACTGTGGATTTCTATAGGCTCCTTGTTATGGGGCCAGGTATTGTCGTCTTCCTGGCGAGGTTTACAAAGAAAATCTGCAATTTTCCACGAACGATGCAAATCATACTTCGTGTGCAGCTTTCGCGAAAATGTTATTTGGAATGGGAAAGTTATTAAGATTTACGGATGCTGCGGTAAAAGAGATTATTTGGAAATGTTGCATCTTAGAAATATTGTTGGAGTTCAAGGAATCTGAATGTTACCGAAATATTTATCTAGTTTAAAAGTTATTCCAATTTTAAATTGCGGTAAATAGAAACGTATTTCCAACGTAAAAAATCACTCTTAGGTAATAAATAAAAAAATTGTTCTAGGCCTGACAAGAAATATTTTATATACACGGTGTAACATGAGGATACCGAATAATTTTAACAGCGTATTCCTGATCATATTTGAAGACTAAAATGTCCTATAAACTTTTCTGTAATTTGCCTAGTTTCAGAGTTAATACCAATTTAAAAAAAAAAAAAAAAAAAAACATTTTTTTATTGTTACATAGTGCAAAACGCATTTTTGATGTCGATGTTGCCACTGTGGGACGTAGTCTAAGTAACCTTATTGATAGATGTCAAAAAGTGACAAGTAACACTTTGTAAAAACTACGTTTTACGAAAGAAAAAGTAAAAGTCCATTTTAAGCGACAAGTTTACCAATAATATTTACTTTTTATGTACAAATACATCTGAAAAATCGAGAAAAAAATTTTTTTTTAATTGCGAATTTGACCCAAACATTACATTTTTTCCTTCTTTTGGCCTCAGAAAAGCGTGGTTAAAATCTTTCGGTTTCCTCGTGAACACCTTGTATAACGTATTTTTTGGCGTTTTTAGCATTTTTCGACTTTTTAAATTTATTATTGAAAACCTTAACATATAAATAGGTACACATTGGCCTTACAAATTAAACAACAAGACCTACCCTATCCGACTGCGCCAGTGAGGTAAAATAAAAACCATTATTACCTACGTTTATAATAATTTCAGAAATTAATTTCGAAAACATTTACAAAACAGTACAATTCTCCATTCATCGGTCGTATTCAAATAATCTGCAACTTACATAAATAGGCTTATCTCCATGGAGTTTTCAAGTTACTTACGTCGTTATGCACATTGTCCAGGCTCAAAGGAAACTTGAAGTTACGTGACGGACATTTTGAAATAAGCCGAATGCTTTTTCCAATTGTCGGGTATGAAATTGATGGAAACTTTTAGTTTATTGGCGAATAATGAACAATTTTGGGAGCCTTTCGTGTTCCGAGTTAGGTCATTGAAATTTCAAATTGTGTACTTTTCATTATCCAGAAGTTACCGATAAATTTGTATAAGTAGAAAATAATTTTAGGTGACAAGGTGAAACTATTTTGTTTCGGAGCAGTTTTGGAAACCTATAATAATAATTATGGTTTCCAAAACTGATTATTTTAATTGTATTAATAATTGTTTTCCAATCAATACATTTTAATTTCTAATCTAGTATTACTATAGTACCTATATGTTGCCTAAGTCAATTAGCCTTCCATATCTCAAGGTTAAGGTTTTAGGTAAATGAAGATGAATTTTGTAGACACACTTTAGGCTGTTACCACAGAGTAATGAGTGTAATGACTGAACATGTTCGAAGTATCCTAATATATTTCTCAACATTTAGGGATTCACGTGTAATGTTTAAATCTCCCTGACGCGACAATCACTGCCTACTAATCCAGTACAGGTCACCTGTGTGTGTGCATGTGTGAGTACGTACGTAATAAGTAGTTTATTGTTTTCATAGGTACATAGGGTGGTATATTAAAACAATGAAGCTATGAGCCCTGCAAGGGCACTGCAATTTACATTCTTAATTACTTATCTTAATATCCGACTAAACTAATAAATAATAATAGCAATAATAATTATAGTAATTTTGGACACGGCGCGTATAGTACGAGTACGTCGGTTCCTCTCTGCGGCCCTGACCACCGGCAGCTTGGGCGCTGCCTCGCTGCTGGCGGCACCCTAGGTTAGGTTTTTTATAATGTGTTTATGTATTTTGTATTGTTTTGTGTTTCTATATTTTACTTTTATATTTATATTTTATATTATTTTATATTTTACTTTTTTTGGTATTTAAGATTAGTTATCCTATTAGGTACATTTCGGATATTCAAGATCGTGGACAAATCGGACTTTACAAACGATAATGACAATAAATATAACGAGTATGTTTTATATTTATTTATTTAATCTTTATTGCACAAAAGAAATACTTATCGTACAGAAGGTGGACTTAATGCCAAAAGCATTCTCTACCAGTCAACCTTAGGGCAAAGCAGAGAGATTGTGGGCGGTGCTACTACTACTAACAAAATATAATACGCAAAGCTAAATTAAAATTTAATATACATATGCAAGACCATCAAAATAATATTCATATTATTAATGACCTAGCAATTTTAAATTATAATACACATATATTATAGGTATTTACATTACATTATACGATATGATACATTAAGTATATGATAGGTATTTACATTACATTTTTAATTTTTACTTATCATTGAAGTTTTGAACAAATTCTTGCATGGAATAAAAACTATTACTTACCTTTTTAAAAACGATTAAATCGTATATGTAATATCATCTGCAATTGCAAATGCAAGCAATTTAATTAATCGTTATTTCATCGTAGGTATTTCTCGACTGTGAAGTTAGTTTTTTCCATAAGAAATTTTTTTTGCATGCTATAAACATTGATGAAACATGATATCTTTAGGCTTTTACATTTTCGGGTAGGTACTTGAAACATTTATCAGTTAACCAACCAAACAGAAAATTGCACTGTTTCTCATTGTTCTGGTTTTAACACGCCTATAACTTATTTCATCTAATCGGGTAATGTTTGATCTACCCTCAAATGGCGAATATTGGATCTTGTTTTACGTTCTTTACTAGGGTGAAGTAATAGCATATATTATAAAACTAAATTTGTATTGATTAATCCAGGTATATTCCTATTAACGAAATAGCACGATTATAGCAGCTTCTTTTTTACGTTAAGTGATATGTCGTAGTAAAACTTCTGTAAGTTTTGGCAAATCGAGTTAAATTAATTGACTTGAAGAATTTTCTTGCTCAATAATATACCTAATTGTGGTTTGTTTACATTCTTTTAAATATCTAAAGATTTTATTATTACTATTGTTGGGGTGTTGTGGGCCTGTGAGTGTCACGTCGACCAAGCAGTGATCTATTGTGACGGCCCTTTAAAGTTCGTTACTAATGCCCGTTGAGTCCAGAAAACTCCAGATTCTTTGGGCCGTAATGTTCTGTACCTCATAGGGTTGCAGTATGTGCCGCCCTAAGTGGATACTTCTTTTTGACATTAGTGGTCCACAGGAACAGAGAATGTGCATTGCAGTCTCCTCTGACTTCTGGCAGAACCTGCATGTCGCATCCTGTTTCTTCCCAATTCGGAACATGTGTGAACCTAAAGATACAGACTATAGTCACTGGTATTATTACACAGCTTGCGTATCTAACATTAAATGATAAACTACTCTTTATAATAAACCTACTCTTCCATGACCCGGCCTTTAAGATTTACATCTCACATCTTTTAATGCCCGAATAGCCCGCCTATCCATCTTGTAAAGGCTCAATAACCTAAAAATCATTGCGACAAATCTTCCAAATACAAGTTCGAAGGAGCCAATTACTTAGCCTAAGCTAAAATGACGTGAAGGCATTAGAGGGGGATTGAATACGGAGAAATACTAGGGAAAATTGAATACTTGACAGGAGGGTGCTGCGTATGTCATCGAAATAAATAAGAGGAATACTACAGTTAACAGCGAAATTGTGAAGTGGGTAAGATTTTCAAAATGATCTGCTTTTTATTTATTTATCGTATGGTGGTTACACACTGGTTACAAAAAATACAATCAATATTAAATTTAGATCGGCTTATGCCTTCTATATTAAGTTGGCAGGATGCGGACTTATGATCCGACATCCTTTGCCAATGGGCTCTTTAGAGCGCCTGTATTCGCATTTTTATTACTCATATTGATCGTTTATTAGGATTCGCTCTCTCTTTCCAGTGTGCGCTGCGAGATTCAGTGTTCCTTCTGCTGCCAGGCTTGTTGCTCTTTTAGCACCACCCGGAGGTCACGTGTAGGGTTTCTAAGGGTTATTCCTACGGACGTTAAGCAACAATCGATCTGCACGAGGCTCTTACTCCCTTAATAGAAGGTGTGTTAAGGGAATAAGAGCCATTCTTAGGTCACTCTCTAGTTACGAGTAGGTCACGTTCTAAGGACGTCACTTTCGAGGTTGGTCACGTTTTGATGACGTCACTTTCAATGTAGGTCCTGAGGTCTAAAAACTAATTTCGGAGATTTTCAGATTTTTTACGGTATTGGTGATTTTAAAGTTTAATTATACGCAATTGAGACCAATGCAATATAAATAATAAAAAATATAAGTAATAAAAAAAAAGTTTATACACCTGCTAATTATAATTAACAATGATGTGTTCAGTTTTTCTTTCGTTAATTAAAATCAAAGTTTAAAGATAAAAAAAATGTTTAAAAAAGTTTATTATGATTAAATAAAAAAGTGGTATCTGAACATGAATATTGGATACAGATAATTCTCTGGCTACAAATAACTTCAATTACAACAAGACACATAATCCCTGTAAAACAGCCTCGCCTCTTCAATCCGCAGACTTGATTACAGGATATAAATCCGTAAGGCAATAATGGCAACGACTCCTTATTTATTCGCCATTCGACTCACGTAGTGGTACCTATACAACCCTTATCTTGCCATTGTAACACCCATGATACATGGAACATTAAAAAATCTAGCAGGTTCAGTTTATTACTTAACAAAATAATTCTGCTATAAATATGTTGATCTATTCCTTTATTATAGCAAAAAAATAATGCACACGTCATTATAAATTAATTAGTAACAATCAACATGGCGCCGCGAAAACAACAGATCTCATTTCGTACTGTAAGTTTTGCACTTATTTCTATTTTTTTTTATTACATACACATATACACACATGTTATATGTACATATTTTTGCACAATCTGCATTTTAATGCACTTACTATCTGTTAGTGTATTAGGATTTACACAGTGGTCGTATTTAAAAACATTAACACAAAGAATATTTACATGAAACTGTTATGTATCATATTTGATACATTACAAAGAGCTCATAAAAGTACATGTGTAATGTATTAAATGCGTATTACATTTAATACATTGCCAAGTTGTCGTCAAAATAAGTGTACATGATTTGTATTTATTTTCAAATTTTTATGCCTGTGGGGGGTTCCAAAACATATTTCAAATATGTCATATTAGTTATCATAGGTACTATTTAGTTAATGAACTTTTTTTTAAGTAATACGTATTATTAAAACTGTATATGCTGTATCATAATAATGTAAATAATACACTAGGTCTACGGCGTAGCAATAGTGCTACACCGTAGACCGTAGCGAGGCAAATTTTATTTATAACAAAAAATGCCTCCCCAGTTAAAAAGTTTATTTTTTAACTATTATAATTATTTGTTTACTTGCTCTTTTTTACAAAACTTTTTGTTAACGTGTTCTTTGAATCTCTACGGGATAAAACATTTCTACCATGTGATCAGGTATTCGTAGTTAAACTTTATTTTTACAGGTGTAAATAGTAATTGTATGCTTTAAATTGCGATTTAATAACAATAAATGATGATTTCTGTTTAACTACATGTTTATTAAAAATAAAGTCCACATTTTTTCTTCTAAAAAATAGGATTAGCATTGTATTAAATATGATACATATGATTTTCCAAAACTGGAAAACCCTAGATTTTTTTCATTATTTTTTAATAGTCTATCAATAGGTGACAAAAACTAAAAAAATGTTAAAATCTAAAATATTTTGAGCCTTGCCAAGATAAGGGTTAAGTATATACTTTCATTATTGACCGAGTGTTAGCGAATGTCTGTTCAGCTTGGTCAAAAATGCTTTCGTATGTCCTGATGTTTTCATCTACAGGTCGCAGCCACAGATCACAGAGCCACAACTTTTAGAAATAAATACCGATGACCGACGACCGGTCTGACCTAGTGGGTAGTGACCCTGCCTGTGAAGCCGATGGTCCTGGGTTCGAATCCCGTTAAAGGCATTAATTTGTGTGATGAGCACAGATATCTGTTCCTGAGTCATGGTTGTTTTCTATGTATTTAAGTATTTATATATTAATATATATATCTTTGTCTGAGTACCCATAACACAAGCCTCATTGAGCTTACTGTTAGACTTAGTCAATTTGTGTAATAATGTCCTATAATATTTATTTATTTATATTATATATTGAATTAAACACGAATTAAAAACTTACCCCGCTACAACTTCTCCTCTTCTATTTGGATAGAGCTCCGGATGCTGTCCATATCGAAGGTACACCTCAAACTGCTGTTCCGCTCTAAAAAAACAGAACATCATTTCATTACTTTCGGAAATGGCAATATCTACATAAAAAACCGGCCAAGTGCGAGTCGGACGCGCGTTCCAAGGGTTCCGTACATTACACAATTTAAACAATGTATCTTTTATGTGAAATGTCTTTAAAAAACCCGTAGGGGTCGGATCAAAAACTAAGTAATTAAGTCCGACTCACGCTTGACTGCACATTTCTAATAGGTTTGCCGGTGATCTATAGGTAAAGATCTATTTTGTGTATTTTTTAGGGTTCCGTACCTCAAAAGGAAAAAACGGAACCCTTATAGGATCACTCGTGCGTCTGTCTGTCCGTCTGTCTGTCCGTCTGTCTGTCTGTCCGTCTGTCACAGCCTATTTTCTCTGAAACTACTGGACCAATTAAGTTGAAATTTGGTACACATAATTATGTAAGTTTGTGACCCAAAGATGGACATGTAACGTAAACATATTAATTTTAAACACGGGGGCCACTTTTGGGGGGCAAATGAGAAAATTAAAAATAAAGTTTGTCAAACTATATCGTGTTACATATCAAATGAAAGAGCTCTTTGTGAGAATTTTAAATATATTATTTTTATAATTTTAAAGTAAATAGTTTAGAAGTTATTCAAGAAAATAGGCAAAAAATGACCATTCCCCCCCTTTAGCCGCACTTGGCCGTTTTTTTTTCTAATTTTGGAATTTGTATTTCATTTCTACTCAGAATCAGGAGCTTATTCGATCCTAATGGAGAAAAAAAGTTTCAAAATATCCCTCAATTCCGTTAAATATCACACAGAGTTTATGAAAAATGGTAACGGAATGAAAAAAATCTTGAGGCACTTTAATGTACTTGGCCATCTCATATACACAAGTTTTTACAACGACGATAGTGTAGTTTGGTTTTTGCATAAATATAACTAATTTTTCGAATACTTTCTAGCAAATAAAATGGTTTTCCGTGTTCCAATTTTCCCATTTGTAATATGGGGGAGCTTTAAACGTCATTGATTGGACGATCAGCTTCACTCTAAGATCCCCCATCTACCGAGCAATCCCGCAAACGAGTTGAGCTTATCTCTGCTCATTTATCTCACCTCGACTCGAAGCTGGGTGAGTTTTGTGATTCTAGAAAGAAAAGGCTTATGCGCCATGTATTTGCTAAGAGAATTGACGTTTTTGCTCTGCGTAAGTTCCCCAGAGTTGAATGCGTAAAGCTGTGTTGAACGCAGTATAAGCTTTATAAACAAATTCTGCGTGGAATGGAATTAGAACGTAAATAGCTCTTGATTCAAATCTAGTTAGAAAATAAGTGTTATTTCTGAATATTATTCTATTCAAAATGTGTTAAACCCAATTAAGAGCTAAATGAAAGAAATCATTAACCGAATGAAATTACGGAGTAGGTATGAATTCTTATTCAAACAGTTTCATGTCTCTACACAAAGTATTGATGTGTGCGTGGCCTCGTATTAATTACGATACGATATTACGGTACATATGTATTGATATTCACTCTTGTTGCGGTTGTATTTCTTTGATCTTTGATAGACGCAGCTTAAGAGTCATACGAACCTAGCCGTGTTATATATTTCTAGTTGCTCTAATTTCTTTGTATTATAATCCCTAGTAACATAAACTAGTACCAGACAAAGCTATCGAACGACGTTTTAAAATGAGAGCGTAACTTAGATTGTATGGCAGCGCCTACATTCATGTGACTCTTGACAAGTTACCGCGCGGTGCTACCTACAAGGTCAAATCCCTAAGGAGGGTTCAAGCTCTGTTTTCCTTGGACAGCGGTGCCGTCATATACAAGATATATGGATGTCAGCCGTCTCCATACAAGATATATGGATATTTTGAAAGTTTTTATGGCGGATATAGTTGAAGGCACCAGACCTCAGGGCCCTCCTTTTAAGCTCTGTTTTCCTAGGACAGCGGTGCCGTCATATACAAGATATATGGATGTCAGCCGTCTCCATACAATATATATGGATAGAGTAGTATTTTGAAAATTATTATGGCGGGTAAAGTTGAAGGCACCAGACCTCAGGGCCCTCCTTTTAAGCTCTGTTTTCCTAGGACAGCGGTGCCGTAATATACAAGATATATGGATGTCAGCCGTCTCCATACAAGATATATGGATATAGTATTTTGAAAGTTATTATGGCGGGTATAGTTGACGGCACCAGACCTCAGGGCCCTCCTTTTAAGCTCTGTTTTCCTTGGACAGCGGTGCCGTCATATACAAGATACATGGATGTCGGCCGTCTCCATACAAGATATATGGATGGAGTAGTATTTGAGAATTATTATGGCGGGTAAGTTGAAGGCACCAGACCTCAGGGCCCTCCTTTTAAGCTCTGTTTTCCTAGGCCAGCGGTGCCGTCATATACAAGTTATATGGATGGAGTAGTATTTTGAGAATTATTATGGCGCGTAAAGTTGAAGGCACCAGACCTCAGGGCCCTCCTTTTAAGCTCTGTTTTCCTAGGACAGCGGTGCCGTCATATACAAGATATATGGATGACAGCCGTCTCCATACAATATATATGGATAGAGTAGTATTTTGAAAATTATTATGGCGGGTAAAGTTGAAGGCACCAGACCTCAGGGCCCTCCTTTTAAGCTCTGTTTTCCTAGGACAGCGGTGCCGTCATATACAAGATATATGGATGTCGGCCGTCTCCATACAAGATATATGGATGGAGTAGTATTTTAAGAATTATTATGGCGGGTAAAGTTGAAGGCAACAGACCTCAGGGCTCTCCTACTGGATGGTGAGCTCAAATCACTGCACCTATGCAATTAAAACTGCACAAAGCGCATGCGCTTGGCGAAGAATAGAAGCCTATTGAGAAACCTGGTCTTCAACAGAAGGGCATGTTTTTTTTATTTTATTATTTAGGCAACAAACAGTCATATACAAAAATGATGTAATAATAAGCAATGTGTTAATAGACCTTGAGTGCCCTACCTTAATTAAATAATTTCTAATCTAAAGTAGCTAGTGTAGGAGCAGTAAGCGGAAAACAAAGTTATACCTACTTAAATAAACAGTTTGTTATTGTTTACAATTTCGATTTGAAGTGAGTAATAATGATGTCACGATCCTCAGCATTGAAGGAACGACTGAAGAAGAAGTATTTCGCACCGCTATCCTAGGAAACCAGAGCTTAAGCAAAGTTGAAAATGTTTAACGACTTTTATATGCCTAGTATTACCTTGAATCGAAACTGAAATAGGTCTGATCGGTGAAGTTGTCAGCATGGAAGACGATCTTCACGAAGTTGGTCTCCGATATGAAGGTCTGGGGCTGCTCAATCTCGCCACAGAATAGTCCGGGCTCCTTGCGGTTGGAGACGTCGGTCTTTGCGTTGCCGTCGACGATCTGGATAAATAAACATTTTTACAGTGGCGGATTAGCCACGTGGCAAAAGTAGTAGCAAATGCTACGAGCCCCTCGCATTTGGGGTCACACGCAACGCACAATTTTTTGTCGATTCGATTCTCGGGCGAGGCAAGCGAATTTAAAAAAACTTTGAATGTAGTTTTGTTTCTTTTCGAAATAAAAGATTGTCCCCTATAAGTAAACTGAGCTAACTTAAGGTTTTGAGGTACTTTCCCTCCAGGGCCCATAAAAAATTTCCACACTGTATTTGTCACAGTGGAAGTTTGTGTTGTCAAATACAGTGTTTAAATTATAGTACATCGTCAAGTCTTTAACACATTTAAAAATAATAATACCGCTGCGTTATCGGCTACGACTTAGCGTTACAAGCTTAGCTTAGCAGTGAATGAAGATGGAAACCGTTATTAAAACAGGTTTTATGATGACTTTTTTCATGAAATGACGATATATAGGCGACGCGTTATAAAAAGTGATAATTATTGGAAATAAAACACATGTTATTAATTTTGTTGAGTCTCATGTATTTATTTCGTTATCCTAAAAAAAAATAAGTACCTTAATAAATAAAAACCCTAATAATCGTAATTAACGATAATAACCTAACTATAATTAGACCCAAAAGAATTAAGAGTCCGCAGCAAGCTGGGTTTTACATACAAACGTAGTTACGCTCTCATTTTAAAGCGACTAGCTATATTACTCTGACCCTACTACCTATATTACCTAAATTTATATGAATTTCATGTTAACATTTTTTTTGTACAATAAATCGATTTACTACTACTACTTCTACTACTCTGAAACTATGTACTTACAATAGGATAAGGTATATCTATGCCTATAATTAGTTTATGTAGCTTCAGATACCACAGTTAAAAATACAGCGAATTTAAGTTTTTCATACAACACTTGTTTTTGCTCTATTTTGTTTCTTTTATATACTGGAGCTATGTAAATTACCTACAGGCATAGATATACCTCATGTCATTGTATGTGCAAAGTTTCATTACCATCCAACACGTAGTTTTAAAATGAGAACGAAACTCCGTTTGTATAGGAAGGTGAAATTCGGCCGATCTTGCTGCGGACTCTTAAAACAGTAATCAGAAGCAGAATTAATTAAGACAATCGCAGGCCGATAATTGCGTCTCAGGCGTTAGAGTTCTTAGAAAAATTATTTCGAAAATTAATTAGTCGATTCGGCGACGCGTGCCGAAACTCAATTAGGAAATTAAACAGACAGATTTTGCAACTCTGTATCAAAGTTTCTCTTTTGTTCGTCGGGGCGAAGCTTTGCGTTGGCGGGTTTCGTTTCGTTTAAGAAAGGTAGGCATTATAATTTAGGGAATGTTACTACGAACTGGTAGCAATTTTTGTACTCATACTATTACGAAATGATACAAACTTTGCAATAGTATTTATCATTAAGGTTTAACACTACACTACACTACACTACATGGATCAAAATTATTCGAAATAAATAATTGAATTGAATTGAAATACATATAAATAGTAGTAACGTAACAATTTATTTTTAAAAGCAAAATATGTGGCTTTCCGCAGAGAAGGGTCCTTATGTTTTTTTATGACATAGGGGGCATACGAGCCGACGAATCACCTGATGGTAAGCGCTTACCGTCGCCCATGGACACCCGCAACACCAGAGGGGTCGTAAGTACGTGCATACGAGTAAGAACCTTTCCATCCGAAAAGGTTCCTTATGCACCCTTTTGATAAGGACCCTTTTGATGGAAAGCCACAAATATGAAGCTAAGATCTCTTAGCATCATTACATTACTGTCAAATACCTTACGTCATTGCATACGGGATATGAAATCGTGTTCTGACTCGTCGCAGCGACAATATGTGACCTTTCAACTAAAAGGTACCACATTGTCGGTTGTCGATAAGGTTGATTCCAAATTGAAGCTTTATGGGAAGAACGTCTTATTGACAACCGACAATAAGTACCCTTTTGGTTGAAAACGGCACATATAATGGGTCACTAAGTTTGGATTTTTTTTAAACCGTGTTTATTGCCTTTGAGTGTAAAAATCGCCCTTACCTGCATGTATCCTTTATGGCACGTGGTTCCGTTGATCAGTGTGCCAACTTTGAACTTTTTGAACCGTATCCTGAGAATCCAGTCTTTTGGCGACCCTCGAAACGCTCGAAACCTGTAACAATACGATTTAACAATTTAGATATCTGCTAATAATTACAGCGTGTCACTTGGCCTCCTAGGGTCTCTTTCGAAGACTTTTCTAAATTATATACAAAATTCGATTTCCAAATTCAAAAACCTGTTTTGTACTTACCTGTATGTGCAAGTGAGCGGTCGGCCGAAATTCTCAGGTGTGACTGGTGGGGATGACACGTCTTCGTATATCTCCACTGTCTTGTTGCAATGGTCCCGTTTGGAATCTGTCAACAAAGAAAAATTCATGGTAGGTACTGAATGTTTTTGACATGGGCCACTTTAAGGGATAAACATAAGCATTGCATAGAGGTTATCTCTTAAATTAAATCTTGAAAAATATAACTTAGTTTTTTGCCATGTGGCCTAAGAATTTCTGGCCAATTCAAGGTTGTATGTCCGACGGTTGTACGATATCAAACCGTTCAAATTTCCTAAGTATACCCAACGATAGATATAACTCAGTAATAGATGGATACAGTCTAAGGAAAAGACGTGCCTCGAAAATCAATAAAAATTGATTCTCGATCAGATGCCTACACTCGGATAGATGGCGTTGACGGTTTCGTTTGTTATTTAACAATTTTAACGCATATCAGTGAATCAAAACGTCAAAATTATATAAATATAATTAATGCAAATAAATAAAAAAATATCCGTACATAAATACATTATATGGTATTTTTATACATCTTAATTTTTTGTTTTAATCGTGTGTCGATAGATGGCAGTGAATTTACTGTGGTTACAAAGTTTACTATGACAGTACCGCTCTATCCTATTATATCCTCTTTGGTATACCTAAATATATTATAGTTTTTGTTAAATTGGTAATTATACAACACCTATTGTAAACACCGGCTCGACAATGCACTCGCATACACATTCAGTTCACTTCCACAACAGTAATCCTATAGCCTGCGGCCATCGTACCATAGACAGTGACACTTACTTCTTTACGGCTTTGCCGCCAACACAAGGACACACGAGACGGCGTATGTATGCTATTTAAGCCACTCGCATAATCGCATACACTACATATATAATTATATTGACATATGTCAAAATAATTAATAATTAATTTATTGTACTTATTTGTAAGTTCATCAACCAATAATTCACCGCTAAAAGAGTTACCTATTCACAATTTATATTCGACGCAATGTAGTTCAGAGTTTCAATACCTATGTTGCAATTTGGAAACAAGTTTCAACAGGATTTATTACACAACAATTAAAACTGAAGTATAATTCTAGCAACTAGCTTCAGAAATTGAAGCTAGTTTTTATTCATAATGTATGACTAAATTACTAAAAAAATATTAGGAATATTCTAAGTGCTTCCGGAATTCTCACTTTGGAAATGGCTTTTTAAATATTTTATAACTAATAAAAATTTAATTTAAAAAATTACTTAATCAGTATTTTACTGCCCGCAATAAAATCAAACAAATTGGTACGAATAAAATGTATTCGGTTCACACGTGCCGTTTATAAAAAAATCCGAGATAAAATATTACAGGATAATAGACTTCAAGTATAGAGTCGCGCGCGAGAACGCAACTTATGATAGACCGCCTGGAATAAAAATACCTACAGCAATTCCACGTCACATCACTAAACATGAAGCTCTCAGAGCGAGCGCCGGCGAAATATTCATTTTTCATCACACATTTTAATACGAAGGTAAACACTTTGACATTTCAACAACTCTTTTGGCGAAAAGCGGAGTTTCGCATGGTAATTTTGTACAACAAATTTAATGTGTGGTTAGCATGTCTGTTCATAACATTATGTGGTATGAAGTACAGATAGCTCGTTTATTGCAGTTATTTAGTTACACATAAAATTATAAACTGAAATAGATGTCATATATATTATAGATGTTATATGTATTTATCCTTGCTTATTCATATATTTAATTATATATAAAAGTTATCCAAAAGATATCCCTGGCCATTCAGCGAGGTAATGCCGCCAGTATTTTTGGCACATTTGGTCCGGGGGATAATCAGAGTTGGGGGTAATATTGTATTTGTTATAATTTAGTTTTACTTTTTTGCATTAATTATTTTTCGTATAATATAACTATTGTTACCTAAAAAAATATATATATATATATATATTTAGTGTACTTATAGTCATAAGGTATAATTAAGCATATTATTATATTATGCATGTAGAAGTTTTACTTCGCTCAAAAGTTACGTTTCTTTATTGTTTTTTTTTTCTCTGTGCACCCACCTTGAAGCTTTTCTGTTTAGCCCTATGGTTGACTGGTAGAGAATGCCTATAATGGCATTAAGTCCGCCTGTTGTAAACTTTTTATGTGCAATAAATTTTAAAATAAATAAATATATTAAAGAATAAATTAATTAAAAAATTACAAACACGACTGCTGGGCACCTCGGGGGACCTTGATGTAGTGCATTATCCCATTCAAAAGGTCCCCCGACTGCAATCGAAATAAAATACACAGATAGAGTCATGTCATAAATGTGCATAAACCTTTGTATTTACTGTAAATGACCGTAAGTGTACATTTATATTCCAATTTAAATTTATCAAGTTATGTAACTAATATGAAATTATTTTTAGCTTTTCAGTTCGCTTATAATTCCGCAATCGTGTTTTTAATTTTTTTATTAATTTATTTTATTACCCTTTGGGTACGGAACCCTAAAAAACTAGTAAAAATTAGTTTTTAGTTCAGTGAGGCCCCCGGGGGCCATACATCAGTGCCGATGCGTCATCTATTCTCACGTTTGATTTAGATCTGGGAACTTCAGTAGGGATGATTCATGCGTTGAGACGTCTCAATTTAACTTATTTCACTCCAGCCTTCGCTAAGAATACTTAAGTAAGTTCTTACTACAGCAGCATAAGTTATAAAGGCGTACACAACAACTATAGTCCTTTTTAGGGTTCCGTACCCAAAGGGTAAAAACGGGACCCTATTACCACAGACTACATACTAAGACTCCACTGTCCATCTGTCCGTATGCGATTTAATAAGTGTTCAAAGCGCGATGGTTTTAAATGTTAGACATACCCTTATCTAACTCTTAATTAAATAATTGCGCCAACTTTATCCAATAAAGGGACACATAAACAAAAGCCTCTCGCAACTAGCAAACAAACGAAACTCACCAACACGTAAACACTGCGTAAACTTTCCCAATAAGACGGTAGTTCTTAACCAAAGGAACTCTGGAGACCAATAAAACTATAAAGAAAGCCGCAAGTACAGTATATTTTCTGGAAGTTTCTGGTGCAAGTTGGATGTAAGTTTTTTCGTAAGTTTACATAACGTATCGATGGCGTAAATCTTCAGGGGACGGAGTAAGGAAAGAGTAATAGATAAGTTTCGCTCATATATCACTGATATTCAAGCTGAAAATGTATAATAAGGATCCAGAGGCCGTGAGTTCTAGTCTCACAAGGCAGTAATTTTTCCACTTTTAAATTTATTCTAAGCTTAATAGCATCGATCGCAGACGTTTCTGCTTGTTAAAAATTAATTTAGATCGTAACTGGTGAATTTCCAATATGACTTGGAACTCCGGTGGCCGTTTAAGAAGTGTAACGCTTTTACGGTAGATGTCGCTAGGGTCCCCTAGACCCATATAGTGGGAAGATTTGCTGACTATGGATGAGGTCTTGGTGGCTCAGTTGGCAGAGCGCTGGAGTATCCAGAGGCCGTGAGTTCTAGTCTCACCCAAGGCAGTAATTTTTCCACTTTTAAATGTATAATAATATTGTAAATGTAAAAGTAGCTTTGTCTGTCTGTCTTGTACCTCTTCAGGCTGTTACATCGATTGTGCTGAATACACCAGAATAAATCGTTCTTTAAATAAAATGCTTTTGCTCGGTCGTCAGACGCGATGGACAGGCACCGATGGAGGCAGATTACAAGAACCAGGTGTGGAGCATCCACATCCACTGATGACCACGATCCTCAGTCATGAGGGAGCGACCACAGAGAGAGAGAAATAAAATGCAAAAAGATAACTTGAAATTCGGTCAGGATCAGATTCAGATTCAGATTTATTATTTATAAACATACATTAAGAAAGTTTACACGTCAACGTCTTATAGGTATGTAGTGCATCTGGCATGTTCGCCGTGAACAGAGTAGACGACTTTTACGCTATAATGCGTAAAAGGCACTGGTCGTTTGTCGGGAGAGTGAGCGAATCGATGAACAGCATTGTTAGCGTAGTGTACGCAACCTACTGTATGAGCAAGGCCTCCGCTGCAAATATTTAATTAGTGTTAGATTAGGTAATAATTAGTTTAGTGTAGAATAGTAAAATTTTATATAGATTAGAATGTATAAATGTAATGGGTTGATACCTAAATAAATAACATTTTTATTTTATTTTTTTATAACAAAGAAGCAAGTTCATATAATTTATGAAGTGTTGCATATTTATTGACATGTTTACCAGAACTAACAGTAAGTAGGGCTTTATACACAAATTACACAATTTAACAGTAGGCATAAAATATGGCACAAAATTTATAAGTGGGTGTAACGATCCCTTTGCAGAAACTCGTTAGTACTATAGCATGCTAATTCCCATGTAGCATTTATACGTCATTATGACGTCCGTTACGTCGTTATGACGTATAAATGACGTCATTATGACGTCGATGACGTCACTTTGCTACCTGGGTTCGATGAGCATGTTTTTAAGCTTTTTCAAAAGTATGGCATCGCTAGACGAACTTATAATGTCCAGGGACGCGGTTGTATAGCTTAGGTCCGACAACGTCGAGCACTGCGCTCCGCTGTCCGTCAGTCTGTCACCAGGCTGTATCCCAAGAACCGTGATAGCTAAACAGTTTGAATTTTCACAGATGATTCAATTCAATTAATGATGTATTACTGTTGCCGCTACAACAACAAATACTCAAAAGTAAGGAACCATTTCCCCGGCTTTTAGGGTTCCGTACCCAAAGGGGACCCTTTTACTAAGACTCCGCTGTCCGTCTGTCTGTCTGTCACCAGGCTGTATCTCATGCACCGTGATAGACAGTTGAAATTTTCACAGATGATGTATTTCTGTTGCCGCTATAACAACAAATACAAAAAAGTACGGAACCCTCGGTGCGCGAGTCCGACTCGCACTTTGCCGGTTTTTTCTATCTAGCCAACTTTAAGCTTTTAAGGATTTGCCACACTGGATGCGTTCTGCGGTCAGGTCAAACCCGCATTATGTATGAACAACATTGACAGCAACCTTTAAAGTTGAAGTTTGACATGACCGCTGCCCGCAGAACGCATCTAGTGTGGCAAATCCTTTAAGGTTTATGTCAAAGTCTTTCCTTGTAAATATAGTCTAGTTTTTCGTGTGTTTTTCTTGGTATTTTCCCTTGATCAAAACGTCTATATAAAACTACAATTTTGCATCTAGTTAAGTGGAGGCTCAACCGTCGGCTCCTTTACCTCTTTATCTAACGTATTATGTCCAATAGATTAGTTCTCAACTAGCCGTCTCTAGCAGACTGCAATTTGATTAACCTATTTGTCTCGGAAAGCGATTACAACTACAATTACTGACTAACCATAAATAGCCTGTCAGCAACAATACATCAGTTTACCGGAGTTACTATGTTTACCAACTCGCTTCCAACTCATTTAAGAGCCCATCAACTTACTCACTAGCGCCACTGCTTAATAATTGTGACTATTTCAATTTAACGATAGATATTTATAAAAGGGGGCCGCTACGTACTGTATTGTGTATTTAGTTTTTAATGTTGCTGGATTCGTCGATCTATGAACTCAAAACAAAAACGGCCGTTTTAACTTTGGACGCATAGATTGTCGAATCCAGCCACGTAAAAACTATAAAAATGTAATTCAAAAGGTACTTAAATATAAAAATACAGAACGTAGCGGCCCCCTTTTTTAAATATCTATCGTTAATTTTTAATAATCACAATTATTCAGCAGTGGCGCTAGTGAGCACGTATTCTTTAAAAAGTACAACAGTGCCAATGTACTTGATGGTAAGCAGATGCCAAACTGCTTACCATCAAGTACATTGGCACTGTTGTACTATTAAAAGAATAATAAATCCCTGAATCGATACATCACTACGTCGCTGTTACCAGGAGTCTCCAACTCGTTCGAAACTCAGCGGTAACTCGTTCGATAGCCGATCGGCAAAGTTGGAAAGTAACGCCAAAGTTTGTTCCTTTTAAACATTTTATAAGGTGAGAGAAGTTTTTGTGGAATTCTGGAGAACGGTTTGGGTTGCTGGGTTAAGTTTTTCTCGAAACACGGCTGTTTTAAAAACTTGGGTGTTCAGTAGATCCTATTTTATTTGTTTAGATAATGGAAACTTTAGTAAGAACCTTAAAGGATGACTAACGCTAGAACGGTCCGGGCCGAGGCGTCCGGCACTAAGTTAGTTTTGTATTGACATTTTATGAAATTGAGAACGTGAGATTATCAATTTCATAAATCCGCCATACAATCGAAGTTACGCTCTGATTTTAAAACGGCATTGTGAAATAACATGGAATTGAATAATGTTCCATTCCATCTCTAAACAATAAATAATGTAATCTGAATAAACTAAAGAAACTAAAAACAACACAATTATTCAATTATACCTTTAAATAAAACAGAATTAAATAACTAATCTATAAAACTTAAAAACTAAATCTAAAAATAAATAAAACATCTTAAAATAAATAACTAAAAACTATTCCCCTACGGCATGGTGCCGTAGATGCAGGCTGGAATTTGACATGAACATTCAAGGAACATAATACTCATACTCATACTCATACTCATACTTTATTGGTAATATAAATTACATGTCAAGATTTACATATGTACATTTCAGAAATATAAATGGATGAAATCAATTATTATTATTAATATATCCGTCTGGTATTAGTTTTCTTTGCTAGTAATTGTTCTACCTGCTTAAAAAAGCTCTACTCGCTTCTAAAACCATCTACTCGTATTATATTTGTATAACAATTTTTACCAACGAAAACTAGTACCAGACAAAAAAACTAACCTAAAAATAAATCTAAACTAAATCTAAAAATAAATAAAACCAATTTCATCAAAATAAATAATTAAAAACTATTCCCCTGCGGCATGGTGTCGTAGATGCTGGCAGCATCTCCTCGCTGTATCGCAATGCTTAATCTTTGTGCGAGGAAGCTGCCAGCTCTTCGCGATTACCGGTGGCGTCTGCTATTCTTTTGTACAGCAGACAATAGATATAATGTTAAGTAAATAGAATATTCATGTTGTTTTAAAATGAGAGCGTAACATCGATTGTATGGGAGTGGCTTTTTGGCGGCGGGTTCGTTTGACTCTCAATACTTCTTTTATTATTATTAAAATATCTGGGAGACCGGGCTTTGCTCGGAAACCTTTTTGGTCCGGACGGCTAAGGAATGGAATGCGCTCCCGCCATCTGTATTCCCTGATCATTATGACCTCGGTCTCTTTAAAACAAGAGTGAATAGGCTGTTACTGAACCGGTGAGCTCCATCTTAGGCCCTGTCTTCACTTTCCATAAGGTGTGACTAGGGCCAATCGCCGATCAGTATATAATAAAATAAAAAAAACATAGTAGCTCAAAAATGCGCGTTTTGCCAGCCATAAGACATAGCTAGATCGATTTATCGCCCCCGAAAACCTCCATGTAGCCAATTTCGTCAAAATCGTTAGAGCCGTTTCCGAGATCCCCGAAATATATATAGATAAATATATACAAGAATTGCTCGTTTCAAGGTATAAGGTAAAATCAACATTGGTGTTAACTCCTAAACCGACAAAATTAAAATTGCTGCTATGTCGTTCGCCAAGAGTACTTGGTGAAATGGGCAGTTAGCCGCATTGAGGCCCGGGCTGCATTGCGGAATGCTAACGAAACCGAACCTAGACAAATTGAATTCGTCCTGAATAGCCTTAAAGTGGCATAAGCCACTAACTTGGGCGAATTATGCTACAATTTTTCACTTTTCCGGTTTGCTCTTTTCATATTGCAATACCTACAACATGCCAATTTGATTTTTTTGAGTTTTCCATTAAAGTTCATCATCATTCGCTTGCCCTTGTCCCATTCACTTGGGGTCGGCGCAGCATGTCTTTTTCTTCCATACCTCTCTGTCACCCGTCATCTCATCATTCACTTGCGTTAGTTTCATATCATCTTTCACACAGTCCATCTACCTTTTCCTCGGTTTTCCTCTCCTCGTACCTCCCTCCACATTCATTCTTAATACCTTTCTCGTCACATGACTTTAAAGTTCATTAAACATAAAATATATGGTGATAGTTTCTTTCGACATTTCCATAAAATATAAACTTAAAGCCCATAAATCGTATTGAGATTACAGCTGTCACCGTACCCAAGCGTAAGGAATGAAATCTTTTGGTTAAATAATGTCTAGTGACAGATCATAGACATGATTATAACCCAATTAATGGTTTTACGGTGGTGTAAGTCGGGTCGTCGATTAATAGTAGTTTATGCAACTGATACATAATGAGAGGCCTTTAAACACAAGTGTGGTTTTATGAAACGAGATTTAGCGAGTTTCATAATAGAATCACACGAGTGTTTTAAGGCCTAATTATGTACAGTTGCATACTACTACTGCATCTACACACATATCATTAGTACTCTAAGATAGCTGTAGAAGCCGTAGGGAAATGACCTGCATTGCTACTAGTGCTACCTGTACAATATCTATAGATATTAAAATGATGCAATAAAAAATAAATTACAAACAAGCTACTCATATTTTCAACTAAAATGTAAATTACAAACAATTTTTCAAAATTCTACTTTCGTAACAGCAAAAAAACCAACAAACAAATGACAACAGTTAATGGCGGCAATTCGATACTCCGTCAAGACGATTTTTTTTAAATTATATACAAACGAATGAAGTCCCTATTCTCATGTCACTCGAGATCAAATGTCGTGCGGTTTATATAGGCTATTTGACTAATTTTTGAAAATGGTTTTAATTGATTGTTTATGACTTAATAATTACACTACATTGATCTTTCCGTGAAATTTACTGTATTAAATATAAAAAAACAATGTTAAAGTTTATTTATTTTGAACGCGCATTAAACGCTGTTTTTGCAAAGGGGCTAATCACGTGACACGTGTGACGTCACACGCGAGTAGACTCAAGTCAATGACCTTAGTAAATCTTATGGTTTATGTGCATTGAATTGATTATTTCACTGTAAAATAGTATATAAATGGTGTATAGTGCCGCAATGTTCAAGTACGACTATAAAAAATCCAGACAAATTGTTTGTTTCCGTTCCAACGAATCCCAAAAAAAGAAAAATGTGGTTAAAACTAGCGCAAAGAGACCCAAAGAGCATTTTAGCGCATACAAATGTTTTTATGTGTGAAAACCACTTCGATGTAAGTAATATTTAACTGTAAATAAATATGGTAGTTAAAGCAGCGGATTTTGTTGTATTTAACGAAACAAGATCTAGGTATTTAATGTATTACTACATAACCTCATAACATAGCTCTTTCAGCATTAGTAGGTAGTTAGTAGCATACTTTTTCTTTCAAACTAAAGTGCAGTATGGAGATACTATTCTCGTCATAGTATTCTATATATATATCGTCGTCGTATTCGTATCATCGAAATCGAAACGTTCGAAAATAAACAATTTCTACGTATACTCACACAGTTGTATTTACATTTCTAAGTTATGCAGCATAGTAATCCGGATTATCTTTAAAGAAAAGTGCAACCATTAATGCGTCTATGTCTGAAACGGAGACCTTCGCTAACGCTATTCACAATTCATCCATACTAATATTATAAATGCGAAAGTCTGTCTGTCTGTCTGTCTGTCTGTGTGTTACTTCTTCACGCTTAAACCGCTGAACCGATTTAGTTGAAATTTGGCATAGATAGTTTGAGTCCCGGATATATGATAGTTTTTATGTCGGAAATCATCCCTAAAGAGAGTGAAAAGGGGGGTGAAATTGAGAGATTTAATGAATTGCCTAATAATTAATGTCAAGCAATGAAATCTCAAATTGAATGATTACTATTACACTTTATCCAGGCGCTAAACGTACTCTAGCTGCTGTTACTGATTCCACGCAGACGAAGTCGCGGGCAAAAGCTAGTTCTAAATATTTATTTCCATGATTTACAGATATTAGCCTCACGATACTTCTACTTGAGTCCGATCTGTTAAAAGCGATCCGATTCCGCTTATCGCTTACACCGTAAAGAAACCAGGGACTTATCTAATTATAGCGGATTTCATCGAGAATATAAAAACCTGCAATCGAAGCGGACCGCAAGTATAAATGGGAAACACTTGGACCTTTTTGGATTTAAAAGGGCCGTTGAATAGAGCCTTAACTAATTCCTTTAGAAAATTGACGAAAAGGTACCTACTTGTATAAATATACTTAGCTTTATAGTTCGATTTAATTAAGTCCAGTTTGGGAGCATTGGCCGTGGGACGTAATTTTGTATGATAAAAACCTACAGTGTTTCTTTTTAGGGTTCCGTACCCAAAGGGTAAAAACGGGACCCTATTACTAAGACCCCGCTGTCCGTCTGTCCGTCTGTCTGTCTGTCACCAGGCTATATCTCGTAATCTGTGATAGCTAGACAGCTGAAATTTTCACTGATGATGTATTTCGGTTGCCGCTATAACAACAAATACTAAAAACAGAGATTTAAGTGGGGCTCCCATACAACTAACGTGATTATTGACCGAAGTTAAGCAACGTCGGGCGGGGTCAGTACTTGGATGGGTGACCGTTTTTATAGATAATGGTACGGAACCCTTCGTGTGCGAGTCCTTCTCGCACTTGGCCGGTTTTTTGTTTCGTTAAAGTGACACTTTATGATATAGGCCCTAGCTTTTGTTTATTTGATCAGGAAGTGTTCACTTTTGCAGTTGGTTTGATATATAACATTTAAAACCTTCGCGCTTTGAACACATATTAAATCACATTTATAATATAATAATAATAATGATTTATAATAGTTTGAACTGGAACAATTTTAGTTTTTAATTTAGTTTATTTTTAATATTAATATATTTTTATAGTTTGATATATTATATTATAGACATTTGATTGTTACATTGTTTTCAATACCTTTAAAAAATAAGGAAATGCCTCAAACTATAACTTTTAGGAGACTTTAGTCCATGCCAACTTAGTTTTCACGCCGTATGTCTAAGAGGTTTTCAAACATTATGCAGCATTTATATACCAAAATATACATAAAATAAATTTTAATTAAAATCCCTTAGCGCAAAATCGCATCTTTACTGCACTAAAACTAATCCACTTTCAAAATTTACTACAGTTAAACGAAAATACTTAGTTCACGTTCCGCGTTCTAATTTCAACTAAATTACTATCTTTAATCTAATTTTCTTCTCCAGAGCATTCGCTGTAAAGCTTTCCTCACATACGTTATCTAGTTACACACTTGAATGAATACACACCCTATTGTTCTAAAGATAAAGTTGGAAATCGTTTGATAACGGCGCTTTAATCAGCTGATTGCCAAGAGCAACTTTTATTCAGTAACGAACACAATTTCAGCAGTTCGAATTGTGAAGTTAGGAAGAAATTGGTTTACTTATAGCATATAACATATTTACCTAGGGTAGTAAATTAAGAAATATATCAGGTCACATGGAATTGTAGGCCGAGGCGAAGCTGAGGTCGCCAAACATGTGATCGGAGGCTTTGTTATTTATTGGCCAAGGTGTGTGTGTGTGTACTATTTTTCTCTTCTATGGAGAAAGTTGACGCTTTCCACACGGAGAACAGAAAAAAAATAACAAGTTATTGCAAACTATGTTCTGAAATATTTAAATTAAGTATTAAATTTATTATTTGTTCTAGGAATGTTGACTTAGATATTGTTGTATTGTAAGTAAATCTAGACATGAAGACAAATATCCATGAATTATATTTTGCTGCTATTTATCTGTCGTCGGCAAAATAGGAAAGGTTCACAAAGTACCTACAGAAATTCTGTTCCGACATCAGTAAATCTTACAGTTTTAGTATAAATGCACAAAACGCAACAGTAAACATGTGTTCTAGCATTTTCCATCTATTTTCTGCCCAAGAGCCCCATCTGGTAACAGCTTCACCGATAACGAACGGACGTTTTTCTTTGTAAGTAAAGATCGAACTCTTCGGAAACAGCGGACGGCAGAATTACATTAGCGAAGTCGATGCACATGCTACCTCTGTAACATGTAGAATTTTAAGTTATAACTGACCATCGTTCGACTTTATCTCTTTGGAATAAGGTTTAGGTACAGACTGTCAACCCAACCCCGTTATCAACGTTACAGTTCTTTAAAAACATGTGTCAGCAAAATTACGTACCCTCTGATGATGGTTCATTATTTTTGTATGTGGGTATTTGGCACTAGCTTTTCCTCAGTCACCCGTTGACCACGAACGCTGTAAAGGGTTCGAAATGTCGGGATGTATTATAAATTCAATATATGCGATATTATCCGTTTTCATAGTTTTATTTCATCAGTAACTATCCCGGTAACCGAAGACAATATTATGCTTTTTCATACCTAACAGAAAGCGAACGGTTATTCTTCCCTCTCTGAAATCTACTCAACCCTCGATTCTAAAAACTTTCAATTTCAACCTTAAGATTTGGAAAGGAAAATTTAATTTCGTCAGCTAAAGAATCAACAAAAAGTGTACAGTAATCTGACATTAATGCAGGGATCGAATACCGGTATTTTTTTGTATGGGAACGAAACCGGTATTTTTTCGTTATTTGTTAACTATTTCATTTCTAATTGGGCAATCTAATGATACGAAGTCGTTACCTAAATATACAACTGAGTCCTTCATATGGTGTATAAAATAATTCGAGATATATAGTTATTTCCAAGTTTGTGCAAAAAACCGGTTCCGATCCCTGCATTAAGTAATGTATTTAGAATAATGATTAGAGGTAAGTTTTGTTGCGAAAAATACCGAAAGTGGGCAAAGTAAACCTCGACCTCAATCAAAATCACATAGAAGAAACAATAAGTATGTGGATTATTAGTCACCTTATATTTAGAAATGTAAATAAAGTAGTAAAATCGGTCAATAAAATTAATGTTAGAATGTTTCTGACGTCACTAAAAATAGTGTAAATTAATCAGATGTTTCATTTGAATCTCGAAAACTGAAGAAAGAGATTTTCTACTGAGCAACCTTATTTAGTATAGTTGGAATGTAACCAAATCATACAAACTAATATAATTTATGTTTTTAAAATTACATAATGTTCGCTTAAACTATAATTTACCGACACGTAGATCTCGACCGGTATAGGAAAAAAAACCCATTCAATATTATATTACAAACTAACTTACTCTACAGCTTAATCTAGTTTTCCTCAGAAATATGTTTGCAAGTCCTTCATGTATGTAGCTTTTTAATAAAAATAATCATTGCGTACTTTGTCACAGTGACAATAGTATGAGGTCCTTACCGACTTTCATATTTATTGTCACTGTGACAAGGTACGGAATCGTACTGAAATTAAAGGAACGAGATAAAAAAGCTACACATACTGCTAATAAACAACCGTCAACGAATTCGCTATCGCACTTTAATTTCCTCTAGAAAGAAACAAAGAAGTAGAAGACAAAGCCAGGACCCGCCAATGTTCATTGAAGCCGTGATAAATTGAAATGGATTTTGGAGACCTTTGTTGGTGTTAGCAGGTTTGGTGATGAAATAGTGGGGAATATAAAAGGTTCTATTGCGATTTTTTTAACGCCAGAGGAAAATATTGACTACTTTCGATCGCAATCGCAACAGAAACGCAATATTTTTATTTACGTTTCGCCTTTTCTATATAAGCAATTTGCATTATCAGGGACCTAAATATGGACAGTATACTAAAAGAACAATATTTATGCCGAAAGTTTGCCATGGTTACGAAACACACAAAGCATGCTAAACTAATATAGATAGACCACATATATAATGGGAATGTATATATATTTATGCCCTTGACTGTATATGATCCGTGTGTGACGAATAAACTATTATCTATCTTAGATTTCATGTACTTAGTACAATCGCTGTGATAAGTACCGTAAACTCATGAGCCTTTATGATTTGTACTCGTTACATTTATTTTGGAGCTTAGATACACTAATGTCACAGAATAAGTAATAGTATTATCATACAGAACAGAACGGCCACGCACCGCCCCGCCCCGAGAATTACCTCGCCCCGCTACAGCAGATTGACGACCTTTTGCCGGCCACTCAGTACTGTTTTAAGCAACTTACTACAATAACGCATGCCGCGTGTACAGACGTGTCGTTCACACATAGAAACGCAAGTGATTTTTGATTTTTGCGTGTCCGCCCTGTGCTAATGCTCTTTTTATATTTTATACTCAACATAATTTGAAAATATTTATACATATTTTACTTATTTACTTAATTTGAATTTGGACCATAGTTTAAGTTGTGGACTAAAGTTATCTGATTTTACAGTACATAAAATTTTGTTTTTTGTTAATTATCTACGTAACAATAGTGACTACTTTTCATCGACTCGAATCGAAACTGTACCTATTATTAAATCCATATAATTCAGTATTCCTTAATGATAACCCTAGTAATTATTACCTATCCAGGCAATTACTACGAATCAAAGCAAAATGCTACCTTGTTTTTAAATATACCTGATTGGTAATAGCACAGATTAGTAATTAATTTGCCTTTGTTTTGATTATAGGGCTAGTTAAAGAATTATTCTATGAATTGTATAGTAAAATATTTTTAAAGTAAATTATTACAATAGTCTGGTTATAGTCTTTTTAACTGTGTTAAGTTTCTTGCTACTCAAGATTTAAAATTAGCATCATTCATTATCGTGCATATTTAGTCTAGTCCAGAATATTGACTTTGTTGCACAAAAACACAGTTTTTTTTATAGAACTTATTCAGTAATTTAAAAAACAAAATAACTGAACTTAAGTAATAAAAAAATATTTTTTTATCAATATCCTAAAACCTATTATTGTTACAAACCCTGTTGGTAGTTCGCAAGCTTTCGCAAGTCCCATTTTTTGTGTAAGCAATAACAAAATATTTAGCTACTCTTATGCAAACATGTATTTTAGTGAAACTATCGTCACCATCTTTAAGCCGCAGTTGATACATACACAAAAAGGTATAAACCCAAAATTAAATCCCTCACAATCACAATGCCTCAATATCCTTTATTTTATGTTAATTCTCCGTCACGTTTTTGCTTACAAACATTTATTTGTACAGTTCGCGTGTTCTCAACCGCAAATACCCCGAAATTGCTCCCCCGCCATTAATTTAAGTAAAATACTGAACTGGGAAACAAACAACGAGTGCCATTAACGCCTAACATGCAAAAAGTGCGGCGGCGTTGGCAAATTAGTTCAATCTTTTACTGGAGTCCATCACGGTAAACGCGTAGTATTACTAGGAGCCGCATACGGGCGATAACGATGGACAGCAATAATTATTTAACACATTCAATGCCAGCGACAGCTACGCGCTACAAGGGAAGCCGATACCTAATATGGGAAAAACCTTACGTAGCGAAAAGCGACTACGAACAGAGAAGCGGCCTATCGGGTCGCTGGCAGTGAATGCGCAATGTGTCATTGAGAAGACGACTAAGCGTTGCTGGTACTACGTTGCAGCAAGAAATTGATGATGTCAAAACCAATATCCTTAATAAATTGCGTGACTATCGTTACCGTATTGTTGTCGCGATTAGAAGGTTCAATCCGTCATTCATTTTATTAGGGCATTGACAGTGACATCGTTCAAGTCAATCCAATGCAACGCTGCTGCAGTCGCCATTCGAATGTAACCTTAAGGCCCCACCTGACTTTTGTGTACCTAATGATATTGAAAAACTTCAGAAATACTACCTGCGTATTATATCTATTCCCTAATGCTTAAACTAATTTTTATACTTATTGTTAGGTTAGTACCTATTGGTTAGCACAATTATTGTTACTGGTGAATTCTCAAAATTACTTGGGGTGCCGTTAAAATAAAACATTCTTACGGCCTCCCAAGGCGTCTAAACAAAAAGAAAGCAAAGAAAAGAGTCGCAGTCAGGTAAGCTTCGAAAACTCAATTCGCAGCTATCAGACTGATTGAAATGTCGCATGTTCAACTCTTGCCCGAAGCGATGAGTTTTTCCATTTTCCTATAATATAAAAATCCCTAACGTCTATTCATAAATGAGGCCAATTATTCAAAAAATATTGTAAGCCAAATTAGAAACCCGTGTGTCCCAAATGCTAAAACGGCAACAATTACACAGGAGGCGGTTTACAAATGACCGCCCGCAATCGTCCGGACCCGGTTAAACTGATCCGGCTGAGACCGGTTTAATCTAGTTTACCTGCCAACGGTCAGCCTTGGGGATTATAGTAATGAGCGAAAGAGAATAATTTAGGATCTTGGAGATCTTAAAGTTGGAAAGTCCGGATTAATGTTGTGGAAGTAAAATTACTATTGTTGCGTTTTCTCCTAATGTGCATTTTTATTTCAAGTGTAAATCGAGCCTTGTAAGAACACACCGAGACTGATTTAGGCTGACAACGCACTGTGATTATTTTTTTGCGGTTTCAGAACCGCAAAAAGTGTAACGTACGGCATGCTTCATAAGCGCACGCACTTAAAAGACTGAAACCGCATGAAATTAGACTGAAACCGCAAGAAATTAATCGCAGTGCGTTCTAAGCCTTAATCTAGTTTACTTCAAGGTATGTTAAGCCTTGGGGATTATAGTAATGAGTGAAAGAGAATAATTTAGGGAGGTCGTCGAGATCTCAAGGTTGGGAAGGGGATTGTTGGGATTAATGTTGTGGGAATAAAATTAAATATAGCCTTGCGTTTTCTCTTAATGAGCATTTTTGTAAAGTGTAAAGCGAGCTTTGTACGGACCTTACACCAGTTCTAATGTACCTGCCAGGTTAAAGTAATGAGTGAAAGAGAATAATTAAGGGAGATCTCAAGGTTCGTAAAAGGGATACTCGGAATTATATATAATGTTGCGCTTCTCTTAATGTGCATTTTTACTTTAAGTGAAAAAACAAGCTTGCAGCTGCCTTTTAACCAGGATTGTTAAAGTACTTATCAGAATATTCTCAAAACTCGAAAAATATTACAGAATATATAGAAAATTATAAATACAATTGTATTTATACACAGACATTTGACATTTTTAACAGACATTCTAGCAAATGTCTGTTAAAAATGTTCTATTTTTGTAGGTTACTTAGTCAATAATGTAACTATGGCTACACAGATTGAAAAAATATATTTTATATCCTTTATCTACCATAAACATGGGTCTTTAGCTACCGCCACTACGCCTACCACTAGGTAGTTAATGACCTTAACGCGGATGAAGTCAAGTAAGTATAAAGTATTTTATTATGTTTTGCTTTCGGGCAGCCATCATGAATTCCCAATCCAGCGTTATTATTGAAACTGTGTCATCGTATTAAGGACTCGATAATCTATAACTCGCGAAATTGCCGTTATTAATGCGAATTCGACACCGATGATCCGAAACTCAATATTCAGTACTAATTAATAGTTTAAATTTTACTGGAATTAATAGTACATTATTTAGATTTGAAATAATGGTACTTATTGAATTATAATAAATAATAATAAATAAATAAATATTATAGGACATTCTTACACAGATTGACTAAGTCCCACGGTAAGCCCAAGGAGGCTTGTGTTATGGGTACTCAGACAACGATATATATAATATATAAATACTTAAATACATAGAAAACATCCATGACTCAGGAACAAATATCTGTGCTCATCACACAAATCAATGCCCTTACCGGGATTCGAACCCAGGACCATCGGCTTCACAGGCAGGGTCACTACCCACTAGGCCAGACCGGTCGTCAAAATTAATGTCAATTATATGTTAGAGTTAGACCAAGATAAGTTTCCAAATATTTTGATAGCACACGCAGTGCAAGTGTTATTTACACGTCATAATTTCATAGAAGTTTGACGTTTAAAATAACACTTGCACTGCGTGTGCTATGAAGTAGACTTATCTTGGACTAAAGGTGACAGTCCATTTCTGACCGCAGCTGCGCGACTGCACCGACACTACTGCAGCGGCCTGAACGCGTCGGTGTTATTGTCAATTTCCATAGTAAAATGAATGACGTTATCGACTGCACGTAATATGGTGATTTTAACGTTTTCCCGACCGCAGCTGCACTACTGCTCCGACACGTCGGTGTTATTGTCAATTTCCATAGTAAAATGAATGACAAGACCGACCGCACGTAGCATGGCCATTTTTGCGTATTTGGTGTATTATTGCAACTGCGGCTGCAGACCGCACGTCAAATCTGTCACCTGCACTGAAATGTCTTTGGTCACAGATATTAGTAGTTCTAAGCAAAGAGGATATAACCACTACGTTCTAAGGAGCTTATTACACCCACGGACAAAGAATCCCGATGGTACAGTCGCCATATATCGCAGATATATCGGGGCGGCCAAAGAGCTCACACATATCTAAACACGCCTTTATTGTCAAGGCGCTAGAGTGCATGTTCAGATATTTCTAGCACCTCGGTCGCTCCGATATATCCGATGGCGACTGTAACTTCTTTGCTAATCTATATTGAGCCCTAGGAGGATATAACAAAACGGAGTAGCCATTGGCATTCCCCTCTGTCGAAAATAGTCGGCCAATGGTCATACACAATGTATGGACTGACGTTTATCTGACATGGCTATTTTGACGTTACGTATACATTTGACGTTCCCCTCCTCCGCAAAAATTGGCAGACGTTTTTGTACCGCAAATTACAGACGTGGCGGCTCCGTTTGGTAATATCCTCCTAGATTGAGCCATGTCACAGAGCCAGTCAGGAAACTAGAATGATAGGTCCGAAAAGAGAGCGTCAAATTCGGAAGTTAACTATAGTCTGGCAAACACTTCGAGCAACACCGGCTTCCGACACGTCGGAAGGGAGGAGCCCAAGCGATATCTTACCGTACAAATCGTTCTGCCATTTTTTACGGAGGAAAACGTGCACACAGTCGCACTTCTCACTCACTACTTACAAAATCCAATCTCTAATGATGACACAAATACATAGAAAATGAAAAATGACACACGTCAAAGACAAGTCTTGCACACCTCGATCTCTTTATAATAAAGAGCGCATTACACAATTATTGTGTGCAACACGAGGTGTGTGTTGTACGTACCGCGCTAGTTGTATGCATGCACAATTGATCTTGTACCTCGACAGAGGGGAAATAGTGCGAATGCCGACTCCCTTCCGTGTTGCTCGAAGGGCAAACCCAATTTGTCAGTAAATAAGAACCACCAAAAATCTACTCATCCATTTCCTTTGGGTGCTATAGTATACTAGCCCAAGACAAAGATAGTATATGATTCTCTCTGTCTGTTTCAATTGAGACAGTCCCTATATTTTCCTATGTGATTTTTTTAACATTTCATGATAAATTCATTATATAAACTGTTCTTATATTTTTTCGTAGTTTTGCCAAGATAGCCATAAGGCCTATAAGCTCGACAGGGCACGAGCGATAGAGAGGCAAATAAAATACCGAATATTCGGCAAAGTGGCCGAATAGGCCGAATACCGAATAATTGCGAATATTCCTGGCAACTCTAGTCGTAATATCATAGTATAGTTGGTCATCTAATGTTTGAAATGAGACAGTCCTTTGACAAACTATAATTATATAATGTCGTTTATGGTGACACTTTCTCATTTTGTCATTGCAAAGCCATTCCTGAGCTAAATAAAAGAAGCAATCGTTAATTTTTATTACAAGGGGTAAAGATGTTGTTTAATATTTCATGGTATTGATACCCAAACGTACGAATGGATACAAAATTGAACTACGAGAGAAGCGAATGGTTTAAAATTTAGAATATTGACAGTTGCGGGGATCTCAAGGCATGAGGGTTAAACAAACTTTGTTACAGTGCAACACGTAATTTTTCATTACACCAACACGAGGAAACCATTTATTATTCAAATTAATTTATTAATAGTTCTTTCTATCGGCCAAGGTGAGGCAAATAGCTTAAGGATTTCTTGTCTCGCCCTTCAAGTTTTATATGGATGGTGCGGTCATATCATGAAGAGTGGGACACCTGCAACACGAGAGGAATTATAAGATTTAAATTTGTGTTTCAGTTTGAAATACGAAACTGGACAATATAAAGTGTAAATTGCGCAATTACTTATAGCAGTTATAGCTCTTACAAATTAGTTTTATTCATCATACTTCACTGTTAGGTACCTAAAGAAAGTAAAATTTACTTAATATGGATACTTAGAAAGATAAATCTGTAATATTTTGCTAATACGGAACGACTGTCTGCCCACCTTTGGATAATTTATTGTTACGTGTCGCATCGCCATCTCCGGAACCCACGAATCACTGCAGAAATCAATGAAAGACCTGATAAAGAGCCTACTGGCATGGTTTTGAGGGGACGTTTATCACAGACTTCTAAATCCAGCCGCACGTTTCTGACGGCCGAGTAGGTACCTATACTTGATGCAGGTGGATTAAGTAGTATATATCACGAGCTACATGAGTCCCGTTTGCGTCGGCTTGCTGTGTGCGGTGGTCACGCATTCAGGCAAGAGGATGGGGAAGAAAATTTCACAATGTGATCTTACCTTAATGTTAAGAATAATATTTTTCCTCTGCATTAATTTCATTTGAGGAATTTGGTTGTATTTCGTCAATTATTAAGTCTCATTCAATGTTGAATTGCTTTTCGTTTAATGGGCAATATTCCCTGAATAAACGATCACCATTAAATATCAGATTTTATATTAATATTGCGTAGCTGCCTTCGTCGGACTCTGACTATTGTACTATTGTAGAAAGGCAAACTGGTCTTCTTTTTCATGTAACATGTAGCATTATCGTCACTCGCTTCTTCTCGTAAAAAATACAAAAATAAAATAAGTATTTTATTTGTACGTCTGACATTATATGACTTGACATTGACAAGCCATCAACGAACGCTGTCGCTACTGCACGCCGCAACAGCAGCAGTCGTGCTGCTACAGTAGTGCTGGACCGCGTAATGTCGCAACTGCAGTGCAGCGGCAGTCATAAATGGACAGTCACCTTAACTCTAACATATAATTGACGTATTAATTCAAATCCCATTATTTCAAACCTAAATAATGTACTATTAATTTCAGTGTTTAAACTATTAATTAGTACCGAATATTGAGTTTCGGATCATCGGTGTAGAATTCGCGTTAATAACAAAATAGGAGTGTTAGGGTCGGCAACGCGCATGTAACTCCTCTGGAGTTGCAGGCGTACATAGGCTACGGAGACTGCTTAACATCAGGCGGGCCGTATGCTTGTTTGCCACGGACGTAGTATATATAAAAAAAAAAGGTGAAATAGTATTTACTATACATTCATGCACTATTTTTGAACTACACACGTGCTGTTCGTCCGGTTTCATTAATTACATTCACTCAGCGGGTCTCCCCTCGCTTCGTTACGTTTGTTCATTATCCAATAAACGCTTACCCCTTGGGAACTGACGGTTCCCATGCGTACTTAGTGGAGTCATTATTGGGAGTAGTTTTTCCTTATTTGAGGTAAAACGGCAATAACTGTGGTAATTTACTTAATGTCTAAATGTTGCACAAAAGGATCGTCAAACACCAAAATTATATTAAAAAATACTAGTCTAGAAACTTTCTAGAATAAAAATATAAATGTCAAAAAAATACGGATTATCTAATGTAGATATTCATTGAATTATCAATTTCATCATTATTAACATAGTATTAAATAATTAATTATTTTCAATCACACTTTATCCCACGGTATTTCATCATTCATGTAACATGTACAAGTACGTTGGGACTTACGATATTAAAATATGATATGGTGGTTTCTCCACACACCCTAACAAATATTCCCGTAACTTCCAAACCTAAACTACGAAACGTAAAGAAACCAACTCCGCAAACTACGACCGATATCACTCATACCGTTCAATTTTCTTAAGTGCATTACCAGAATTATAGAAATGGCCGGAAATACATAATTCTGGCCCCGAATCCTGAAGGATATTTTATTAGGGACGATTTGTATGGATTTATTTTATTTTTATTTGTACTTATTACTTTAGGTATGACCATTTTCAATTCACCTTTAAAATGTATTATTTATTAACTCTCCACGCAAAAAGAGGGGTGTCTATGTACAGACAGATAGACGCCAATGTGTGTGCCATCGTAGCTCTCAAACGGATGGACCGATTTCGGTGTGGTTTTTTACTTGAAAGCGAGTTTCCTTGCGGTGGTTCTTAGCTATGTTTGATAAAAAATTATCCAACATGTTGCTCAGATACGCACTAACGTTTATTCGCCGTGACACCTTATTATAAGTGCATGCAGTAATGCAGTAGCATAGGTACGTAACAGTTTAGTACATCACAGAAATTGTGAGAAAACTCCAGCTGCCATAAATAATACGGTAGACCTGCCAATTTACAAAAACATACGTCCAAACTTTCGGCCAACGAAAGAATCTGTTTTCACAAAAAAACCCAAAAATAAACCGCACGACATACTTTATTTATATTATCCACGAAAGCGTGACCGAACAGAAACAATGGCGAGTTCATAAAAAGCAAAAATCTTTGCTTATGACAGACCCCGACATAAATTAAGCAAGAATAAACAGTACTTATTTCGACCGAAAACCTCTAGCTTATTGCTGTGCTAAGGGAGTACGTTACACGCGAAATAGGACTTTAATAGTAGGATATAAAGACTGTTTATACTTGGATGTGAGGTCGATAATCCCAAATGACTAATCTCGGCGTTCGCTGCCCGCTTTTCGCAGATGTCTATCGATTTATCTTGCTTCTAGTTATTTGCTGTTGACCGGGCTCTATGGTAACGCAGTGATTGAACGATATTTAGCGTTTCCGTCATAGGCATGGGAATATTAAGAAGTAGTAGCACAGAATAAGTAATAGTACTATCGTACAGAAAAGAGACTTCCTTCAAATCCGAAGTTTACTATGTATGGTATACTATCTCTCTCTCTGTGGTCGCTCCCTCATGACTGAGGATCGTGGTCATCAGTGGATGTGGATGCTCCACACCTGGTTCTTGTAATCTGCCTCCATCGGTGCCTGTCCATCGCGTCTCTGACGACCGAGCAAAAGCTGGTTGAGGATGGGGCCCCTTTTACTTGATCGCTCCATCTAGTTGGAGACCGTCCCCGGCCTCGTTTGCCCTCCGTGTTTCCAACAATGATCAGCTTGACGATTGAATAGGGTTGGCACAACTTGACGTCCCTTTGCGTGTACGACCAAGAAAAAGATAATACCCTGAATTTTGACAACCCTAAATAGCAGAAAGATATAGTATACCATATCTTGTGCCAACCCTATTAATTGCTCGGAGCAATGCTAAGTTGAACGGAGCTGAAGATGCCCGAACGCTCTAGGTAGTAGGGTATAATTGACCGAGCAAGCGAGAAACTTGAGCGAAACTTTTATGTTTGAGCTTGGGCAACAATACCGCCGTATGTCTGTCTGGCAGGATGTTCTCTACAGATCGAGCAAAACTGCATGCCTAGTTCCTAGTTTGAATGCCAGGTCACCGATAACTATGTATAACTGTAACTGTAACCATTATTAAGCACTAAGAGTAGTGACCCGTTTAAGTTGAGTTAATGGGGTAAAATATTGTAGTTGAAACTTTGACAGCAGTATTAGATCAAGCTACGACACCATTCAATCTTGTAATTATCAAACTGGACCACTAGTTAGCCATCGTATAGCGCCATCGACTTAGCTATGAAAGCGATATATTTTGCCCTACTTTGCGCGTTTTAGGGCCACTTGCACCATCCCCCTAACCCGGGGTTAACCTGTTAAACCGTTAACTCAGTGTTAAATTGTACTGGTAACCATGGTAACTCCAGGTTTAACCGGTTAACCCCAGGTTAGTGGTGCAAGTGGGGTTTCTCAATGGTATCCACTAGGTTCTTTGCGAATTTCTCACGTAAAATACAGAGAATTCACGGTCTATTCGAGACAGATGTTCTGAAGTGTTTCAACTCTTTGATATTTTATCACAGACTTCGCTTTCGTCATTTGTCATCGAAACCTTTTCTTTTTTTGCATGTATAACTCACATCCTAGAACTATGCTGACAATCCGACAAATTTCTAGAATGTCGCTCACAAGTGTCCTCTATACTGAGGAGGAAATCTTTATTTACACCACTATCAATAAATTAATACTTTATGCTGAATCGACATAGTTTTATACTTATAGCAAAAAAACAACTCTATTAACCTCACGTAAATAGTTTGTAACTATTAGCAATTTAGTGTTCCGTCTATGGACATTTCATTTTATTGTTCGACAAACAATGCTATGAACGATATCGGGAACAGTGTAGAAGACATAGACTATCTTCCACAGACTCCGTTTTGAACTCGCAATCACAATGTTAACCCCTCACTCCCGAACCCCACTCTTACGGGTGATTTTTTTGCTTTTTCCACTTTATGCATTTTTTTACTTTATGCGCAAATTGGTTTCGGATGCGTCAGTTACATCCAACACCAATTTGTTGATTTTATTTATATAAACACTACTTATTTGTTCATGTTATTTCTTTATCAAACTATTATTGGTACGATATGATACTATAACTTTACAGTGTTTTACTAATTTTACTATAAATACTACTAAATCTAAAAGAAACCGGACAAGTGCGAGTCGGACTTGCCCACCGAGGGTTCTGTACTTTTTAGTATTTGCTGTGGCAACAGAAATACATCATCTGTGAAAATGTCAACTGTCTAGTTATCACGGTTCATGAGATACAGCCTGTTGACAGACAGACAGACAGACATACAGATAGACGGACAGTGGAGTCTTAGTAATAGGGTCCCGTTTTTACCCTTTGGGTACGGAACCCTAATAAACTAAACGGTACCTAAATTCTGAGACAGTATATATTGAGTACACTTACAGAAAAGCTGCCGCTGCATTACAGTTGCGACATTACTGTGGTGGCGTTGAATTCGCCGCTGTATCTGTCAATTTCCTTGATAAAATGAGTGACGCTCTTCGTCGCATTATAGTAACAGAAATGCAGCTGCAGTTTACATCCCCCCATCTCCATTCTGCCACCGTGGGACACCGCGGACTTGTGTTTCACCCTTACGTCGTTACTTTGCCACTGATTCGTACTAAGCGCTATGCATCCAGCTTTATCATGCGAACGGCTAAGGAGTGGAATTCACTTCCTGCAAATCTATTCCCAGTCCACTATAACTTGGATCTTTTTAAATGGAGAGTGAATAGACATCTTTTAGGTAAGCATGATCCACCCTAGACTGCATCGGCACTTACCATCAGGTGAGATTGCGATCAAATGCTTTCCTTTTTGTAATAAAAAAAAACGTCACCTAAACGCTACTGAAATACGTGGTGCCTGTCATGTGCTACCTATCTATAAGTGATCTGTGAAAACAACATAACGAGCGATTTTATCTTTAGCCAGCAATTCTGTGAATGTAGCATATGGATTAAAATAGAACCTTATTTATTCTGCCGGCGTGTTTGCTACAGATATGGCATTAAAACTTACGTAAATAGAAACGTACAAATGAACAGCGTAATTAACATTGCGTTGCATTTACGTTTACACGTTTGAACATTAATGCCAAAGTATAAAATGTATAAATTTACACAAGAGAAAAAATAAAGCGAAAGAATCCCTACTACTCCTCATCCTCAGCCTCTTCTTCCTCAGTGTGGAATTAAAATTATGGGCCCTGGAGGGAAAGTGCCTTAAAACCATAAGTTAGCTCATTTTACTTAGGGGAAACAATCTTTTATTATTAAAGAAACAAAACTGCATTCAGTTGTTTTTTTTTTATTGGCTTGTCTCGCCCGGGAATCAAACCGACAAACAAATCGCTAATTTATTGGCCTGGATCCCCGCTCCGGGTCATTCTTGGTGCAGAGGTTATCCATTGCGGTTCAGCGTGGTAATGCGGCGAGCGTTTTGGGCACCTTTGCGCCGGGGATGACGCGGGGTGGGATTTTTGACTGACTGTTGCTTACTGCTTTGTGTTTTGTTTTGTATTTGTTTTTTTTATTTTTTTATTTTTTTATATTAAAATATATTAGGTATTGTTGATGAAATTGTATGTAGATTTTTTTAGATTTTAGGTAGTTATTAATATTTGTATAATTTTTGACATTGTATTTCTGTATTGTATTTTAATAGTTAAATTGTTTAATTTATTGTAATAGCCGATACAGTTAATGTTAATAATAACATTTCTCCTGGAAACATAGGGCCTTACACTCATCTGTCGTACAAAATATCCATAAAATCGAATATTTAGTAACTCAAGAACATTTTTAAACAAGCGAAATTGAAATAAAAAATGAAAAATCTTTGAATGCAGTTTTGTTTCTTTAATAATAAAAGAATGTTTCCTTTAAGTAAAATGTGCTAACTTAACGTTTTAAGGCACTTTCCCCCCAGGACCCATAAATTTTTTCCACCCTATATATGTAAATATAGTAACAGACAGCTACTTTCGCATATATATTATTTATATAGTGTACCGAAATTCTAACATTTGTGGCACCAATACCAATGCAGTCGCCAATAATGTCGCGTCGCATTACTGCTTGTGATTTATTGTAGTCTAAATCCGAACGGTACCTTAAGTTGACATTTCAATTTATTTAAGCAATACGATTCCAAAATTATACTATACTGAAACAGTGTGGCTTAGCTATGTGAATTGCGATCTCAGTTGGAGCAATCACACGGGCAAACCTATGAAGCGCAATCGGTCGAATCAATCGCTAGACTAATACGTTCTATCGTATTTCGTCGGGTGTCGGTCGCAAGAGGATGGGGCTGACGCAGCTTTATTTGTGACGAATATACGAGTACCTAGAGCTATGATAAGGCTTGTGATCATAAAAAAATGCATGTATTTTATTGCCATAGTACCTAATAAAATAAAATACCTAATTAAGCTCTCGGAAATTTTGAGAACGTGACTAGTCTGTAGTAGCAATGTGAAAGTTTCAGAGCTTATCGTCAAGTAGAAAATAACAATTGATTATAATTTATAACTATATGTGACGTCATGAGATTATATAATAAATGGAATGTCGGTTAGCACTCGGCCGATAATGTGGGTAGGGTTAAAGGCAGTCTCGCTCCGACCCTGCCACCGAACGGACGAGTGCATAGCTGTGCATTCGAAACCAATATAGGATGTGTTTATTGTTGTTCCCCAAATATCTACCTAAGAGACAGGACGTCACAGTGGCGACGAGTTACCAAATAAGTGAAAATCCTGTCTCAAAAATAAGAAAGAGGGATATAAATAGCAGCTTACTAACTAGTTGCACCACTAAAGCTATTTATTGCTAAATATATCGATGTAATAAATAAAGAACCCACGAGATGTACGTAAACGTACACAAAAAGGTTATAGGAATTGTTATTTCGTTACCCAACTTTTACCGATAATACCATGATTTTTAATCAGTATAAGTGTGTACATCAATCTAGTCAGTATTTAACTAGAAACAAAAATATTGGAAATTTACTCCAATAAATAAAAATATAATATATCCTTGCGGCATGGTGCCGTAGATGATGCTGGCCGACAAAAAGTTATCAGTTTTATATTCTTCTCAATAAAAGGAAAGGAGAAGAATGACCCAAATAGCGCAGATATGACTACCCACAAAGCAGTCTGAGCACATAAACATTTTTGTAAGGTACACTTTTGGTATTTAAACTACAGTATGGTCGAGAAAAGAACTATTTTTGCGCTAATAGTATTACTATAAAGCATATTTCAACGTCTTATTTAGTCTGAATACTATTAAATGCTTTTGTCTGCGTAACGGTTGTTGATCTAGGTACAACTGTAGTATACATGGGACATATGAATGGGACAAGGGCAAGCGAATGATGACTGTAATATATTAGTAGCTCACGAATATGTGGTATAAACGACAACTGCTTCATAATAGTTCACATAATAGTTTTAACCAGAAGTTATCTAAATAAATAATAAGTGTACACTTTACAATGGACGTGTCTCATAATTGTAGTGTAGACTTTATTTAGCGTCAGACTTAATAAAACTCAACTGATCAGCTGCACAACGTGTGCTATTTAGGTATCAATTTTAATTGTTTACCAAATCAGCACATTATTGCCTGAGTCTTCTTTCTAGAATGTAAAAAAGAAAAATAAGTAAATAAAACTGATACGGTCGGTGAAATTTGTCGTTAAAGCAAGTAATTACCTATTCTCCATGGAAATACCTTTATGGTTGTTAATGTTGTGTTAAGATTGCACTGATCCTCCTGGGGCCCAGCCATACAAGGAAAAAGTCCGAAATTTGCTAATGAAATCTAAACCTTTAACCTCGTAAGACCCACCATATAGTTTTTAAATTTTTAATTTGGACTTTATTCTATAAGTAAATTGGAACGAATTTCGTTTGTTTTACAACGCTGTAAAACAAAAGAAACGCTACTCTATTGGTTTCATCAAAAGGTTCAAATTAGATTGCAATGAATATGTACATTTTAATGTACATTTAGACTCACGAGGATAATATAGGAAATAGGGTTAATTTTATTTTGTTTTAAAATAGAACAAAGCAAAGCAGATGCCACTCTGCTGCCATTGAACATTAGTGAAACGTGTCACAATGTAGCAAAATGTCATGGTTACGGCGAGGGCTTGCATTGAATCCTGAACGAAGCGAGAAATTCTAAAATGGAATACTGAGCGTAGTGAGGGATTCAAGTGTTGACAACGCCAGTGAAAATAATTTTGCTACCATGTGACCCATACTGCTTTCCACTTTTCATTTGAGAAATAAAAAAATAAAAATAAAGTCTAAGGAGTAAAGAGTAATAATAATAAAGCCCTTTTCCGAATAGATGAGGTAAAAATTTTAAATTTCATCGAACTTAAAAAGTAGGTACCTACTACATGTAGGACCGTGGGCCTTGGGAAGGTATGGTTATGCTTATAATAATTCTGCCACGCCAGCAGTTTGAAAACTCATGAAATGGTCTACCTTGTCCTCCTTAATTAAACGAGTTTTCAAATGCAACTACCGCGGTTATGGTACGCGGGGCAGGGTTGCTAATGCTGACTGTGGTGTATTTAAAACAACTACACATTAACACAAAAGTACCTGTAAATATTAAAACTAGCAAAGTCGAGTTTCATAGACTGAAAAGACAAAGCTATAAATGTACAGTTTATGCAATAGATGAGTTCCGTTTATATAAATACAATTGGAGCGAAAACTCCGTAAGTGGAACATAAGCCCGGAAAAAATACCATCGGAGTGAAAAACTTCGCGAGTACTGCATGGGATATCGGCCCATGTAGTGAAAATGATAAGTTCTTCAACTATGTGACGATAATAGGGTTGGTGACTCATGTTGAATCTAAATCTAGTTTAATAGATAGAAAATGAACAATTTATGATAAAAAAAATAAAAAAAAATATTTGAAAAATAATGGGAAGAGTCAAAAAACACCTCAAAGTTTCAAAATTTAAGTTTTTAAACATCCAAAAAGAAAATATGGTATCATTTTATTCGATTCCTTACATAAAAAATAATAATAATATCGTATATCGTATGGCGCATAAATGCAATATTTCGCCGCTTGTTTTCCATACATCGAAACGGTTTCTAAGCAATAGCGACGTTACATCGTGACGTCACGACGTATTGCCATTTTGTTAGAAGCGTTTCGTCAGTAAAGTGCGGGTGCCAGACTTCGACCATAATTTGTGACTTGTATTCTATTGCTTATGGCAACGGGTCGCATAGACATTTGATTTTCAAAATAAACCTGATCGACTGATACCATTAATAAAAATTTGTCAAATACCCTATTATTAACGATAAGGAGTGATACTCTGCTAATTGTCACATAGACTCGTTGAATTTTAATGTATGTCTTGGGGTCCAATCCTATGTATATGTGCCTACCTGTTCTGTTGTTAAAAACGTTAGATAACTTCGATAACTCGCTAAGTATGGAAACTCGGTAGTTAGAAGGTACTTACCTAACGCACATGTTCCGTGCTTAATTACGGATAGTATTACCAAAGACCTATGTAATTCCATATAAGATGAATAAAGTCCAAGGAAATACATGCCTCGGAAATCAAGAAAAATTGATTTTAGGCTAGATGGCGTTGACGGTTTCGCTTGTTATTTAACAATTTTAACACATATCTGTAAAAGACCCATATTCTTTTACATATAAAAATATATCAAAATCATATAAAAATAGTAAATACAAATAAAAAAATAATTTATCTGTATTTTTGGTATTATTATACATTTTCATTTTTAGTTTTAATCGTGTGTCGATAGATGGCAGTAAATTTACTGTGACTACAAAATTTACTATGACAGTAACCGTCTAGTCTACCCTAATATATATTCTCCTTGGTATTACAATGATGTCTTAGTTGTCCGCGTTATAACGAACAGGTCAACAGGATTGTAATAATGGTGCTGCCTTTCCCCTAAAAGATAAAATGTGCCGGCATGTGATAAATGTGTCTGCAAAGACCAATTCCAAATGCAAAGCTGCACTAGGACTAAAAGAGTACCGATAAAAGTCGACGGGCCGACTAAATAAAAGTCCAAGAATGAATAAATTACCTAAAGCCAATCAACTAGTTTTAGTGCCGAAAGAGCACGTAATTCTATAAATTGATAATCAGAGGTAAATAAATAGACGCTGGGTAAAAACTAAATGCTGAAAAATAAATAAAAAAACAAAGTACAAATCAGTGGCGTTGCGTGAAACCTTGCACGGCGAGAAAGCCACTGCGGTACTTTATATATGACTTGTTCCTAATAGTGAAAAACACACATACACCAAATTACAGTGTGCCTAGCTGAGGCAACAAAATAAAATAAAAATAGTGAATTGAGGTTGCTAGATTAACATTACAGTCGAGATACCGTATTTGAATATAATTGATGTCAATATTGTATCCAACAAGTATTATAATTATAGAACTAAATAATATGTCCAATGCAATTTATAATAATAACGGTCAAATACATAATATGTAGGTTCATCATTATACCTAATTAATATAAATCTATTTATATATACCATTGTTTGTTTAAATAACATTATACCTGTACACAAGTAAAACTACACAGCTTGTTGTGGTATGTACGGTAAACGGTAGCAGTGTGACATTCCTACCTTACTTAACATTGGACCATTTATGCATATTATAAATTGCATCATATCTAGACATATATGTACTGTATTATCAAATATGCCAAGTAAAACTAAGGCAATCAGTTGTTGTACAGGTACAAGATGTTATTGGAAAGCGACCTGTATGATATAATTTTATTGTAAACTCACGAAATAGGTATTAATTTGGTGAAAAATGTATGTAGCTGGTATGCTAATAAAAATACCTAGAAATGTGTAGCCATTATAAGGCACTATGTAGTCATACTATAGGTTAATACTTGTAAGATAAACCTCAGTTTTTATAAATTTGAATAAAAGAAAGTAGACTCAAAACTGCAAAAAAGGAGAAGGAGAAGGACTGATATTGTAAAATTAAAATAACAATAAGATAATACAATAAATGTATACAAAGACGAACTTATTCCTTTATGGGATCTCTTCCAGCTAACCGCTAAGCAATTAAGAGAGATATATTGAATAGTTGTAAATATTCCAAGGTTTGATACTGTTGAAAAATGTTTATCGTTGAACTGTTGCAAAATGAATACATCCACAACTCGCAGAGTTTCTTTCGCCGGTTCTTCTCGGGTCTGAGTTTAACGCTGTTTTCCGAACCGGTAGTAGTATGTCAGAAATGTCGGATCTAAATTAACCTAGCAGTATAAGATAAACATAAATCATTATAAAAAGGAAGAGATGTGACGTCATGAGATTATATAATAAATGGAATGTCGGTTAGCACTCGGCCGATAATGTGGGTAGGGTTAAAGGCAGTCTCGCTCCGACCCTGCCACCGAACGGACGAGTGCATAGCTGTGCATTCGAAACCAATATAGGATGTGTTTATTGTTGTTCCCCAAATATCTACCTAAGAGACAGGACGTCACACTATACAAACGTCAATAGGGAGTTATAGGCCTCTTTTCAAGTACGACACTTATCCCGGTCCTGAGCCAATCTCATTCCGCTACCCGCAATCTTTTGAATGTCGTCCACCCAACGAGCCAACGGATGCCAGCCACTCCTTTCGTCTGAAAGCGGCCATCATTCCGTTAACATTAAGGCGGTTCCCTGAGCCAGAAGGCGAAAAATCTCCTTATATGATCCTGTTTTTCTAAGAGGCGTTGATATTCGTAGACGTGGAAAAAATATATGTAGTTATTGACTATATTATCTTTAACAACATAGCTTCCGATACACGAATTATGACACTTCGCTCGATACAATTAATTCCCAAAGTAACCTCTAACTCGGACTTTTAATCATACTTTACTCGGTTATTTATTATGTGATACTATAAACAAAAAAAGAAGAAAAAACAATCTTAACATAAATAGTAATTTCATAGCTTTAGAATTTCGATATTGTTAGGTAACGTTTTTAAAATAAATAAAAACCGACAAAATTCGATCAAAATTGACACTTGGCTCGTATGTTCTTTCCCGTTCTTTCTTGCGAAATGTGACAAAGACAGCGGCAAACCGATGGAACGGTCTTAAGGCCCACCTGCCATCACTGCCTGGCAATATATCCCGCCCAGCTCGAGATGTCGAGGCTGCCTGCCTGCATTACAAATAATAAATAAATAATTTAAACTAACTAGGTACATATAAGAAGGTTTGGCAATAAACTTGACATTTCATAGAAACTTTGCAATTTTGGAAAACTCTCTTTCTCACATTCTAGTCTGTAGCAAAGTGTGGCTTATTTTATTAGGTTCTATGGCAATAAAATGCATTTTTTTAACCTTACCATAGCTCTAGGTACAGTCAAGGGCATAAATATATATACATTCCCAAAGTTTCAAAAATATGTGTACGCTACACCTTAGACAATAAAGTCGTGTTTACATATTTTTGAGCCATTTATTCGTATCGATATTTTTGCCTTCGACTGTACTAAGTACAATCAGCAGTAGAAGTTGCTAACCTGGCGAGGTGTTCAAATTTACCTTGAATTATTATCTTAACAATAAAGTCGCGTCAAGATCATTTTTAACACTTCGCCCGCTTAGCAACTTCTGCCGCTGACTGTACATTAGATTCGTATATTGTTTGAATAAATTGACATGTCAACTTACAAGAGCTATGGCCATGATAACAATGGTTTATCGACAAACGCTAATCGAAAAGTGTAACCAAAATCGGAATGATGTAAAGTGTCACTGTAAGTATTGAATTCAGAAATAACATGTGATTGTGTAAATTACTTTTAACATGGGCTAAACTGCAATGTTTTGCCGCCATCGCCAGAGTGCAGTACTAGCTCAAATCGTAAACCAAAGAGTACCGTACTGATCTAAATATTTTGAAATACAAGATATATACAGTGGTACTACGTAAACGAAATTAATAACTAGCTTAAATCTAAAATAGGCCCTTGAGGCATTGTACCAAGGATGTTGGCGGCATTTCCCCGCTGTATCGCAATGTTGATACGTTGTGCGAGAAAGCCGCCAGCTCTTCGGTCACCAGTTACGTCAACCAGACGCTTCGCGATTTCTGCAAACAACTTATGCGCGCTGGGACCCCATGGACCTAGAGTTTCAACTCCAAATATGAAATATGTCTCACGATAGTTTAAGTTCGAACCAAAGAGGAGGTAACTGCTGGAGGGAGCGTGTTTAACTATCAACATTTTGTTGCACGTATTTCAGGTTTATTTTCGATGTCTATTTTATTTGCAAAGCCTAAAAAATAGGTCATCGAGCAAGTCTGTTGGCACGTAAAATATGTAGGCAGTCTATTTTCGAAGCCATTTGGTTATTCAACTGTAACATCAATGGATACTTTTTTTGATAAAAGTGTCGGAAATAAAAAGAAGGAAAAAAATGGCAGGTCAGAGATGAAAAAAATTACACAGTGATATTGCAAGAAATTATACAAATTATCCTAGCGAATTATATATCTAAACCTTCCTCAAGAAAAACTATTAATAGGTGAAAATCTGTTCAGTCGTTTTTGAGTTTATCGCCAACATACAGACATACAGACGCGGCAGCGGACTTTGTTTTATAAGGTGTGATAAAGATTAGATTATGAGCCTGTTTCAGATATAACTACTTGTTGCAGTTTTGAACTGGTTTTGATACGACCCTGACAATCGTCTTGTTGATTGGCGAATCTCACGCACGACTTTCACTTCTTTTCGCATGCACAACTCAGCGTGAGCGATCTTGAAGGACGTATCAAAATAAGACCAAAACCGTAACAAGTTGTTACAAGTTGTCATATTAGAATGGGTCTAATAACACTTAAAACTCGCGCGTTTTGAATGTCACTACCGGGTCAAAAAAAATAAATTTAATCGCGTTAGAATGGTAATGACATTTTATATTTGAATTTTTTTTTTTTATTGAGAAACAAACAGTCTTAAAATAAACACAAGCAACTCAGCTAATAGCTACAAATTGATTTTGTAGCTATTTTGAGACCTATAGTTTCCTAATCCACATATCGAGGTACAATTAAAAATATGACGAAGACGAGTTTTTATAAGTTGTCTTACGAAAACGAAATAAAACATTAGTAACTAGTAAGTAGTAATTAGTAAGCAACAGTGAATGACGCAACAATTAACATGAATCCCTATAACATTATGATTACTTAGGTACATCTATGAGCAAGGAGCGGAATTCTCATGGGCCCTACGGAAGACCAGCGCTGGCTTTATAGCCAACATTATGCTGAGTTGGGTCCATTTCGTGATGCGCACTTAATGTTTTTTTTTCTTGATGTGGTTGTCTGTACATATTCGTACATGTGTTGTGATCGTCATGAATAAATATCTTTTATCTTTATCTTTATAGCAGAAATCAAATGTCAAGACGGATTGACTACTATGTTTTATCGACTATCGATAAATATTAGTCACTTAACACGACATCGTTTAAATAATGAAATTAGATTTTTGTATTAGCAAAATAATGGAAAAACAAAGAATACATTTATTTTATTCTTCTCTAGTTGTTTTAAATGAGCTCCACAATTAGAGCAATATAATATAGTGAAAAAATCTGCATGGTATCTTAGACAAGAATTTTTCTTTATTCGATTGGTTTATCGTTTTTCTTTTAGGATTAACCATTTTAGTAACACCGCACCGGAATAACTACATAAATGACATAATATGTTATGTTGACGTGATTTATTTAAATATGGACATGCAAAGAGGTCAAATGTTACAGAACAATGTAAAAAGGTGGTGGTGGTGATGCGAAAAGATTCGATAACATCGATAACTGGAACTGTCGATGAAACACAATGGTCAATCCCTCTTGAAGTTTGATTTCTGCTATGAGAATTCCGCTCCTTGGTAATAATCTAATAATGATATATCTGATTATTTTGGATATTTATCATAACTGTACACTAATGTAGGCTAATGATACACGCGTACACGTGGAACCAATCCATCAACTTAGTCGGTATTGTAATCAAGCCATTTAGGGTGAACATGCTAAAATGTATCTAATGGTAGAGACTAATGAAAGAAGACTATTATTATATTATATATTATTATTATTATTGAATTGAATTGAAAAACTTTATTTCAGACACATTAGGTATCCATAAATATTGTTAGTACTTAACAAATAACAAAACAAAAACAAAACAAGGATAATGTTAGTATTACTTAAGGCTAAAACAAAAAACTAAAACTAAAAATCCTAACCTACCAACTGCGCAGTCTAGATTGCCCGCTGTCACCGGACATGTAATATCATCCAGTGGTGCTGGAACGGGCAATCCAGCCTGCTGGCCACTACACGTAGGCGGCTGTTGGGGCTGGCGCACACGCGTCGCATCAGGATGGCATGAAAGCCGTCTGTCCTGGACTCCGTGAACATACCTGAAGCACTGCTGCAGTAGCGCGGCAGCCCCATCAGCATCCTAAATGCATTGTTGTATTGTACCCTCAGTGTGTTAGGGTACTAATAGAATAACTTACCCACAGGCTGCACGTGTCATTATAAAAAGCTTTTCAAAGTATGACACTAGATGCTTTTAAAGTAACACAATCATCATCATCGTCCTGGCCGGTTTCGGCCACGGCGACTGGGTTTGACCTGGCTAGTGAGAGCGACGATCGTGAGCTCTCAGGTGGCTGACGTAGCCTATTTTTGCAGTGAATGTGCCACACTCATCGCAGGTCAGCACCCCTCCGACAAAATTGTAGTTGATGGCAGGTGGTCGGGCCTGTAACTCGTCACGCTTTGTGTCGAGTTCCACTCTCCTCTGCTCTTCTAAGGCCTGCACTTTTGTACTCACAGTATGCCTCCACTTCGGCCGATCTTGTGCCGAAGTCTGCCAGTGCAATGGTTCAATGTCACATCTCCGCATGTGACGCTTCAGAACATATTTGTATCGCAAAAGTTGGCCGCCCTGTTTCACAATATTAGTAACTCAAAAGCGACATAAATTACTTTATCACTAAAACGGATAGTTTTGTATTAAACACTGGTTCATTTTCATGGCTAAACCATGCCATGAAAACATAACATAACATAATCCTCCTCCTTTTTGGTACGGACGGCTAAGGAATGGAATGCGCTCCCGCCATCTGTATTCCCTGATCAATATGACCTCGGTCTCTTTAAAACAAGAGTGAATAGGCTGTTACTGAACCGGTGAGCTCCATCTTAGGCCCTGTCTTCACTTTCCATCAGGTGTGACTAGGGCCAATCGCCGATCAGTTTATAATATATAAAATAATAATAATAATAAACATAAAGAAACACTTTTCGATTATGCTTGTAATAAATATAACATTGGTAATTAGCGTTTAGCCCTCTTATTAATAAAACCTCCTGTACCTAAACCTCTGTAAAATTTAGTCTCGTTCTAATAAACAGAAATTTAAAAATGACGGATAGGAACAAACGATTATCGACAGTGAATAATGCCATAAGTGTCATTTTTATGACTGTTACATAATGGCACCCGTGCTCTACAAAATATAAGCTTTCTTAATGTACCATTTTACAGAGAGCTTTTACCATCCATTTCTGTAAACGCCTCAATTACACGTTCTTCAGTTGCTGCCATTAAGTTTTTTACGAGTACCCTTTTTAGCCGACTTTATCGTCGGAAATGTTCATTTGACTGTACTTTTCTCGATTTCATAATAATATATTTTTCACCACAAGAGCTTTTAAAGGCCAAAGGCCCACTTTTTTCTTCAAAAACTGATGTGAACTCGTGATTTAATTTTGGAACATTTTGCTTGCTCGGTACCAAGTAGGGTTAAACAACGTATGCCCCGTAGTAAAGCAAATAACTATTTTATGCAAACTTATTTACTTAATTGTGCATTTAGCACTAGATCTAGAGATAGTTTAATTGAATTGTACAAACAAGTCTTGTCTGAGCAACCATAATTATCTAATTTCAGTAGTGGAAACTTTTTTGGCTTATGTATGTATTTAAGTGTAATTATCTATATGTGTCATTTTTCGCTGTTTGTTTCCCATTATCAATAAATAAAATAAAAATATTTTACGGTTTAGACTCACTTGTTTTATAGTCACTCGCGCGACATGTTTCGGAGAGCCTAGGTCTCCTATAATAATAATAATCCTGTAATAATTTAATGTTAGTCGGCTGTTAGTATGTCTCACAACAGTTTAAATTCGTAAAATAAATTTTTTGATGTTAAGTTCAAAACAGCAAGAAAATCCTTATTTAGTTCTGCAAGATAAAACGTACATTTGAATTAATTTCTCTTTCACATCTCTTGTCTACGAAACACAAGCGGAGTCGTAACAAAAACATCGTATTCATAAAACCGTGAGAAACCATTCCACTGCAATAACTGCAAGTTAGCAACTACGCTATTCACAAACAGCTTACTAACATTAGCCACCGTCACGTTTTTACCACCGCACCTCCCGCCAAAGAAACAAAGCTCATCCTCACTTTCTTGACACGTGGCAAACCAAAAACAAGCGGGCATCTCGCTCGTTTTTGCCCAGGACGTGCAAGTTGTGGAATGAGCTACCTTCTGAGGTGTTTCCCTTGCGCTATGACATGGGGTTCTTCAAGAAGCAGGTATTTAGGGTTCTTAAAGGTGGGCAACGCATAAGTTGCTCCTCTGGTGTTGCTTGTGTTCATGGGCGGCGATTACTGCTTCCCATCAGGCGGCTCGTCTGCTCGTTTGCTTCCTATTACTTCCTATTAGTGGTCTTCTGTCATATTACATACCCATGTAAGGTTAATATAAATACTATAATTGTCTTGTCCCAGAAAGCTGTGAGTCCGAGTCTCGCCCCAGCAGCAATTTTTACAAGCTTATATTTAACTAGTCCTAATTTTAGAGTGTGTCAAATCTTGGAAGTAAAATTTGACCCACTTGCTGACACACAAGCTTTTGCCCGCGACTTCAGTCACAGCAGCTAGAGTAAGTTTAGCGCCTAGATAAAGTATAATAGCAATCATTAAATTGGAGCATAAGCTTAATTGCTTGACATCAATTGTCAGGCAATTCATTAAATTTCTCAACTTCACCCCCCTTTTTACTCTATTTAGGGATGATCTCCGATATAAAAACTATCCTATATCCTTCCCCGGGACTCAAACTATCTCTATGCCAAATTTCAACTAAATCGGTTCACCGGTTTAAGCGTTAAGTGGTAACAGACAGACAGACAGATTTTCGCATTTATAATATTAGTCTGGATTTCTTATTGAGGTGGCTGTATTGAAGAATGAAGATCAAGTTAAACTAGACCAGCTGTAACGGAGACAATGTTTTGCAAACAGCAACGCAACAAGCAGCGCCTGTAAGGAATTGTGCGACGGCATTATGGTTTATGTGAAGTGTAATGGCCGTTTTTAATGTATCTGCAACAATGCTACGGAAGACAAAATATTGTTGTGCACGTTTACAGTACTATGAAGTGTAGGTACAGTGAAGCTGGAATATTTGTCGGCAGTGGGAGGTTCGTGGCAATATTCATGTTGTACGAGCGACCAATGTTGTTTTTAGGGTTCCTTACCCAAAGGGTAAAAACGGGACCCTATTACTAAGACTCCGCTGTCCGTCTGTCCGTCTGTCTGTCTGTCACCAGGCTGTATCTCATGAACGGTGATAGATAGACAGTTGAAATTTTCACAGATGATGTATTTTTGTTGCCGCTATAACAACACATACTAAAAACAGAATAATATAAATATTTAAATGGGGCTCCCATACAACAAACGTGATTTTTTTGCTGTTTTTTTTTCGTAATGGTACGGAACCCTTCGTGCGCGAGTCCGACTCGCACTTGGCCGGTTTTTTTAATACCACGTCGGTGGCAAACGCTTTACGGCCCGCCTGATGGTAAGCGAAGGAGAAGCCTGCAACTGTGTTACATGCGCGTTGCCGTCCCCTAAAATCCTGTACACTCCGTTTTTGAAGAATCCTGTTGTCCCTTGTGAAAACCTCGGTAGGTATTCATTCCACAGCCGGATCGTCCGCAGGAGGAAAGCCCTGAACCACAGAATAAGTAATAGTATCATACAGAACGGCCACGCACCGCCCCGCCCGACTCGAATTACCTCGCCCCGCGACAGCAGATTGACGGCCGTTTGCCGGCCGCTCAGTTTAAGCAATTTACTCACACTATGACGCATGACACGTGTACAGACGTGCCGTTCACACATAGAAACGCAAAAGATTTTTGATGTATAGCGTGTCCGCCCTGTGCCTGAACCGCACAGTGTGCGATCATTTAGGTTCTAGGATGCGAGGATGAACACCCTGCCGATGGTAAGCGGTGCGGTGAAAGAAAGCGGTCATTGGCATGATGTCAAACTTCTATCACATCAACATTGGTTAAAACATTTCCTATAGCAACAGTCGGTCGCAATGCTACAGAATAGGTAATTTTTAATTTCAGGCTGTCACCGGGTGCTCTATGCGGCTTGCACGTACGGTCACGATTGTGGACGAAACATCAAGTCACAAACGGAAGCGTTTTGTTCAAGCCCAAATTACTTGGTATAGTCGTTTTAATGTGGCTAGGGCTGTCACCAAGCAAACAATGGCGCTGTAACGATAACGCTTCACAAAAATTCAGACCAGGGGGACACAACAAGCCACAAACGGACGCGATTTATTCAAACCCAGATGAATTACTTGGTATAGTAGTTTTAATGTGGCTAGGGCTGTCACCGAGCAAATAATGCCGCTGCAACGTCCACGCTTCACAAAATTGCAGACATGGGGGACATATCAAGTCACAGACGGAATCGATTTATCCAAATCCAGACAAATTACTTAGTAGAGTAGTATTAATGTGGCTAGGACTGTCACCAAGCAAACAATACCGCTGTAACGAGCACGCTTCACAAAATTGCAGACCAGAGGGACATATCAAGTCACAAACGGAAGCGATTTATCCAAGCCAAGTTAAATTACTTGGTATAGTAGTTTTATTGTGGCTAGGGAGGGTTTAATAAAGATTAAAACTGCTATTTCAGTCAATTGTGCTGTTGGAGCCAAGACAAATTAGTGAAACAGCAGTTTTAATAAGGCTACGCAAATTATATGTCCCTTGGACGTGTACGCTCAAGGAATTGTGGACTGATACTGATACTTGGGGTAACTCCAGCCAGCAGATCCTGCAGCAAGGACTAGGAAGAGAAGATTACAAGGGGAAAGCGATATTGATGCAAATAGCATATTGTGGACGTAACAAATCAAAAACGGATGTGATTTGTCACAAACCAAACAAAGCACAAGCCTTCTTGAGCTTACCGTGGGACATAGTCAATTTGTGTAAGAATAGCCCTATAACATTTATATTTATTTGTTACAGCTCGGCCAAATTACTTAAAATAGTTGTTTTAACGATGATGCTTAAACGTGGGATGTGATAGTGACACACAAACACACATAAATGGACTGAACTGGAAAATATACTAAGGTAAATAGTACAGTCATTCTCTAAGAATATGTCTGCGTTTGCGTCTAACTGCCATGGCTGCTCTTTTCATACATTTTGTATGGGTCGCGGCAATTAGACCCAGTATTGATATAATCAAAATGCAGTTATACAACACACCTAAACACGATATCTAGAAAAGAAAATCTTAACATTACCACCTTTGTTTTATTTTCAACAAATTACTATATTTTTGCGGGCGTAACGGACATTTCTAGCAAAACTGAGACGAAATTTCCACGGCGTCGTATTTCTGGAAATTACTAGATTTTAATGTGTCGGTGTTGCCTGGGCAAACAATGGCTGCCGCTTGAACGCGAGCGCTTTATGAAATTAGACTAGAGAGATGGCACAAATCTCGAGCGGACGCGGTTTATAAATAACATTTTAATGAGTATCATGCATGTTTAACTTTAATACTAGCTGTAAACCTCGCGAACTCTTATTGCTGTATTGGAAAATTTTCTGGATCGACAAAAATATTATTTTTGATTATTAAACCTGCTTTACCTGCTCACTAAATTTCACGAGAATCAATCGAAAAATGCGCCCATCGCAGATCTGCGCTTCACTCGGTCAGAATAATCTAGCCCCAGAAAATTAGGTTCAGAAAGGGATGTTGAAAATGTCTAACAAGATCAGCCATATTACATAAAAAAAATTGGCCTCATTTTTAGATTGACAGTTCCCATTCTGACCATTTATTTATCAAGTAAGGGAGTACAAAAGGGCTTGCCTTGCAAGTTAGTACTATATTGCTAAAAGGGAAGAATGGGTGCTGTTAAACGTAACGGCTTATACGCGGACGAAGTAGCTGGTAGAGGCTAGATGATTATAATTCTCTTAACCCTAATATCGACAGAAATAAATAAACAAATATTGGGCGACACCTTGCACAGATCGACCCAGCCCAAAACTAAGCATACATAGCTTGTACTATGGGTACTAGGCGACGATATACATAGAAAACAACCATGACTCAGGAACAAATATTTATCTGTGTTCATCACACAAATAAATGCCCTTGCCGGGGATTCGAACTCAGGACCAACGGCTTCGCAGGCAGGGTCACTACCGACTAGGCCAGACCGGTCGTCGAAAACACGAAGTGTCGTGAGTTCAAATTGTAGTAATGATTTTAGTTTAGAAAAACGACGTTGCCGAATTACGGGATAATTTTTAATATTTCCGCTAATGCCTTGTACCACACGCCCCCAGCGGCTGTACGTCTATTGTGTCGCCACACTCGTGTCGAGATTGCGCATTGCCGCTGATACTGCCATCTGATAGACTATCGTTGCAACTTCAAACTGGCTGGTAAACGATTCTGTTTCGGAAGCAATCTAAACGTTCCTGTTTTGGCCTTTAAGGATGACTCACGCTAGAATAGTCCGGGCCCGGGACGTGGCTTCTGACACTTCTTTGTCTATGACAGGTGATCCGTGATCACGTGATGCTTTCATAGAAAACTGAAGTGTGTCGGACGCCCCGGCTAGTGTGAGTCATCCTTTAACGGACTTCAAAAGAGGACCTTATTTTCTTTATACATGTTTTATAAAGAAAACAAGTTTGTTTGTTTGTTTCGTTTGTTTTATTTTTAATTTTGATCGATTTACTTTATTGTATTTTATTTTTGTTATTCCTAAGTGTATATTTATTGTTGTTAGATCTTAATTTTAAGTTTTATCTCAATTTATATTTCTAAATTCTAATTATAAGTTTTTGACAGTCATGTAAAATGGTTTTATGAATAAAAAGTTATTTTTTGGTTGTGAACGACGATCCTGCTCGGGAGATAAAATATTGTTTTTTTATGGTTTTTATTTTGGATTTTTGCATGTTTGTAGTTTGTGGTTTATGACGATCGTGATGTGAATACTTTGGCTCAGGCAAATTTGTATTATGAAACTAAATGATCCAATAAAATCTAATATATTCTATACTTTTGTGAAGATATTACATATCAAAGCTGATTTTTAGGGTTCCGTACCTCAATTTTTTTTTAATAATTTTAGGATAAACAATAGACATATTACCATCCTTTACTAAAAAGTGTTTTTAATCATTCACCAAATGTTTTATGTTGCTTAACAATGTTTACACAGACAAAGACGCAGGCAAAAGCTAGTGTATTATACATTTAATTTATTTAGATCTAAGATTTTAAATCGTTAAAAAAAAAACTACAAACTTTTTACCCCAACTGCGCCAAAAGGCCCTTATTTAAAATAGCTCTTGAAACTTTCTGATTGAGTAGCTTAATTCAACTAAGCTACTGCAGCTGTATAATTGAGTCTGGACAAAGTCGGGGAAGATTCCAGTTAAGATTTTATCAAGGTGTCTTAAAAGGAAACTATGTTAACTTTTGAGGATAACTTTAAATGGGCTATGCTATGCGGAATGAGTTAATTAAACCTTTTGTTAGGGGTCGGTGGTCTTTAAAATAAACGAAACACCGCTGGAGCTTCATATTGTAAAATTGAATCGAATAACAAGTAACTGTCAAACAATTTTTTGTGACACACACTTTTATTGCTGACTGTACTTCTCGAATTTAAACTGTTGTGAGACATACTAACATTAAATCATTTTACGGTTTAGACTCACTTGTTTTAGTCACCGTAAAATTATTTACTGTACTTCTCATTTGAATTTCTATCGAGTACTTCTTGAGACCTTTCTAATGAGCCTAAACTTGATGTGTTTATGTTTTCCATCGAGGAGTTCCTTTGGCTACCTACCGGCTCATCAGAACACCTCCATGTTAGCATATTATTGCATTGTCACCGGAATTACGACAGTACTCCAAATTTAAACTGAATCAGATACCGGGAAGTGGTTAAAATTTTAGTTACAAGATTTGAAGCACTAATATATATACAAAGGTATATACGCAGTGAAGCTAAATAAAAGTATGTAAAAACCCGGTCAAGTTGGAGTTGGATTTTGCGATCACATATGAATTATGTGAGCTTGGCTATATTTTAAATCAGAAACAAAACATTTAATTAATTAATTTTTGTAGATAACATTCGGTAGAACACTAAACCGGCTACGAAAAGAACTAACTTAACTCTAAGTAGAAACAGCTTCATTAATTCCGTGGAATTCAATCCCAGAATTTCATTCATTTCATTCATTTATTTCATTCACAGGCAATAAAACATCGCATTGGAAATTATACATTAAAATACTTAGGCTAACACAAAAAAAAATACACAATAACATACAAGGAATAAACGTTAATTTGCTCAAATATAACAAAAATGATGCTGAATGCTAATCTTCATACTAAATTTAGCCAAAATACTGCACTTTTACGTTCATATTAAAACACATTCGTTACTGCCTTTAATAAACAAAATATTTACGTTTAAGTAAAAACTGTATTTAATTAACAACTAAATGTAATCGATTCTTTACTATATTGCCATTTTTAGGGTTCCGCGGCCAAAGGGTGAAAACGGGACCCTATTACTAAGATTCCTCTGTCCGTCTATCCATCTGTCTGTCCGTCTGTCCGTATGAACCTACTAATAATTGAAATTTTTACATATGATGCCGCTACAACAACAAATAATAAAAAGTACGGAACCCTCGGTGGGCGTGTCCGACTCGAATTTGTCCGGTTTTTATACAACCATGTACCTGCAGCAATGGTTTTTCGGTCAAGCATGAGCTTGTATATTCAGCATCAATAGTAGTGGGCATCAAAAGTATTTGCCACCCTCGAATACTTTCCCAAATCGGGATAAATCTTTACAGTTCGCGTCCAAACGTATATACCACAGTCTAATTGTTGTACACATGTATGTCTTAAATATATTTATTTCCACTAATATTTAGGTACAATCAATTTACTTATTTATTTAGGCTGGAGGATTTTGAGATGTGGTGCTGGCGACGAATGACAAAGGTCAGTTGGATGAAGAAGAAAACAAATGAAGAGGTTTTACACATGGTAGGAGAGAAGAGGAGTTTGTTGAGAACCATAGAAAATAGAAGAGGAAAGATGCTTGGACACCTGCTACGACACGACGAATTTATCAAGAACATAACTGAAGGGAGAGTTGAGGCAAGGAGATGGAGGGGGAGACCAAGGAGAACATACATAGATCAAGTAAAGGAAAAACTCAACGTCGTGTCGTATCATGCTGTCAAGGAGAAGGCAGAGGACCGACACTTATGGAAATCGCTCCACCGACAAGAGTATAACTCTTAAATATATGATGATGATTAATCAATTTACAAAACAACATTAGAATTAAGTAATACAAGGTTGACAAATTCAAATCCGCAACGTAGGCTTCGTCAGGTGTGTACAACCATAAATCCGCAACGTAGGCTTCGTCAGGTGTGTACAACCATAAATCCGCAACGTAGGCTTCGTCAGGTGTGTACAACCATAAATCAGCAACAGTAGGCGTCGTCATTGATACATATCACTTTTTGTTACATTATTAGATAATGGTAGATATGATATGACTATAACTTTCACTGTTTCCGCCTTCGTCAATTGTACATCTTTCAGACCTTTCGATTCTCAAATCGCCGTGACCTATATAGACAAATGCCCAAAATGCGGTCCAGAACTTTCAATTTGCAATTCACGAAACTGTTGCAAGCCTGCAGTCTGCAGCCAAACTGTTTGAGCGTAAACTGGGTGAAAACGATTTGTTTAGCTTTGTGTTACTAATTTGTTTATAGCAGTTTATAAAATAGGGTAAAACAGAGGTACGTAGTGTATGTACACTCGTATCGAGAATAGGCTAGATGATAAGTATTTCTTAATAGTATCAGTCGATCAGGTTAGTTTTGATGATCAAATGTCTAATGACCTATTACTTAAAAGCAATAAGTACAAAATTCAGAAACGAGAGTCAGTCTGACAATAGTGTCAATTTTTTTTTTTTTTTTTTATGATGAATAGGCAGGCGTTTGACCACGATCCCACCTGATGGTAAGTGATGATGTGGTCTACGGTGGAGCACGCTTACCTATTAACTCTTGCCTTGAAGAGCTCCAAATTGTACTCATGCGGAAACACAGACTCGGGCAGGGCGTTCCACTCCTTGGCAGTTCGCATAAGAAATATGGAAGCAAAACGCTTCGTGCGTATTTTTGGAATTCCTACCATGAAGCGATGCCGGAGTGCCGTTTGTCGTGTGGTCCGATGGTAAAAATGGGACGGAGGAATAAGGTTGTGCAGTTCCTCGGCACACTCTCCGAAATGTATACACGATACGCCCCTTACCAAACGGTACACAATGACAATCAATATGAAAGTCACTAGAGACCTCATAGGGCTATTGTCACTGTGACAAAGTACAAAATGGGTAGAAAATTAAATTATTTATTGGCTTTGTGATCGTGACGTCACGATCACGATCACAAAGCCGTCTTGGAGTATGGAAAACATGAAAATTGCTATTTTGACTGTGAAATATTGTATTTATTGTAGGTCAGTTGCTGTACAATTTTTTTTTATGTATGGAATCGAGTGGTAACTTTATTTTCATTTTGGAAGTTAAGAAAATTTGTATTTTGAAACTGTGAGGTGTTATATTTTTCATAATTTCTATATTTTTTTGTGTCCAATTTACCGTGATAAATCACTCATTTTCTATACATTTAACTAGATTTTGTTATACAATTCAACATTTGTTAACAATTCTGAATCGTGTATTATTTTAAATAAAAAGGTAAATAATAATTAATAATATATAGACAAGTAGTAGTCCCAAGACGCAATTACCGCGCAACTTCTCAACCAACCGCCTCTAATACCTAAGTGGTAGTCCTATATATAACTCGGGTTATTACGATTTCGGCGTGATCATTCCTCAAAATTTTTCCCCAAAATACTGGCGATAAATAAAACCGAATAAAAGCCTTAAAAACAAAAAGCTTTCGGTTAAACCGCCCGGAGTTTTCAAATTTCGAACCGGTGGCGCATAATTTTAAAAAGTTAGCCGCCCCTTGACCTGAGTCTAGCAAAAGTTGTAAGCATTCCAATTCAAGAACTAGCATAGTATTAGGTTTTAGCTACAGTTCAACCTTTTTATGCAGCTAAGCTGATCCAAACCCAACCTTATATTTATTGAATCAAGAGTTTCTGCGACTGCATCTTTTGAACAATTTTACTGAGCGTAACGCGATATGCAAAAGTAAACTTTAATTTTAATGCAATAGAAGTGCGAATGGCCGCATTTTCTTACGTTAGTGGAAAACTTGAACCACTCCGCAGTTACCTGGCTTGGGGATTATCAAATTCAATGGCAAACTTTCAGCATATTCTCTCGAAGAACAAATAATACCTAAGTAAAACAATACCTTGATGTGAAGATATTATCAACTTTTCTCCGACTTACCTGTAAGAAAATAAAATAAAAATTTAGTAAATGTGGGAGTAATGACAAAGTTTATTGGTAAAAAGCTTAAAAAGTGGCATTCATTTATGAAATTATGTACTAATAAAACTATGGCTTTTGAGCAATGAGAGTAATAGAACCTTAACTTAGCTTCCTTTAACTATTATATTCTTCTGTGTCCTAATTATGGGCCATGTGAAAGTTGCTGGTTAAAAGTTCGAAAATAATACACAAACATTAAAGATAAACCCCCTTTTTCATAAAATTTAGTACCTAAATCTTTGTTAAATGACAGATAGGGACGAACAATTATCAATAGCTTTTTAGATTTGACAATTTTTTTTTAATAACGCCTTAAGACTCAAATGAGCCCAACAAAATTGGGTAAAAAAGTAAATAATATGAAAATATAATTATTTTAATTTTTAATTAATTATTACGTGCAGCTTTAAGGCTTGCATATCTAGTAAACGCAAACCAGAGTTTACAAAATACCAAAAACACTAATTTATCATTGTCAGTATCGGTTTGCAAAAACACGAACCGTTAAAACAACAGCAAACAACCCATAACATCAATAAAAGGAGGAAATCGAATTCCATTCGGTCAGTTCCTTTTTCAAACCACGTCAACCCTTCTCTCGTGATTAACGCCCTCGAATCATTCACTGCCATTCGACATTAACCGTTCGTTTGCGGCCTATTTGTTCATTCGCTCACTCATTCACTCATTTGTTCATTTAGTTAAGTCGTTAGTACACGTCGCCGCGATTTTTTCCCGCTGAGCGTGATTTTTTTACTTGCCCGAGTTAATTTGTTTAAGGGAATGAATGTGTTTAGATGGATGTTCTTGGATAAAACGAGTGTTTCACTTTGTTAACGCGTAAAAAGGTTATAATGCCGGTTTCGTATTTAATCTTTTTGGGCCGGTTTTTGACGGGAATATAATTTAAGTCCCGTTTTTACGACGATTACGCGACCCGCGTTATTACTCGGGAATTTTTGTCGCAAAACGGGGCTTGTGTTATTTTTATCTTTTATCTCTCTAGTAAATAAACTGCGAGTTAGGTTATACTCGTATTTACTCCGTACAGTAAAAATAAATATTTTCTCGTTTGACGAATTTTTAATGATATTTTTATATAAAACTCTTTATTTACATACAAGATATATACAGTGGGACTACTTAAACGAAATTATATTATGTCAGTATTTTAAATACCTAGTACGTTATGTTAAGACAATCTAAATTTGGAACTATTTTGTCATACTAGGTGTAACCGGTGTAACTACGTGTATGAATTTATCCGTTCATTATTCGTTTCATTTACATCTCTCCAAATTTTGATACCTATTGTGGCTCAATAGTATACTAAGGAGTGGATCAATTAGGGAAGAAGTGGAATGAAACGTTCAAGTTTTAATAGAGCAAAGCCCCTTGCATTTTTTCAGAACTCAAAACGAAACTCCCGATTTTTTAATGAACATTTTTATATAATGCAAGGTGTGTTGTGTTATGTTTGGTCATACTCTGAGGGGTGAATATTTAGGTCATAGTTCCCAACTTTTACTATTGAGCCAACCCCGAAAAAGCAAAAATGGTTTTTATGGAACAGCAGTTTTTTTTCGATTAGTGTTGGCCGTTTTTAAGGGCGGTTGGAAGTTTATAACAAAATCACTGTGTTACATATTTTTGTTATAATTATTTACTGTTTATAAATTACCTAACCATTTTGCATAGTCTAAATCATTTTCAATCAGTGATTTCTCAAGTTCCGTAACGATTTTCAGAATTTATCGGCTTTATAATTTATTGGGCTATCGCCGGTCCCCGCTCGTTTGCTGAGTACACACGGTAACTCCCCCGGGCCCTCGAGTCTCGAGTCCCTCGTGTTGAGGGTTCCAGACAGACTATGGACGTTGTTATGCAAAAACTGACCGTTGAATTTGTAAAAAAATAATGATTTTTTCCATAACGACGTTCATTTCATTATTTTGGTTTTCATTAATGGAAGGTAGATGAATATTACCAAAAAAATTAGTTTTACACCAAAGAGGGACGAAAGAGCGTTAAATACGAATTCATATATAATTTCGTAAAATCAAATGGCGGTCATTCTGTAACTCATTTCTTTCTGTATCTGTAATCTTTGTTTGCTTTAAACTTAAAGCTGAAAAAACATAGAAGAAAAAAATCCTAGATAACTTTTAGGTAATACGAGTACATAATACAAAAAGAATAATGATTAACAATTCATTTGAATTCATCATTCCATCCATTCATTTCAGATTGTCCACAGGAGTAACAACTTTTGTTTTAAAATCTACATATGACCCACCATTACCACCAAGCCTTAGGGTACCCTAAATAAGGTCGAAGAGAGACATATGCTCAGCAGTGGGCGATAAAAGGCTGATATGATGATGGTACCCTATACGAGTATCGGCGAACATTTTCAGTGACCACGCAGCCGTGTCAGTCCTCGCATGATAATTGTCCTCCGGATATTAATGTCGTCACGCACGACGGGCGGCGGGGGGGTTATCGAACATTAAACTTACTTTATTTTATGGGCCAATTTGGTGTTTATTTACTGGAGGGTTTAACTTGTAATTGTGTAAGTTTGCGACATGTAAAACTGTGAGAGAAACTACGATTTCGTTACAGTTTACGTGTTATCCCTTGAGGTAGCATAGCGGGTGGGCTCTGTAAATGTTGGTCAGTTTGAGGAGTACAGCCTACAGTAACTCATTGCTCCTGTTACTGTATATTATTAAGTTTTGGAGCTGTTGGAATTTTAACTTACTGTCAATTGATTAGATCTTCCGCTCCTCTTTTTGTGTTAGTGCCCAGGCTTCGCATCCGTACATAAGAATTGGCCTTATGACCGTTTTGTATAAGCTTCGTGTTCCTGGCACACACGCCTTTGGACAGAGTAGCATGGCGGTCTTTGATGTCAGAAGCCAAGATCCACTTCGGGTCGTTGCGCCACAGCAGTAAGTTAGTCAATTGATTCAATTTCTAATAGACATTTCTACGGCGGGAGTTTTCCACATGAATAGTAAAATCTGTGAGTTAAATTACTAATGTAATCATCATAAATGGTTAAGATACCTATACAGTGTATAATTGTATATACTATTTATACAGTACAGTTTTATACAGTAGTAGGTATAGCGCCATCATTAACATCTAAATTTCGATTTACTTTATTTTATTTCCTATTTCGTTACACCTATTTAATTGTATATTTATTGTTGAGTAAGATATTAATTTTAAGTTTTATCTAAATTTATAATTTAACTGTATTCTAAGTTTTTGACATGTAAATTGGTTTTATGAATAAAATGATTATGATTATGATTATCAATAACCTAGAGGACTTCAGTATCCCTAGTGTAAATTTCATTCGAAAGCGTGACGTGACGTACGCGCTTGCGTTGAGTGTCATTTTGTATAGGATTTTGAGTTTCCAAAACGTCCCTCTTGGCGCGCTGTTCAAAATCCCATACAAAAACATTTCGTCACAAATCATTCGTCACGTTATCTAATGAAATTTACAGTAGCAAAAAAGAGTAGAAATTAAAAAGTGGCAACACTTTCGTGTCGTCCCGTTTTTTCTTAGATTACTTAAAAGGGACGACACTAGTGTTGCCACTTTTTAATTTCTACTCTTTTTTGCCAGACTGTACACTAGGGATTCAGGGGGCCTACGGCGAAAACCGAAATTCGCAAATTGCGGGGATCTTTCTCTTTTACTCTAATTAAGACGTAGATAATTAGAGTGACAGAGAAAAATGCCCGCAACTGACGAACTTCGATTTTCGCGGTTATAGCCCTGAACAACCCACGCAGCGTACCTACTTGTTATTATCTGCATATAAAATTATACTATTTGCTTTATTATTGAAAGTCTACTACAAAGCTTCTACTTTCCGTACATTATGCAAGGTTTCATCATTAAAATCCTCATTTTTACTTTTAAAAAGCCACAATCCTCTTCTGAAGCTGAGGGTTCATTAAAAAGGGTCCCTAAAGAGTCGAGTATGTAGTGAGGGTCTCAAGACTGGGATACAATTATAATTGCTTAACGAGATAATCCTTGGAACAAACCATAAACCGGCCAAGTGCAAGTCGGACTCGCGCACGAATGGTTCCGTACCGTTACGCAAAAAACGGCAATAAAATCACGTTTGTTGTATGGGAGCCTAACTTAAATATTTATTTTATTCTGTTTTTAGTATTTGTTCTTAAAGCAGCAACAAAAATACATCATCTGTGAAAATTTCAACTGTCTAGCTATCACGGTTCATGAGATACAGCCTGATGACAGACGGACGGACAGCGGAGTCTTAGTAATAGGATCCCGTTTTTACCCTTTGTGTACGGAACCCTAAAAAGTGTGTCCAGATCTGGCAAATCCACTCTACGGCGTATAATCCGTCGTATAATCTTCCCTTCTTGAGTTTACTAAGAGGCTAAGTCAATTTGTGTAACTTATTGGTTGTGCTGTGAGTAGGCAGACAACTAAATTAATAATATACAAATACTTAAATACACAGAAAACACCACTCAGGAATAAAATATCTGTGCTCCTCACACAAATAAATACCCTTACCGGAATTCCGTTATTCGGCTGAATTATGTCGTGAACTATAAAAAAACTATGTAATATCTGCTAACTACCATAATTCACGCAAATGAACGATATTCTATTCTGTTCTATTCTATTCTATTCGAATGCAGGGTTATCCTTCATAGGCAGAGTCATAGTCAAACCAAAAAAAGGCTGCAGATATTTTGACAGCACACACAGTGCAGGTGTTATTTTAAACGTCAAACTTCTATAAAATTATGACGTCTAAATAACACTGGCACTGCGTGTGCAGTCATAATCTCTGCAGACTTATCTTGGTCTAAACGCAATGAGGTTTTTTCAAAAGCGGTTCCGCAACCGCAAAAAAATTAACGTACGGCATGCGTTATATGCGCACGCACTTAAAAGACTGAATCCGCAAGAAAAAAACAGCAGTGAGTTCTAAGCCTAACTACCGACAAGGTTAGACCGGTCGTCAATAAAGTGTCATGGAAGTACACTTTGTCAATAAAACACTCGTGGTAGAACAAAACACATTGCGAACGAGTCTACTCTGAGTGATTTATATATTGCATTCGCTCGCCACACCAATCATAATGTCAGCGTGTAAATCTCTTTTAACTTAGCTATACAGTGAGCCCGATTCAGATAATGGTTTTGATCTTATTTTGATACGACCTTGGGGATCGCTCGCGCTTATTACTACATCTGAAATGAAGTGAAATCACCACGACGTTCGTCAAGGTCATGTCAAAACCAGTTTAAACCATAAGATTTTTTTTACTAGAATCTACCTCAGTGTAATATTTTATTAGATATAACAATAAAGACAAGAGAAAGATAAGATAGTTTATTATTCAAGTAGGCATAGTACAAAATCGCTTATGAACGTCAAACAATGGCAGTTTTTTAGCCCTATCCTTTCTTTTCTTTGGTTTATTGGTAAGTAACTCCGTATAAGATGAATACTTTTTTTCCTTAGACTATTCATTGAATAGTTCGCTCTGACAGGTTTGTCGTATAAAGATACAAGCAATTTCCGTCCTTATGGTAAGCGACAATGTGGTACCTTTTGACTGGAAACGTAACATATTATATCCTCTTCGGTAGAATGAAGTACAATATTTCTTCTAACAAACTATGCTACTATTACCTGGCGGGACAGATTAACAAAAAAAAAAGATTCACCCACATACATTACACGACACATAATCAGCCTAAATTCATGAAGAGAGATCCGATAGGCTAGAATCTAAAAACGTTCTCGCATCGTCAGCCGTGGAGCGTGCAAAGTGCCGCTACAGGCGGGTTGTCCTTAATCAGGCAGAGCTCTGTGATTAATAATCACAGAGCTCGGCGGACCCTGGATCGGCAGGTAAACACGTGAAAGCTGGGCCAAGGGCGCAAGGTCCTTGGGCTTTAAGTGATAGGAGTAAGCGGATAATTTACATGGTGTTTTGACTTTTGGCCGAAATATTTTGTCCTTATTTTACTTGCCAACCAATTTTCATTTTATTTTTTATTTTATTTATTTGGAAAGCAAACAGAAATAAGTGAGCAGGAGATGAGTTTACAAATACACATTAAGGACATTCACTTATTTCCTTAACAGCTCTCACTAAAACATGTAATGGAAATATACTACACTTAAACTACTCTTAGGGTACTAAATACAGTTACCAATTTACTAACACTAGGTGCAAGCTCATCAAACAAAATTATGACTACTAAGGGAAAAAGAGCCAAAGTAAAGAAAAAATAAATAAATAAACAAAGCAGTAACGACTAACAAGACTATTTTACAATAATAGTTACTATGTAGGTATTATGCCTATGATCTCTTATTAACTATCCATTGCCAATTTCAGTACTTTTTTCTTGAATTGCAGTTTACTGTTATTAAAGATATCGACTGAAACCCAAAACTTATTGTACTCATCACAAATACGGTGCAAGGTGCGCGAGCGCCAGAGTGGCTTGAGAATAGCGGGACGGCAAAAGAGGCAAGGGATCGTAGTGAGCGCGCACTGCGTGTAGGGACTCTAAAGTGAAGTTGCTCAAGAAGTTCGGAGCTTTTATAACAGCCCGTACAAATATTAAATAGCGTTGTCGCGTCAGCCATTTTACGCCGAGCTTCAAGAGTTGGAAGGTTATATTTTTTAAGAAGAGCAATGTAGGACATTTTTTACCTGTCAGTCTACGGTGCATTGACCTCAGGAACCGCTTTTGCACCATTTCAATTGCATTGGAATAAAAATATTTATCAGTACGGTTTTTACTCACTATTTTTTTTGTAGTCGCTTTTGGCGACATGTTTCGGATTCTTTGGGAATCCTTCCTCAGGCACGATTGTCCGCAGCGGTTGTACGTCGTGCACTGCCCGCGCCGCCCGCCTCGTCGCTCGTTACGCACGCGCTGATACAACCCACGACGACACAACCGCCGCGGACACTCGTGCCTGAGGAAGGATTCCCAAAGAATCCGAAACATGTCGCCAAAAGCGACTAAAAATAATAGTGAGTAAAAACCGTACTGATAAATATTTTGAAATATGTCTCACGATAGTTTAAGTGCGAGCATTGGAATATTTATTTTATTTGGGGTTCCAAATTACGGAAGCGTACTCGAGATATGGCCTTACGAGTGCCTTATAAAGCTTGAGATAAGACGAAGCAGTCTTAAAAGGTTTTGTTGAACGTAATACAAATCCTAACATTTGCATAGCTTTGGAGACAATATTATCAACATGAACATTAAAATGCAGCTTATCATCATATAATACGCCCAGGTCACGACACTGATTTACCTTCTTTATTGTTGCGTTCCCAATACTATACTCGGACTTGACAATGTTTTTGCGGTTCTTAGTAAAGGTAATTTGCATACATTTGTCTGCAGCAAGTTGCAGTTTGTTACGCTGACAATAGTTGAGAAACGAAAATCACTTTGGATCATTGTGGAATCATTTTCATTTTTAATGGCTTTGTAAATCTTTGTTGCCAATGATTTCCTTTGACAAGTAACATTTTTACACAACCAATATTTTTTTTCGACGTGCGTTTTGTTACCTTACGAAAAACAACGTACAAACAACAAGACGTGAAGTTCTCCCTTTCGGTGACAAAGCGAAGGTTGGGAGCGAAATGGGGCATAGTAGACCGCGCTGTTTGGCATAGGGTTGGCTTCATTTAGCTCGTGAGAGTTAGGGGAACATTTGTTTGATAAAATTACATTTCCTTGATAAAATGGATAACAATTTTTGCCACGATTATGACGTTCAATTTGTCACTCATTTTATCCAGGAAATTGATAAAATTCATTAACCGCCGCAGTAATGTTGGAACAGTAAAGAATCTGCAGTTGACATCCAAATATCACTTTTACGATTAAACACTCGCTCTTCTACCTTCTGTTACTAGTAGGTACTATCGAGAACATTGGCGGTAAATCAGTTCAGAAAAAATATCTCATACTCAATCCTTACGAGCGAGCTAAACTCCACCTCCCATGGAGAAAACCTATTACGATGCATTTAGGATGCTTTAAATTAATATTAAAAGGAAAAAAGCAGGTAATGAGACAAACAATAGGTAGTAAGGACAGTTTATTAGTTGTTGTATAGGCTAAGCTTCGCCTCCCCATAAAGATAACCAATGAGGATGCAATTTGGATTCCTTATCTTAGTTTGCAAATGCCGGCCGTCACAAAGACAATGCACGGCAATAACTTAACCTGAACCTGAGCTAACCTATTTTTTTCATCACCTACATTTTTAAGTGCCATGCTATTGGTCATCACTTTTATGGTATCGTCTGACCGCCATCGCCATAGAATAGGCAAACTGTTTGTGCCTTGTCCCACCGAAAACACGCAACCCACCCATGTGTGCACCCAGTTTTATGAATATTTAACAGTATCTCCGCGATTTTCGGCTTAGCTTTGACGAAATTTTGATCACCTTATCTTTGTTTATGCCTCCACCAGCTATCTCCGGATATCCGCAGATATCCCGCTAGAAATAGCCCGCTATCTGCGGATATCCGCAGGTACCCCGCTAGAAATAGCCCGCTATCTGAGGATATCCGCACGATACAAACACGATAAAACAAGATGCTTAATGTCCCATGCTGCCTAAATAAATTGAGTGAGGCCTATCTGCCCCCTCACACTGGCGCCCAACGTGGGGCTTAAGATGTTTTTAATGGCATATTTTTAAAAGGTACCGAAAAGAAGTCATTATTATGATATGAGGCAGGTGAATAACTATAGATAAATAATGTATTTGTATGTACATAATTGTATAGATAAATAATGTATTTGTATGTACATAGGTATATAATGCATATATAACATCCGTATCCATACATGCAGCGGTGTCTTGGTCGCATTGTAATCACTTGTCATGGCATACGTCATTTTCGCACTTACCTATACATATTTGTTAGAACGTGACATGGTGACAAATAATAAAGACCAGGTCATCTTAGTCCTTCAAGATTCGAACACGGGACCGCTGCTTCGTAGCGGGTCACTACCGGCTAGGCTGGGAGATTATGAAATTAAGGTTGTAATGTTAGTTAAATTTAGTTTTTTTATCACAAAACTTCCGTAAGACACAGTTTTTTATACTAAGCAAAATGTGCGACGCAAATACACATTGGACAAAAAAAATGGACAGTTAGAATACCACCCTAAACGAAATTCGTCATATTATAACGTTATTATACATTTGTATTCTAATCTTGAATCCGTCTTTTTTCAACTTGCCAGATTGAAACATAAAACTGCGCCAAGACAGACAATTTCGCAAAAATGGCCGCCATCTTTCGCGAGGTAAATGTACCTATAATGAGCACACATAGGTACTCGTCGTTATGGAAATAATTTTAAACATCTGAAGACGAGGTTGCTCATTAGAATACACGTGTATAAGTTAGTGATGCTCGTATTTCGTAATTTCGTAAACATGTTGCTTCAACAGATTTTTATGTAACGCTCGGAAAAATGTTGAACAAAATTTTTGGAGTGCGCATTTATTTGACTGGGATAATTTTATTGTGTGTTTGGTAAAATTCTTTTTTTGTAAGCAAAATGTGAAAGAGACGTTTTGACGTTGTCTTTTAATAAACTTAATTGATGATCACTAAAATGTTTTTATTTATTGTTTAGCTTTTGGTTATTTTAATCATTCCTATACAGTAAAAACCACTATTGTTTTTCATTTGAGATGGATTTTCTTAAACAATAGGTAATAAAATAAATACGACAAGCTAAGATTTTTGGCTATATTTAACCTTTAAAAATAAAAATGTAAAAGCTAGAAACATTTTGTCCCGAACATTTGAACTCTGGGTCTTTATTGCAGACTATCCCCGCTTTATTTCGAGCAGTTTTTAATAAAATGAAATGAAAATCTTCCCAAAGGGAGTCCAAAGGGATAATGGCTAGGGTCGACGATTCTGTACAAAAAGCGACTTTACACGCTTGATTTAAGAGTGAGGTGTAATTTGCCCGCGGCACGTTTGTTTCGTACTACGATGAATAGGAATGGCGCGAATAATTTTGAAGTGGATTTGAAACATCCATCAATGTCGACAAGCTTACAATTTCAAGTTTTGGAATGTGAAATTGGCGAGGGTTTTTCGTTAGGAAATGCAAATGATGTTGACGGAATAGGTAAAATTTACAAGCATTGAATATTTTGAGTTGTGATTAAACGTTTTTTAATGTTTATATAATTATAACGGACATCATTGTTATTGAGACGGTATTTTTTTGTTATTTTTAACAAAAAAAGTAGTAAGTAGATGAGTTCCGTCAAAAATAAAATTATTATTATAGCTCACGTGCAAAAAATAGTTACACATTGTTAATGGTGCGTTTTAGATCTATGTTCATTTTTAGGGTTTCGTACCCAAAGGGTAAAAAACGCGGACACAATAACTGATATTTTATGAATAAGCGATGAGCAGATAATTAAATAGGTGTTATAGTAATTACAGAAGTTCTTATTTTTATCAAACTACTAATATTATTTGACACTTGAAAGCTAGAATCAGCGCAATTTGTTGTTTCTTGTTCTTCAGTGGTTTTATCTGCATCGAGCTTTCAATTTTTAACAAATACACTGCCAGCGACCCACTAGGCAGGTTCTCTTTTGGTAGGTGCGTTTCGGTACATACTGTTTTCCCCGTATTGGCTAAGCTCGCGCTGGCAGTGAAAGTGTTAACCATAGTAAAAATTGTATGGTTGGTGTACAAGCTACATTTTCAAATTAGATGATAAAATAGACGGCAGCGCATAAAAGCTCCACAAGAAAAATAAAAACGACTGACACTTCACACGACTCCGAGCTTTTCATCATTTTCCAGAGAAAGAGCAAATGTTTTATTATTTCTTCCGCAAATACGCGTCAAAAGACTAAAACAAGACAAAGGAAAGTTCCTGGCTTAAGTGCATAAGGGCGTAACCGCCTAATATTTTGTACTACAATCCGTCTTTTCATATAGTTTAAAGCTTCGCTTCCTTACCCTGCGACGAAGGGCTTGACCGCCTCTGTTTTCTAATACAAAAAGGATATTTCATAGAAGCAGTCTTGTCTTCCGTCATACTGAAATGAAAAATGCAGTAGATTTTAGATGCGGCTTTTCACCAAGAACTAAATTACCGTAGAAAAATAGTAGTTTATGTGACTTCTAATACATAATGAGAGGCATTAAAGGGTAAAAATTTGAAAGCACCCTGAAAAAACACCCTGTTTTCGTCATTTGTATGGCAACATTTGTACGGCTATTTTGACCATACAAATGTCGAATGTGGCACACAAATGTCGACACAGTGCCATCTTTCGTACATTATGTACCCGATGCACGTATTTATTAATAATAACAATATTCTTACACCATATTGCCGACTGTTATTATAAGGAAACACATTTTTATCTCTATCACTCTTGCATATTCGATCGATAGAGAGGCAGGATTTCGATTTTCGCGTTTCACGGTAGGCCACCTGATGGCCACCTGTAAAGAAACCGCCTTGATGCATGAATGTCAAAGTGAAAACTTGTCAAAAAACTGTTTTAGGCATAGTATGTATAAGTTACTCTATGGTTAGGATGTGCACTAGTACACTCTGGCGGCAGAACATTGCAGTAATATTCCCTATTGCTACGAGTTAGCTTGGTGTGACTACGTTGTGAATCCATCCTAAACTTTTCTTAAGTTTTCATAATACGTGGGTTGCTTAAAGCCGATTTAACGGTCATGACCGCGCCAGTCAGGCAGGCGCCTAATTCTCATTTGAATAAAGGAACTTGCTCACCAAGCTGACTACGGGTACCTACTTAGGTATGATTTATTTTGTTTCACGCTATGCCATTACAAATTTTTTTCCGACTAGTATAAAACAAGCCAAAATTATAAAGTACAATAAACTTTATACTAAGCGACTTTAATAAAACAATAGATTGCACTCAAATTGTATATGCTGTAAGTATAAACATATTAGTTATTCTGTGGTATAAGTAGACAGATATTGATATAAGAATATACTTCAAATGCGAAACACAAACAATAAAAACGTTTAAAAAAATTACAACAAAATGTAAATAATATTAAACGGTCCATCGGTCGCGGAGAAATGCAGGCCGCATTCTGCGACGGTCCGCCAACGCGTGCTCCCGTCATTGAATTATTATTACTATAGTATAGAACCAGCACAGAAAACGAATAGTTCCATAGTCACTCAGTTTAATATTGTAGACAAAATCAAATCATTTTGTATTCAAACTATGTAAGTACAATATGTGACCACTAAGGTTCTAGGGAGTGAGGATAGCCATTACACGTGTAGCCTACCAACGGCGAACGACAAAATGAACCTTAGGTAGAACCTACGAATCTTAGTCTTAGGGGTACAGACAGTGTTAACTAGATAGTTTTACCATAGAAATAAGAGTGTTCTTAAGTAAAAATTACCAGGCGCCGTCTGTCATCGCCTAACGGGCGAAAACTCGTATAGCGGTTAACGGCTATGTATGATGAACCATCGTGAACGTCAGCTGCCGCTCCGTTGGTGGGTTGAGGAATGGCATGGAAATCTGTTCCTGGCCCGCGGTCTATAATATTTTCGAAAGTTAATAAAACGGAACCGACGTAGTTTTAGGCTATTCAAAATTGTGAACAACTTTTTTATCAATATTTCTAACTTTTGGATTTAAAATAGAAGCTATTACCCCAAAATGACCCATACTACACAATAACCCCATCTACCGCGCTATTCCGGTCACGCGCCGCGAAGGTTGCGTGACCGCGAGAAATGACGCGACAGATAAACAGCCTTAGATTTGTTTTCGTTACGACACGTTTCAGTTCTGCTACGTTTTGGGTGATAAATAGCGGGTGTTTTGTGCTACGTCATCAGAATAGGACGGCGGAGTGAGCGCTAATAAATTATGGTGCCCTGTTTAGGCAAAATAGACTCATTTGGGTCAAGAACTTTTTTATTATGAGTTAAAGTTATGCGTTCCTGTGGACATCATAAAATAAATGGACTTTGAACTTTAAAGCCTTATTTTCTTGCTTGGCCCCTATTCCTAGGCGTGTTCTAAATCACTAACTGCGTAGAAATCTTGGACTAATTAAAACATAAACAATCTATGAATAGGTAACTTTTTATCGGCGAATACGAATATTCGTGAAAACGCTGATATTCAGCGAATACGAATATAAATATATTAGATGTAGATATTAATTATTACCCAGTTTATAATTATTCGAGGTGTGCGGTCGTACGTGACTACATTCCCAGTCAGTTTAAACTGGGAATTAATAACCGCACTTGGCAAATAGTTGTGCATTGTGATATGTATATGTTGGAGAATTAATTTTGGAGCTGATAAAACGCAGAGATCTGTTTACGCAGATATTTAGTAGTAACTGTGGTCTAGTTACAGGAAATACGTAGGTATAGTTTGAATCTCTCAAATGATTTTTACGCCAGACCCTAATCTGTTAAACAAAAGCCATTGTTTCTTTTCTGTGAGCGCGTGGAGATTGTGTTTGAGCGCGTGTCCATTGTGTCTCAGCGCGTGGATATTGTTTAACAGATTAGTGTCTTTGGCGTCGAATGTACAGCGCACGACCAGTCACTTTTAAGAGGAAAGGGGACGACAGGTTATCCATACAAACGTATTCCCCATTTTCCTCTGGATATTGACATTGTCCTGGAAATCACACACAAAGGTAATCACGGTCCATATCCCGGTCAATTTAGGTTTTTTGTCACCTGTTTGCTTATTGCTTACCCGCAATGCAGTAAGTAATACATTGCACTAAACACACATAAACACACATAATATTTCACACAAGTTATGCAAAGCATTAGCCCGCACACCCGCTCGGGACGTTGGCATTAGTCTTAGCATTTTGGTCACGATCGCACCCCCGCTGGGGGTATTGATTTGTGCACATTAATAAGTCAAATAATTGATGGCGAGGGTAGTTCCGATAAATAATACAGTGGAATACGAATTATGGAGGGTTGGACCGAAATGTGCAACAGTCGGACGATATATTTCTAATCATTGGATCGGGTTTCAGATTACGTAGTGGTCCATTATTGTCTCTTACGCTTAGTATCCGATTTTGATCATGGATATCAAATTTTGTTTTGACGCTTTGTGTGTGACGTGTTTTTTAAATAGTTAACGGATTTACATGACAATCCATTGATGTCATTTAGTTATCGTGGTCCGTATATATATATTTAGGCGCGAGCGAGAACCGCGACAACGAACTGATATCAATCTGATGTCAGTGTACGGTCGAATTAGCCTGTAAGACTCGGGAGGTCCACGCCTAGGGTTTGCGCAACGGATCTGAAATGTATGGGAAGATCCGCGGATCCGGATCCAGATCCGGATAATTTTATATTTTTCGGATCCGGATTGCAAACCCTCACAGCTCATAAAGCCACTTAAAATTACGAGAGAGATATCTTGCAGCTAAATAGGTAACTTATGCACAAATAATTTATAACTTTCTTTGTGTACCCCGTGTGGTTGTATGTACGAGTAAGCAACCTGCCCGTGCATACATATACATGGATGAATGAATATAGATACACTTCAAGTTACTGATAAGTTTGTTAATTAATGATAACTTTGTTTTCCGCTTACTGCTCCTACACTAGCTACTTTAGATTAGAAATTATTTAATTAAGGTAGGGCACTCAAGGTCTATTAACACATTGCTTATTATTACATCATTTTTGTATATGACTGTTTGTTGCCTAAATAAATTAAAAAAAAAAAAAAAATTAAATCAATATTAAATTATAATACCACACCTGGGCACGATTATTAAACATCCATAACAAAATATTATTAAATATCACTTTATAATTTCGGTACAGCTGCAAATAAAATTAATTTTTAATTAAATATCCTTCCAATAATCCTTTTCAAAGTGAGTTGGAAACAGCTTTTCCCTACGCATTATAAAATCGAAATATGTATTATTTAAGCCGAATAAAGTTCCATCCTTTAAGCTTCGCACAACATTTATTTACGTAAAACAATGTCATACTCGTATTGTCATACGAAAAATTTAACTAGTTATGTTATTTTGGCATAATAATGAATAAATGAACGTCGAAAACAATCCATCGAGTTAATTAATAAAATCGGTAATGAGTAAAGTACATAAATAATTATGACACTGTATTAATTTTGTGGCAAAATAATCTAAAATATGGAAAGGAATTATTAACAATTATGATTTTGAAAATAACTTGAAACGAATCAGTTCAGAGGAATATAGGTACGTGGCGTTCCATGATTCCACTAGAGAGAATCCTTAAGAGTCCTTATGCTTCGTGCATATAAGGATCCTTCTTTGATGGAAAGCCACATTTTATCTCGGTCCCGGGTTATAGGGCATTTATTTCTATGTTTATAAGGATGACTCACGTTAGACCGGGCCGTGTCCGGGCCCGAGCTTCCGGCGCTTCGTTTTCTATGGAAAGCATCACGTGACCACCTGTCATGTCATAGAAAAGTAAGCGCCGGAAGCTCCGGCCCGGACACGGCCCGGTCTAACGTGAGTCATCCTTAACAGATAATTCCACGGTGATGTCTATGTATTTAAGTATTTATTTATACCTTCCTATAATATACGCAAGCTCGACCGAATTTCACCTTCCAATACAAACGGAGTTTCGTTCTCATTTTAAAACTACGTGTTGGATTGTAATGCAACTTTGCACATACATTGACATTAGGTATATTTAGTTCTGTAATTAGTTTTTATAGCTCTAGTACATAATAAAAACGAAATAGATCAAAAACAAGTTTTGTATGAAAAACTTAAATTCGCTGTATTTTTTTAACTTTGGTATCTGAAGCTACATAAACTAATTACAGACCTAGATATAACTTATCCTATTGTAAGTACAAAGTTTCAGAGCAATCTAGCTAGTCGTTTTAAAATGAGAGCATAACTACTTTGTACCAATAAATGTGTTGTATCTTGTATGGCGAACCGAGCTTGCCGGGGACTTAACTGCAGCTGCAATACCGTTGCCGCATCACTGCCGCAGCCTTGACGCAAGCGCTGTCACTGTCAATTTCCTTGATAAAATGAGTGATGGATTAAACTTTCTAATCGCGGCAGTAATGCTCCATCCGTAGCCGTAGATCACTTCAAATACTTTGTACTCTATTTCCATCTCGCGAGATCTCGAAATTTCGAGATCGAGATTGCATTCCCTAATTAATGTCAGCGACAATGATGCTAAGCGTAAAATCAAGGGCCTGACACTCTTTGATAGAGAAAGATAGTCGTATTGTGATTCCTATAAGAGGAAAGAGAAAATAGTGCCATGCTTTGTCCTTATCACCGACCGGGTTTCTTTTTTCATGGTCGGGTTATGGCAGCATATGTAGGAGGCGATGGCGAAATACCGAAATTTATAAGAGTGAAAGAGAAAAAGGATTATGCTGCCATACATTAATCTGTCAATACATGAATATGTCTTTCTCTTACCCCTGTTCGCTCGGTTTCATGTCTATAACTACTATACTATGTCTAGGCGTAAAATATTGTCTAGTAAATAATCTGTGTGTCTTGACAATGCTTTCGTGCCTGTAAACAGTTGAAGTCGACAAGCTCTAAATCACAAGTTGAAGTCGACACAGACAATATATCAGGCAGACAGCGAGGGCACTGCAACTGCGCCCGCGAGACAGTTTAAGTGAAGCGAGTGCTCTTATTACAGTGTAAGTTATGATTACTCGCACTCAGCTTGGCACATGTGACGTTTAACTTATGTCGTAGATCAAGGAAGGCTACCCGTAGAATAGTGCAATAGTTGTTTGTTTTACAAGGGCAATGTTGTTGTTTAACCCTTCGTGCTAATAAAATTGACTTACGAGCATAGCGAGTGGTTCAAAAAGTGGAATTTTGAGCGTAGCGAGGGTTAAACATACTTTACTACAGAGTGAAACACAACATTTTTCACTACACAATGTAAGGAATCGAATGATATACCATTTCTTTTTCAAAGTTTGAAAGTTAAAAAAAAATAACCGGCCAAGTGCGAGTTGGACTCGCGCACGAAGGGTTCCGTACCATTACGTAAAAAAACGGTAAAAAAATCACGTTACTTGTATGGGAGCCTCACTTAAATATTTATTTTATTTTGTTTTAAGTATTTGTTGTTATAGCGGCTACAGAAATACATCATCTGTGAAACTGTCTAGCTATCACGGTTCATGAGATACAGCCTGATGATACAGACAGACAGACAGCGGACTCTTAGTAATAGGGTCCCGTTTTAGCCTTTGGGTACGGAACCCCAACATCATAGTTTTTATAATTTCCATATATTTTTTGTCTCCAATTTATTGTGTTAAATAGTTCATTTTATATATATTTAACTAGATTTTGGTATAAAATTCATCATGTGTCATACCTATATATAGGCATCTTCAGATAATTGGCCGCTCCGGAGCCTCCGACATATCTGATGGCAGCTGTGGTTATAGCTAACGTTCTTTTCAACCCCGTGTATTGTGTCAAGAGGAAAGATGCTTCTGATCCCGGAATCATCGAGGGGCGGATAATAACTCTTGGCACACGGTGTATACCTTTGTACTTGGTTTGAACGTACGCTGGGTTTATTCGTTTTGAAATGTATTTTATTTAATTTTACACCGACAAATCTTAGTTTATTCTTAACTAGCGACCCGCCCCGGCTTCGCACGGGTAGTTCAACTTACACAAAACCTTTACAAATTATATATACCTTCCTCTTGAATCACGCTATTTATTTAAAAAAACCGCCATCGAAATTTGTTGCGTAGTTCTAAAGATCGAAGCATACGTAGGGACAGACGGACAGGCAGCGGAAAACGACTTTGTTTTATATTATGTAGTGATTTTATATGGGATTGTTCTTTTTACACAATTCGTGTATATTAAAAAAATAAGTTAAAAGAAATATGTGGGTAAAAATGGCGCTTATATATTAGTATTTTTGCTTAAAAGTGATCTTCCATACGAACTTTCAGTATACCTTCACTAATATATTTTAAATATTTTTTGTTCATTTAGTTTTTACGTAGAGTAAATAGTATGGGTTTCCCATTAATGTAACCATTTAAATTTTCTGTCAATATTTCAAGGTAACATGATCGTTTAACATTATAAATACTATCCATTGAAAACCGGGTATTTATTTAACATGTTTACTTCAATATAATCAATATTGTAACTCGCCAGAACAAAATATAAAAATACCCCGTTTACAGTGTTTACTGTCCGTTCTTCGAAGTAAATGAAAACAAAGGATATTGGCACCGTGCGAAGTGCATGGATGGTGGGAGTAAGGAAAGCGATCGCAGCGCATAAGGTGGTAAAAATAGGTACTAACGGGAGTTAGCGTCTAACATTTCATACAAGTTATATGGCTAGAAATGGAACTTTAATTTACGATTACTCCTGAGATATTCATTTAAATTGTATAGTGTAAGGGATTGTAGTTTGTATGAAATGCTTAATGTAACTAACGTATTTAATTTGATAATTATTAATACTGTATCCGTGTAAATAGCTTTGCAAATACCACATATTATAAAATCTTTTTGTAGAAGATAAGAATGGGACTTTTTTGCAAACCAATGAAAGAGAGACAATTCCACCATACATTGTGTTGTTAAATATCAAACTGATTGCGCAGTGTTTTCGATTAAAGCTCTTAACCAGCGTGGCATTTTTCTGACTTAATTAGCAAATATCGTCATATTTCAACCAATTTACACAAAACCTTAACAAATTATACGCCTTAACCTTCTTGAAGAATCACTCTATGCATAGGTAAAAACCGCACAAAAATCCGTTCAGTAGTTTTCACTGAAATTATTACGATTTACTTACTTCTCGCTTAATATTTGTGACAAAATACGGGCCTATAATTTATATAGTTAATTAGGTATAGTCCAAATCTAAAAGTGCTTGTTGCTAGGCCTATTTGAACAAATAATATTTTGACTATTTGTTGACTATTGAATATAATTTATTTGTTACAAACAAGATAAAATATGCAGTCTCAGTTACAAATTGTTTCATTATAATACGAACCGAAATCTGAAATACTTTCAAGAGTTTATTCGATAATTGATACATGCTTTGTATAATAAACCCGCTATTGAATTTGTAAAAGTTGAGACAAAGAGTTTTCTAAAATAAGTAAAATTGTGTTCTGAATAAAGAAGTAAGTTTTTCTTCAACTAGTAAATTCTGAGCGATTTATGGACTATTTGAAATTAAATAATATATCACTAAATTTGCCTTTTATGAAAACTAAATTATTTTAAAACACTTGATAAACATCCTAACAGATCATAGTAAACTATACGGTTCATTATGTTTTATATTCAATAAGTTTTATGGCAAAAAAAAAATATTTTTGGTACATCATTTATCGCCGCCTGTACTTTTCTTTCCACAGGCAAGTAAGTAAGTAATATTCATCGATTTCTAAAAACCCCAAACACAATTCGTTGTTTTATCACATAGTTCCTAGGCTACCTCCTGTCTCCATCATCAGATCAGGTCTATGGTACCATAATATACCGCCATCTGTATTCCCTGATCAATATGACCTCGGTCTCTTTAAAACAAGAGTGAATAGGCTGTTACTGAACCGGTGAGCTCCATCTTAGGCCCTGTCTTCACTTTCCATCAGGTGTGACTAGGGCCAATCGCCGATCAGTTTATAATAAAAAATAATAATAATAATAATATCGCATTGTCGCCCGTCGACTATACATAATAGTGAGTTTTTACACCACAGATAACTAGTTGGATGATTTTACGGCGTTGTATTCGCTTTGTCCCATAAAACCTACTAAAGGATTAAAAAACAGAACATAAATTTCAGTACATGACAAATTTCAGCACATGCAAAGTGCAAAACCCTGATATCATCTCATATCCTCCGTATATTTGCCTAATGCTGGTAAAATAAACTTCGACCTAACAGCTTTGCCAGTAAAGTTCTCATTTAGAGCCCTAAAACCGAAAGACCGTATGTTACTATCAAAACACAGAAAGGTAATCTCATTTAGATTAGCACGGCTGTCATCTCAGTTCGTGCCCTGATTTGTAGTTACGCCTATGATGGAGTTTATTACTTGGGTATAAAGCCACTAGTCCTAATGGATTAATCTAGGTAGAAGTTGCTGATTGTAAAGGCACAAATTATTATAAGGAATTCGGCAGGGATTTGGGTCGCTTTGAACTTTGGTTCGGATTACAGATCTATGATGACGCTTATGGATAAAGGTAATTGGAGTGTGCAAAAGAAGTCATCACGTATACAGTGTGTAAATCCAATAAGGGTGAATATTTAAACGGTGGTTAGTATGGGACCTAAGAAGTATATTGAGATAAACTTTGCTTAGAAATACAATGAAAATATTAACCATACAAAATAATTCGAACCGCAATAGCAATACACTCGAATACGAGCATTTTAAAGTAACTGTCAACGCTTGTTGGCAGTTTCTATGATAAACTCGTATCTAGTAATGTCATGTCATTTTATGTTATGTCTTATAATGTTTGCAGTACATTGCTGCTCGACCAATTTCAAAAAATTAATTACGGGGTCATAATTAAGTGTACCTTATAAAAACTCGAATAAATTATATATCTGGTTTAATTTACTGCCCGTATTGGATTTACACACTGTATGGACATTTCATGACTGCGAAAGAGGCAGACTACAAATGAAAACACGACAATTTTTGAGTTTCATGACGGCCGTTAGGGGCCGCTAATGTACCAAAACGTAAGGTTATAGCGGACTCGAAAATACGAAAAACTGCATTCAGGAGATACTTACGGTGGGTGCTTCTTATCTTGGAATATACGCTACAAAAGCAAAAAAAATACTCAAACAGAACTCATTTCCTATCAATAATAACCGAAAATTCTTTTTCAATCTTGTGACAATTGTCATCATCGTTTTCATAAACTTACCTGTTTACGATATATATATTTGTTTTTTTTTTAATTATACAATGATGGTGGTAAACAGAAATATGGCCCGCCCAATGGTAAGCGATAACCGTAGCCCATGGGGGCCTGTGAAGTCAGCAACAGTGATGTCGACAATTGTCGCACCCGTCACCGTGGTGAAATAGGGGTCAGGGCGCAGTATCAAGCTGACAGTGGGACATTTGATCCAAAGCGATTCTAATTACATCACATTTTTGTGTATTATTTTTAACAAACATCACATGCAGAAATATAGAAAGTCCCATGATACTGAATTTAAAAGTTTGCCTGCACCATGGAAACTACATGCGTACGGTACATCGAAAAACCAAAAGTTTTGTTTTATTTTGGTTAGCCGTTCGAATGCTGTTTTGTTTTTGTCGTACCGTAGTGTTCCTTTTTTTGTGTATAATTCTTAAAACTACTACCACTAACGCAAAAGTTTCATGCTATTGAATAAAAAAAGTTTGCCTAAAACATGGAAACTACCGGTACATAACATCTAAAAAACGAAAGTTTATTAGTTGTGGTGGTTGGCCGTTCAAATGCTGACTCAGTTTTTGTTGTAATATTCGTATTATACCAGCAAGTTTGTTATTCGATCTCAGTAGTCATGTTGGCTGGCTGGAGTCCAACCGAAGTTCAAGTACAATAATAATAACTTAGAGCGACGTTATGGGCCATTTTGATAACAGTTTCGTAAGCGGGTCTTTCTGGTCGTGTTTTATTTGATTTGAGGGAATTGAAGAACTGTTGTCAGTGAAGGTGCAGGGTGGGACATTTTATAGACTGAGCTGAAAGTGTTTCGACAAATAATACGTGAGTGTCCCGTTTTTAACATATGAATATGTCTGTGTCGCACGAAAGTTTTGCTATTAAAATTATCAAGTTATAACAATGAATTTAGATTAGTTAGAAACGTTGAAATACTTGGAATGGCACGAACTATTTCCATCAACCGGGAGACCGATTCCAATTATCATCTCCGCCTTGGAGCGACATTAGAACTTCATTTGTAATAATTTTAATGTCATTTTGACATCGCAGACACTCGCCGAGCTATTCACGCTATGGGTCGCAAGGTTTATAATCACCTTCTAAGCGAGATAATTGCTGCTCCTAGTGCGTCAGTATTTAGAATGAAACTGAAAAACTGGCTTGTCGAGCAGGCTTTCTATAATCATAAGGAGCTATTTTGTCGCTTTGATGTAGAATAAGAGAAAATATATACTGTTGTACTGTATTTTTTGGTGTTAAATTGTAAATACCTAATTACCTATCTACATTTTGTACATATGTACTTAAGTGTAAAATTTATTTTGACATGTAATATGATATTACCAATAAATATGATTATGATTATCAACGTCTCTTAGAAAAATATGATCATATAAGGAGATTTTTCGCCTTCTGGCTCAGGGAACCGCCTTAAGGGTGACAAAAAAATGCTCTTGGAAATATTTTTACAAGTTACACAAAACCGTCTACCGAGTTCCGGAAACGGTGTCATATTGATGTTCCTAGCTGAACTCAAATTCTTTTTTAAATTTAGGTACTTCTGTATTAAATTGTATATTTTCATATATGACGCAAGAAATACGAAGCCAGTTACTCGAAATTGTCAATTGTTTATATCGTATCGTGACAGTAGAATCATAAGTGAACTGAAATAATCAAATTTAAAAGACAAGCATATAGAATGAATTTGCAAACCATACGTTATATTACAAATTCATAAATGGAACGTCTATTCGAACACCACTCACACATTCAAAAGGGGGTTTAGTTAAGTTTTTTAGCTATAAGAAGGACGGTTTATATGTACCTAAAGCCTGACCAGTAATATATGATCATTGTCAAGAGGGCGCTGTTCATTCTCATGTAGGGTGACAGTTCAGTATAGTATGAAAAAATTAGTTCCAGTGAAATTCCGCAACATGGCGCGTGATCATATATTCCTGGCCAGGCTTTAACTATCAGCACGGATCAATATTAGACCAATAACAGATTGTATATGTTCGAATAGGTACTGCTTCGGTTGTAAGTACTTACCTAAAAATGCATTATTTACCAGTATTGTATCTTGTGTCAAATTGCAACGTTTCTTTACTGATGTTTACATACCTGTAACAATAAAGTATAATTAATTAAGTACACACAAGTACAATTAAGTACGTGGCTGAACCAATTTAGATTAAATTAGGTATGGAGATATCTTGAAGCCCGGGTAAGGACAATTAAGGACAGGATAGTTTAAGTGCGACAGGATAGTTTTTATCAATCATCATCATTCCACGTTGATGAAGTCGCGGGCATTGGCTAGTATCCAACCCACAGAACTATATCAAGATAGAAGAAAAGAGTGTATGTACCTCGCGTGGCGAAACTACGACCCGGTGGCTCAATTGCTCGCCGCGAACTTCAGTCTGCTCCCGATCGATGTCTGCTTGCGACGTCAGGTTTTAAAAACAAAATGGTTTCTTGCGCAATAATTAACTGTTCAAACACTACCAATAAAGTTGGAGCTGTTAATGGAGGTATTTCCTTTCATTGGTAAGTACAATTTGTCCTTAAATATCTGTACCTAATTGATTAAAAACTATTTATTTTATTATTTTCATCAAAACAGTAGCGAGCGACTGTGTGCCAACGCTAGCTTTCCATTGCGGCTTAAATTTGACGAGCCAGACTTAGCGTGCGTTCAAAACCAGCGATGTAAAAATAAGCTATTCAAACTGTCGAGCACTGTCGAGTCACGTTCAAGCTCGATTTCGCATTTTTTCTGTCAAAAGTAAGAATAGTGCTGTACACTGGGATTTTCTTACTCGATTATTAAAATCGATTTTGAAAACAGACGAAATGATAATTACGTTCTTATATTATTATGCAGCTATATAATGTACGTAGTGCAAAGCAAATATTATTAACAAACAGGTTATGGTTACTTCTATATTGCAATTTTGTTTTAGTTTTCCGAATGATCCTAATATTAAAAATAAATGGATTGAAGCAACTGGTCGTAAAAAATGGTTTCCTACGCAAAATGTTACACGCTCGGTCTCTCTACAAATTGCTGAACTCTTTCCTTCTATCTTGATATAGTTCTGTGATCCAACCTTATAAAGTGTGTAAATCGAGCTATAAATTAAACTATAGATATAGAATTTATCCATTCAGATTCAGATGTTTTATTGGTAAAAGGCAGTCATTTTACAAGTCAATAATTTACATAACACATTTTGGGTAGGTACTAACTAATTATTGTTACATATTTATATTAATATTATAAATTTACATTAATTTCATTATCCATGTAATCATAATAATTAAGATTTTTTTTAAGTTACACTTCATTATGACCCCGTAATTAATTTATGAAAATTTACCGAGTAGCAACGTGCTGCAAACATTACGAGACAACATGACATGACATTACCACAGATTATATAATACCAAAGATAGATATAACTCCGTAATAGATGGATACAGTCTAAGGAAGAAACGTGCCTCGAAAATCAAGAAAATTTGATTCTCGGTCAGAGGGCGCTACTAGCTTTGGCCTACTGTCGTATAGATGGCGTTGACGGTTTCGTTTGTTATTTAACAATTTTAACGCATATCAGTGAAAGAACATGTGTCAAAATCATAAAAATAATTAATGCAAATAAAAAAAACATTTATCCATATTTAAATACATTTTATAGTATTTTTATAAATCTTCATTTTTAGTTTTAAAGTGTGTCGACAGATGGCAGTGAATTTACTGGAGTTACAAAATTTACTATGACAGTACCGCTCTAGTATAAGTTACTCTATGGTAATACTATACTACATTACGTTACGAGATAAGTGATTTTTATAGTAACTGCCAACAAGCGTTGACAGTTATTTTAAAAAGCTCGTATCTCGTAACTAATTTGTTGCTTTAAATTGCGGGTAGAATTATTTTGTATGGTTAATACTTTCATTGTATTCTAAACAAAATTTATCTCAATATAATTTTTAGGCCCTATGCTAACCACCGTATAAATATTCGCCCGTATTGAATTTACACACTGTATAATGCCGTTAAAATACAGTTTAGATGTAGGCCAGGCAGCTGTCTGTTTGATGGATGACCTAGGCTTAGTAGTGGGTTCCGTAGTACTTTTACGTACGTAGTAAGTTTTGGGACTCTCTCAATGGAAAAGTAAAAAAAAGAAACCAAATAATTATATTAATAGGGGATATGAAAATGAAAATGAAAATGAAAAATGATTTATTTGTGTATCAAAAATGCAGCTTATTACAAAGTAGAATTACATTTTTAGGAGTATTCTATTCTATTGTTAGACAGCCTAGGAATAGTGTCCTGAGCCCTAAACTAGGTAAACCTGTCTTATAGGGATCAGGGAATAAACCACCGCCAGTTCTAGCAATGCAGCAAAGGTTGGTTGTGAACACAAGTTAAAAACAGATACAGATGGTCAGATCGCTGTTACTTATACAATTTTAAAGTTTAGCAAGGATGATATGATATGACATTATCAGCTATAGTATATTCATCTGTATTATATATGTTTACTATTTGTCTATTACAATTATTTATTATACTGCTAAGATAATTACTTAAAAGTGTGTGTGTGTGTGTGAGTGTGTGTGTGTGTGTGTGTGTGTATACGTGCGTACTTGTACGATGAACTATACCATGATATATTATTAAATGCAATTATTCTAGCCAATCACCTAACAATTTCAAGGAGTTTTTCAGTTTCAGCGTAGTTTAGGGTCAGTAACCAATTGCGGATATTTTTTATCAAGTAGTGTTTATTACTATTTTGGATGTCTAAGCGTTCGTTGGCTTTGTTATACAGAAAGGGTGCAAGGAAGGTAAATTGACGACGATGAAAAGCCGTGTTGTGTGCAACAGAGTCGAACACCTTATGTTTTCTACGTCCACCTAGGCGACGTGCGCTTTGATTAGAGACATACCTGTGCTGTCTTAGACATACTCGTTCAATATAAAGTTGACGGACTGATAGGACCCGAGCTATGGAGTAAAGTGTTCTAGTGCAAAATCTAATTGGTTTAAAGAACATAACTTTTAGGATCGCTCTTTGTACACGTTCTAATGGAAGCAAGTGGGATTTAGCAGCACCGCCCCACACCGGTATGCAATAAGTAAGCAACGATTGTGTTAATGCTATGTACACCGATTTAAGGAAGTGTGGGTCAGAAACACGTCTTATTTTTTTGAAAATGAATATTAGTTTACGAATACGGTCTGTCAGATAGCGAATATGCCTTGACCAAGAGAGATGGCGGTCAACTATTACTCCTAAATATTTTGTTTGTTCAACATTTTCTAGCAATTCACAGTTACAAATAGCAGGGTTAGTTGCACCACCTTGCAAATCACCAATGGAGCATCTATGCACTTTAAGTGTAAAAGGAAATTTCGGCTGATTGGAACTAGTGATAGAGAAGTTAATATATTTTGTTTTAGATATGTTTAATGTGAGCAGGTTTTTACTAAGCCAGTTCGCGACTAATTTCAGGCCAGATTCTACAGCTGACTTTACCTCCAACCAGGTGTCCCCAACAAATAAGATGGCAGTGTCATCAGCAAAGGTTGTAATTTGGGCATTTGGAATGTTTAGGTCGCATAAATTGTTGATGTAGATTAAGAAGAGGGTTGGCCCCAGGATGCTCCCTTGCGGGACACCGTAGCATATTGGAGAGGACTGGCTGGTGGTATCGCCTATGCGCACACATTGTTTACGACCAGCGAGATAGTTTTCAAAGAGCCGAAGGGGCAGACCTCTTATTCCAAGGCATTCCATTTTAGCAAGTAGAATGGGAACAGAGACGGTGTCGAAGGCCTTAGCGAGGTCAAGAAAGACTGCGGTACACTTCTTTTTGTTATCAAGATATTGGGTTATCTTACTGGTTATGGAGTTCACCGCGTCCTCCGTAGACCTGCCCTTACGGAACCCATACTGGTTTGGGGAGAGGATATTGTTACTTTCTAGATATTTTACCAGGCGAGTGTTCATGAGTCTCTCCAAGAGCTTAGAGAGCGCCGGCAAAATCGAGATAGGTCGATAGTTATTTACATCGTCTCTGTTCCCATTCTTATGTATAGGTGATATAACTGCCTGCTTGAAAGCACTCGGAAATGCTCCCGATAATAAACTCAAATTAAGAATGTGAGTTAGCGGGCCCAGAATAAATTCTTTGGTTCTCTTAATAAAATACGTCGATATGCCGTCCCATCCAATGGCACATTGAGATTTGAGTTGGTCAATGCATTGTGACACCTCGTTTATGTCAGTGGGAAGTAGAATCATTGATTTGAGGCGACTGCTACAACTAGTTTCCTTTGATAACTTTGATGCTAGCTCTTTTTCAGTTGTATTTAGCTGCAGCAGTGTCCTTTGGGCTAGATTTGCTCCTATTTCCGCGAAAAAGCTATTGACATGATTGATGGAATCTTCATTGTTGCTATGTGTCTGTAATAATTCATTAGGGGGTTTAGTGTCTTTTTTTAGAAAACAAATATTTTTTACGGATTTCCATATAGCTTTAGGATTGTGTTTGTTCCTATTTAAGTCTTGTTTATCATGAATTGTTTTGAGCTGCTTCAAGATGTTGTTGCATGTATTCCTATAGTTTTTATATTTCTGTAACAAGTCTAGATCCTCAGGGTGTTTACGAACTCTCAGGTGTAGCCTATCTCTTTTCATTATACATCGGATCAAACCGGGGGTGATCCAGCTTCTAAATTTTATATAATATATTACTGCAATGTTCTGCTACCAGATTGCAGGACTAGCCTTTTTAGTAAACCATGGAGTAACTTTTATATACTTTACCTTTAACAGGTTTTTGACAGGTTTTCAGAGATAATAAAATATGACATTGATGCATCAAGGCGGTTTGCTTACAGAGGATCTACCGGGAAACGCGAATCCGAAAATTCGCTATCTGCCTCTTTATCGTTCGAATATGCAAGTGACAGAGATGTTAGATAAAGAAATTTTCTTGTTTAACGATAGACCCTCAGATTGTAGTAGTGGTGCCCTGGCGCCTCCTACGCAGATTTTCACGTAATATTCCCTATTGGGTCAACCTCATTTCAGAAAAAAGTTCTACGGGTACATATAAGTACATCACAATTTTTCTATTTGAGTCGCAAGAACTGAAAAACTGTATCCCGCCTTTAAGGGGGCCGCGAAAAAATTAGCTTTTAATTCTCTTAACTTTGCGACGTCTACAGGAAAGACGCGAACGAATTTAGCATAGGATACCTCTTTATCTTGTCCAAAAAAAGTCTTTACACAGAATTTTCTTTACATCACGTCAGTCAGAAGTCATTCTTTCATAATTATTTTGATTTGGATGCAGCTATTTGAATTGATACAGCTTGAAAAAATTATACCGTCCCGTACCGTATAACCCAAACAATTATACGGTCTGTCATCTCGTGCCCAACACTGTCTTCAACATATAAATAAATAAAAATGACTGAAAAACAACCAGCCAAGTCTTAGCTATTTAATGTATTTAATTTAACATTTATTTATTATATTTGTTTATTTAAAAAAAATAGGTTAAATTTGAATCACTTGACTTGAATAAGTCATTTTTAAAGGCCTAACTTTCAATACGCCATATTGTTAAACGTTTAGTGACTCGAGTTTAATTAACTATCGGCCTATTAGGCATCAAATTGGATGCCAGCGTTTTGAATTCGTCTCATTAAATAGTTGGCTAATTTAACCAAATTGTTGCGACACATACCTATATTGTTTTGTCCGTATATATTTCACAATTAGTGATAAAATAACTTTATTTTTAGCACCATAACAAAAATCCTACTGTTACAAAAGAATTCAAAAACAATACAATCAAAATATTTTCTTCGGTTACCGCGATAGTTACTCACGAAATAAAACTATGAAAACGCCCGTCACCCGTTGACCACGAACGCTGTAAAGAGTTCGAAACGTCGGGATGTATTATAAATTCAATATACGCGATATAATCCGTTTTCATAGTTTTATTTCACAATACAATCAAAGTTTCCTTTATTCCAGTTTCCCAAAGCCTCATCCCTGTTGCTTTCGAATTTTCTACCATTTGAACTGGGTCGGGTCACTTGGATTCGCGCCAGCGCAATACAAACACGGAATTAGTTATGACAATTTGTTACTGACTGCAAAGGATGGGTATAACGCTGCCGTTTTCATTTATTTTTATTAAAATTGGTCGTTGTTTCAAGCGTTTCCGAGTTTTCGTAGTTTTTGTTGGTTAAGTGTTGATTAGAAATTGCTATAGTTGTGAAAATTGCTTCGTAGGAAAAAAATGTCTATACCTCGACTCAAACCCGGATTTCTATACTATTAATGTTCTCCTTACTTAGTTGTATGAAACATACAAAATAATGAAAATTACTAGACTTATATTGACCGGGATATAGACCGTGATTACCTTTTGTATTATTTCTGAGCTCCCGATATTTCGACGCAGTTACATGCATCATGTTCACGGGTGACTGTCACGGTCTATATCCCGGTCAATATAAGTCTAGTGAAACTAACCGTGAATTATTCAAAACTATAATGAAAATTGTATTTTGCTGGTGGAGTTTAGCTAAATCTTCCAAATTTTAACCGAATTTTGCACAAAAATTTCGATTTAGAGCCGAGGCTATTAAATAATTTCATTTTTAGGTGTTTTTATACGTACCTCTTACTAATGTTTCCGGCGAATAATCTTAAAATTGAATATTGTATACCGCCATCAATTTCTTCTCATAGGCAGTTATATAACAAGCTAAGAAAGAGTTTTGAAAAAGTTTCAGGTTAAATGATTTTAAATTTCTTACTGTTTAAACAAATCTCATATGATTCAAAAAGTTATATTTATAGGTACGTATCTCACGACATAGCGCGAATATTGATTCTATTGTATTGCGCGAATTTTCTTTAACTACGAGTATAGGTAATCATATTTAATCATCTAACTATCACTCATCTCATCTTCCTCACGTTTGTCTTGACTTTTTACCACGACTCATGGGAGCCTGGGGTCCGCTTGGCACCTAATGCCAAGAATTGGCACAAGATAGGCACTAGTTTTACAAAAGCGACTGCCATCTGACCTTCCAACGAAGTGAGGAAACTAGGTCTTATTGAGATTAGTCCGGTTTTCTCGCAATATTTTCCTTTACCGAAAAGTGACTAGTAAATATTTTGATATTTATATAACGTATCGTAGGTACAGAAGTTCCGAAAAATTTATTGGTACAAGCCGGTGAACCCGCGTCCTCCGGATTGAAAGTCGCACGTTCTTAACTAATAACTAAATAGATAATTGCTTTGCTTGTTATTAATTTCGTTTACGTCGTACGTTACTGTATATATCTTGTATGTAAATAAATGAAAAAAATATTACTAAATATCACTATTTTTTTTTAAATATTATATATCTAAGTTAAAATGTACCTGAATTTGTTAGTTCGAAGCATTGCACCAGACTCCGTTCTGCGAAATCTAATTAACTCTATCCCGCTTCCTTGTGTAGTACTGCACTGTTAATGCTCCACTAATAACGCCGAAGCAATTTCATTTGTGCACATAAAATCTATTTTAGAGAGGAAAGCAGGACATAGAAGGACCCCAATTAAAATACGGGTTTTACTGCCATGAAAGCAAAAATTCGTTTGAAGAAGATAGGTACCTATTTTTGTGTTAGTGTCAACAGTGTTAGTGCTAAAATAAATGATAGTATAATAACCATGCACCGAAGCTAGCAATGTAATCTCCTCTTCTTGTCCTAAGCCTTATCCCATCATCTGGGGTCGGCTCTCCTTGTCTGCATTTTCCACTGTTCCCGGTTTTGGGCTACGGTGTTGTCTATTCCTATCTCTTTTAGGTCCTTCTGGACCGTCGTCAACCAGGTGGCGGGCCGTCTTCCGGCGCCTCGCGCTGTCGTGGGTGTGTCGTGGAAGTTAGCAATGTAATCTACGCCAGAAAAATCGATAAGCCATCTAAAGAACTTTGATCACTAGCTACCAATAGATGGAGTAATATATGGACTCTCGCTTCCTATGCGTACGGCAAATAACGCGGATTAGTTGTAGATTACACCATTTCATAATCACGTTTATCCCCGTAACTGAATTTTAACTATATTATATCACACGATTTGTTATAATGCTTTTGAACTTGATTTACTGTATGTTTTGACATCAGAAAAAATATATCAAAGGCACATTGGATTTAGTGAGTATTGACTGTTTTGCATTCATGTTTGCATTCTCGAGATACTAATTAAATTAAGGCGACACCCTAGCTGAATTTATTAGTTATTATGGCCGCTTTTTTTATCCACCCGAAATAAGACGACGGCTTCTTCCCTACTATCCCTACTAAAATTATAATTGCGATAGTAACTTTATTTTTCTGTCTGTTACCTCTTCACGCTTAAACCGCTGAACAGATTTAGATGAGATTTGGTATGGATATAGATTGAGGTTTGAGAAAGGGCATAGGATATTTTTTTATAAAATATCATCATTATTTCACGCCGACGAAGTTGTGGGCAAAAACTAGTAATGTAATATCTAGTTAGAGATATCTACGGCAACGAAGTAGGTCGACTTATAATTCGGCAAGTTCCCGCTGGCGCCGCGCCAAGTCCTGAATTAGGCCACTTCGTTACGCTAATTGATAAGGTATCTCACGTCTAATTGTATCAATTAGAAATGAACCGAAAACTTCGGGAGTTTCACGACAAATAGTACGTAAGTGGATAAAGAGGGCGATACTGATGATTTTAAGAGAGGTATGAGCACTGTGAAATTCTTCTCGCTTTGTGTGGTAGGGCACAGGACAGCAGATGTCATTTCAGATCTAGAGCAGAGTCCAACTGGGGAAGTACCTCCACCTACAGAAAACCGCAGCCAAATAGCACTAGACCCTACTCATAGTGTTGTGTTCCTGCCGGTGAGTAAGGTTGCCAGAGCTCAACGAGGGTGCGGAGTGTTATAGGGTCGGCAACGCGCATGTAACTCCTCTGGAGTTGCAGGCGTACATAGACTACGGAGACTGCTTAACATCAGGCTGTATGCTTGTTTGCCACCGACGTAGTATAAAAAAATATTATCAGGTTTTTAAGTAAAAGGTGCTGTTGTGTATAAAGGTACCGTTCGGAATCAAATTGCACCAGAGTAACTGCTGCAGTATTGCAGCACGAGATTTTTGTCTACCGTGAATGTCAAAATCGATGTTGCAACTGAATACTGCTGCAGTAATGCAGCCGACTGCGTTGCTTACAATTTCTTTATCTTTATCTTATCTTAAATGAATATCAACAAGTGACAAGTTTTACACGTGTTCTCAGCCTATTTTCCTTCCTCTAAAGATTCTAAACGGATATGTATTTCTGTTGCCGCTATAACAACAAATACTAAAAAGTACGGAACCCTCGGTGCGCGAGTCCGACTCGCACTTGGCCGGTTTTTTTATTTCACATTTACGAGTACCTAAGCTTAACCTAAAACCAAAAGACGAAAGAAAATTAAATTAATAAAAAAAGTTGTCAGTGGCCACAAAGATGTAATATCTGTCTTCTAGCGTGAACAGCCAAGAGGTAGTACAATCATTAGATTAGTCTTGTATATATGCCATTTTTCTTCCGAATACGTAAAAAATATAAGTCCGGTCACGCCCGCCTACGACGCGTTTCCTTATCTGAACTTTCGCGTCACGATTGATCTGTAAGATTATATAACTTTTATCAAATAAAACTGGCAGTCAACATTTAAAATGCCACTCCAAATCATTATGACCATAAAGTGTTAAAGACCAGGTACGATAAGCTTAAACGTGGGTAAAATATTATTACCTACGAAACTATTAGCTAGTTCTAAATCTAAGGAAAAACATTTAAAAGTCCCCGTTTTTTCGTTAGTCGGATAAAGCCCTAGCAAGACACAAACATGACACTTCTTCTAGGTCAGTGAGATAAATATACAATTTCCCGTTTAATTCGCGCGCCGGCAAGCAAATTTCCCGTCCCGTCCACTTTCCGGCAACATACACTTTTCTGTTGAGGCGTTTATTTATCCGAAAATGTCTACTTTCGCTCCAAGTGTTTATACCTAAATGTCGTAGACTTCAGTTAGGTACAGGTATAGCCAGAACCACGGATTTAATTATACGCTAGATGACGCAAATACCACAATTTGTATTAAAACCAAGCGTGCCGACTTTTTCATACAAAATTTACGCATAATATAATTTTTAAATTACTTATCTGTGATAGGAAATATGTTTTTGCCTTTGGGTGCTCGCAATTTTTGGGCTGTTGCAGTTAATTATCATGCAACGAAGTATTTTTTAAGTTTTCACGGACGTCATAACAACTATACCTAAGAAATTTTGGACATTGACATGGCGTTTATTAAACATTAATTGAATCCTCAATATAATATACATATATATATATATATATGCATAGTCTTTATAAATTTTATAATATAGATCTATATAATAAAATCAATACAGTAATGATTGACCCAGTTGAAAGTTTATTAGACAAATTCATAAATTTACATTAATTGTATAAAACAAAAACGATTAAAACCAAACCTACCTACCTACCTACCTAAAAAAAAAAAAACGATGTATCGTATCGTCGTATAAGCTTCATAACCCATTCTACAAAAAATCTCTTACGTGGAAATTACTGTTTAAGTACGGTATAAGATTAAAAAAAAAAGTTATTTCTCAAAAACGGGAATTAATATCAAGTTGTTATTCCGCAGACGCATATTCAATATGATATAGAATTCAACCATGTAGAAATATTTGAGTGTGTATTTAATGTAAATTAAACTTTATATTAACTCCACTATTTCTTAACTTGTAAATATGGTAAATATACATTTACAAAATATTATCACAATTAGCAATAATATTAAAAACACACATCACACGCAATCACATATTAACATCACACGCCAAGAAAACTATTATTTTTTCTAAAAAATAATGTGTCTTTCGTACATGTCACACATAAGTTTCGAAAGAAGGGCAAGAAAGCCTAATTTCGTTAAAAGTTGTGATCGAACGTAGAAGTTGGCAGTACTTTAATATTGTTGGCACTAATATTGTCTTCGGTTACCGCGATAGTTACTCATGAAATAAAACTATGAAACTATGTTTCAACTTTCTTAGATCACCTAAATTCCATCCATAGCAAAATAAAATTTACTATGGAGTTGTAAAAAGACTGTTCTCTCCCCTTCTTAGATGTATTGGTAAAAAGAAATCCTGATAACACCCTAGGTCGCACTGTGTATAGGAAACCTACTCATACTGATAGGTACTTAAATGGCAAATCGAGACACTAGGTCCATGGGGTAGGGGGGCACGGGGACTCCACAAGGCGCTTAGCAAACGCCTAAGGGAGGCCACAGGTGACCCTCGCGCGGGCGGAGTCGCGCAAAGATTGGCCATAGCAATCCAGCGCGGGAACGCTGCCTGCCGCCTGCCCTGCGTGATGGGCACCCTACCAAGGGCTCAAAATTTGATAAGTATTTTTAATTTTTAGTTTTAGTTATTATAATTGTAGTTATTTTTAAGTATTGAATGTTGTAAAACTATGTTTTCACTTAAATAAATATTTGTATTGTAGTTAGTTTTAGTTTTATATTAATTTTGTAACACTTATTATCTAATAAATGAGTTTATGTATTAGCTGTCGTCTTGAATGTTACCCCTGTGCTACCTACGTATCTGTTGGAGTAAAAGCCCGTCTGACAACAATATTAATGATGATTGATGATAATAATGAATATCAACGTCAGTATACAATTTATATAGCTATATGAATACGATAGGTATTTGTTGATACAGCGTGACCCAAATATGTTGATTATTTTTATTACTGTGGCATATTGTTGTAAATTTTAACAAACGTTTGCGTTTGTGTATGAAAGCTAAATGAGAGTATTTTAAGATAATATTCATTGTTTTAGTTAAATGATAGTTTAAATTTTTAGTGACATTTTATAAAAGACATGTATGTAATACATATTATGTAAGCAGCCGATCGTAAAGTTCCTGTGTCTTTAACATTAAAATAGATAGGTAGGATAAGTTTATTAGGTTGCTTAACACATTCATTACCGCCCAGCCAAACAAGACATTCGCGCCAGGTCGCAAAAATTTAGTCATATAAAACTGTAGTACAACGATCCCGACTATCGGGTCATCCAGCCTGGGAACGAAATCCTAAAATACCCGATAGTCCGTTTTTCGGCACCGCATGTGTTCAGATGCCCGAAGGGCAAACCGTCCAGATACAGGAGCCCCGCTACCGTCGACTCAGGGCACGAGGTACAATGATTTTCACAATTCACGCCTAGAAATTTAATGATCTGCCTGATGTTACGATCGGCCGCCGACATATACATTATTCCTAATATTTTTTGTCAACGCATTTGTGGCTATTTACACAGGAAATGCAGAACAACATTAAAGTAAAGACATTAGTGAAGTTTACGGATAAATCACTAAGTTTCCTAGTAGCTAACTGCATTGTAAGATATCCGCTAAACCAAACACATTAGCAGTGTTGCCTTGGCATGGAGAAGAGAAATCAGTGGAGATGACGTTTTAAAAATATGTGTTCAGGAACCATATGTTACGACCGCCATTGCGACTTTTACACACTCAAATCAAATTCCTTTTGATTTTCAGAGATGTTCGATGTCATGTGATGATGTGGATGTCATCACTAAATCGATATCGACATTATCGACGTTATAATTACGCAATAATCATCACCATCAACGCAACGCAATAATAACATTTTCACAGACACCTAATAAATTTGTTGTAATAAAATATTTTATCTTTATGCTAACCTCGGAAGGGAGCTCATTCCGCAATCGGAGCGTCGTTGGGAGGAATAAGGTTTAAAAAAACATTTCTGAAATAAATGTCATATAAGAAGGAAAAAATGACCAAAGCCTCCAGTGTCCAGAGCTGGAATCGAACCAGAGTCCCCCGTTTACCGGACAGGTGCCTTAACCGCTCGGCTATCCGGTCTTGGTGGCATGGGTGTTTATTTCAGTTTATAGTTTAAATAATAGTGTCAGATAAGTCGGGACGGCGAGCCGAATTGAGTTGCAGTCGGAGTCGAATATAGTACAAGTGTGTCTACTTGAAAAAACACAAATTAAAATATTTTCATAGAAAATATATTTTTTTTTTTTTTTAGATTAAAAAACATTTCATTGATGTCTCTATACATCACCGGTCTATAAATTTGAAAGGCCTAACCCTACGAAAATAAATAGCCAACATTTCTCAAATATCGAGCAGAGAAGCTTCGTTCGGCTCTCCCTCGTGCCACCCATTTATAACTATAGCTGATTTACCGTTCTAGCTTAGAGCAATAATTGCTCGCTGTGATTAATTACTGTACAGCCAGCAACAGTAGCTATGCTCTGGTCAAAATGACACACGCTCTTATTCTCGTAAGGATTAAGTCGTTTTTGGATCATTTTGAAAGGCGCCCGCTTGGGTACTTGTGCTCATGGTTATACAGAAACGTTGCAATGTTGCAGCCTTTGTCTTAGACGCGTGAACGCTGTGTAGAAACTTCTAATTACAGTTAGTTTTTTTAGCATTAGAAAGAAGTTAAGCGATTTTGACGTGTTTTTTTTTATCACTTTTAAAAAATAAGTTACAGCAAATATGTTACAATTATAAACCATATATTTTACATTCTTTTGCTTTCAAAAGTAATAAAAACTAATTTTTAAAAATGTTTTACAATATTTTTCAATAAAAAGACACGTAAAGATTGTTTACCTTTTTTCTAATGCTAAAAAAACGGACTATAGTAGGTAGAACTCGGATGGTATTATAGCACTTAATATTAAATTTATTCAATCGTTAATTTTGTTTGTGATAATATTATTCAAACTGCTATCAACTTTAAACTCTCGCGTTTTATACACATAATTAATGTTACTACCGGGTCTAACGCGATTAAATTTCATTATTTTACCTTTTTTCCAATCTTTCAGCCAGGTTGCACTATGTGTGGTCACGGAAGACACGTCCTAGCAAAATGTCAATTAAGATATTGGTAAACAACACTAAACTACCCGAAATTTGTTCATATAATTGTTCGGGGTAGAAAAATAAATTGATCTACCCGTTTTCGTTTAATGTTAATTGAAGGCATGTTTACAAAAACAACATGACTACACTAGACATGAATTTACAGGAAACGAAAAAAACTAAATGTCTTCTTATATATTAGTTATTGGACATAAACATTGTGTAGGTGATTTTAGTAAGTGGCCAATAGTTCCGAAATATACGATTACACATTTCAAAGACCAGTATTTTTGGAAAAAAATTGAAAAATAAGTTCGTCACTTATGCTGTTTTTGTAAAATTTGTTAGTTATGTTCTTTTTGTAAGAAAATAAAACAAGTTTCTATAGAAATTATGTTTTGTGTTCTATCAGAGAGATACAGATTTATCTTACTTAACTAGTGGATTTACTGATTTTGGGCAATTGGGGTCATTTTTGGATCTTTTGCTCTACGTGTAGATCCTGCTTAGACGAATGCTATGATACCAAAAACTCAAATCCGCAAAAAATTATAGTTATGTTGTTTTTGTAAACATGCCTTCAATTGCCCACGGCATGACACGCACATTATATAAACTAATGTCGGGTAGTTAAGTGTTGTTTACCAATATCTCCATTGACATTTTGCTGGGACGTCAGTCTTCCGTGACCACAACTAGTGCAATCTGGGCCGTGTTGCATAATAAACTACAACTAATATTACAAGAGGAACTCCTTTTCTAATTTCTAAGCAAACGAGCAGACGGGCCGCCTGATGGGAAGCATTCATCGCCGCCCATGGACATAAGCAACACCAGAGGAGCCACTTATCCCATAATAAAATGAAACACATACACAACTACATAGATTTAGATTTAGATATTTATTCTCATAATATGAAATTACATTATAATTATGTTTGTGATAATTACCAGCACTACCATTAATCGAACCTAATTTCAGCCATTCGTCTTCATATGGCCCGAATTGCCGAATTTGTAAAGCAACCTTAGCCATGGTGTCATAAATTCGGCGGAATGTTTGCTGCGTGACGCCATTAAACGCTAATCGCAGCCATTTTGACTTTATGGGACTGTCACAGATATTATTGGCGTTTCGTATAAAACGTATTATTTCCTTTCACTGAATGTGAGGAACTTTGGTTTACCTTATTCAAAAGATTAAGCATTTTTACATTTGACATTGAGAAACATATCACTTTTGAATCCGTTATGACTTTTAATTCACACATTTTGTAAGATTGGTTACAAAAAGTGCATATATATACAGAAAATTCGACTGAGGGTACTTCTTCCGCAAACAATATATACAATAAAAACATTTCCAAAGTTCTTGTGAATTCAGGATGACTCACGCTAGACCGGGCCGGGCCCGGGCCGAGGCGTCCGACACGTCATTTTCTATGACGGCTAATCGGTGATCACGTGGAGCTTTCCATAGAAAACGAAGCGTTGGAAACTCCGGTCCGGCCCCGGCTCAGTCTAGCGTCAGTCATCCTTAAACTATCATTATTTTTATCTTAGTCGGCCTATCAATACGAGTAGGTACGTGCAGGCTCGAGAGTTCGACGTACAGTGTTAATTTATTGAATTAGTTAAATTATTACCCCCTTATTCTTAAAACTTAGCAAACTTCTGTTAAATTTTGTCTTTTCTAACAAACACACCATATCATAATGACAGACAGATATGAAATTATGACATGTAAATAACACTGGCACTGCGAGGGATTGCATTCTCCCGTTAGTGTTATTTTGTTTTAAATTTAAGTCTACCTACTAACCCCTTAGTTTTGTAAGTGTTACTAATAAAATGTGTCTTGGTAATGAAATAAATGTATTGAATTGAATTGAATTGAACTGCGTGTGCTATCAAAATCTCTGCAGACTTTTCTTGGTCTAACATCTTGGTCGAACATCATCATTCATCAGCTTGTTTTTGATTTGACAGATGCTTATGAAAGCCATTAGATTTGAATAATTAGAACAAAATAATGCACTAATATGACAATGGAAACAGTAATCTTTATAACTAAAAACACCCATCGAATCTACCGCCTACCCAGCTCGCTGTATGCATGTCTCTGCTATAACAATGCCGGCTTAACGTATTTGCTCAGCACACAATTACACTAATGTGTCTGGAAATAGTCTCAGTACACGGGCTTTGGAATTACCGAAATTCCATCTGAGTTCCTGGAACTCCAATGGAATTGGACTAAAATTAAGTTTGCCGGGTTTTATTAGGAAATCGTAGTTGCGAACGTTTATAACTGTAATAAAATTGAATGGTTCGTGGAAATTCGAAATATTATTTTACGTAAGTGTTATAGTAGGCTGAAGAGGTAACAGAAAATTAGACAGACTGACAGACAGACACAATTCGAAAAAATCATGTGTTAAAATATTTATAATAATATTAATATCCAGAGAGGAAAATGAGGACAAAGTCTGTATGAAAAGGCGATTTCGCGCGGGTCCTTCACTTTCGTCTTAAGAAATACGAAGCAATTGTTAGGTTTAACGCAAAACACGGTAGTAAACAGTCGTTAAACCATCTTGAAAGTCCAACGGATTTTCGACTCTATCTAGAGAACAGAGCGCTTATTGGTGGCAAAATAAAAGAAGAAAACAACAGGTAACACAACATATTAGCCACAAAATAGTCCCAAGTCATCAAGGTGCTAGCCTGGCTGGGCTAGCGCTGGTCTTCCGTCGGGGCCATGATCTTGCTCAGCACGAAGTGTAACATAATATATAAAACAATATACATATTAACAATATATCTCTATGAACAATCGATTACCGAGCCGACACTTAATATTATACAGTTGAATCTTACAAAAAAACTTAAATATCTTTGTTATGTTTCATAATCATCATGTCAGCCGATAGACGTCCACCGCTGAATATAGGCCTCCCCCAAGGCTCGCCACTCCGACCGATCCTGTGCCGCTCGCATCCACCGAATTCCCACGACCTTAACCAGGTCGTCGCTCCATCTTGTTGGAGGCCTATCGGCAGCTCGTCTTCCTGTACGCGGACGCCATTCTAAAACCTTCCGGCCCCTTAATTTTGTTATGTTTACATCTCCGAAAAGGCCGAAAGTTATATTGCTATAAATATAAATGTATAGTTTAAGCAAACTTCACAATATCATAAATTGGAGTAAAATAATAAAGGTACATTATAAACGAACAAAGTAGCGACAGATGTCGCTACTTTGATCTCAAAGATGCTTAAAGTCTTCAAAATTGCTGTCGTACACATCGTTAAAGCACTCCAGCAATCAAGTATGGCACGAATATGCACCCTTCTCCCCCCTCTTTTTCTCCCTACCCCCGGTTACAACGGTCTTGTTTTTTGTAACCTCAACTTCCTTCCCCCTTATACGAACATTTACCTTTGAAGTAATTCGTAATACGTTTTACCGCGATGACTAGACTAATGTAACTAGACCTTTAATCGAAAATATACATATATGAATATACGTAAAACACAGATAGGGTAAACTGGTCTAAGAGCACGCATCCGATAAGAGTACGCTACACCAAAATCCACGAAGCTGTTTAGGATACGCGCTTAAGGGTCCCCGGCCAGCTCGGTTCTCCATACAAACGTAGTTCCGCTCTCATTTTAAAACGAGTAGCTAGATTGCTCTGAAACTTTGTACTTACAATAGGATAAGGTATATCTATGTCTGTAATTAGTTTATGTAGCTTCAGATACCATAGTTAAAAAAATACAACGAATTTAAGTTTTTCATACAAAACTCGTTTTGGCTCTGTAAAAGTTACGTAATTTTTTTTTTTAAATCTTACAATCATAATTATTTTTACCATTTTGGAAGTATTTTTGAGACTATAGTTAGACTGTAATTATTTTGTAAAAATAAAAAATAAATCTCCAAGGACGTTGCCTACCGCGTTACGCGGGAGCAGTTATGAAGTTACGTAGAACTCTAGTTTCCTTTTTTTTGAGATCTTCTAACAGTCAGTCAGATTAGCTGGAAGAGATCCCTTATAGGGATAAGTTCGCCTTTGTACTTCCATTACTGTAATTTATTTTTTAAAACCTGTGTTGTGTACAATACAGTGATTAAGTACTACTACTACCTATCTTCTAACAGTCAAATGGCAAATGTGTCGCCACAAGAAGCTAATAATAAATTTGAGGAGCAAAACTTTAACACTGAATGAGGTAAACGAGAAGACGAATGCCGGATGGCTCGTTACGCTGCGTCTTACGTAAGCCAATAACTCACGAACGCGAAGCGAAGCAGCGCGGCGCGGCGCGGCGGGCCCACGGCGTTCGCGTTCGCAACGAGATCGCCCACGTAGGACACTTCTATAGGTATCAAAGGATTGATTCACCCCGCGCCGCATCGCGCGTCGTCGTTTGTTCGCTTACTTAAGACGAAGGGTACGGAAGTACCCTCTTTTCTTGAAAATTTGAAGGTCTGGACATACCGCAGACGAAAGCTAATTTTACAGTTTAGCTATGCCAGACGCAAATGGGCGTCACGCTATAATAATTCACAGATTCTAAAATGACACGTTAATATGTTTAAGTCATAAATAATATGATTACTTTATAGTTTAAGCAAACAATAATTTCGTTAAAAGGCAGAGCTAACCCGATTGGTTTGACGGCGGTGATGCACTTATAAGCCCCTTGAACATCACTCCTAATATTTGACATACGTCGTAATGCTCTTATGTAAATTGGTGTAATAACATTCCTGAGCCGGTTCTGCATAATTGAGAAGACGCAATTATACGTACCGTATGTATAGGTTTACATTTTATATAATTACGAATGAATTTAACAGTCGCTGTAATTTTGTTGCTTTGGTGATGTTCGTAATTGAGTTCAACTTTGAATTTGGAACTTTTCTACCTGCACGGTTCCCATGAGTTGGCATTACCACAGAATAAGTAATAGTATTATCATACAGAACGGCCACGCACCGCCCCGCCCCGACTCGAATTACCTCGCCTCGTGACAGCAGATTGACGGCCGTTTGCCAGCCGCTCAGTACTATTTTTAGCAACTTACACTATGACGCATGCCGCGTGTACAGACGTGCCGTTCACACAGAAACGCAAGTGATTTTTGATGTATGGCGTGTCCGCCCTATGGCATTACTACTCGATCGCATTACCTTTCGATCGCACCAATACATCAGTGCGATCGAGATGGACTATGATCGAGTTCACGCAGTCGCTAGCGTAAAACGTCAAGTGTCAACTCATAGTAGCCGTACTATTACGTGCTACTACTGTTATTTTTACGTATTTGAAAAATATTTTAATGGTGTTATTGTTTTTTTTTATCAATCACAATACCTCAATAATACGAATAAAAATTTAAGGACACCATTGTTGTAACTTGTAAGTATATCTAATAGCCGCTGGTGGTCGGGCTTTCAGCTCATCCCGACTGATATCTATACAAATACGAGGGTTCTTGCTGTACCTGACCTTTCTACTCTAAAACTACTCTAATAAAACTTGATTACGTGTGGGAATATTTAAAAAATAATGCACTGTTTTTTTTTTACTGAATGTTTACATTATATTTACTTACATGTATTTTATTTTAATTAACATTTTGGTAACAAGTTTGGGAACAAATCAAGTTATTTATATTAAATATTTTGATTTGTGTTTTTTAAGTAGTTACACTACTATATATAAATTAAAAACTGTAATAGATGTCATATATTAAAGAAAAGACGAAGCCCTCCAGTGGTGAAGGCCGGATTCGAACCGGCGTCTTTAGCTATCGCGGCTAACGCCATGAACCCCTAGGCCACCCCACCACGGCGGTGCCCGTCCGAATTGCTCGACTATATGCCATCTTAGTAAGACTAGGCGTCTTTGAGGCGTCGTCCAGCTCTAAGGGGTTTTTTTTTCTTTAATATATGACATCTATTACAGTTTTTAACATTTTGTTCTTAATAATCGAGATTTTAAGTTTATGACAATATTATAGACCGATCAGCTGTTGTCGGTCATTTTCTATGTTAATTAGTTTAGCTAGTGCGTCTAGTCTAAGTACATTATCCTATGGTATTTAAGTACTCTCTGCCGGGCTAGCACATGATTGGCGCGAGAGTATCTCGACGCGACATAGACTACCCGTCCCCCTTTTATTCATACAGTTAGTAAAAGACGGGTAGTCTACCTCGCGGCGAGATACTGTCGCGTCAATCATGTGCTCGGCCTCCAGCAATACATTGTATATGCCGGCGGGTCTTCTCCACACTGATCTTATCTTTTAAAATTTGTTTTTACCGGCTACATACTGATACAATTTGCAATCTGTACCAGGAAAAAAACTATTACAAATTCTTGGTAGTTCCACATGGACCCCGTGGGGGCATAGCAATATTACATGCATACTTAGGATCTAATCTTAAATCTATGTGTATAATATAAAAGTAGGTCAATTTAGTAGATCATCATCTTCCTCGCGTTGTCCCGGCATTTTTGCCACGGCTCCATGGGAGCCTGGGGTCCGCTTGGCAACTAATCCCAAGAATTGGCGTAGGCACTAGTTTTTACGAAAGCGACTGCCATCTGACCGTCCAACCCAGAGGGGAAACTAGGCCTTGTTGGGATTAGTCCGGTTCCCTCACGATGTTTTCCTTCACCGAAAAAATCAATCAATCAATCAATTTAGTAGATATGACTGCCAAATGAGAATTTTGACCTAAATAACCAAAAAAAAATTAAGCTAAACAAAAGCCGTAAAGACGTAACGATAAAGAGGTGTGTGGAAATATAAAGCGGGACATAAAAACCAAAGCGTTAAGGGTTGAGGGAGTAGCCCCCCGGGGGTATTAAAAAGTCAAACCAATTACAATGCAAAAACCATTATCAACAGCCTGTTTACATACTTATATTATGTCAATTTCTTTACTTATTTTAAATGCGATTGCTCAAATATATCAATAATATAATTTTTAAGAAAAAAAAACCGACTTCAATGGGGGATGCCGCTGAAAGTTTACTTATTGTTGATGGTGCACTCTTAGATTCCAGACAATGAAATGAAATAGACAGCACTGCATATTTTGCGTAATTATCCTAATCCATCTTTTGACTAATTTTGCCTAATTGCCTAATTATTATAATATTGCCTAATAATGTAGAAAAGGAGGTAAAACCACCCACTTTTCTAGTAGCATTTCGTTTTTGTAAGGGTCGCAGTTCTAACCTAACCTAACCTACTTTTCTGATAGCATTTCGTTTCTGTAAGGGTCACAGTTCTAACCTAACCTAACCCACTTTTCTAGTAGCATTTCCGGGTCTGGGTCTGGGTCCGGATACGAGTCCGGGTCCGTGTCCGGCTGTCCGGGTCCAAGTTTGGGTCAGAGTTCGGTCCGGGTCCGGATCCGAGTTGGGGTCCATGTCCAGACCAGGGTCCGGGTCCGAGTCCGGGTCCAAGTTTGGGTCTGGGTCCATAAGGAAGAGAACAAATCGCCAAACGTGAACTATGTGTCATTGAAGAGTTCCATTCTGATCATCATCAGCAGTTCCACTTAATCAAATGTCACTTTTTTAAATGTAAATGCTGGATTTCTTGATGAAAATACAAAAATCACAATATGTATGCATTTCACATTTGAGGAGTTCCCTCGGTTCCTCATGGGTCTCATCATCAGAACTTGAGCTTGACAAAATATGCCTTAAAAACTTAAGTTGCTTAACAAACATAAAGAAGAGGACAAATCGCCAAACGTAAACTATGCTTCATTAAAGAGTTCCATTCTGATCATCATCAGCAGTTCCACTTCATCAAATGTCACTTTTTAAAATGGAAATGCTGGATTTGTTGATAAAAATACAAAAATCACTATATGTATGCCTTTCACATTTGAGGAGTTCCCTCGATTCCTCATGGATCCCATCATCAGAACTCGAGCTTGACAAAAATGTTTCTTGAAAACCTAACTTGCTTAACAAACATAACGAAGAGGACAAATCGCCAAACGTGAACTATGCGTCATTGAAGAGTTCCGTTCTGATCATCATCAGCAGTTCCACTTCATCAAATGTCACTTTTTTAAATGTAAGTGCTTGATTTGTTGATGAAAATACTAAAATCACTATATGTAAGCCTTTAACATTTGAGGAGTTCCCTCGATTCCTCATGGATCCCATCATCAGAACTGCGTTTTGACAAAAACGGGACCAATCTGTATGTATATACTTACAATCAAAAAAAGAATTTTCAAAATCGGTCCAGAAATGACGGAGTTATGGAGTAACAAACATTAAAAAAAAAAAAAAAAAAAAAAAAAAAAAAAAAAAAAAAAAAAAAAAACATACAACCGAATTGATAACCTCCTCCTTTTGAAATCATGAAGTCGGTTAATAAAATCACTCATATCTGTTGGTCATTATGAGCTTTTCAAAAAAATTTAAATGTTACTCAGCATTCGTATAATTTTCATGTTTTTGTTTATCTTGATTTAAATCGCTTATACCTTATACCTGTTGGTATAAAAATTCAAAATATTACTTATTTTCAATTTTATAAAACATGACTCACTATTATTTGAATTACTTGTATTTTTTTAATTTTCTACTAGTAAAATAAATATGGGGAAATTTGTACAGTCGCCATCAGATATATCAGAGCGGCCGAGGTGGTCACAATATCTGAACACGCACTCTAACGCCCTGACAATAGAGGCGTGTTCAGATATTTGTGAGCACCTTGGCCGCTCCGATATATCTGATGGCGACTGTACACAGTCTCAAAATAAATATAAAAGTTTGTTTCAGACTATCATAAACATTTATATCAACTTCTTAATTAAAGACAAATTATATTAGTTACGGGATAGTCATAATAGTTTTAAACTTCTGCTATTAAACAACAAATAGGTACTAATCATAAAAATCAATATATTTTATTCTGTAGTATTTCTATTGTACTGTAAAATCGTTCTACTTTGTTCCCCTAATGTTCCAATTTTGTATAAATGATTTAACGTCTAATTATATTAAAATGTTACATTTCTATGTTATTGTATACTTATATGGGGTGATTAATGCTTGATATAATTATAAAAATTTAAACAACAAATAGGTACTAATCATAAAAATCAATATATTTTATTCTATAGTATTTCTATTGTACTGTAAAATCGTTCTACTTTGTTCCCCTAATGTTCCAATTTTGTATAAATGATTTAACGTCTAATTATATTAAAATGTTACATTTCTATGTTATTGTATACTTATATGGGGTGAGTAATGCTTGATATAATTATAAAAAAATTTATCATACATTTGTTATAATGCCATTTGTTATATAATTATATGTTATAATGTAATTTCTATTATACGTTTCTTTTGTTATATTGTGATTTCGTCTAAACTGTCATTGATATAATGCCTATATTATATAATTTTTAAGTATTTAGTATATAGAGATATTTTATAATGGATTTTGTTATATTATATTTTAGTATAACGTAATACTTTGTACAATTTAAAGCAAGTTAGTAAATATTCTTTATTCATGAAGTTAAAAATACACAAAAAAAAACATTGAATTATTTCCGATAAATATTCACTTGTATACAGGTTTTACTGACCTCCACACTTGGCTATGCCTGTACCGTGAAGGAGAGAAAATATTAAATATCTAGTAGGTTCAATAATGCTAAAAACGATTAACAAGTTTGAATGAAATATTATTACAGAAAGTAATATTAGAGAACTTAACAAAAGGTAGGTACATTAGCTATTGCAATTAGTCTAAATACTAAGTCTAAATAATAATGCTAGACTTTAAATGAATAAAATAAACTTTATTTTTTTTATTAATATTATAAATACAAGATATATACAGACATATAAACGAAATTAATAACTAGCTTAAATCTAAAATAGGCCCTTGAGGCATTGTACCAAGGATGCTGGCGGCATTTCCCCGCTGTATCGCAATGCTGATACGTTGTGCGAGAAAGCCGCCAGCTCTTCGGTCACCAGTTACGTCAACCAGACGCTTCGCGATTTCTGCAAACAACTTATGCGCGCTGGGACCCCATGGACCTAGAGTTTCAACTCCAAATGGAATGAAATGATACTCTCTACCGAGGCTCTTATATTTATTACGTCTTAAATTTATTATATTATAAATATTATATTACATTCTTACACAGATTGACTAAGTCCCACGGTAAGCCCAAGGAGGCTTGTGTTAGGGTACTCAGACAACGATATATATATAATATTTAAATACTTAAATACATAGAAAACATCCATGACTCAGGAACAAATATCTGTGCTCACCACACAAATAAATGCCCTCACCGGGATTCGAACCTAGGACCATCAGCTTCACAGGCAGGGTCACTACCCACTAGGCCAGACTGGTCGTCAGACTTGAATACAGTGAAAGAAGAGAAAAAAAGACAAGGTAAAATAAAGTAAGGTGTTGACTCTTAACTTGACAGAGGAGAATATTAGGATAGAATAAAATGTAAGTATGCTTGTGTGTGTGTTTTTTTATATGGGGGGGGGGGTTCTTAATATGGAGCAAATATTGGAGCGAAGTAGGTACATTTTACGGTAGTGGAGACCGAGGTGAGTTGTGACAGAGGTGAGCTCGCAACAGTGCGTGTTTGTTACCTAGTAACTTGAACTAACAAACGCGCGCTATTGCGAGCTCGTTATTAGTTAATATATTACAATAAATCGACGATGTCACAACTCTCCCCGGACCCGGGTATGTCCTTAAACTGCGTCCAGACCCGGATATGTCCTTAAACTACGTCCAAAAGAGAGGTATGGGCACTGTGAATGACATCTCGCTTTGTGTGGTAGGGCACAGGACAGCGGATGTCATTCCAGATCTAGAGCAGAGCCCAACTGGGGAAGTACCTCCACCTTACAGAAAACCGCAGCCAAATAACACTAGACCCTACTCATAGTGTTGTGTTTCTGCCGGTAAGTAAGGTTGCCAGAGCTCAACGAGGGAGAGGAGTGTTAGGGTCGGCAACGCGCGTGTAATATCTCCGGTATTGCAGGCGTCCATAGTCTACGGTAACTGCTTACCATCAGGCGGGCCGTATGCTTGATTGCCACCGACGTGGTATTAAAAAAAAAACTCTTCTCTGTCACAACTCACCTCGGTCTCCCCTACTGTAAAGGTAAATGCAAACGTCTATCGAACACTTTCTGACCATACTAACCTCTAATCAAGCTTTGACTTTGAAGCAGTTAAGACCACAAAGAACTTCCGATAGTCACAAAAGTCCTTTGTGTGACTTGTATTGTGTAACGTCTATTCCCATTCGTTACGCTATTGTTAAACTTGGACAGTTCGAAGGAAGGAGTAATTGGATGAATTGCTTTGAAGTGATATTCATAATAATTATATTATGCAGCTTGTAATGCCTGACCATTCTTAGTGTACTTTGTAAGGATCATTATTTAATACCGTAAAATGGGGTGAGTAGGAAGAAAACTGACATTCAAACCTCGATAACATTTTATTTTTACATATGCAAACTGAATGGTGTATTATAAGTGTTCCGGACGTTTGTATTTTAGTTTTTATTTTATTTTGGGTAGTTCCATTTCATAACTTTGACGATAAACAGGAAAAACCACCTCACCCCATAGTCCCTCGTAATTGGGATGAGATGGGTTTTCATACAAAGGTGATTTTGGAAGATTGTTGAATCGATTTTTTTTATTATGAGTATTAATATAGCTCCATTTTAAATTGGAATACATTATTTTTGTAGCAGTAGCCTTAAAATCCCATCTCACCCCCCTTTCATACCTTCTCTCCCCATTCATAACCCTACTCACCCCATTTTACGGTAATAGCTTATATTTTAATTATTCTTACTTTTATTTATGAATATCTTCAAGACTGCATTGAAATTGTCAAGAAGAGGTTATGTGAGCAGAACATGTCAGAGGAATATGCTAAGCTGTTGGAACATTGCCTTACATCTGGCTACTTGCTATGGAATGGTGAATTCTACCTTCAAGTCGACGGCGTGGCCATGGGGTCTCCGGTGTCTCCAGTAGTCGCTGACATCTTTATGGAGGACTTCGAGGAGAGGGCACTCTCATTGGCTCCTGTGCGACCGAAGATATTTAAAAGATACGTAGATGACACTTTTACTATACTTCCAAAAAGTAGTGTTTCAACTTTCTTGGATCACCTAAATTCCATCCATAGCAAAATAAAATTTACTATGGAGTTGGAAAAAGACTGTTCTCTCCCCTTCTTAGATGTATTGATAAAAAGAAATCCTGATAACACCCTAGGTCGCACTGTGTATAGGAAACCTACTCATACTGATAGGTACTTAAATGGCAAATCGCATCACCATCCCAGTCAACTTGTTACAGTAGGCAAATCTTTGTTTCAGAGAGCCCAGAGGATATGTGATGACCAGCATCTGGCCGCGGAGCTCCAGCATGCCAGGCGCGCGCTCCAGGCAAACGAGCTCAGGATACCGCGGGTCAACCAGAGGTCCCACATTAAGATCCCCACAGTTGAGCGCAGGCCTGCCATTCTGCCTTTTGTCAGGGGGGTCACGGACAGGATCAGCCACATCTTGAAGCGTGCTTCTATAAAAACATATTTCAAGCCAATGAAGAAGATGTCACATTTCCTGAGGCCTGTAAAATGCAATACCCCTCTACAGACTGCAGGAGTGTACAGGCTGGACTGTGAGTGTGGCCTATCATATGTCGGGCAGACGAAACGGAGCATTTCCACTCGGGTGAAGGAACACATAGCTGATGTCAAGCACCGTCGACCTAGGTCTGCTGTCTGTGAGCATGTCATGGATAAAGCCAATCACTCAATCAAGTTTGATAAGCCTCTGGTTCTTGCCAAGGAGAAGCGTTACATACCCAGAATGCTGCGCGAGGCCATTGAGATTAAGAAATATCCAAACTTTAATAGGGAAGATGGCTTTTCTCTACCACCAGCTTGGGATCCTGTAGTCCACCTGATAAAGGAGCAAGCGAGACATAGACTGTGAGACCGTAGTGTTGGATGATGCTGGACATTCTGATGTTTTGAAAAGATGTGTCCCGCCGAGTTTGTTGCCGGTCCCATATTGGGATACCCTCCTACAATTTAGGAGGGAATTAAATCTTCTCGGGTCCGTGGTGTAGGGTTGGAGCCGGCATAGTTTTTATCGCGTATATAATATATATCTTTACTTGAAAAATAATTATAGTGTATAACTAGCCTTATGAACCGATTTTGCATGTACAACCAGCCTTAAAGTTTGTAGTCTATGATTGTTCATTATTTTTTTAGTATGTGGGTATTTTTGCATTTTGTAATTTTTCCTCAGTCACCCGTTGACCACGAACGCTGTAAAGAGTTCGAAACGTCGGGATGAATTATAAATTCAATATACGCGATATAATCCGTTTTCATAGTTTTATTTCATTATGAATATCTTATAAAAGAGTACTCTTACTTGTCACTGGGATGTAGAGATTCTTACTTGTCACTGGTTCCCGCCATTTTGAATTGTTATAAAGAGACGGGTATGGAAGTGACAGGTGCTGCCGACCAGTTCGAGTACGGACAAGTTATTGTGAAGACGTCTTGGAATGTTTATTGTAAATTGGTTGTTATTATATTTGTAACAAACGAATAAAGTTAAAATATTGGTACAAGTATAGTTTTCATCATCAACCCGGTAATAACCCAGCAGCTTGCAGTGTAAAAAAAAATTTGGTGACGGATTTGAATCGCATAAAATCTTCTCCTTTTTTTGAAATAAGTATTAATGTAGACTACTCTTCTCCCATCAAAATCAGGTCAGTAGTTATATGGACCACCGAAGTAAACACATGCCTACCATAAATAGGTACACAAAACCTTAAACATGCCTAAGGTAAATGCTAAAATCATAACCGTCCCCGAAGTCTGGTTGTAAAATATGAATTAGGTAAGTCTCATTAGATACACAGAATAAATAGTATATAAAAAAAACTAGGATACAAATTATAAAGTCAGTCAAATGACGTTAGTATCTTTTTTAGTTTCATGAAAAAAATATTGTAGAAATAGGATTTATTAAAATTTTTTTCGTAGAAAAAATATTTTACGAAAACTAGTATGTAGTACAACTTTGGGAACAAATCAAATTATTTTTCCCCTCACTAGCTCGGAAAGCCGTCTTTTATCCTTTAAAACAAGCGGGGAAAAACGCATTTTATCCACTAGTGGGGAAAGTAATTTGACCTTGGATGGAGCGTGTTTAAGTAGCTTGACAGATAACAAAACGTAAAACGCTCATAATAATGATTCGTTCGATATTAATTATCATTAAATAAATGGTTTGAGAATCTAATAAAAAAGACCGAAATTTAGCTTTATTAAATAATTTTAAGTCATAAACCTTAAATTTCCATAAGAAACGTTAGATTTTTTTATTTATATAAATATAATTCTGTACGCACAAGTTGAGTCGTTGCAATTTCAAAACGCATCGTTGACATTTCATACGTCAGAACAGAAATGTCAACATTACCAACAAATTTTTTACTTAAAAACACTTCTCACCGACTCAAGTAAAAATCAGAATTTCCAGTGTTTTCTGTTATATTATCGTAAAAAAATAAGTGATTCCAGTGATGAAGATGGTCTAACGCCTGTGGATGTTGCACTTTCCACGCTATAGTGTGGGGAAAAGTTTTGTGTTACACACGGGTGCAAATGTATTTTACCTCTCGTATGTTGAAACACTCGCGGGTAAAATACAACTTTGCACCCTTGTATAACAAATAACTATTATTAAATATTTTGATTTGTGTATAGAAGGTGCAAGCACGTGCGGCCTGCCCTTAGAATTGGTCAAAAACGCATAGTCTTAGTAAAGTGGCATATAGTCGAGAAATTGGGACCGGTTCCGCCGTGGCGGGGTGGCCTAGGGGTTCAAGGCGTTAGCCCGGATTTCTAAAGACGGTTCGAATCCGGCCTTCACCACTTTTTCTTTAATATATGACATCTATATCAGTTTATAGTATGTAGTACATTATCAGTGAAAAACTGCTGATAAATTGTAAGTATACAATTTTAATTAATGATTTTTACGATCATTGCATATTGTGGTAGATAATGTCGTAACGGTAACGTAAGTAATGCAGTGAAAACCTTAACGATGTTGATAAACGTAAATTACTTAACATTCATGGTTTTCGACAGTTCTGAATTCTTATTTTTATTATGCAATCGTTTTCAAAATACATATACCTACTTTTTATACTTGTTAACAATTTTTTACGTGTTATCTTTTTTAACCTCATATTTAATGAAAAATTACTAAAATTTTGAAAAATTATGTAAAGTAAAACCTATCATTCTTGACTAAAAAAAATAGCAGTCAGATAAAATTCTCGGAAACTATTGAGCTTTTAGTGTCAGTTTTCATAGTTAATTCATAGATCAATCGTTTTCGACCAAACTATGTTACTTATTTACTCATAATTCTTTATAGAAACTTTCATTTCGACTAAATATATAATTTATATATTTTTTAATTTCTAATAGTCGTACAAATATTATTGAAACACCGAATAATACATATAATAAATACACAGTATTATAAAGATTCCGTTCCTCGTTTAAATTGGCCTTCGCAAAATATTTTCCGTTCTAATAAATAACATCCGCATCCTTGCCAACCTTATTCATAAACAACCATTCCTATACGGTCTAATTTGAATTCGATTAAACACGTGTTCGCAATATCGGAGACAAATAATGTCTTTGAGGCTTGCTTCGGGCTCCTTTGTTCAACTATCACATCATCGAGCATGCCAAACTGAAACTATAATACTGACCCATTTTGGCCGGATTCGCTACGGCCACCGCCACCAAGCACATAAACACACAAATGTTCCACTGCATTTTTAAATATCACACTATACTGTATTTAGTTCACACGTAACATTTTCAATATATCGTAGCGGCTACGAACACGGCGGCTACGCGAGCTACAGCGTAGCGCATGACGACCGGTCACCGCTACGCAGCCCAGACGACTGAGCGCTGAGGCCACGGTATGCTATGACTTGATATTATTGATTCTTTAAATGTTATTTTTGGAATTTTTACTGCATTATAATGACTTACTATTTATTTTTTAATAATTTTCCTATTGCTATTTTAATGTTTATATCGTTTTTACGGATTACCTATATTGTTTATTACTTATAAGTGCCATTGAGTCTCTTAACTTCAAACTCAGATAAATCCAACTGTCAGATTTTACGATTTTGGTAGTAAGAAAAGGTAATAGGGCAGATATTTCCTAAGAGGGTCGAATGAATTTATCTGAGTTTCAAGTTAAGCGACACAATTTATAATCAGGGTGTAATTTTGTGTAAATTTTTATTTTGGTTAAATTCGTTGGTTAATAAATACTCTTGTAGCTACAGAAAACATACAAGTTTGCTTATAAATACACCGATGAATCCAGGAAAACACATCATAAATATGTTAAATATAATGCTTTATATACAGATTTATTTATTACTGTACTTACTGAGTGCTTTTACCATCTTAGGATAACGGGGGTAACATTTTAACATGTACAACAGAGAGTCAAAGAATATAATTTCCGACCCGTTTTGTACCTTGTCACAGGGACAATAGTACAAGATGTCAAGCGATTTTCATATTGATTGTCACTGTGACAAGGTACGAAATGGGTCGGAAATTAAATTCTGACTGTACGATTTATTCCTGCTGCAAACTATTGAATGCTCCCTAATAACTAGAGATATACGTACAGTGACTACGTCCTTGTGTGTGTTCTACCGCCTGTACAATGGGCTGTGCTCTGAAGAATTGTTTGACATGATGCCAACGGCCGCTTTCTATCACCGCACCGCTCGCCATCGGCAGTTCGTTCATCCTCACACTCTAGCACCTAAATGGTCGCGTACTGTGCGGTTTAAGAGGAATTTCCTCCCGCGTACGCTTCGGCTGTGGAATGAGCTCCCTGCCGACGTTTTCCCGAGGGACTACAGTATGGGGTTCTTCAAAGAAGGAGTGTACAGGTTTTTAAAGGGTCGGCAACGCGCATGTAATATTTCTGGTGTTGCAGGTGTCCATAGGCCACGGTGACTGCTTATCATCAGGCGGGCCGTATGCTTGTTTGCCACCGTCGTGGTATAAAAAAAATGAAAAAAAAGTGAGCATGAAAAGTGGCATTCTTTAATAGCTTAACAAAATAAATAATAAGAGCCGGCGTAGCTTTATTTGACGTTCATAAGCGCATTGTAATATGCCTACTTGAATAATAAACTAAATTTAATTTGTAAAATATGATTTTTCATTTCATTGTCAGCATTGTCTGGAACCTTAGTGTACCATAAAAAAAAAACAAAAAATCAAAAAACCAAAAAAAATCAAAAAGCATTTATTTCGTTAAATAGTACATCATAACACTCTCATGGTTGGGACTTCCTAGTAAGTATGTATAATACCTGTGACAGGAAGCCCCGCTCTTCCACATTTATCTAGTACATTTGTACACAGTTAACCATAAAATGTAACATTGTGCAAACTGCTATTATTTTAACAAAATAACAATTTACCTAATATTATTATTACTATTTCAAAATTCGTATATTTTAGAATTTTACCTTATATTATATTCACAAAGTAACAAAAGATTAGATTGTGTGTGTGTGTGTGTGTGTGTGAGTGTGTGTGTGTGTGTGTGTGTGGGTGCGTGTGTGGGTGCGTGTTTCAGTTCCTATCCTACTCATCATCCTAATAGAATTTCTGTATCATCATACGTTATATTTTTTATCCACTTTATTAGGGCTTTTTTACATTCATACCACGATAACAGGTAGATGTTAATTTTTTCAACAATAATCTTTCAACGCCATTAAAGTCGGTTTTTTATTCTTAAAAAATATTAATGTAACCTGTACGCTTGCTTGTTAGCAGTTACTATAAAAAGCTCGTATCTCGTAATGTCATGTCATGTTATGTCTTATGTCTCGTAATGTTTGCAGTACATTGCTGCTCGGTAAAACAGAAAATTAATTACGGGGTCATTAATTAAGTGTAAGTTGAAAAAACTACATCTCTTTTAATTTATCGCCCGTATTGAATTTACACGCTGTATAAATTCAATCAATCCGTTGATACGAGTATAAGGATGCATAATTTAGATTCATAGAAATATCAGCTTAATATCATAAAACGATTTCAATCACCGTTATTCGATTTCCATGGTTTGAACATGTCTACGCCAAAAGGGGTATTCGATATCATCATCATCATGTCAGCCGATAGACGTCCACTGCTGGACATAGGCCTCCCCCAAGGCTCGCCACTCCGACCGATCCTGTGCCGCTCGCATCCAACATTTGGATAATATTATATATTACATATATCGCTTGTATTATATATAACATAGGTAAATGTTTCCAGGAATTATTTTAGTAAAATTACTTATAAATCGATTTTATGAATTGCAGTTACCTACTTTTATTTATTTGATAAATATAAGAGCCTCGGTAGAGGGTATCATGTTCCATTTGGAGTTGAAATTAGGTCCATGGGGTCCCAGCGCGCACAAGTTGTTTGCAGAATTCGCGAAGCGTCTGGTTGACGTAACTGGTGACTGAAGAGCTGGCGGCTTCCTCGCACAACGTATCAGCATTGCGATACAGCGAGGAAATGCCGCCAGCATCCTTGATACAATGCCTTAAGGGCCTATTTTAGATTTAAGCTAAGTTATTATTTCGTTTACGTAGTACCACTGTATTTGAATTAAATATAGATATGAAAATAAAAAATATATTTACACTTTTATTTTAGTGGTTCCAGTTTTTCTCCTTTATTTGCTAAATTTTTTTGTAACTTCTGTCATACGAGTAGTACTTAACCGCTAGTATAAATTTCAGTTCATAGCGTGCGTTTGCGTTCTCATTTTGTATGGGATTTTGCACAGCGCGCCAAGCGGAACGTTTTGGAAACTCAAAATCCCATACAAAATGACACACGTAAACGACGTCACGTCACGCTATCGAATGAAATTAACAGTAGGGGTACAGACCTGAGATTAACAACACTTTAAACAGTACTTAAAGCTACTGTTCACTGTACACCATCATTACTGCAGCCAAGAGCCTGACACTCTTTGATAGAGAAAGATAGTCTTATTGCGATTCCTATAAGAGGAAAGAGAAAATAGTGCCATGCTTTGACCTTATCACCGACCGGGTGGCATCATAGGTAGGAGGCGATGGCGAAATACCGAAATTTATAAGAGTGAAAGAAAAAATCCTATGCTGCCCTTTTATATGAATACCTATATCTTTCTCTTACCCCCGGTCGCTCGGTGGCGCGTCTATAACTACTTGTATATACTATGTCTATGACTGCAGCAGTATATTGTTGCGACTTTAAGGGGCCTAATGACTAACAGTCCGCTGGACGATATCGGCCTGTCAGTTAGAACAAAAATTGACAGGCCGATATCGTACGGCGAACTGATAGTCAGTGGGCCCCTTTACTGCTGACTGGCATTGATGCCGCAAATGGCAAAAATCCAGGCAGCAACATCGATTTTGAAATTTGCGGCAGCAATACTGGCGAATACCTTGCCTACCTTAAAATTGTAGACATTATGTTCATAAATGTTATAAATTGAAATAAATGTCATATACTAAGAAAAAGTGACCAAGGCCTTCAGTGCCCCAAGCTGGAATCGAACCAGCGTCCTCTCAGTCAGTGGAATGGCTCACCTGCCGCGGTAGCAGAGGACGCTGGTTCGATTCCAGCCTGGGGCACTGGAGGCCTTGGTCACTCTTTCTTAGTATATGACATTTATTTCAGTTTATAATTTATATAGTAGTGTTTCTACTTAAAATAAAAACAAATTAAAGTATTTTCTGTAAAGGAAAAACTCTTTATTTACATACAAGATATATACTACGTAAACGAAATTAATAACTAGCTTAAATCTAAAATATTGAGGCATTGTACCAAAGATGCTGGCAGCATTTCCTCGCTGTATCGCAATGCTGATACGTTGTGTGAGGAAGCCGCCAGCTCTTTGGTCACCAGTTACGTCAACGAGACGCTTCGCGATTTCTGCAAACAACTTGTGCGCGCTGGGACCCCATGGACCTAGTTTCAACTCCAATAAATTTCTGTAAATAATTTAGTTTGTTCTAATACTACTAGCAGTATTCATAAATGTTTTTTTGAAGACACAACTTCGCAGACAGAACGCAAATACTATCCAGTCTTTTCTTTTTTCTAAGTAACTTATTTAATCTCTGGAATTGAATTCAAGCCTAAATCTGGAGCCGGCTTTCTAAAGCTTTTTTTCTTTATTAGAGGTTTTGGAATTGAATTTTACGCAATACTTTTACACAAAAGCCTTTGTGACAGCTATTTCTGGAATGATACAATGATGCTTTGTTAAACGAGTAATGATTTAATATGTTAAACATTGGTTGCCATGTTTATAAAAAGTGTACTTTAATAGAAATGGCAAATAATGTAAACAATTAGCTCCATGCATGAATTATTATTTTTTGGATTCATAATTTATATCGTTGGAACACCGGAAATGATAAAAATACTTTTGTAAACCTTAACATTATTTTATTAAAAAATATTTAAAATGCTGAAAATTTTTGAGCGGTTGAAACGCTCATAATTTTTGGCGCGAATTCGACAGAGCGTGATGACGTCACACGTTGGGCGGCCCAACTGACGTTTGCTACTAATGACACTAATCTGTCGAACGCGTGACGTCACGTGGCGTTTCAGCCGTTTCGTTCGCTAGCTTTTCGCGGGCAAATTTTTGTACTTTTTATTTATAATTTTAAGTAATTAAATGGTAATTTAAAAACGGAAATACATTTGTAACATGATATAACGGTAACAAACATCCGAATAAAACATATTTCGTTCAAATATAAACTTCATGCATGAGGCTAATTATGACAGATTTTTTTGGCGTTTGACGAATAACCTAAATGTTTTTACGATCGTTGTTTTCATTCAATTATAAATAATTAAGACATATTTTAACTAGTTATTGATATAAATAATAGATTTAAGTATATAAACCATTGAGGAAATCATAGTTTGTTCACAAAAAGTGCGAGATTACGAAGAAATGGTTTGTTTACGTTAATTGCCATTTCTTTTAAACTCCATATTTTCTAGTTTACCCACAGTCATTAACCACTGAAGCGAAAAAATATTCAACAGTGGGAAGTAATTTTATAAAATATAAGTAAAATTGTTATTAATTTCCGCCTTATTTGATTTTCACAACATAACAAGATTTCCATTAAACTAGTAAAAACATTTCTCTTTGCGCTTAGAATCGCAGCGTTGGAAAAAAAGATAATTACTAATTAGACATGTTATTTACCGAACAGATAGGAAAGTGAGGAGGGTTAGCAAATAAAGCCAACACAGATAACAAAAATGGTTGGAAGCTCTTGAGCCCAAAACGTATCTTAATTAGACAGATGCTTTTTGTTGCTGTTGACTGTGTACATGATTGTGGTGCCGCTACACCACCTTGACCACTAAGAGTGACCACAATTGAGGTCACCACACATTAAGCGCTAAAATACATAAGTATGAGATCACAACTGTTTAATACAATTAGTACTCTTGTAAATTAAAAACCGGCCAGGTGCGAGTTGGACTCGCGCACAAAGGGTTCCATACCATTACGCAAAAAATTTAAAAGAAATCACGTTTGTTATATGGGAGCCCCACTTAAATATTTATTTTATTCTGTTTTTAGTATTTGTTGTTATAGCGCCAACAGAAACACATCATCTGTGAAAATTTCAACTGTCTAGCTATCACGGACAGACAGACAGACATATAGACAGACAGGCAGAGACTGACAGACAGACAGACGGACAGTGGAGTCTTAGTAATAGGGTCCCGTTTTTACCCTTTGGGTACGGAACCATAAAAATACATGTTTAAGTAAGAAAATGTATACGATTTCCAACCAAAACATACGATTTTTGATCATAAATGATAGTATATTTCATGTGACTCACGCTTGCATGAACAGGGATTGTATAAGGACAAAATAAACATAAACACGAGATCAAAGAGATGGAACACATTAGTGCATTTAGAAGAAAAATATTATTTTTTCCTCAGATCAAGAAGAACCTAAAATCATAAACTTCATATACGATTATAAAACGAATTCCCGAGAAATACGATATAAAATGGCATGACTGTTTAGATGAATGTGGATTCTCTGGATTTAAACTACATATTTAGGTTATCCTTTCGTTTGAGTTCTTTTGCTCTGAAAAGGCATTAGCAAGAACATATGTAAGTAACATTAAGACAAATAGGTTTTTTTCGGAAAGTATTAATTTTGATTAGCTTAAACGATCTCAAGAATAAAATTCTCAACTAAATAAATAAAATACGATATTTGCATGCTTTTAATATGCTATAAATAAAGGAGCCGGCAAAAGGCATGGCGTACCTCAAAGCACCATTCATTCCTATACTACCCATTTCCTTTAAAAAATATAAGTATGCTGGTTTCAAAAGAGCTTAAGACACCTACAAATGTTAATATTTTAAGGCCTTTCTGTTCAGCTCACGTACAAGACGTAATTATAGCTTTTCCGCGTCTTTCAAGTTTCAATTAGGTTCTTCATAATTATGCTTCTACTGAGAAGAATTAGTATGAGAACTGTTCTTTGAAATATTTACCCTTTTAAACACTGACTTTTACATGTGGTGAAAAGAAGGAATAAAGGAAGTGTAGAGGAAGGGATATAGTAAGGTAGGGTATGGATTTATTTTCCAGAAAAACTGTAAATGAGCTATTTTTTTAAATTACACAACAAAGCAGGACTAAAGTGGGACTGGACAGGGCACGTCTGCCGAATGCACCCGGAGCCCTGGACCAAATTAACTACAGACTGGGTCCCACATGATGGATCTCGGGGCAGAGGAAGCCCAAAACGGAGATGGCGGGACGACCTTGACACATTTTTTAAAGAGTGGCGGGAGTGTACATCGGATAGGACCAAATGACGGAAAAGAGGGGAGGCCTTTGCCTAGCAGTGGGACACTTAAAAAAAGAAGGAGAACGCCTACGTGAAAAATTAGCGACCCCAGTTCCGCCGCATACTTAGTGCAGTTGTGCAGCAGCATGTGGCTTCAATCGCTTGCCCAGCGAGGCAACGCCAGCAGCTTGTTTGGCTTATTTTTCCGGGTACTCCTACCTGTCGGCCTTAGTTTACAGTTAATTTAGTTTTAAGTATTCTAAACGTGTTCCCTTTTAAGATTAGTTTTATTTATTTTTAGATCTAGTTTTTAAGTTGGTAAGTTCAGTTAATATATTCTTCTTCTTCTGCTACCATGCCCTAGCGGGCGTCGGTGGCCACCTTTGCAAAGTCTTTTCTACTCTTGGCTTCTTCTCTTGACTTTTATTGGTTTTTTTTTTTAAATATAATAAGCTTTTGAATTAGATTCTTACTCACGTCGGATGGAAGACGGTATTTGTTTTGGGTGAGTGGCTGTTTTGTTTGTACGAATGTTCTCATTTATCTCCTAAAGAGTAATACGAGCAATGGTTCTTGAATAATATATTCTTTTACTAGAGCGTAACACAAATGGCTTCTTATCAAGGGTTCTAAAATTTTCAATTAAGGTTTATGAATTCATGTGTATTTTATTTAATATACTAATATACTTATCCATACTGCTATTAAAAATGCGAAAGTGTGTCTGTCTGTCTGTCTGTCTTTCTGTTACCTCTTCACGCTTAACCCGCTGAACCGATTTAGTTGAAATTTGGTATATTAATAGTTTGAGTCCCGGGGAAGGACATAGGGTAGTTTTTAACCCAAAAGTCATCCTTTAAGGGGGTGAAAAGGGGAGTGGAAGTTTGTATGGGAAATCGATCAAAAGCAGATTGGATAAAAAATAAGCTGCCCAAATTACTAACTCCACGCAGACAAAGTCGCGGGCAAAAGCTAGTAAATTATAAATGCTATAGTAGGTAACTCTGTCTGTCTGTCTGTTACCTCTTCGCACCTAAACCGCTGAAGCGATGTAGATAAAATTTGGTACGGATATAGTTTCATCATCATTCCACACAGACGAAGTCACGGGCAGAAGCTAGTTTATTTATAATACTGGTTGCGGTTGGAAGTTGCGTGTTAATTTTTATCCTTTATGTTTCTGACAATTATAGCATCCATTTTACCGTACACAATTTTTAAGCACACAGAATTATTATCACAACAAAAAACTGAAATAAAACTTATCAATTCTAATTAGAACATTTAATTAAAGAACTAAACAGCTGAATAAGCGCTCGCTTATTACGTCGCTTTAATAAGACTCCGTTGTGTGGAATTTTTAATTTCAGTCTGGATCTGGACGTCTAGAATGATTAAGGCAGGTCGCAGACGGTGACTTTTTGCAGCGATTCAGTCGCATAAAGGCCGTGATACAGTCGCGATAATGTATCACTATAATAAAAAAATAAAAATAAAAACTGTTTAATTCGGACCATAAAAATCCATAGGAATGTTAGTTGACACTTAAATTTAGGTACATTACAAACTATGTTAGTAATATTCGTACTTTATGACTGTAGGTACAGAACAACAGGACAAGAGGCATACAGACTTGCCCTATTTAATATAATACCTACCTGTCGAATCAAGTTTCTTCAAGTATATTTCGGTCGAGCTTAATTTAAAAAATAACCATATTTTTATTATAGTTAACGCTATCTCTACTGAGCTGGTTCACTTACCTGTACTAACAATGGCATTCTGTTAAACAAAAGCCATTATTACTTAGTGTTACATTGCTGTTCCATGTGCTAAACTTCCAAAAATTTCTACAAATATTTTACGTGACAGCTACGCCATATAAAAATAAACTGTCGTATCATCATTATTATTCACAACGACGGGACTTAATCGCGTAAAATAAGTTTTAAATTTACCTCCCGACGTTTCGAGGATGGCGTTGTCCCCGTGATCTCGGAAAAGACAGGCTAAAGTTGACATCAACATCTTCTAGGCGCGCGAGTTTTTCGAACTACCCGCACTTGGTCTTGTTTATTAACTTGAACGTTTTGCGCACTAGGGATGTCACCGGGTCGACACACAACACTCACAATATTCGATTTTTCAACTTTCGATATTTGTTTTCGCTTACACTTACTAATGACTGGGTTCCATGTGGATGAGATCTTAAAACCTTCGACTCAATTGAAATTTCTGTTTTTTGATTTCAATGGCTTCACGGATTTTTCTACTATAAAACCCACGATCTGTAGAAAGTATTCTAGGGTTGTGATGAGCTTCACAACCCTAGAATACTTTCTACAGATCGTGGGTTTTATAGTAGAAAAATCCGTGAAGCCATTGAAATCAAAAAACATAGAAATTTCAATTGAGTCGAAGGAAGAAGGAAGTCGATTTAAATCCAGTGGTTTGGCCATGACTCTAGTAGATGCTCAGCAACGGCAGACTTGTTCCCCTGACGATTCTTGACAGCTGCGATATGCTCCTTAACTCGCTCCGCAACGGTACGTTTCGTTTCCCCGATGTAGAAGCTACCACAACTGCAATCGATCTTATAAACGCCAGGTGACTGAAAGGTAAATTTAAAACTTATTTTACGCGATTAAGTCCCGTCGTTGTGAATAATAATGAGTATAAATCGTGAAAGTTTAAATCAGTGTGTCGTATCATCATTCGACGCCACAAGTGTACATAACATTAGTCATATATCCTCACACACGTAAACATGATTCTGCATCGCTACTATCGCGATACAGCATCGCTACAGTCGCTATACCTACAGCATCGATACCGCTGCGATTCAGCATAGTTATAGCCGCGATATAGCAGCGATACGATGTAGAATTAATTCAGGCGCTACGCAACATCGCAGTCGTGAGCTGTACATATGTGTCGTTCTCAAGTAAAAGGTACCACATTGTCGCTTACCACAAGGACTCTCTGACAGGTTATTCACCCTAATGGTAAGCGACAATGTGGTACCTTTTACTTGAGAACGACACATATAATGTTTGAGATAGATAGATATTTACCCGATGTCGCGCGCGTAACAGCCGCGCGTTAGTAGCAATGCTGAAATTGATCAATCAATACAGTCGCGCATTTGTATCGATGCAAAAGTTTTAATCGCTGCTTTTTTTTTTTTTTTTTTTTATACCACGTCGGTGGCAATCAAGCATACGGCCCGCCTGATGGTAAGCAGTTACCGTAGCCTATGAACGCCTGCAACACCAGAGATATTACACGCGCGTTGCCGACCCTTTAAAAACCTGTACACTCCTTTTTTGAAGAACCCCATACTGTAGCCCCTCGGGAAAACCTCGGCAGGGAGCTCATTCCACAGCCGAAGCGTACGCGGGAGGAAATTCCTCTTAAACCGCACAGTACGCGACCATTTAGGTGCTAGGGTGTGAGGATGAACACCCTGCCGATGGCGAGCGGTGCGGTGATAGAAAGCGGCCGTTGGCATCATGTCAAACAATTCTTCAGAGCACAGCCCATTGTACAAGCGGTAGAACACACACAAGGAGGCGAAGTCTCTCCTTAGACTTAAAGGTTCGATACCGCTTGTGAGTTTGGGATCGTCGACGATTCGTACAGCGCGCCTTTGGACTGAGTCGAAGGGTCCAAGCTGGCATCCAGGTGCTCCTGCCCAAAGGTGACAGCAGTACTCCATATGGGGTCTGACTTGCGATTTATATAGCAGCAGTCTTTGCCCCGGAGTAAAGTATCGCCGTGCTTTATTGAGCACACCGAGTTTTTTGGATGCCAGATCAGCCTTCCCTTCCAGGTGGCTACGGAATTGGACGTCACTGGAGATGTCGACACCGAGGATCCCAATACTCCCTGACATGGTAAGGGCTGTGCCTTCGAACTGTGGGACCACAGTAAATGGGGTTTTCTTAGCGGTAAACGCGCAAACTTGTGTCTTGGTGGGGTTGAATCGCACTAAATTGTCCCGGCCCCACACCGAAACTCTGGATAGAGTGCCCTCAATATCCGACACAAGCTTTTCACGACTCTCTAGCACCACGGAACGAGGGATGTTGGCACGGCCTGCGTAATAGGCATCCCCAGTACTGTCGTCTGCATAGCAGTGAATGTCGTCGATAGACAACATGTCATTGATGTGCAGCAAAAACAGCGTTGGGGATAGCACAGAGCCTTGCGGAACGCCAGCGTTAATGTCCATGCTATTGGAGCAGCTTCCGTCTACTACGGCTCGTATGCGTCTGCCAGACAAAAAGCTAGCGATCCATTTGCATAGTCCCTCCGGCAATCCATAAGATGGTAATTTCGACAGGAGACCCCGATGCCAGACCCGATCGAACGCCTTCGCTATATCTAGGCTAACTGACAATGCCTCGCCTTGACTCTCAATGGCTGATGCCCAGCGGTGAGTGAGATACACTAGAAGATCACCAGTCGAGCGACCGTGGCGAAAACCATACTGACGGTCGCTGATCAGGTCGTGTTCTTCTAGGTATCTCAGGAGCTTTGCGTTGATTATACGCTCCATGACCTTAGAGAGAAGGGAGGTAATAGCGATAGGCCTGTAATTCGATGGGTCCGATCTGTCGCCCTTTTTAGGCACAGGGTGCACAAGGGCCGTCTTCCACGAAGATGGAACATGCCGTTTGTTGCTAGAGAGTGTGAAGAGACGCGCCAACACGGAACATAACTCAGGAGCACACTGCTTAAGCACAAGTGCTGGAATGCCGTCTGGCCCGCTCGACTTATGAACGTTTAGGGATAGCAACTCCCGCCGAATATCCCTCTGCGTGAATGAGATTTCGGGCATGGAGTATGCACACCGCGGGATGGTGGGCGGCACGGCGCTACCGTCGTCGTTCAAGGTCGAGTTCGAGGCAAAAAGAGTACCAAGAAGATCGGCTTTCTCTTTTGCACTGTGGGCCAGATCACCATCAGCTTTTCGCAGAGGTGGTAAAGACGACTGACAAAAATTTCCCTCGGCAGCTTTGGCGAGCGACCAGAACGCGCGACTCCCAGAGGGATAGCCCGCTAGCTTGTCGCCAATTCTGCCGACGAAATCGTATTTAGCCCTGGCAATGGCTTTTTTACTGGACCTCGAGGCAGCGTTTAAGTCGCGTTTCACATCAGAAACGTTCGGATCCTTATTAGCTACGGCCTTGGTCCAAGCCCTGTAAGCGGCTTGCTTGCGAACTGTAGCCTCTTTACAAGGCCGATTAAACCAAGGTCGTCGCTTTGCTCCCGCTGCTATTACCGTGTTGGGAATGAAACAATCCATTCCCAGCAGTATGGTCTCGGCAACATTGGCTGCGCAGGAGTCAGGATCTTCTGATGTGAAGCAGAGCTGCCTCCATGGGTACGAAGCGTAGAATTCACGCAGTCCGTCCCAATCTGCTGATTTATATTGCCACACGCGTCGCGAGCTAGTTGGCCGTGGTGGATCGGGCCGCGCGCAAGGCGCCTGTGTCCGGACGAGGCAGTGATCGGACGAACCGAGAGGTGCATTCACTGAGATGGAATATCCGTCCGGACGTGTAGTCAGCAGGAGGTCCAGTAAAGAGCTAGTATGATCCTCGATGTCTGGTATTCTCGTGGGAGAATGTACCAGTTGCGAGAATCCATAGGCCACAGAAAATTCGTGAGCAGACCTCCCCGCGTGGTCGGTGGACCGGGAACCAAGCCACTCAACGTGGTGGGCATTAAAGTCCCCTAAAATCACCAGCTCTGCGGAAGGGTACTGCTCTAGAAGTTTGTCAGTCGTCGATTGCAGGTGCTCGAAGAGCCGGGTTGTCTCCGTGTTTCCGCTATGAGACCTGTACAGGCACGCGTAGACACGAGTGTGGCCGCTGTAGTCCACACGCACCCACAGAACTGACAGGTCCCTGTCTTCAAAGGCATGGAGGCGGCGACAGCAGACCTCCTGCCGGGCATACATGCATACACCAGCGCGTCTCATGAACTTGTGTTCAAGTGTATAGCCGGGATATAGTAGGTATGCAGTGTCCGCCGGGCAGGATATCTGCGTCTCCGTTAGAAATAGGATGGTCGGCTGCGCAGATTCCAGGTGGTAATGGATTGCGCTCAAATTTGAGTGTAATCCCCTGATATTGCAGAAGTCCACTTGTGTGGAAGGGGATGCCGCTGAGAAACCATTTCTTTTTTTACCCTTATTTGCCATGTGTTGTTGTTGTTGAGTGTACAAAGAGGGTTCGGGGCGTTGACGGCTTAAGGGACAAGAGAACAGAACAGATCTGCCAAAGGAATATGTAGGGTAGTGCGGTTCACAGGCACGGCGTACGGAAGGGCCCCCGGTCCCCCCCTGGTGCAGCAGCCGGGTCCACTCCGGTCTCCTTCTCCGGCACGACTACTACATCAAGGATTTTACGCGAGGTTGGTGGTTCAGCCTCCCAGGGCGGAGATTAAGTAATCCCTGGGTTCGGGAACCCTACTGACCTGCGGGCGGCCAGCGGACAGCCGTTTCACCGGGTCTCCCTGATCGCCGCACCTGTACGCCGCGTCCATACAGACCAAATGCAGTACCGTGAGTTCCGTAGGTCCCCCGTCGTCAACACACCGCACCCTCGTTGAGCTCTGGCAACCTTACTCACCGGCAGGAACACAACACTATGATTAGGGTCTAGTGTTATTTGGCTGCGGTTTTCTGTAAGGTGGAGGTAAACGTGCTAAATCGCTTCTGTCACACGTTGCGAATGCGACTAGAGGAGTAGAGGCTACATGCTGCGATTCAGTCGTGCGTTTCGCGACTGAATCGCTAGAAAAAGTCGGCGTGTTCGGCCTGCCTAAGGACTAAGATTTAATTGGAGTTTCTTTATGATACGAGTTTGAGCTGCGGGAATGTTTTAAATTGAAATATTTAGGGACAATCTTACATAGATCGACCCCAAACTAAGCAAATGTAATATGGGTGCGAGGTGGCGATATATATACTCAAAATAAAGATAAATGCTTAGTGTGATGTACCTACACATTCTACACACAAAAAAAATGATTTTACCGGTATTCGAACCCGGGACCTTTTGCTTCGTAGGTATTGTAGAGTTATGTAAAGATGGTTTATTAACACCCAAACATCTAGTAAAACTCATAATTAGAGTGATTGATTATACCCTGTAAACTATAACTCGCCATAAATATCATATGTCATTTTTCACTGAGACAAGGTACAAAATAGGTGGAAAATAAATTATTTGACTGTAGCTGTGACGTTCGGTCGCCGACGTCCAACTTGAAGTGAACGGGTAAAGTACGTGACGTAAAACATAACAATCAGGTAATATATATTAATTTATGCTTCAATGCCTTCCCTTCACGACTTACAAAGCTACTTACGAGCTTCTTGGCATTCCCTAAGCCTCTAGAGCTTTGACTTTGTAAACAAAATCCCTGTATGATTGGCAGGCTTTTATCTCCCTTCTTAATGCCCTGAGTATGCGCAAAGTAGAATACAGAGTAGTCTCTTTTCAAACAAAGGTACATATCTGCAAGCGTATTTTAAGGAGATCCCACAATTCCTCATGAATTTCATCATCAGATCAGAGCCAAATTAATATGAGCCCGCCTTGGACCTTCTTTTACAGAAAAACTCAAATGAAACACGCGTCACATTACAATATAGCCACAATCGAATAAAGAACCTCCTCCTTCTTGAAAAGGAAGTCGGTTAATAAAACAACGACAACGACGCAATCTAATTGTGATTAGATTTGTTAGAACTGTCTCAATAAGCACATGTTGCCTGTTGAAAGAAAAGTGCAGTGAGTGATAAAAATTTCTATCAAAAATAAAATTTTGACAAACAAAAAACCGCGTTTAGCCGCGTAAGCTGAAGACGCGGGTTCGATTCCCGCCTCGGCCAACGGTGAACTTGGTCACATTTTCTTTGGTGTATGATATCTATTTCAGTTTATACTTTACTTAAAAAACAAATCAAAATATTTCATAAAATAGTTTGATTTGTTCCCAAAAAAGTTGGAAACAAAAAACATTGTTGGTTAGTCGGTACAAGAAGATATGAGCCTCGAACGTGAATTTCTAAATCACAGATTTATTAAGATAGATTACTGTAACAGTTCCTATATTGTGATCCTGGGCGTTATAGGGAGCGTCGTGTTTCGAGAATGAGTATAAGAATACCAATGTGTTATATACGTACATAATATATTTGTGTTTTACCTGACATGTTGAGGTAAAAATAATGATAAGCCTCGTCGTGTCATGTCTAATAGAAATTACCATTTATCATTTTTGCTAAGGTTATTTATTTACTATACAGTAACTATTTGTATACCTACGAAAACTACTTTACCTGTTATAAAGCTGGTTGATAGGGAACTGGCTTTTTAGTAACTTCTGAGCCCGTTTTGTGGCATTAAATTATTGAACCCTTAAACAGGCCTGACACTTTTTTTACTTTTGTTCCGGACCTTTGGGAGGCGTGCGCGGAGCCGAAGCCAACACGTAGAGTCCCTTTGGCACTTTAATCAAATGTAGGGGTACACCGAGCGCCCTTGCCTTGCCCTTGCCCGTGTCATGGGACGCACGCAGAGGCAGCACCCGCCAGGGTGTAAGGACGATAAAATTAGAGTTTTGAATGATTCATGGTTAGTTTCACTAGACTTATATTGACCGGGATATAGACCGTGATTACCTTTTGTATTATTTGTGAGCTCCCGATATTTCGACGCAGTTACATGCATCATGTTCACGGGTGACTGAAGATAGCGGGTGGGTGTCAAAGTTGTGTAGACAGCGCTCTGTCTACCCTCATTTTTGCGCGTCGGCTGCGTTCACTTTCAACGTTACCAACGGTCGCATTCACACTTGTTGGTCCGGTCGCGTTCACACTCGTAAATCACTTGTAAAGGTAATCACGGTCTATCCCGGTCAATATAAGTCTGACGATAAAATTATTTTTATTATTAATATTTCTTCACAAAAAACCCTGTGCCACACCACAAATTTTAAGAGCAAATAAATATTCAACTAAAAAACAATAACTGGGATAATTTATGATACACATATTATCTTATATGAAATCAGGAAATTAGAACACATAGCACTTACCGTACTTTTTTTCGGTGTGACTTCAAATATGCAGTCACGCGTGTATAATATATATTTACATAATTTACATAATAAATTTTCGACGAAACCCAATGTCACCTGGGGCGTAGTCCCCAGGACACCGGCCGCATTTCCCCGCTGTATGGTTACCTAAGCCTTTGGGCAATGACCCTGCTCATAGGTACAACCCCTCTGGTGTTGCGGGTGTCCATGGGCGGCGGTAATCGCTTTCCATCAGGTGATCCGTCTGCTCGTTTGCCTCCTATTTCATAAAAAAAAATAAAAAAAATAGGTTGCCAGACACCTCAACAAGTTTCCGGGAAATTTTGATTTGTGATTTGGCTCCTTTATATAGTCTCCATGAAAATTATTATGATTGTGTTGTGAGGCATTCCACGAGAATGTCGTTTACGACATGCCATTATTTTAGTACTTCTAAAAATGCTGAGAAAGCGATTTTTAGTCCGGCGAATGTTTTGGGACTTGGCTAACAAATTGACAGTATATTTTCGAGCTTTACGCATTTAATTGAGGTAGCTGCCATACAAGGCAAAGCATTTCGTAAGTGACATTCTTGTGGAATCTGTAAACAGGCTAAAGGATGACTCACGTTAGACCGGGCCGTGTCCGGGCCGGAGCTTCCGGCACTTCGTTTTCTATGGAAAGCATCACGTGATCACCTGTCATGTCAAAGAAAAGTAAGCGCCGGAAGCTCCGGCCCGGACACGGCCCGGTCTAACGTGAGTCATCCTTAACTGTCCTTTCAGTATTTGGTACAGTTGTAGTGTATCTGGGGGCACGGCCGTGCCCCCGCCAAGACGAGACGAAGGGCAAAAGGTCTGGGGGCACGGCCGTGCCCCGGCCAAGACGAGACAAAGGGCAAAAGGCAGTGCATATCTTTTCTCGGCACGTTTCGTCGTATTTTCGAACCCTCGTAGTTTCGTCTTGGACAATGCTAGAGAGCTGAATTTTTTTGTATACCATGTACTCAGTAGACTTATCAAAAACACCAAGTTTTATTAAGCTACCTATCATACTTAAAATTTTATAGTACCTTAATTTTCACTGTCCAAAACACATGAAATTCGCGTCATAGAAAATACAGACTACTTCCTGAAGTCTTAGAATGCTGAAATTTGGCATGTAGAGATGGTTCGGTATGCAATCACATATGGTGACCAGAAATATGTAACTTTTGCCCTGCAACCCCTTAAAATGGGGGTGCCTAAAAATACCCATAAACCTGAAAACATTGGTTCCTGAAGTATTGGTAGCAGTGATCGGAATGCTAATAAAAAAACAACAATAATCAAAAAGGCAAAAAAAATTCAAAGTACAGATTTGGACCAGGTTCACGTAAACCAGCCAAGTAGCGCCCTCTATATTGGCACTGTTTCTTGCAAGAATTAATAAACTAGTGAATATGAAATGACAGCTTTTTAGTATGAAGACCAGTGTCGCCAAACTCACACATTCATGGTTAAGTACAACACGGCATACATTAATAGCAACTTTCCTTTCCAATAGGGTGTTAGCTTATAAAGTTAGGACTTACAGAGTAAGTCTTGGTACCTACTACGGGATCTGATAGAGTGTAAAAGCTTTATTCGCCTAGTCTTGGCAACACTTTACATGAAATGTTTTTGGTGGGATAATTATTTTCCATCGTATTTTTACAGAAACGTGTCTTGGTATTTCAGTCAGTCTCGGTACAAGTACTGAAGTTGACTGAAGTAGCACGACAAATACGAACGTTTCCGAGAAAGTACGATGAAAAACAATTATGCACTGCATCTGTATAAAAGAGCACAGTTCGGTGAAGTATAATTTGATGAAAACGTTTTAGCTTCGAGACGACTGCTTCCTCAAATTCCAGTTTTTGTGTTAAGCCTTTGTTAGTCCTAGTGCATCTAAGACATTAGGTAACAATTTGTGTCATTTTCAAGCAAAAGGTACCATATTGTGGCTTGTCGTAAGGACACTGACAGGCTATTCGTATAAAGATACAAGCAAATGTCGTCCTTATAGTAAGCGACAAAGTGGTACATTTTACTTGAAAACGTCACATTTTATAAAAAATCTAGTCAGTTTAAAAAAATACACCATCAGCCAAAAATATACCCCGATTTGCAAACGTCCTTAGGCTACGAGAACTGCCTGCCATCAGTTGCAGCTGTTGTTATAAAAAAAAACACCCAAAATAATCAAATTTCAAAGATACGCTTTGAAGCCAATATGTAACTTGAGTTAGTATATCTAACAATACCACTCAGCATCGAAGCAAGTGCTCCCTCAAATGCCAGTTTCTGGGTTAAGCCTTTGTTACTCCTAGTGCGCCTAAGCCGTTCCTTCAGCTCATAACACAGCCTTATAACATCCGTAATGCCGAGCACGTCACACCACAGCCAACGGGACAGCTGACTCAGGAACGATTACAGTTACTTAATCACTGTCTTTATTATTTTAAAAGTTCGAGGGCCTAGCAGAAAACTACGTCAACCGCCAGAAATAGATCCAAAGTAAACGTAAATAGGCTACGGGATCTGCTTACCATCAGATGGATTGTATGCTTGTTTGCCACCGTCGAAGAATCAGCCACTAAAAATGAGGTTGACTGTTCAAAGTATTTTACAGATGGCACCAGCATAGGTTTCACCTGTCAATCCTACGAACTGTGTCAAATTCTTGTTTTTTTTTTTTGTAATTTTATGGCCTGGATGCCATGCCCTTAGAACAAAACTAAAGAAAGTGTGTGAGTAAAACCTATGCTGGCCCAGTCTATAAACACCTTATTTCTAACCCCATTTTAGGAACTAATCTATGAAGCCAAATCAATATGTAACTTAGTAAAAGCGCACACACACACACACACACATCACACATCACACTGTCACATTAATACCAATTAAAAACAAAATCCAACCCCTATTCCTCAGCATACTTTTCAAAGGGAAGCTAATATTTCCAAATCCTTTCAAAATCCCAACTCAGGTAGCATAATATAATATCTCATATATGTTAGTTGGCACTTTTTAGGGTTCCGTACCCAAAGGGTAAAAACGGGACCCTATTACTAAGACTTCGCTGTCCGTCTGTCCGTCTGCCCGTCTGTCTGTCTGTCACCAGGCTGTATCTCATGAACCGTGATAGCTAGACAGTTTAAATTTTCACAGATGATGTATTTCTATTGCCGCTATAACAAGAAATACTGAAAAGTACAGAACCATCGGTGGGCGAGTCCGACTCGCACTTGGCCTGTTTTTTTTAAACCACTAACATTTATTGAGCTATAGGTACTAGTATATATTGTATACCATGATTAATCAAAGATGGACAAAGATTTACTATAAGAAGTGAAAATTCCCGATAAAAAAGCTTGAAACCTCCAAAACTTCTATGCATTTGTCTTTTCGAAAGACCATCTACACTAGCGCCCCTAGCGGCGAAATTAAACGCGGTAGCCCTCATTGTGTAAAACTGACGCAGCCGTTTATTCCGCGCCACCCCAACATCTCACTAAGGTAGCATAATGTAATATCGCTTATGTTGGTACGTGATGCATAAGCCCATTTTTATATTCCGAAGGGTGCCATGTAAAAGCGTTTTAGTGAAGTGCTAAAATTTTATGTTGGCAGCACGTGTCGGCGTATTGAGTTAGGCGCGGTAAATGTTTAGAAGTGCGATGTCTAATTCAAAAAACATCATTAACCAAAAAAAAACAATCTATCACATAGCCAGAATAAGTAATAGTGACACAGAACGGTAATAATCGCAATTCGGTTAGCAACGCCGCTATAACGCGAAGTTCAAATATTGTGCCAAATATGGGTGCTTGTCAATTTCAAGTAAAGAACTGTTTTTTCTTGTACCACGTTGCCATGGTCACGGCAATATACAGTAAAGCTATATAACCGAACGGAGTAGCCATTAACAGGCATTCCCCTCTGTCGAAAATAGTCGGTCAATGGTCATACACAATATATGGACTGACGTTCATCTAACATGGCTATTTTGACGTTACGTATACATTTGACGTTCCCCTCCCCCGCAAAAATTGGCAGACTTTTTTGTACAGCAAATTACAGACGTGGCGGCTCCGTTTGGTTATGCTCCTAGCAGTAAACGCCCGAATGAACCCAGGTAACAAAGTGACGTCAGCGACGTCATAATGACGTAATAATGGCGTCATAATGACGTCGCTGACGTCATAATGACGTCGCTGACGTCATAATGACGTATAAATGCTGTTAGGGAATTAACTCAAAATATATGTTTTACTAAAAAATACATCATTTAAATATTAAAATACAAGTTAGACTCCTGGATGTTATCAGACGTCTTTACAGATCTTGTACACGTAAAGATTTATGTGAAACTTCATTAAAACAGTTTATTATGAATTCGCTTATTATTAAGTTTTCCGGGTTTATTTCTTCTACTTCCTTCGGGAATAAAAAGCGCTGCGGTTCGTAATAAAAATATTATATTACTTTTGTTTTTGTTTGCTGCTGTTTTATCGTAGTTCGTCTTAAACGAGAAAATACTGCTTGCTAAACTGTGACAGTTCCTTCAAGTGTCTTGTGTTTGCGCTTTGAGCTTAATTTGAATAAGTTTTTTGGCAAAAATGTCATTTTATCGCTGACTTTACTTTTCTTTCCACAGGCAACAGAACTAATACTCGTTGAGACAATTCTGAAAACCACAAACACAATAATATATAATATGATAGTTTGCGTTGTTTTATCACAGAGTTCCTATGGCCACCTCCTGTCTCCACCATCAATATATCAGATCAGCTCGATGGTACCATAATATTGCATTGTCATCCGACTTACATATTTGTGTGATGAGCACAGATTATTGTTCCTGAGTCATGGGTGTTTTCTATGTATTGTATTTATATATTATATATATCGTTGTCTGAGTACCCATAACACAAGCCTCCTTGGGCTTACCGTGGGACTTACTCAATCTGTGTAAGAATGTCATATAATATTTATTTATTTATTTAAAAATAAAATAAATAAAAAATAAAAATATGTGTGCAATTTTCAGTTTCATCGGAAACCGGAAAGTAGGTCAAATTTAACTTGCAAAATTTGACCCGTACAAACATAGTTACATAACTACATACAAATTTACTTACATAGGTACGGTGCAAGTTAAATAAAAGCTTGTAATAATAATTGAAGAAATATATTTCTACCGTAATTTTATTGTTTTAGTGTTACATTGCTAAATAAATATTTGTGCTTAATTACAAAAAAATCTACATTTTACGTGACAGCTACTCCATTATTATGAAAATGTACTGCCTGAGGGACCATCATTCGAAGCGTGAGGTACTTATAGTCAGCAGCAGAAGGTGCTGAGCGGGCGAGGTGTTCGAAATAATCTTGACGCGACTTTATTTCTATGAGAAAAAGAGCGTGTCAAGGTAATTTTGAACACCTCGCCAGCTTAGCAACTTCTGCTGCTGACTTTATCATAAGGCGTGTACATATTTTTTATTTTGATAACTTTCTTATTTACAACTCGTGAGTGATATTAATTCACTTATTTTCGAAGTGACTATAAATTTATGTAAGGTACTGATTTAAACTTTCACGATTTTTACTCATTATTATTTACAACGACGGGACTCTTCTCCGAGACCACGGGGACAACGACGTCCTCGAAACGTCGGAGGTGGGTTTAATACTTATTTTACGCGATTAAGTCCCGTCGTTGTAAATAATTATGTAAGGTAAACCAAAAATCACTTAATTACTTCGAAAATTATTTTTATATTTAATCTGTACTTCTTTTGCGATATACTTAAAATAGGTTTTGCGAAAAATACATTTTTGCAAGTCAAATGATCCCAATTCATCTGAATTTTACGAGCACCTTTACAAATAGATATCAGACAGGAATCGTTTGAATCCCCTTCGACCCTTTTGATCTAAAACGTACCTTTGAACGTTAAGCATTAGTAGATACAATTCGTGAACCTTATTGAAAGGACATAAGGTTGATGATCAATGAGTACTCTTAATACGCTATGAAGAATTCTCTTCTACTCATATACCCCTTACCTAATAATATTTCTAAATTTACTAATGTCAGACCAGGAACCTAGCCAAGATTACAACAGTTAATAAACAAAGCAAATCGAACCTTAAATAATGTATGGAAATAGTCACGTTAATTTCGGTAATTCACGTTCGAAACGTCAGGCCATAAATAAACGTAAGTTGTGACGCGATGAAGTCCTGTGTTAATGTGTTGTCTCGTGTAAAATTATGAGTGAAAATCGTGTTAGTATAAATCAATATACACCGTGTTTTTTTTTATTTCCGTTAAATTCAACACGTTGCTTGGTACATTAATAGAAGCTACCTGGTATATCGCTTTTTGTAAAATTCGAAAAAAAAATTTTTTTTTTCCTTTTTCATACAAAATAAATGAATATTGCATTGTAAAAGGTCCTTTAGAGTTACGTAAAAGTTAGTGTGACACATAATGAAAGAAAAGTAGGTCAAACTAACTCACCTCAGTAACCTTCTTGTAGTGAATAGCTATCAATGGAAAACTCTTTACTGACGAAACTTAAAAAATAAATAAAATTTGAAGGCAATGAAGAATCTTTTACACAGGCTCAGGAATTAAATTTATTTATTTAATATCTCAAAAACTGTAAGAGTTAAAATACTAGTTTCTTAGAGAAATTAACTTTATTTAACCTGAAGAATCTCCCCTTAAAATTATCGGAAATCAAAAATAACACGGTGTATAGATGGTTAACAGTTGTTTAAAGAAAATAATTACAAGCAAGTTATTTATTTAATCTTTATTGCACAAAAGAAAAACCTTACAGTACAAAAGGCGGACTTAATGCCATAAGGCATTCTCTACCAGTCAACCTTAAGGCTAAGCAGAGAGATTGTGGGCGGTGCTACAAATACAACAGCAAAAATAAATTAAAAATGACATATAATCACATATATAGAGTTATGTGGGCAACATTTAGCTATTACAAAACATCTTCTGTCATATTTCTTAGCCGCGTAAAATTGCAGTAAAGCAAGATAACACACGTGTAACTTTACGTTTTCCGGCAATTTTTCAAACGTGTCTTGATCCTGATTTGTACAGGAGAAGGTAAGCTTTCCGTTACCGTGCATGTGCGGCAAATAAAAATATGCATTACTGATGATTCGACGATGGATTTCAGCGTTGCTTTGTGGAGATATTAGGTACCTGCGTTCCGGCAATCAAAGATTTTATTTTAAGATGTATGTTGTTAACATTTTTAAACTTAATAATCTAACAAAATTGGTTAAAAATAATACGACTAAAGCCCCATTTAGATTGATCAAGAATTTTGTACTTGTACAAAAGTGCACGGGTAGATTTATATATAGGTGTAGATGTAGTGTAGGGAAGCCCGGCCGGAAGCAGGTGGGCTGTCGATCGCGTGTCGCGTTCATTCGGCCCAGTTCCCTGTAGTTGGAGCTGCAGGTTACTGTCCCGGCGGCATTCCCACACTATTCTCCTCAAATCTTCTTGTTTTCCTGCAGAACAGAAGGACATCTTTAAGTTCGACGTCCTTTAGTTCGTTCTCTTTCATTGTGTCTCTACCGAATGTATTATATCGCGGTGCCGCATACATAATACACTCTGCTAGTGAGTGAAAGCTAGTCTCCTACTTGCCACAATGTGGACAGGGTACACGGGGACTTACGAGGATAAGTAGTGGTATTTGGTCGATAGACTGAATTTACTGTGCTCTGTTAGTTAGCAATGTATCGAATATTGCATGCAAGATCTTGAACTATCTAAATGGAGCTTAAAACGTTACTAAACTAAATTCAAAAGTTCTGAGCTTAGTCAGTTGATTTACATACCTAAAATAATCAATACGATTTTTTATTTTGTCATGCTGTCACCCATCTTAATACTATATTTGCCCGACATTGCTATATTATGTAACATCGACTTTAAAATAACAGCCAGATTTTATTGTATTGATATTATTATAATAGTAGCACTATATAATTTAATCTTCTATGAAATAAAACTATGAAAACGTATTATATCGCGTATATTGAATTTATCACCCGTCGCCCGTTTGTCACCCGTTGACCACGAACGCTGTAAAGAGTTCGAAACGTCGGGATGTATTATAAATTCAATATACGCGATATAATCCGTTTTCATAGTTTTATTTCATGGTTAATCTTCTATGAACAAATTAAATTATTTTCTATGAAAATATCTTATAATGTGTTTTTTTAAAGTAGACACACTACTATTTATTTAAGTTTATAATTTAATCTTGGTGTTAACAAAATGCAAGTTTAAATTTTATTGCAGTGAACAAAATCGTAAAGTCCCATTAATCGGTTGACAGTTGACTGAGAAGAGTAAATGTCATGTCCCCTTGTCATGTGACTTAGCGTGTAAAGAATAAATTAAAGGCTTCTACTCTAACTAAACCACAGTAGGTGAAAAGACAGTAATATTCCACGAATATTCTACTTTCAAAAGACGCACCCCGCTTACCTACTGGCGTGCTCATGTCCGACCTACTGCTTAAAACTAACCTGCGGGAGGCAATATTCAGGGTTCTTAACACCACTACCTTCTTCATGGAAACTACATAAACGAAGAAAAAGAACGTTCAAATTTTGGACATGACTGTTCCCTCTCAATCAAATTAACATTTTCTCGATCATTTGGAAGATCGTACTAAAACGTGCCTCGAAAATCACGAAAATTTGATTCTCGATCAGAGGGTGCCACTAGTTTTGGCCTACTCTCGTATAGAGGGCGTTGACAGTTTCGTTTCTTATTTATAATTTTAACACATATCAGTGAAAGAACAGGGGTCAAAATCATATAAAAATAATCAAGTTTAATCACTTTCCATCAACCATCAACAGTACTAAATGTATGAAATACTTGAGGACATTGAGGCTGACAACAGACATTAAATTTAAGAATTGCCGTCCTATACTTTTTCCCTTATTTATCAAACGAAATTCAAATTTTAACCTCAATCTTAGAGGCATAATCGCATTAACGCCTTGCACCGAGTGATTTGATGAACCGACTCTCCAACAAATGGTTTTAACTATTTTCTTTGAAGACGGACTACTGTTTCCACATCTATTCTGCTAGAACTGAACACAGGCGCTCTAAATCACGCTAGGCAGAGGCATAATCGCATCAACGCCTCGTACCGAGCGATTTCCGGACGACGAGCGCCATGTCTGATTTATTTGCGTGATTTCCGGTTGGGCTCAGGCTTTTGAGTTTGCTGGATTTATTGGTAACCGTTTACAATGCGCGTGAGGTATTTATTATTCTTGTAGATCCTATTGGAGTTGTTAGTTCGGTAAAAGATATATTCATTTTCATATTCATCTATACCTTTGATCTTACTGTGCCTACTTATGGCGACAGCATAGATTAAGTATCTTGTTTTAATACTAGAAAGCCCTATTTCCATTGAGTTGGAATGAAAACTATTTAATGTGATAACTATGTACTTATGTTTAAGACACGGGTCTCTATTGTTTCCCATATAATAAAGTTTTGAGTCATAATGTATTGTTTGTCCACATTTTCGTTAGTCATAATATGGTTATTAAAAAACACATAATTTTTCAGGATTGCAATAGAACAAACTTAACCTAACCTATCTATAGGATAACCTGAGGAAAATCCTGAAAAGTTAACGGTTTCAGAATTATAACTAACTAGCTTTTGCCCGCGACTTCGTCTGCGTGGAATTAGTAATTTGGGTACCTTAATTCTTAAACAAATCTGCTTTTTAATCCATCCTTTTTTCACCCCCAAATTGGTCCACACTATACATTTCCACCCCATTTTTTACACCCTTAAGGGATGATTTCAGGGATAGAAGTTATTCTATATCCTTTCCCACAGCTCAAACTATCCCAATACCTAGTTTCATCTAAATCGGTTCAGCGGTTATTGATTCCCCATACAAATTTCCACCCCCCTTTTCACCCCCGTGAGGGGTGAGTTCTGGGATAAAAAGTATTCTATGTCCTTCCCCGGGACAAACTATCTGTATACCAAATTTCAACTAAATCGGTTCAGCGGTTTAAGCGTGAAGAGGTAACCCACAGACAGACAGACAGACAGACAGACTTTCGCATTTGTAATATTAGTATGGATGGTAATATGACAATCATTACATTATGACTTTTAAGAATTATTTTAAACAAAGGGACCCCTTTAGACACATATATTTTAATAAAAAGCTATAAAACATTCAACTTATAGAACAAATAAAAACATATATACTCTTTTTTTTTTTTTTTTTTTGAACCTGACTTGGGCTCTATTGCAGGGGGGCAAGTAGAGCGGTAGGACTGTGTGGGGGGATGGTAGCCTGGGGAAAATCCAGGACCCTTCCGCATCACACGAGACGGTTTTTGCTACGCTGGAATACTCCTAAAGAGTTTTCGCTCCAGCGCAGATCGGTTGAGCGGTCTCAACCTGATCTGAGGGTGTAAAGGGAATCGAGCTAATGGGAGTTTTGTCGCTGGTTCGCTACAACCTAGCCTAGCCGAGAAGACTCCAGCAAGAAACTCAGCTAGGCCCGACGGCTGTCGGAATGATGCTAACCGGTACGCGGCGGTACCGGGTTGATAACGGACTGAATGTGTCGATGTGGTCGCGTGGTGGACGTCCCCGCCGGCGGGCAAGCCTTTGTGTACGCGTTGTGTCCGCGATGGACGCCGCACGCTCAGCGGCCATCCTAGCGATGGACGCTGAGATTGCGTCGTCCGGATCCGTGAGTGTGTGCCTGGGACGACGGACCGAGCGTCCCCTAATCAGTGTGGATCGGGTTACTTCAGAGGGGGGAGGTGGAGCAGTGGGAACGTAGTTCGCAGCCTTCCTAACTAACGGATTTCTATGGTGCGGAGCGTTATCAAAGTAACGCCGCGAAGTCTGCTTAAAGAAACCGTAAATGGAGTTAAGCCCCGAGTCACGGTGCAAACTGAGGTTCGTCTGGTACCACGGGGCACCAGTCGCCCTACGGAGGAAACGATTTTGAACGACCTGAAGCGGCTTGAGACTTGACATACTCACGTGTGAGAATGCCACACTTGAGTATGTCATGATTGGACGAACACAAGTCTTGTAAAGGGTCAGCTTATTTCTAAGTGACATTTTACTAAACTTGTTAATCATCGACCCGAGCCTTCCTAATACGAACAGCGCTCTGTTACGTACCCTACGGATGTGGTTTCGGAAAGTCAGCCGACGGTCGAGTGACATATATACTCAAAAAGTTGTCGTATACTAGAAGTGACCTAATAGCCTTCCAGTGGCGGAGGCCGGAGTTGGTCAAAGACGCCTAGTCTTTCAGAGATTGCATAGACGATAGAAATTGGGACGGGTACCGCCATGGCCGGGTAGTCAAGAGACCCAGACCGTTAGCCGCGTCCCATGTAGCAAAATGACGTAAAATGACGTCAGCGACGTCATAATGACGGCATTATTACGTCATTATGACGTCGCTGACGTCATTTGACGTCATTTTGCTACCTGGGGTATGCTGTAAAAACACCACTATTGATTATAGGGCCATTTCAGTCTTAATTTCTAAATTGCTGTCATTTATTAACTTCACTTTTAATTAAACCGACATTCATAAATCCGCCACTCAGCGTGAAACCTTTAATAAACAGTGATTATGACAGGAATTTAGCCGGATATCCGGAATCAGGGGCCTTGCGCCGGATCATTGCTCGTTTAACAAGTGATCCGGTGATGTGGCGTTCCAGACGCAAGCGAGTCGATCACTACGTCAAACCACCTTACGTTTACCATACGTTTACCGCAACCGTTAAGGCCGTTCCATCGGTTTGCCGCTGTCACTGTCTAATTTCGTAAGAAAGAACGGGAAAGATCATGCGCGTCAAGTGTCAATTTTGATCGAATTTTGTCGATTTTTATTTATTTTAAAAACGTTACCTTACAATATCGAAATTCGAAAGCTATGAAATTACTATTTAAGGTAAGATAGTTTTTTCTTGTTTTTTTGTTTATAGTATCACATAATAAATAACCGAGTAAAGTTGGATTAAAAGTCAGAGTTAGAGGTTACTTTGGGAATTATTTAGGGAATTATATTATTAGTCATAATTCGTGTATCGTATGCTATTATATTAGCTATGATATTAAAGATAATATAGTCAAGAACTACATATATTTTTTTCTCGTCTAAAAATATCAACGCCTCTTAGAAAAACATGATCATATAAGGAGATTTTTCGCCTTCTGGCTCAGGGAACCGGGTTCGGTTTTGATTCAGACTACTCTAGCGTTACTGCTGCAGTATTACAGCGCGACATTACTAACGACTGCTGCTAGCGTCGAAAACCGGCCAAGTGCGAGCCGGACTCGCGCACGAAGGGTTCCGTACCATTACGTCACACTCCGTCACTGCAAAGTCTATGCAGAGTTAGCTTGGTTGGAATCTAACTCGACTGGCCCGCGGTCGCAATCGTACGAGTAGCAATATTCAGCCAGATTAGTTGGTGACATCTATTGATCCTCTGGCGGCAAAATCCAATGAATTTATGTCGCAATAATAACGCAATATTATTTATGCCGATCAGTCAAGTGCTTATTGTATTAAAAAGAGAAAACTATACACGTAAGAGTTCTAAATTAAAACTTATTTCCTAAAAAGAGAATAAATCTATATCTATTCTTCGTAATCTATTCTATATATATAAGGAGTCTAGGTCAGAGTTCTGCCCCATCTTATTACAACCATAACATTGATAGAAACAATACTAAATTCGGCATTTGTTGCTGGAGAATAGGTTTCACAATTTAATAAGTTTCCAGTGGCTTTTATGCGCGGTGGGACATAATTAGAATAAGAGTAAAAATAACATAAAAAATGCCAAAATAAAAAAAAACCGTTCAAGTGCGAGTCGGATTCGCCTACCTTTAATTTTAACCGAAATATATTTTTTTTTTTACAAATTATAGTTTCAGATTTTTCCCTGTACCTACTTGTAGTATAAGATGATATTACTTGCCAAATTTCATAGTTCTAGGTCAACGGAAAGTACCGAAATGTACGTTTGAGTATATAAAGATAAAAGATATTTATTCGTGACGATCACAACACAAGTACGAACATTTACAGACAACAACAGCAAGAAAAGAAGAAATCATCAAGTGTGCATCACGAAATGGACATGGATATGGTTTTAATTTCAACTCAATACCTCCACGCGTTACCGCCGAGATAAAGGCTGTTGACTGACAGACAGACAGACGGACGGACGGACAACAAAGTGATCATATAAGGGATCCGTTTTTTCCTTTGAGGTACAGAACCCTAAAAAAGTGTAGTGTGCAACAAAATAAAATGGCCCACAGAATATTTTATCTCACCTTTTTGATTGGTGCTGTGATTGCGGAGTGACGCTCCCCCATTCCGGTTCGTTACGCGGACTTATTGAATAAATGGTCGGGACACATTAATAGTCACGTACTAAAGGTACCTTCACACCGCAGTTCAATTTGTGAAGCAACATTGTGCAACACTGTATTAGTTAACTTACCTAGGTACTCTTGCACAGTGTTGCTCCTTGCTCCGCAGTTACTTCACGCTGTCTTCACGAAAGTTAACTACGGTGGGGATGCAGCCCGTGTTTACGGTAAAATAATAAGATAAGATAAGTGAAGGTCTCCGTTTCAAATTGGGCAAAAGTCATATAATTTTAAAAATAATAATAACTGCATCAATAAATTGCTCTGATATTTAGATTAAGGTAATATTTAAAACTTGACAATTTAAAAGTGCTTGTTGCTATAGGCCTATTTGAATAAAGAATATATTGACTATATCCGGATGTTCTCCTCTGCAGGTCGCATTTCTCAACCGATTCTGAGAGCAGTTTCAATAGGTCGATTTTTCTGTCGTTTCGTGTTTTGAAAAATGTTTAAAATGGCGGAAATTAACATAAAGGACTTAAGCGCCAGTACGCGCTTTAGACTATTCTGACTATTTTTCTAAGCTTATCGCGAGGTATACAGGATATATATTTAATTAACTCCTAAATTAGGTGCAGCACTTTTTTTTACCAATCCAATATTAGCAAATAAAATACTATACTGATAAATGAAAAATTAAACTAGAATACGTTATGGCTGCGATGTATCACAGCACACAATCCCGCGGTGTCAGTAAATCGGCCGCAGAACCGCCGGAATGTGACACCTTTCGGTCAGTCAACCGAAAAGCGACTGGCAAATATCAAATGATATTTCGTACATAAGTCCGAAAAACTCATTGGTACGAGCCGGGTTTTGAACCCGCGACCTCCGGATTAAAAGCCACATGCTCTTACCGCTAGGCCACCAACGCTATTTACTACTCCATTTGTAAAAAAAATCGATCCCGAGTCAGTAGATACAGATACTGTCTCAATAAGATCAAACGTCGCATCTCCGCGAAAACGGTGGATATAAAAAAGAAACATCAAAGTAAATAAAGGCAATATCCAAAAGAAACCCTCGTAATAACTAGAAGGGAAGTAATATGAAGACACGGGATTTGTAATATAAGTATAGCTGACCGATCGCTTTGATCTGAAGAGTGGACTAATAAAAGTACCCGGTGGTGTTTTGACTATGTAAATCGAAGCAATAGAGTACAGCGAAAGTTGGGTTTTGGTGCTGCCGGTGGATTTGCAAGTAACTACCTTTTTTTTGACGGAGTGGTAAAATGCGTTACGCATTCCCCCGGCCTGCGGAGCCATTGGGGGATATATGGGACTCCCTCCCGCAGCCATCCTCTCCTAAAGAGAGGAGGAGAGGAGGTATATCCACTAAAAGCCACTCCGGCGTCACCCGTCTTACCGTTTTGAAGGAGCCATGGGATGCCTGAGATTCTACCGTGACTCCTTCCGGCAGCCCTGGCTTATCTTGCGCCAGAGTACCCGCATCGATGGAAGTAACTAACTACCTACAGCATTTTATAGGTAAGTGTTTAGACATAGACATAGACATCATTTATTGGTAATTGTTTATAATATTCCAGGTCACAACTTATATACCTTAGAGTGGGACACATCTATTAATTATTCACTTATTTAATAGTACAAAAATCAATAAATATAAGTAATTCAAGACATCAACGAAAATACTTTCTTCTACAATATTATCGTAGCAGTCACAAATTTGCTTACCTACTTACATCAATCTAATCTTTGATCAATCCAAATGTGTCAATAAGTTGAAGTCAGACCCTTACCGCTAGGCCACCAGCGCCTGAATGCCAATAAGGCCTAGTGTCCCCTCTGGGTTGGGAGGTCAGATGGCAGTCGCTATCGTAAAAACTAGTGCCCACGTTAATTCTTGGGATTGGTTGCCAAGCGGACTCCAGGCTCCCATGAGCCGAGGCAAAATGCCGGGACAACGCGAGGAAAATGATGATGGCATTCAATTTATTCTAATATTTTATTCAAATTTCAGGATCAATAATACAAACAAATACTAGACGCGATTACATAAAGAATATTGACCAGGTTCGATTCCCGGTTATTTATGAGAGTTTAAAAATAAGTTTGAATGTCATTATTATTAAATCTAAAATCGACGCCATGGTTCCTAAGAACAGATTTCGCTATCTCTCATAGTTTATTCTGACTTCTCCCTACTGACCCATTTGGATTGATCAACCTGTATAATGACACTCTTTGAAGAGAGTTCTGAGCATATCCGAATAGGTTTGTTCAAAATTAAATTGAATTATAGTAACTGATTAATTGATAAAATTATATACATCGTACATACCAAATACATTTAAATTATATTGTCAAAATAATATAATATTTTACGAAATTTATCAAGACATGTACCCTATCGTATATAACATATTAGGTACTAACATTAATATCTAACTAGTAATACACAAAATAATTAAAAATTTTCGTAACTGCGAAAAGAAGGCATCTAAAAAAAAAGTCGATTTATATAATGCCATTATTTTATGACCTTCATCAACAGTTGCACTTTGTGGAAAAAGTGCTATACAAAATGCCTATAGAAATTACCCAAATTGCTATAGAATATAAAACTCGCACTACTGAACACCTCAATACAAGATCAACATTCAAATTCAAACACACTGTACAAAGGCTCAAAGGGAATCTAAAAAAAAACAGCGACAAATGTACGAAAGTAATAATTCATCGGGCCTTTTGGCCGCGGGCCAGTCGCTGAGAATGTAAATTCAATACGTTACCTACTTGCCACAGTGAAAGGAATAAAAAGTATACCACATAATTATCACCATATCAGCCAAAAAACTTCTACTAACGGCAACACTATTAACTCCCTCTCTCTCTTTAGCCCTTTTCTACCCTTCGGGTGTAGGCCTCCTTCATTTTGCGCCATTCGTCACTGTTCTGTGCAACGTAGCCACTTCTTCCCCGCAGTCCTTTTGATGTTGTTGTCCCGACGCATCTGGGGTCAACTTTGAGGACGCTCTTCCCCCCATGGTCGCCACCCGAGTAGTCGTTTACTCCACGAGTCGGTTTTTCGTGCTATATGCTCTGTTGTCTCAGCCACTCATTCGTAAACACGATTAACTCACCATTGGTAAACAGTGCACGTATAATTTATCAAGACTACTCGAAAGAGATAAACCATAAGACCATTAGTAAACTAACGTTATTCACAAACGTTTGTCAAATTTAACATACCGTTGATAATCGCTTGTCACTATCCGTCATTTTGGCATTTCTGTTTGTTAGAAAGAGACAAATTTATTGATTTAAACTAACGCGATATGCATTCATAATTTTAAACTAACACGGGAAATATTCGCGTAAAAACTTACGCGATCAAGTGCGGGTAGTTCGCAAATCCCGCGCAACAAGAAGATGTTGATACAATTCCTCGCCAGTCTGCCTGTGACCACGAACGTAACGTCACGTTCGAAACGTCAGGCCATATATAAACGTAAGTTTTTACGCGATTAAGTCCCGTGTTAGTTTAAAATTAAGAGACAAACTTTTACAGAAGTTTGTAAAATGTTGCTAAGTTTTATGAATAAGGGGGTTTTGACTTTGCAACATTATTGACGAATTGTTAGTTTACAGTGTGGACGATGGTACTACTGGGCAAATATCTGCTCCAAGAATTTTTAAAACGCCCCGCCCGCTCGGTCCCTGCAAAATATGATGTTTCTTCTACGCACAATACGTATTTGCTACGATTTTACAGGATGGATATTTTAAATGGGGCAATGGCTACCACATCCCGTGCTACACCAAAATGGTTTTAGAAGACCACCCTAATGCATATTTTCCATTTAAATCATGTACGTTAAATGGCTGATCTTACTTAATCGTACATATTAGGCCAAATACCATGTATCGTCAGTTTTTTGCGCATTTACAGTACGAAGATTCTTTAACATTAAATATATTACACCGGGTCACTCACGTTTATACAGTCGATGATTGCTCGACATGTTTCGCTTAGTAACGAACATTTTCATACAGCGCTCGCGTTGGTGGCCTGACGCAGACTGCGGGCTGCAGCCCTCCGCGACCGATTACTCGGAGACGGGCGACGGCGGCGGCAGGGGAGACGAGAAACTACCCTCTTCCTCATCCTCGTTATGGAGCGAAACATGTCGAGCAATCATCGATTGTATAAACGTGAGTAGCCCGGTTTTGATATATTTAGAATGTCCTTACCTTTCTTTTTTTATTTTCAACAATAATTATTGTGTACTGTGTGTCAGTGCCTCATGAAGATTATTTTTTAAAGATAGACTACTCTGTACAAATCTACTCTGCTCTTGCTCTGATATACTGGGCCTGTGTTTGGCGTCGCTTGCGTATTGAAAGTATACGATATTGGTCGCGAATGCCTGGGAGTGCCACTTGGAAACTATATTGGGCGTTATTTTCTTTGGTGCTGCCGGTGTATCGCTGTATCGGATTCTGTAGGTGAATTTAGAACTGCCTTCAAGCCACAGGCTTCGCGTTACAGGCTTCAGTATCTAAGTGTTAAATGGAATACAATGTTTTTAGGGTTCCGTACCAAAAAGGTACAAAAGGAACTGTCTGTCTGTTTGTCACGTCGCTAAATATCTCGAGAACTACTTAAGCTATCGATTTGAAATTTGGAATAGTCATGAACAACGCTAACCCAGACACATTGAAAGTGTCTTTTGTGTTTATATTTACATGAGATAATTGAAAGTTTGTACCTACGGAACCCTCGGTGCGTGAGTTAAACGATCCCGCACTTGACCGGTTTTTTTAATGAGTTACCTACAAACTGACGTTTGGATGTCAACTGCATCTGCTATTGCAACATTACTGCGGCGGCGGTCGTTGCACACCCGTTTTCGTTCTTTCCCGCCATGCTTCTCTATTTCACATTCCGCACGCACAGATTTAAAGGTGACCCGATGAGAGCTTTCCGGTGACCATGTGGTCGGTCCACCGCATTGATAAAATGAGTAAATAATTGAAATTTATAATCGCGGCTGTAATGTGTCGCGCATTTTATCTGCTAAGTCTGTGCGGAGTTAATTTGGTCTAGCAGTGATGACGTTACTGTATTTCTTCCCAGGTAGCATTTAAACGTCATTATGACGTCGGCGTCGTAATTTTTACGTCATAATGACGTCATTATTACGTGAGTATGACGTCGCTGACGTCACTTTGCCACCTGGGTTGTAGTTCTATGCTTAAGTACCTAACTATCTTAGGCACTTATCTTCCTCTGCCTGAACAGGCAAAGCTAGACCCTTGACCTTTTGTACAGTACTGCGTGGGCGTTCCCCAATAATCAAACCAGACATTCCAAATAATGATATATGCAAATCTGAGCAGAATTTGCTTCAGTGCTGACGAAGGATTGGCAGTCTTTGATGTTTTGATTGGGCCGAACTGTGCAATTATCTTGATTATTTCCGGCTCACATACAGTGTGACTTTTGAATAGGTCTACCACATCTCTGGCGGTTGATAAAGAAGTTGCGGTGATTTTCTAGTAGAAGGTAGCTTAAATTAAAAATTAAAAAAAAGCGTTATATGCCAAGAAAATCCATTTTATGCCAAAAATCGTTTTGTGAGAGCGCCAATTGTCCGAGGCAGAAATGATGCCTTTCACCCGAATTAAACACTCTACTTTTCATTTCGAATACGAGGAAAGTAAAATGCATGTGTTTTTTTCAAAAACATGACGAAGTATACATTTTTATAGTATTTCTTGAGGGTACTTTCAATTAACAATTCAGGCAAAAGTATCGTTATTTATGGGATGGAGTCAAATATCAGAATGGAAATTGTATAACAAATTTATTTAAACACAAATTACAATTGCTTATCGTAAAAAAATTAAAAAAATCGTACTTCGAACATAAAATGCTCTAGTGCAGACACGTATCATTTTCTGCACACCTTTTAGAACAACAATGACCCTCTTTCAGAGCATGAGAAATGAAAAATGTATATTCCACATAAGCCTTAAAACTTTAAAAAAAAATGCGCTCTTTTGTTTTTTCTTCCTTCGAACGCTATCAAAAGTAAGCGCTGCGGTCGACTATAGGTATATTTGCAAGTAGGAAGAAAGAACAGTATCAGTCCTAAGTTCGGTTCTTGTTTTTAGAAGTTTTAAGACGATATAAGAGTGAGGTTGCGGATTGTTTATAACAACTGTTCTTCTTTCATAATAACCCTCAGAATGTTTAACGAATTTACCGTAGCAGTACATCTGTTTTTGATGAGGACTTACCTGGTCGGCTTATTGCGGTGCCTTCAGAGGAAATGCCTAAAAAATTCTAAAATTTTATATTAGCCGACTGCCAAATAAAATTTTGCGTTGACATTGTCAGAGTTGTTATCAAGGAGATACAAAACGTTTCAGAACAAAAATAAGGTATGGAAAAATCGGCAAGACGGCTGCCGCGTTTACTCCCTATCACAACAGCCAAACCAGGCTCTCGACTTGTAACAGCAAAATTAAAAGAATTAAGTTACGAATTGATGGAGCGCCTACTCTATTCTAAGGGATTATTTTAAACTGCCAAATCTGAAAAAGTGACATGGCGGAAAAAGTATGCATTTGACGTAGAGGTATTTGCTGCTACAGAGGTCTATTTTCAGGACTTTCAGAAATCTGATTTTTTGGGCGGCTTGCTGAAACCGGAATACCGTTAGCAAAAATATAAAGAGCTAAAATATGATGGAGTAGAAAATACAGTGTATTTAATATTGTCTTCGGTTACCGCGATGGTTACTCATGATATAAAACTATGAAAACGAAGAATGAAGAATGAAGTTTATAGTCTATGATGGTTCATTATTTTTAGTATGTGGGTATTTTTGCACTCTGTAGTTTTTCCTCAGTCACCCGTTGACCACGAACGCTGTAAATCGTCGGGATGTATTATAAAGTCAATATACGCGATATAATCCGTTTCACAGTGTATTTATTTTATTATACCTTGAAAAAAAATCCGAAAACGGGTACTTATCCAACCGCCCTCGTAACTAAGAAGGAGCCTCGCTTTCACGTAAAAAACCGCATTGAAATCGGTTCATCCGTTGGAGAGCTACAATGCCACAGACTCTATTTGCGACGGGGGTTAAAAAGGCCCAACCCTTATACCAGTCCGTAGGTGACCTAAAATAACTTCTTTCTTATCAACAACCTCAGTTAAACGGTAGACCACAGCACAGGGCGGACACGCTATCAAAAAAAAAAAACAAAAATCATTTGCGTTTCTATGTGTGAACGGCACGTCTGTACACGCGTCATGCGTCATTGTGTGAGTAAGTTGCTTAAAAACAGTACTCAGCGGTCGGCAAAAGCTCGTCAATCTGGTGCCGCGGGGCGAGGTAATTCGAATCGGGGCGGGGTGGTGCGTGGCCGTTCTGTGTGATAATACTATTACTTATTCTGTGCCTATGGTTTAGAATCAGTATTTCGTGTTTGCTAATAAAGCATACACATGCTTCTTTAACATATTCACTGCCAGCAACGCGCCAAGCGGGCGCTCTGTCCGTAATCACTTTTCGCTACATACGCATTTTCCCACGTACGCTCGTAGAGCGTAGCACGCGCTGGCGCTGAATGTGTTAAACCACACTCAGAGCAGCGCAACAAAACAAGATATAGAATAAAAAAATGCTGTTCTCTAATACCTACTCGTATTAAGGTTATACGTAGTTGTTCGTAGCTGAACAGACACCACACATTTTAGTGATAGTGAACAGGGCACACTGCTCGTAAAACTAAGTTTTTAAGACAAAAGTTTTGTTAACAACTCAAGCCCATAGTCGTAAAACATAGTTGTAAATGTACCTATACACAAACCTAAAACTTGATTTCTGGTTTTTAATATAAAATAGTATAAGTAACTAACATAAGTATTGCAAGGCTAAACGGCGAAAAAATAAGTGCATTCCCGTTGCCAGGGAGGTTTTGGGATTATACTAAGCAACTTTTACTAATTTATCCTCCCATAGAAAATGGACCAGCCAAAATGTATGGTCCTATAGTAAAAGTTGCTCAGTATAATCCCAAAACCTCCCTGACAACAGGAATGCACAAATTTTTTAGCCACCGTGTATAAGTCATAAGCAATAACTATCATTACAGTGACGCAAAATCGTCTCTAAATTTACCTCATAGACTAATGTTACTTAGCTAAACGTCAATAGTAAGAATATCTTCCCTATACCCATACTATATATTTATACTTGGCACATAACTCAAAGCAAAACGGTAAATACTGATAACCATTTTACATTTCCCCGATATCTACTTACATACGTAATTCCTAAAGGACAAATCACACACAAACACAGAACGACATATGTCACAATAAATCACAGCAGCATAAACCTAAACACGTTTAGAATAAAGATGCTAGTCGGTTACACATGTGTCTCTAAAGGATATGTCCACATTGCTTTGTTACAAGGATCAAGGGACTGTATCGCTGTCTGCTTCGTTCTGGCTGATTTCATATTCAATGAGTACAAAGGTGATCGGTAGAGGGTGATGGGAGTAGTGGGTAGCGTTTCTTAAGGGAAAAGCGACCTTATTTATATGTAAATAAAGTTGAGAGCAAAAATGAATATGACCTAATTTGTAGAAAATTTTATGTAGAATCTTTTGTCCGAAGTAATTATAATGCTATTCGTACAGATATTCGAGATATGAGCAAAAATCTGAAAAAGGTACCTTCAACCCCCTCCTACACCCCCACCCCCGAGGACTTTTAGTATGTTCATCTGTACACTACAAGGTATAACTATACCAATTTTCAAAACTACACTAATTATTTCCGCAGATCGCCCATTTACGGCTTAATTTGACGTGGCTATAGGAGATATGGTTTTTCGACGAGATTTTTCATTGCATTCTTTACAACAGGCTTAACGCAAATTTAGATTTATATACAATCAGCAAAGTATAAGGAATCGCATTCCCTTTCAATAGCACCAATTAATAAGCGCGAGCGAGATGGACTGCGACCGAGTTCACGCAGTGGCTATCTTAAACGTCAAGTGTCAACTCGTGGTAGCCAGGTAGGTAGTATCTTATATTAATAGCTACATACCTATACAGATAGCTAGCCAGTAAGTAAGGATAAAACGAAATTAAACTATTGTGAGACATACTAACTTAGATAACTTAGCAGTTTCACTCACGTATTTTTAGTCACTCGCGCGACATGTTTCGGAGAGCCTAGGTCTCCATTTTCAAGCACTAACAGTACGTACACAGCACAGCAGCAGTACGTGACGCCCGCCCATCGAGACCGCTACTCACTCAGGCACTGTTGTGAAAATGAAGACCTAGGCTCTCCGAAACATGTTGCGCGAATGACTAAAAATACGTGAGAGAAACCGCTAAGTTATCTAAGGATAAAACGCTCCGCTCAACGCCATGGGAGCAACATTACTTCGGGTTGGATTGGATGCTGGAATCGAAGGGTACCGATAACCAACACTTTGATCTCGCGTGACCCCATCTATCCATAATATCAGATGCGCGAGCGTCTATATTAAACTTGCTTCTGTGTTTTAGAACTTATATGGAGGAAACAGGATTCAAAATTGCTTGAATGTTTACGAATACGTTCTCAGTAACTTTAAATTAAGACAGAGAAGCTATTGAGAACATGTATGTCATGGATGATTAATTGATTTTATATACACGGTGGCTTAAAAATAAGTGCATGCCCGTTGCCAGTGAGGACTGAGCAACTTTTATTATGGGACCAAAAACGAAATCGCGAAAAAAATTTTACCCCCCCATAGAAAATGGACCAGCCAAAATGTATGAAACAGCCAAACTTTTTTTCGCGATTTCGTGGTTGGTCCCATAGTAAAAGTAGCACAGTATAATCCCAAAACCTCCCTGGCAACGGGAATGCACTTATTTTTTAGCCACCGTGTATATAAAATCAATTAATCATTCATGACATACATGTTCTCAATACCTTCTCTGTCTTAAGGTGGTTCGACTAGGTTACCCAAAGCTTAAACCCCGCTAGATGGCGTCACTTTCGCAAATTTTCAGGTTTTATTTTTTTGCGGAATAGTGTTGGTATCAGTATACTTAAAAGTATGTTTAGCGCACTCTTTACATAAATATTGAACTATTATAATAAACATTGAATACTTCATTAGTGCAAAAAACACTTTTAAAGTCGACAGAGTGTTTCTGTCATGCTATTTCCTACTATTACTCACACATGCAAACAGTGTTTCCGTGATGCTTGTAGTAGACAATTTCATGCAGTGTAAGTATGCTGCAATGGCGTTGCGGTATGTTCGTGGAAATACGTGCAAGAGGATTCGGGTTCGAGACTGCTACGTCAGGGGTACTTTTTTTGTCCTTTTTGTGTTATCTTATGTTTCTTATACCTTTTATTCTTCGAATTCTTGTCCGATTCCGATATAACCGAAATATATTTCAGTGATATCGGAAACGGGTCTAACGATTTCGATGAAATTTGCTGTAAGGGGTTCGATCTAGCTAGGTCTTATCTCTGGGAAAACGAGCGTTTTTGAGTTTTTACTTATGTTTCCTTTTTCTCCCAGATATTCAGTATTAATAATAAATTAGTTTATAACGTTTTATAAAAATATGTGACGTTTTGAACTAAAAGGTACCACCACATTGTCGGTTGTCGATTAGGTTGATTTAATTTTGAAGCTTTATGGAAATACGACAACAATAAGTAGGTACCCGTTTGGTTGAAAACGCCACATATATTGAAAACCTGACTTTCACAAATCTCACCTTTTTGGGTTCTTCCAACTCAGAAAGGATGGAGAATACTGACGATTTTTAGTAGCACTAACCCAAGGAAGTCCAGGTTTGTAAGTGTCAGGTATCAGTTTTTTTTAAAGCGCTAAATATAGTTCTACAAGTAAAGCAATCCCTTACTGCCCAGCCTCTATAGTATTTTTCAAACTGGAAGGGTACGATGATAGATTTCATCTCCATACAATTTATAACCTAATAATGCCAAATGTTGCAAAATTATATTGAATTGAGATCTATCATCGTACCCTTGCAGTTTGAAACATTTATTTACGATACAAGTGCGGAAAAGAGAAAATTCGAAACGAGTGGCGACAGATTAAAACACGACCGCAGAGAGTGTTTTAAATCGACACGAGTTGCGAATTACCTATTCGCACGTGTATCGAACAAAGTTTTACAGTACATATGGCCCTTTAAACTTTCGACATATGCATGAAAAGTGCTCTTTACGCACTAGGGCGAGAAAGTTGCACCATATGTACTGTAAAATACTTTTTAGTACATATGGTGCTACATATACGTTACCGCCCTAGTGCGGTAATTAGTACAATACGTGCATATGTCGAAAATGTAAAGGGCCATAATTATGTACTGTAAAACGTTGTACAATACACGTGCGAAAAGGTAATTCGCAACTCGTGTCGATTAAAACACTTCCTTCGGTCGTGTTTCAATTTATCGCCACTCGTTGCCAATTTCCTACTTTTCGCACTTGTATCGTAATGTACTAATAATAAAGTAGTAATTGTAAAATAAAATTAAAACTTTTTTTATATATATTTTTTTGGATTCAAGTAGGTACAGTGAGTGACAACATTGCATGGCCTTCTCATTATAACTATTATAGAAAACGGGATATTTATCATGTTTATTTATATTATTTATTTCTCGATATTTTGGCCGGTCTTGCAAGACCAGTCGTTGTGGAGATCCCTGGGGAGGCCTATGTCCAGCAGTGGATGTCTTGTTGGTGTATATGGATTCACACAACAAATGAAATAACATTTTTTCATATTTGTTATCCGTAGTTGTCCCTGTACCTGAAAGAAAAATAATATCATGATAGCACAAAATCTCTAATGTTATAGGAAGAAAGATGATGCAACAATATGGATTCTAATAAAGTTATCATTTACTTACTTAGTAATAATTGTGTTTTTCATTCATAGACAAAATTCCATAATTTTCATCCCCAGGAAATGTTTTATTTTACTTTATTGCAGTGAGGATGTCCTGATTTTTTCTGGCTAATGAAGGAAAACATTTTATTTCCAAGAATGCCTCTTCATTTTGCACAATACCTAAAAAAACCTAGAGTTAGTGACACATTGACTATTCGGCAACCAAAACAGTAATAATTACATTATATAGGTATTGTTCACTGCTTATATCTACCATTACGGAAGAAGTGAGAATTATTTTCTAAAAAGATCGGCACGAGAAAATTACAATGTACAATGAAGGAATGAAATTGTACCTACCTTACGAAACTTCACCTTCAAGAATTCCGCTTCAATTGAGTCTGAATTTTTCTGGATTTTCGCGGACCAGAACACCGATGATTTTTGTAACTTGAATTAGACGTTGCTATCATTTTCAATTTATACAAACAAATTGATAAGCATAGATGTAGGTATCCATGTTGATGTCACAATAAACATGACCCTATGTGTCAGTGTCAACACTGTCAAATAAAAATGCACTAAACATGACGGCACTGCAAATCCTGCCAGGTCGGCCTGGCAACGTCGCCAACGTCATAGAGCGGCAACGCCGCACGCAACGTATTTGTACACGACATTTGTGACACACACACATACGTAAAATTGATGAAAAAATTACGTTGATTTATGTATGATTTCTGTATGAAACAAAGTTTTTCTATTAATTTAGCGCAAACGAATATTCGAAAGTAGATAAATGAGCAAATATTTGTGTAGTAATAGTGTGTAGTGCCTTAATTAAAGCAGATTGAATTTTGTATGAAAATCGAACCACCTTAAAGTTACGCTTGAGAACGTATTCTTAAACATTTAGGCAATTTTAAATCCTGTTTCCTCCAGATAAGTTCTAAAACTAAAATATACATTACGTCATTGGCAAACAAGCATACGGCCCGCCTGATGGTGAGATCAGGTGAGCGTCCGCGGGAGGAAATTTCTATTACTTATACCGAAATACCAATCAGTAGGTAGCAGGATATACAATTAAATAACGTCAACTTATTTATTTAAAGAATAATTTAAATAAGAATTACTGAAAAACTAATTATTTTATGATATTGAATCCTTTGCTAGATAAAATTGATAATATTTATGTTATTTAATTATGCACAGTAAATAAGAATAGGTAGGTACTTCGCTAATAATCCCTGCATAACATTAATAATATAAATGAGAAATTAACTCTGTCTGTCTGTTACCTCTTCACGCTTCAACCACTTAACCGATTTAGATGAAATTTAGGATGGAGATAGTTTGACGCCCAGGGAAAGATATAGGGTAGTCAGAAGCTAGTATTTTATAAGTCGCTAATCATTCTTAATGAAATGATATAAGAGCCGTGAAAATACCTAAAGTTTTTTTAATTCGGTATAACTTTTTGGTGTTTTGGTTTGCTCTTTCGTTCTGACCTTTTATGTGCACACACGCACTTGACCGGTTTTTACTTACCCATACTTATTCTTTAGTACATTCTACACAATAGTACAATTGTCATACCAAAGTTACACAGCTCAAAACCATTCAAGTCCGTCTGTGAAAACAATTGCTAGCTCAATCTCCTACATTAATTGAGCATGCACGTGAGCTCAGGTTCTTACACTAACTTTTATAAAAGGGCTTCTCTCCACTGTTTTACTACATCACTTACATCCTTTTATAATGTGGAACTACTTTTCAAAAGAGCGTATATGGATTATTTAATTCGCATGAAATTGAATTTTATTCCTGGTGCCGTGGGGTAGCTTTTAGAATAGGAGAGTTTTTAGGATTGTACTACAATTAAACCTTGTTACGAAAGGGTGCATGTCCATTTCTGCGTTCATTTGAAAATGAACTCTGTGTTCAAGAGTTAAGGTTGAAATAACAGTGGTGTAGAAGAGTGTTCGGTCAGAATGGTACTGGAACAATATAAGGGAATCAAACAGACGGAGCAGGATTTGACGCAGACAATGAATGTTTTGATTCTGCTCTTGCGTCTGCAATTAGTGATAATATACATATTCTACATTTACATTCGAATTTATTTACTCCATTATTTTGATAATAACACTAGCTAACTAGATTAGTTCGAGTTTTGCTATCGCCAATCGAAAAGTTAAAATTGTATCGGAATAACATACCTATGCAAACGTAAAGGCATGTGGTCATTCCTATAGTAGCCTTGCCACGACTGCCTTTTCAATGTCAAACTGATAACTTACTTTCTACACATCTCGCTCGCACTATTATGCCAGTACGAGGGAGATGCATAGAAAGTAAGTTACGCTCACGCTAGCGAATAGGTATGTATGTCAGTTTCCAACTGGTGGTAGCCGTAAAGATTTATGGCGTTATTCATAGTCTATGAATAACGCCATAAATCTATGAATCATAGACGCGTTAAAAACCTGAATTAGCTATGAATCGTTTGTCTTTATCTGTCATGTTGACTAATGTACAGGATGGGCCAGTGATAAATGCATTTAAATTTTTTTTAATAAATAATCAATTTTTATGTTTTTAAATAAAAATTATAATTAGAATTTGGGATAAAGTAATAAATTTTACGTTTTAAAAATTAAATCATCAAGATGTCGTCCGTAGCGGTTGCGGCACTCTTCCAGTCTTGCTTGTAAATTTTGAAAGACTTTCGTTAGAAGTTGCGGAGATATTGATTGGATTTCTTGACGAATATTCTCCTTTAATTCTGCTGTGGTTGTCGGATTATTGGAGTACACTTTATTCTTCAAGTAACCCCACAAAAAGAAGTCTGCCGAAGTTAAGTCAGGGCTCCTGGGAGGCCAAACAATGTCACCTCGCCTCGATATCAATTTTTGAGGAAACATTTCACGCAAATCTTCCAGGGTCACGTTACTTGTATGGCAGGTGGCCCCGTCTTGTTGAAACCATGTGTTGTAACCATACGATTCGTGAAGTTTCGGAGCCAGGAAATCTCTTAACACGAAAGTCTTGTTAAGTCTTTCAAAATTTACAAGCAAGACTGGAAGAGTGCCGCAACCGCTACGGATGACATCTTGATGATTTAATTTTAAAACGTAAAATTTATTTCTTTATCCCAAATTCTAATTATAATTTTTATTTAAAAACATAAAAATTGATTATTTATTAATTTTTTTTAAATGCATTTATCACTGGCCCACCCTGTATTTTGGGTTTATTGGGTACTTTACCTGAAAGTCGAAAGAAATCGAGTTGAAACATAATCACCTAGTTGATAAAAATTTACTATGGCACAGATTTTATACATTTGATCTTTAACATAATTATGTGTATTAAATGGAATCTTAGACCACCATATAAGCATGCAAAAATAACGAAAAAGGCAGTTGCTTGGAGCCCGATTCAGATTCAACAATATGTTACGACTTTGATCTTATTTTGATACAACTTTGGATGCATGCGGAACGAAGTGAAATAATACAATAGAAATACACCCAACTATCGATATCGATAAAAACTGTGTCTAACTCTAGCAAGATTGCGACAGTCTTTTGTTTTGCCGCAAAAATTCCGGGCTCGGCCAATCACCAAGACCATCGTCGAAATCGTATCATAACCAGATAAAAACATAATAAGTTGTTTAAGCGTTTATTGTAGTGTGACACTTCATTGGCCTATGCTCACCAGTGAGACGTATTACTTATAGCTTGGTAGATGGACATAGTTATATGGTGGCCAACAGAATTAACAAAGTTATTATGTATAACTAAATGAACATCATCACGCCAATTCCCTCGTCGGTAGGCTGCTCCAACTGCTGAGCCGTGGTCACGTCTGCTGCGACAAATTCAATTTGTATACTTTTTTCTACTGTTACGAGTATTTGAAGTTGGTATCTGATACCGGGGGGTTATTCTGGGGGCTCTCTTTATGAAATGAAATGAAAATCTTTATTTCAGGCAACTATGGCCCATAAACAGATACCTTAAAACTAGCATACATACTATAAAAATATATTTTCATACTAAATACTACACTACACTACAAATCACATTATGGTTGCGATGCATTACCGTAAAATGGGGTGAGTAGGGTTCGCGGGGAGGGCTGGGTTATGAATGGGGAGAGAAGGTTTGAAAGGGGGTTGAGATGGGTTTTTAGGGCTACTGCTACAAAAATATTGTATTCCAATTTAAAATGGGGCTATAGTAATACTCATAATAAAAAAAATCGATCCAACAATCTTTCAAAATCACCTTTGTATGAAAACCCATCTCACCCCAATTACGAGGGACTACGGGGTGAGGTGGTTTTTCCTGTTTATCGTCAAAGTTATGAAATGGAACTATCCAAAATAAAATAAAAACTAAAATATAAACGTCTGGAACACTTATTATATACACCATTCAGTTTGCATATGTAAAAATAAAATGTTATCGAGGTTTGAATGTCAATTTTGCTCCTACTCACCCCATTTTACGGTACGCAATCCCGCAGTGTCAGGGGTGTTATGTCGAGCATAGGGAAAATAAGTATAAGTGAAATCAGGAAGAAGTTAAGGGTCCCCGGCAAGCTCGGTTCTCTATACGAACTTAGTTACGCTCTCATTTTAAAACGAAGAGCTAATTTGCTCTAAAACTCTGTATTTACAATAAGGGTAAGGTATATCTATGTCCGTAATTAGTTTATGTAGCTTTAAATACCAAAGTTTAAAAAATACAGCGAATTTAAGTTTTTCATACAAAACTTGTTTATGATCTATTTTGTTTGTTTTATAAACTGGAGCTATATAAACTAATTACAGACCTAGATATACCTCGTCATTGTATGTGCAAAGTTTAATTACAATCCAATACGTAATTTTAAAATGAGAACAAAACTCTTCGGCCGAGCTTGCCGGGGACCTTATCATAATCAATGAATATGCATGGAGAATATAAAGGTAAATACTTCATTTATTTTCCACTTTCTTCTTAAAATACTGTACCGTGGTATGGGGTTCCTTTAATAAAATCTTTACTTCGTGAATATTCTTTACATATTTATACGTTTTTACGATTGGTTGCAAGAACGTCCATGCCAATGAAATACTGCCAAGGTTTTCAGTACTAGAGTTAGATCAAGAAAAGTCTGCAACGATTTTGATAGCATACGCAGTGCAAGTGTTATTTATACGTCTTCATTTTATAAATGTTTGACGTTTAAAATAACACTTGCACTGCGCGTGCTATCAAAATCGTTGCAGCTTTTTCTTGGTCTAACTATGCCAAAGGGGCTTTTTTTGATTTATTTTAGATTTATAACATTTAAAACTTTCGCGGTTTGAACACATATTAAATCACATTTAGAAACGGGTCTATCGCGAATTTATTTTGTTACCTTTATTTACCGACGTTTCGACACAGGTTTCACTGGTCGTGGTCGCGGCTAACTTCAAATCAAACTTTAAATGCACTTTTCGTGGGGTAGTCACACAAATCTCTGTTTTGACATTTTGCTGGGACGTCAGTTAGCCGCGACCACGACCAGTGAAACCTGTGCCGAAAGGTCGGTAAATAAAGGTAACAAAATAAATTCGCGACAGACCCGTTTCTAAATGTGATTTAATATATTTTAGATTTATTTAGTCATATTTTAGTTTTAGTTTAGTTTTTATTTAAAAGTATATAAGTAAATAAAACGTACCATCGTCCGCCAAAGCGAAGCTTCTGCCAGCTCTGCCTCCTAAAAACTCGTCTCTCCAGGACAAGAAGTCTGTATTTTGCTGTTGTATTTGGTTCCAGTGGTCTCTTGTCCGCCATTTTGGACTCGGGAAGAATGGCAAGAGCACCTGATAAGGAAATTTCAATTTTATTGCGCGGGAATTGAACGAGTTTATGGCCCAAGGTGTTTTGCGCGATTAGGAGTACAGTTCCACATGAGGCTCTTCTAGCTCTATAGGTAGTACATCTGTTTTTCTTTATATATATTGAAGTGTTGGCCTGGTTGTGTAACTCATCATCATCATCATCATTTTGTTCAATAACAATATTACATTGTGTTTGTAATCTTAAAACAAGGCACACATGCATACAAAAAATATTACAAAACACAGCCACCATAGCCACCAATTAAAAAATAATTAATAATACTTCATCAAATAAAAATAAAAAGTAGAAGTTTCCAAAATTAAATAAACGAACTTAACAAACATATCGGCAGCATTATAAATATAACTAAAATTTGGTGTTTAGTGCATAATGTTGAATAATAATGTCGGAACTTGATACTAGTAGCAGTAAAGTACCCATGAATTTTACACAAAGATGCATTTTGAGTTATTTTTTCTTAATGAGCTCTGAAAAGGACTCAATGTCTCTTTGAGTCTCTACAACAAGGGACTCTAACAAGTTAAAAAGACCTCGAGTTTCTACTTAATAGGTTTTGTTTTAATACTTATATGTATAAGTAGTAATTGTAGTATGTGTGTTTGTGTTTAATAGTCTCCATATTTAGCTCTTTGCACTACCTGTTGACTTTTGTATGAGTTCTACATTTCCTGCTACCCAAAGGTTGTCTGGAAGAGTTCTATTTTTTCATTAAATATTTCTTTGTAGTTTTACATGTATGTAAAATGAATAATTTTGGTGCAATAAAGAATATTTACTTACTTACTTACTTACTTAATAATATGAGTCTGAAAAGCACAGTCGAATCCTAAGTAAGTTTATCATTTATTTATCGTATGGCAATTTTATTTTACACTGTATAATCTAAATCTACATTTGTCCAAGTAGGTAGGCTGCACTCGTTACGTTTTTAAATTTTCCACTGGGCCATCGTACTTTGTCAGTGGGCACTCTAAGACGGTATGCCGAACAGTTTTCTTTGAGCATCTGCATCCGCAGCTAACCTGATCACTCCATCCCCATTTTTTTCAAGTAAATTAAGCAGAGGACCAACCAACCAACCAACCAACCAACCACCAACCAACCAACTAACCAACCAACCAATCAACCAACCAACCAACCAACCCTACTCTACCAACCAACCAACAACCCATCAACCAACTCTACTTTATATTTTGTGTAACTTACTTGCTTGTGTCCAGGGCGTTGAAAAGTAATACAATATGTCCGGTGGCATGGTATTCTGAACAGTGATGATTTCGGTCATGGTCGGTGTTGTGGTTGTTATTGAGCGCGTTCCAACAGTTTGCGGTAACTTGGTTTGGTATGTGGTCTTTTTAGCTGAAAGATGGTAATATTGTTTTAATCTAGTTGTTTTTTGTTTTTTTATTATTATTATAACCAGTAGGTATTACAACAAAACGAAGTGCAATAAAGAAATCGTTGAGGATGAAAATACAATACTACCTATACCGTGGTAGGTATGTTTATTTTGTGTAGAATACATTATGATAGTTATCGTTTGCCTATAATAATTATAGGCAAACGAATAATTATTATTCGTAGTGAATGCTGTGAAGAATTATAATTGATACATATATATTATTAATTATGTAAAGTTGTGTATAATACTTAAAATTTTAGATGTTGTGCTCGACCAGCCAAAGGCTGTAGAAGTTGAAGCCGTTTTTGAAACTGTAAAAAATATTTAAGAACTGGAATAGATGTGGTTAATTATATTAAATTTAACTAACTTAACGGTTTCACTCACGTATTTCTAGCCACTCGCACCGCTAATCACTCAGGCACTGTTAGTGCTTGAAAATGGAGACTTAGGCTCTCCAAAACATGTCGCGCGAGTGGCTAAAACGTGAGTGAATCCGCTAAGTTAGTTAAGTTAATATGTCTCACGATATTTTAAATTCGATTATATTAAATTTGTATGTGATGTAGTACACTCAAGGGCATATACATATCTATACATTCCCAAAGTTTCAAAAATATGTGTACGCTCTTACACCTTAGACAATAGTCGTGTTCACATATATTTGAGCCATTTGTCTGGATCGATATTTTTGCCTTCGACTGTCAAATCAAATCATAGTCATGATCAATAGTACTGGTTAAAACAACGCCCCAAAAGTAATTAACACCCTATAATTCTACAAATACATAATATTACATATAATCTCTACAGCTCGCTTTCATATTATTATGTTCTGCCACAGTCAAATTATATCTCTAGGAGAATATAAAAACCGGCCAAGTGCGAGTCGGACTCGCGCACGAAGGTTTCCTTACCATTACGCAAAAAACGGCAAAAAAACATCACGTTTTTTGTTTGGAAGCCCCAGTTAAATATTTATTTTATTCTATTTTTAGTATTTGTTATAGCAGCAACAGAAATACATCAGCTGTGAAAATTTCAACTGTCTAGCTATCACGGTTTATGAGATACAGCCTGGTGACAGACGGACGGACGGACAGCGGAGTTTTAGTAATAGGGTCCCGTTTTTATCCTTTGGGTATGGAACCCTAAAAAGCTGCTTTTTACACTTTCCTTGCGGGGAGCTCTCCTCCCTGCTCCTCTTAAGCAGCGGAAGAAGAGTGGGACGCGTCTTCGTGGATGGCACAAACTAAAGAAGTTTTACACGCAAAACTATAGTATGAATCTTCTCAAATGAATTTTACGCTTTCATCTCCGTGTTTGTTCACGCGCGTGGCACGCGCACAGGCACAATGGCCGACCGCTAACTCAAAAGAAATAATGGATTTTAACGGATTAGGGTCTTTAGCGTAAAAATCATTTGAGAAAATTCATACTATACTCGCTCTATTGTATGGGATATTGTATGTTCGATTGCATATTGCATACAAGCGGCTTTTTGAGAAGTTATACCATTTAAGGCTAATCTTAGAACGAAATTAGAACTTACCTTGTCCATGTATTCGTTTGGATCTGGGAGGTCTTTTAAGGAAATTTTTGAAAGCAATCCAAGCATTTTCGACCTGTACCTGAAACAGTATAATTATTTAACCCAACTAAACACTTATCCGATGTAGTAAGCAAATCTGCACCTAAATAAATAAATAAATATTATAGGACATACACAGATTGACAAAGTACTCAGACAAGGATAAACATAATATACAAATACCTAACCTAACAAAACTTCCGTGAGGCACTGACTTATTAAATATATTAATTCGCGTCACTCACGTTTATAAACATGTCGAGCAATCATCGACTTTATAAATTCGAGTGACCCGTTTATATATATTTAATAAATACCTAACCTACCTAAATCCTGTCCTGTTACCTAAAATCTGTCTAATCTAACTTTGCACCGACTTATACAGAACAAAGTGAGGGAGTATCATTATAAACGGCATATTTTGGAAATTTGACATTAACCATGATATTGCCACACTTTTTCATTGCAAATGCCATGCGGAGTTAACTGGGTCCGACTTTACGTACATCGAATATAACAAAAATACATACAAACAGGGCTGCGCTCCGTGGGTTTTGTGACATGACACAATTGATGACAACATTTCAGAACCCGTCTAACCTTACAATCCTTACATCGACTGGCACACGACAGTGTTGAAACACCACATTGTTAAATATGGCATTCTATGAGTTGTCCCGTATAAAGGCATTTTATTTCATATTTTACCCGCGACTTCATCTGCGTGGAGTTGGTAATTTGGGTAGCAAATTTTTTATCCAATCTGCTTTTAATCGATTCCCCATACAAACTTTCACCCCCTTAAAGGATTATTTCTGGGATAAAAACTACCCTATGTCCTTCCCCGGGACTCAAACTATCTGCACACATATATTAACTGTTATGTTTTTAATGTACTGTACCAAATTTGGACAATCTAATATTCCTGACATTAACAAAAAACTTACTAATAAATTATCCAAGAAATCTGACTCAGCACCAACCACACACACTAGCACCACTATGATACCCACTTTCATATCGTACTATATCCACAGACTCGTACAGAACAATGACCAACTGACAGTGACTTTGTTATTAATCAATGTGTTGATATAATAATGGATTTGCGTCACATATTTCCTTTTTTAGGGTTCCGTAAAAGGTACAAAATCCGTAAACGATGAATCACGCTATAACTGATTCTGGGCCTAGGCTTCGTCACAGGGCGGACACGCTATACATCAAATTAAAGATCACTTGCATTTCTATGTGTGAACGGCACGTCTGTACACGCGTCGACGGCAAACGGCTGTCAATCTGCTGTCGCGGGGCGAGGTAATTCGAGTCGGGGCGGGGCGGTGCGTGGCCGTTCTGTATACTTATTCTGTGTCTTCGTTTTCTATGGCGGGTGTTCGGTAATAACGTGATGTTTGCAATGCTCGCCCCAGACCCGGAGCGTTCTAGCATGAGACTGTATGTCTCTATTTGTCTGACACATTGATAAATATCTCGGGAACTTAAGCTATCCATTGAGTATATTTTTGGAAATATATATTTTTTATTTCCTATGAAAAACGTCCAAAATGGAAGGGGGTTGGGGAGTGCAAAGTCTAGATAATAGGGCAAGAAGTGGAGTATCATAAATATTATGACGGAAGGCTGTAGTTGAACATTCAGAAACTTTTTTTTTCTATTTGTTTTGCAAAAAATAATTTTTAATACATATATAAAGAAGTGTAATAAATAATCTATTTTACTCTTTCAAAGTTTATTACAGAAAAAAAAATGAAATTTAATAAAACATAAACATTATTGTTACAGAAAAAATTATAGGTTTAAATTTTGTACAGAACCCCCGGTGCACGAGTCAGAGTCGCACTTACCGGTTTTTTAAACGACTTCAATTTCATAGAAAGAGGAGGTTGTGGATATGTTTTTAGGGTTCCGGACTAGGGTTGGCAATCCGAATCTGGATCCGGATCCGCGGTTCTTACCATACATTTCGGATCCGTCGTGCAAACTCTATTCCGTACCCAAAGGGTAAAAACGGGACCCTATGTCTGTCTGTCTGTCAACAGGCTGTATCTCATAACCGTGATAGCTAGAGAGTTGTAATTTTTACAGATGATATATTTCTATTGCCGCTATAACAACAAATACTAAAAAAGTACGGAACTCTCGGTGGGCGAGTCCGACTCGCACTTGTCCGGTTTTTTTTATGTATGTTCACCGATTACTCCGAGACCCGTGCTCTGATTTGAGTAATTCTTTTTTTGTTCGAAAGAAGGTACTTCCAAGGTGGTTCCATATTAATCTGGTGATATTCTGATGATGGGATCCATGAGGAATTGAAGGAACTCCTCAATTTTTAAAGACACGTGTATGGTGATTTCGGTATTACCTAAAGTAACTCAAGCATTTCCTCCCGACAACCACCAATTTGATGTAGTGCAACTGTAGCCTTACCACGAGTTTTACCTGACACTACATATTCGCTTACGTCTTCGTAACTTACTTTTTACGCTCGCACTAATATGCCAGTACGTGTGAGATACATATAGAAAGCAAGTTACGCACACGCTAGCGAATATATCAATGTATAGGTATATCAAAACAATAGTTATTTGTTATACAAGGGTGCAAAGTTGTATTTTACCCGCGAGTGTAGAATTGAAACACGAGCAAGCGAAAGGATTCTATAGGTGAACCACGAGCGAAGCGAGTGGTTCTAAAATAGAATCCTGAGCGTAGCGAGTGTTTCAACACACGAGAAGTAAAATACATTTGCGCCCGTGTGTAACACAAAACTTTTCACCTCACTATAGCGAGGAAAGTGCAACATCCACAGGCGTTAGATCATCTTCATCACTGGAATCACTCATTTCTTTACAATATTATAACAGAAAACTCTGGAAGTTGTGTATTTTTACGCGAGTCGGTGAGAAAAGGTTTTAAGTAAATAATTTGTTGACATTTCTGATGTATGAAATGTCAACGATGCGTTTTGAAATTGCATCGACTCAACTTGTGCGTTCAGAATCATTATAAAAAAACAAACGTTTCTTAAGGAATTTTAAGGTTTATGACTTAAAATCATGAAATAAAGCTGAATTTGGTATTTTTTATTAGCTTCTCAAACCATTTATTTAATGATAATTAATATCGAACGAACCATTATCATGAGCGTTTTACGTTTTGTTATGTGTCAAGCTACTTAAACACGCTCCATCCAAGGTCAAATTACTTTCCCCACTAGTGGATAAAACGCGGTTTTCCCCGCTTGTATTGAAGGATAAACGACAACTTTCCGAGCTAGTGAGGGGAAAAACAAATTGTCATTGAACTTACAAAAATGCTCGATCATGTCGTACACTCATGCGCGCCATCCTCAGCAATATAACTACTTGATTGAAAATAATCCTCTACAGCAAGTTACATCCGTTCGAGATCTTGGCACAGTATTTGATCAACAGCTTACATTCAATGACCATATTGTCAGCGCTAGTAAGGCTGCAAGTAAATGCCTAGGTTTCGTAATACGCCAGTCAAAATCTTTCAGTGCTCAGACCGCCCTCAGAATACTGTACAACGCGTATGTACGAAGCCGGCTTGAGACGAATGTGATAATTTTGAGTCCCCACGAACAACAGTACATACTGATGTTGGAAAGAGTGCAGAAATCGTTCATCCGCCACCTATTCAATAAAGTCTACGGTTATTACCCCTACATGTACCCCAATCTGTAATGTCTGTATATACTTGGCATGGTTAACTACACCTCTCTCGAATCCAGAAGAAACGTGGCACTTGTTAGATATTTTTATCTTCTAATCCGTGGTCAAACTCATAACCCTCATTTACTAGCCCTTGTCCCGTTTCGAGTACCAGCCCACAGCAGTATTCACCCTCGTCGCCGTGCGCTGTTCGCCGCCCCGGAGGCGCGGACTCGGGCACTGTCCCACTCGCCGCTGCACCGCGCACTATCTCTCCTGAACGATATATTGGACAGCGACAGCAAACTGGACATATTCCACAGCACTGAAGCCAGTTTTATGAAAGCTAGTAACCGATACCTGGAGTCTGTAACGACACCGAGCTCAATTATTGTATAGTTAGCATTTTAGCTATGTATGTTGAGTAATCTCTCATTGTTAATATAATGTCACTCCTTTTAACATGTGTAGCTTGACTGTAAGTGTTAATTATAAGGAATAATAATTAAATATAAATGTCAAACTCATGGCAACCCTACTGATGATGAAGACCACGGACGAAATGTAGAACTTCCCTCGTATAATTGGGTGTATTATGATTTTTTATGTAGGTATTGTGAAAAACCTCTATATTTGTGAAATGTGAATTGACTTTTGTTTTTGATATTAATTTCTAATTTCGATCTTATTTACTTTATTTAAAATTTGTATTTTTGTTACACCTAATTGTATATTTATTGTTTAGATATTAATTTTAAGTTTATCTCAATTTATATTTTAACTGTATTGTAATTTTACGTTTTTGACATGTAAATTGGTTTTATGAATAAAATGATTATAATTATGATTATGAAACGACCAAAGAGACTGAGGGGTGAGAGGTGAAGGTAGAGGGTGGTGGTCACGTCGCCAGCAGCTCTGAACTGAATCTTTCTTACTCACGAGCTGGAGCATACCTATCAGGAATTATTTATATTTATTTGGCAGAATCTTACTTTAACTGAAACATTGCGTTTACTTGCACTCCGAATACGGTAAGATTGTCAGAGAGTCGGAGGGCGCGGCATGTCGCCAGCAGCACTGAACTGGCTCTTGCTGACTCACGAGCCGGGGGTATATCAGGAATTATTTTTAGTGCTTACCGCAAAAACCAAAACACGAAAATTGCGGGGATCTTTCTCTTTTACTCCATTGAAGGCGTAATTAGAGTGACAGAGAAAGATCCCGCAATTTTCGAACTTCGATTCTACCAGAACCAAAATTTTTAATTATTACTTTTTAGCCCTCGTCCTGGCAAGAGTCAGTGTGGCACTGCGGAGCCGGATATTGCTGGTCTTTGGAGACACTGAACAAAGCGCTTTACCTATCGCGCCTGGGTGCGCCAAAGTTCACATAAAATTGCGACTTCGATTATTGGAAGTCCGAAAATGTTTGTTATATCATTTTATATCATAATGATCATTACTTATAACTTGTCTTTGCGCATAACTATCGTAACACCAAATCATTCATGTTAATAATGTCAATCATAATAAATATCTGTAATACTAATGTTAATTTTCATATATTCTTTTAATATAACTATTTTAAATAATAAAATTTTATATCATATTTATTTTTTAACATAACGATTTTAAGTAATAAGATTTATTTTAAACTTTACCTGGTTTTATTTATAAACTGTCAGGTATCTTGCATCCACACCACATTCAACTTGCTATCAAAAAAGAAATACAGTCCCAGAGTCGGGATAGGTACGACGACGAGCGAAGCGAGGAGGAGTGTTAGGTTTCTCGTGTTCCTCAGAGCGGAAAAAGGAGCCTCGCGATGCGGGGCTTCGTCGACTCCTTGGCGGGCCGAAATTGCTTAATAGGCTAGGTACATGAAAAATAAAAAAGTTGCGGGGACATGACTAATAAAAATTAAATTAAATGGGGTATGAAATAATAACTTTACACGTAATTGGCTTTATTTATTACTTTTAATTTTCTAAAAATCGCTGTGTACGTTCCAATACACCCATACTAACTTTATATGTTATGCTTTCAAATACTTATACAATTTAAGTTTATAATTAATAGCAGCGTTTTACCTTACAATAAAACGCTTATTAAGCGAAATACCTTATTTGAAGCCTATATTTTAATATTTGAGAGAGCGATGCAGTTTGTCAGTGACGAGCGGTTCCGGTTCATGATTGTGCTGACATCTACCGGCATGTTTCCACTTTACCAATTTCAGTTTTAACCCCCTCCAACTCCACCAGCGACCGTGGCGTGCGGCCTCGGATTTAGTTCATTGGGTCTCAAAATATACCATAATAAAACAAAGTTGCAATATACCACTTACCAAAGGGTTGAGTTCATTTATTATTCCGATGTGTAATAAAACAAAGACATACACTGGTATCACTGGTATGCACTGGCATTGAACTGTAAAGACAGTAGATGTTGCTATTTGCATATTTCATGGTATAGGTTAAAATGCAGCGTGCCAAAAGTACCCTCAACGGGCATAATAAAATAAAAGTGATGTGGTTTATTGCAACTGAGTGTTGTAGCCACAGGCGAAGTTAAAAATATAGGCTTCAAATAAGGTATTTCGCTTAATAAGCGTTTTATTGTAAGGTAAAACGCTGCTATTAAGCTTCTGTACCGTTATTTGAAGCCTATATTTTAATATTTGAGACGTGTCTGTGATCGCCTGGTGGTCAGAAAACGCCAATGTGACTTATGTGACTCATTTATACTCATAAGTGAAACTGGTGGAAACAACTAGTACAAGTGCACTTAACAATCCGGGTACATGGATGAATGTGAAATAGACTAATGGGCTAAGTGTGAAGTGACATATTTTACTACACCTAATTATTTATAGGTGGGTAATTAGGGTTGTCAAAAACTGAATGTATATAGATATCAGTATGTTTATTAAAAATTATTTCTGACAACCTTATTATATTTTATTTCATCCATCCCACAAATGTATTCAGGCCATAATTTGTGTTTGTATTCTTTTTCAATATTTATTATTGTATTCAACGTATTTACCTTGCAACGAGGAAAATAAACCTTGATTGTTGAAAATTTTAAGTGTCATTTACCCATGTAATAATACCCGACATTAGTAATGATAAGGCAGGATACAATTTATTTTACAGGCACCCAAAAACGAGTTTTCAATACATTCCTCCGAGCCTCACTTGTTTCTTTTTAAAAGTCTTAGTATTTGAGGCAGGTAATTAACATGTAAAGTGCACTTGTCACCACAGTGTAAACGTGATCAGGGCTTTCGGTCAATCAATTAAAGGATTAACTCATTAGCTACCATTATTTTCTAGCTATGGTACAATCTTGAATAACAATTAGATCGTGAATGATATTATGTTGACAAGTTAATTTCGGTAGGGCTATAACAACTTTCTGTTGCCCATCTGAAGGAGTTACCTCAGCCAGGTACCCAACATGAACTCTCTGTCGTTGAGTAGGTACAGTGCTCAGCAGCTGAGCCTCAGCTATTCATAATGTGAATGCCTTTGTTATACGTATATACATTTTGTATAAAACTAAACTTTTCTATGATAGTCGCTATGTTGGTAAAGCCTAACTCCACAGAGTATTCCAAAATATTCTAGGGCCTAAGCCCATACTAACCAACCTATTATGTGGTTTTATTTTATTACACGAGCAATCATTAGAGCCGGTATGGTTAGTATAATATTAATCCGAGAGCTGTATTACCGCAAGAATAACAGTAAGATGTTCCTCTCATTACTATTTGTGAAAATATGTAACATCCTGCAAGATGTATATAATATTAGTATATTAGGGCGTACGACATATATAACTTAACTTGGCCTTTGGTTTTAGATTAAACACGTAGTGACCGTATCTGATCAAAGTCATAAGCAAGTGCTGTATTATTGGTAATAAAAACCCCGTAAATTCCGGTTAACCAGCTACAACAACTGAATCTAAGCTCTGTCCAGAGAATTGCTCTTCCGCTTGGTTCTTTGTGCCGTTTGATATTTTACACATTAGGTACTCTGTTTGCGTTTCTGTTTAGCCAAGGTTTGGCCCGTGCATAGACGACAGATCTGCGTAGTGTTTCAAAACAAATATTTGCATTCGCATAATTTCAACCTATAACAGCCATGCTACCCGGAAGACGGCTACAAAGCTAGGGCGTTTTGTCTACAACAGCACCTTATTTCGGGATTACTTGTACTACCCGTAGTGCAAGCTCAAGAAAGAGCAAGATATATTTATATACCTATATAGATTATAGATTTAACTGATGTTATTATCTGGCGGGTTAGGTAGGTAAGGTCAATGACCTTCGCGTGTAAAATGATCAGCCTTCAATCATTTGGCATTAAGCACCCTTCTTCTTTTTATGTTTTTGAAGAGAAACGAAAGAAAGATAGTGATGTAGCTTTCAAATGAAGTGCCTTAAAGTGTCAAACGTGATTTGAGCACCAATTCAACCTGCCGCCTGGGCTATGGCGCAGGCACCTAGCTTTAAATCTTATCAACCCTCTATATTAGGATGATTTAAATAATAGTTATCTGAGTGAGCTTACTGATTCGCGCATGTATTTGTACCATTCTCGCAAAGCTAATACTGTTTTTAAAATATTGTTACCAAAAACAATAAATATGGGAGGAATTTCACCGGACACCATTAATGAGCATTAGTACAGTAATAACCATCGAGATTACCTTATTACTGCTTCCTGAGTAATTTTTAGCTTTTGATAAGAAACAAACTGACCGTTTTTTATATTGTTGGATTTTAACCCATTGATACATGTATGTAAATTCTTTCAGCTTATTAACTTAAGGGATTGGATCAGTTTTCCAGAAAATGACCTTTGTCCCCATTCCTTAAAAACGTGCGAGCCTGCGAGGGCTCTGTTGTTAACCTGAAGTTGTCTAGGGAATCTAGGACATTTATATCATTAACGTGTGTTATTCATCTGGATTGATAAACAAAATGGCTTTGTTTCATTTGGACTGATACTCTGAGTAGATGAGTTGCAATGTGAGAGTCATACACATTTTATACATATAGTAATTTGATTACCTCGTTCACGTCTTTCCTGAAGACAATGCAAAGTTAAGGGAATCTAAAGTTAACTTCTTACAATGCACCCTTGCAGGTGGGATACATTGTATCAAACATTTATAATTATATGCAGAGAAGGAACCTTTCTCTTAATGTTTTGACCCACATGGGATTAATCCCATCATTTAAATGATGAATTTTTGGCCTGAGCCAGTCAAGAGTAATGTATTTCTACCTTTTAATGAATGAATAAACTGAAAATGAATGAAAAAATTAACAACTTCAGGCACTAGTGGCCCATTAACTTGCAATCGCAATGACTTGCATCATATGTGGCGCCGCGGCGGCCCGCTGGTTATGGCAAACAAAATTAAATTTTAAAATTTTAGTTCAACGATTAGTATCATGAACTTTATAAAATCGTGACCTTGGCCCTGGCATAGGAATTACACAATTATTTGCTTGATTGAATGAACCGCGTCTGAACCCACTTCTAACCCAATCGATTGGTTTGTTAAAAACGGGGTTCATGGTGCTTATGGTGATTTCTAATCTTACTGCCCTAAAAGCCAGTTAACCCACTCAATGCCAGAGCGAACTACGCGTTGCTAGCGTAGCTAATAACACGAGAAAAACAGTATGTAGCGAAAAGCGTCTACGAAAGGGAACCCGCCTAGCGGGACGCTGGCAGTGAGTGTGTTACTTATTTTATCTTTTTAGGGTCTTATAATATTAAGACTTAGGGTCTCCCCGGGAGAATTTGATGTTTATTAGTGAGGTGTGTTTTTGCAGCAAAACGAAAGTGTAAATAATTTCTCAAATGCCTTGCGTAGGCAGAGATTTACATGGAGGCGAATCATTTTTACACATTGAAAAACATGTATACTTGTATCATATTTGCTTTGTAGTAGCAATATTTGGTTAATAAACTCCTGAACTAATTGCTACGCGCTTGCACAGCAGGCTAATGTATATTGCACGCCTTGCGCAGGCATGTTGTATGATATTAATATACCTAGCTTAAACAGTTTTAGTGTAACTGTAACTACTAAAAACCCAGTAACAACAGTTCCAGAACAATGTCCAACTATTAGCTTTTCGCCCAATGACTAATCATTTTTACACGCCTTACGCAGGCGGTAATAAAAGGTCTTGGCGTTTGGGGCCATGTTGATTGTATTATACCAGTGTTATAGTATTTTGCTTCATCTACTAGCTTCTCATGATAATGAAACTCGCACGCCTTGCGCAGGCGACGGGTCTTCAGCTGGCTAAATAATAATATTCACACGCCTTACGCAGGCAGGAAATTTTAAGTATGTTATTTGAATTCTAAAGCATAGCACAGCATAGCTTATCAGCACATATTTTAATAAACTTTCCGGCAATACCCGCTTGCGCAGTGGGTAATTGCTGTAGTATTTAGGGCTTGGCGGATATCCATTATATAAGTTACGTTATGGTGGTAAATTTCTCCACACCTTGCGCAGGTGGGAAATCTTAGAGTATGCTAAGTCAACAGAACATAATGCACCATTGTACTACTCTGCTTATGCAGCAGGAATGTATGCCTTGTGCAGGCAGCGGCTCCGTAACCACCAGACCTCCCAGCCTCAATTACGTTACTCAGTTTTTCACAAGAGTTATTGTTATAGCAAAGGGTAAAATAGTGCCCCTCCTGTATGCTGTTATACATATACATATATATACGAAATCAACATTTTGTATGTATAAAAATACTTATTAACCAAAATTCATAACAACACAAACTGGATAGATACCTCAGTTTTACATACAAGAGTTTCACTTTCCAATCCCTTGCTTGAACTAGCAGGCAGCTTTTAACAGCTAAGTATTTATTGTTAGGTACAAAACCCTTAATTGAAAATAAAATTAAAAAGGTGCTGACGGTACCGTGACTACCGTGCAACCAAAGTTGGCAATACTTAAGAGAAAACTTTCCAAAGACTATAGACACAAAGATCGAAAAGGGAGGTTTTCGATGTAGGTTTGTTAGTTACCTTTCGCTCTTCAGAGCGGAAATAGAAGCCCAGCGACAGCTGGGCTTCGTCGACTTTAAGGCAGATAGGACCCTAGTTTGGAAGCGACTAGAGTAACTGTTGAATGGTGCCAATACCAAATATGGCATTTCTTTATTTTTGTGATATTTCGATTTCAATGCAAAGGAAAATAATTTTTATTACAGCAGCACAGTACCAGAAAATGTGGAAATGCACGGAAAATATCAGGTCATAGGTATATCTCACTATCATTAACACTGTAATTACTTTAGCCTAAAAATACTAAATGCAAACACACAGTGATTACTTAGCATAAATTACGACGTCATAGAGCGCGTCTGTTTAAGACCTTTGAAATTAGGCAGTTCTATTTTGAAATAGAAACCGTTATAACCTCCCTTTCGGAGGACACTAAGACGGAGGCCTATAAATTGCCATTTTCACTTTTTCAAGGGCCTGTTCCGTGCCTTAAGACGAATCGATTCACGGTAAACAAAATAATATAAAAGTCGCTTACTTACGGCGACCGCTGCGCTGCGCTCGCGATGTGAATCGATCACGTGTCAGCTTCTCTAAACACGTTAACGAACCCGAGCTGTCCGTCAAATGTTTTAAATTTAAATTATATTAATAATCGAACGGTAACACCGTTTAAAAAAAAATACTTTTAATTAGTACTTACAAAAAATTCTAAGAATTTAAGAATTTCTAAGAATTTTTTGTAGTGAACCGAACGTTCCGACAAACAGACAGAACGCCAATGAACTAAATCCGAGGCCGCACGCCACGGTCGCTGGTGGAGTTGGAGGGGGTTAAAACTGAAATTGGTAAAGTGGAAACATGCCGGTAGATGTCAGCACAATCATGAACCGGAACCGCTCGTCACTGACAAACTGCATCGCTCTCTCAAATATTAAAATATAGGCTTCAAATAACGGTACAGAAGCTTAATAAGTTTATTATAAAAACCATTATGAGTCGTGACGAATAGTTGGAAATGACATTATGTTGTTAAAAAAATCTGCCTACAGATAATTATGAGCAATGATTTTAGTAATACAAATCTATACACAACAAATTTGTACACAAAAAAATTATGACAAATGATTATTATGATCAAAAAGCGTTATTATGAAAAATAATATGACAAGTAATGTTATGTGAGCCAATATGGACCCATCGCGCCTGCATGCTTCCGCCACGGCAGACGATGTGGTGGAATATGTTCGCAAAAAACCCGTTACGAGCTGGAAGTGTTGTAGCTGCGATTACGCCATTATGTGCACTACAAACTTTCAGAAAAAGAATTTAAGGTAGGTACATGGTTGCATTCAATTTTCTTTTGAGATACCGCTTTTTAGCTTATCAGGGAACAGTTCGTTCGTGGCGTGCATGCCGCGGCCGTTGCTAGGAACCACTGCGAACGCGTATTACGCGCAATGTGTTGCGAGCACGGATTTTTGGCCGAAGGGTGTGGCATTTAGCATGTTAGTCTGTAAGATATGTATCTATGGGCATTTCTTGCCTGAAAATAATTGATTTTTAATTTGATTGAGTAGAAAGTGGGAGATCAACCATTTCAATCTAACCTCTGAAAATATTAACCGGCTAAAAGCATGTCGGGTCATGCGATTTTTTTTGCAACTTAAAAAAATATGTTTCGTATTGTGTATTGTATTGTATTATACCCATTGTATCTTAACCTTAATCTGAAGCACTAAACTCGGTGACTGGCGTTTCCCGGCACTCTCGAGAATGAATGAATTTCGCTTTTCCACTGAGAAGTAGGCAATAAGTGTTTCGCTTTTTTCCATAAACGAAACTCTTTTGTACGATGACCTGCACTTTTAGAGCGGCCTTTTGTTAAATTCCTATACAATTCGGAAAGTGCACGTCACGGCTAAACATTTTGGGGTTTCTATAAAATAAAATGGTTTTTGGTGCTTGGGGGGGTCATGTTGAAAACAAAAATGCTGTGTTGTCATGGTTGTTTATTATTTATCATCATCATCTGCCTGCACCATTTCCTATCGTCTGGGCTCGACTCTCATTGTCCGTTTTCTCAATTCCGGCCGGTTTATATTTTTTTTTGTAAATAGTTACTATATCTTAAAAAAAACATCCACCTCAGCTTATATTTAGGTTAGAGCTACCTTAAGAGTAGCTTGTTACTAGTTTAGTAAAATGTGGTTTATCATTTTGTGGCTAGAAATAACATACCTTGCTAAAAATTCCAACTACCTACCGTAAGCAGTAAATGGTTAATGGTTGAATGAAGTTGGAAATTCCGTTACTAAATCCGATTCAAGATTCACCGACCGTTCCCGGTTTTTGAATTCATGATACGATTTCTGAGGGCGACGTCTATAGGTAAGTCCTCTTAATATCTGAATGTTGATAACTCGCATAATACCTTTATATTAGATGGCACTATACCTACTAAAATATTCTCTTTCTTCGCTATAAATCCTATAGCATACAGCGTGAAGTACCTAACTAAGAGCCCATAAATACCACGAAAAGCTGCCAACCCTCCCGTCAGTTAAAAAGGTCGTAAGCGCCTTGTTTTTCCATCAACTTGTGACGTTTTGTGCAAGGCATGTTGTTCGTAAATCGAGCATCGCCCCCGGCCGCAGCGAACGCGTGTTCAAGTGCATAGTCCAAACCGCGCAACAGTATTCGTAAAATGGACGGTATAACTATTTTATACTTCATATTATTACTTCATGTCTAATCATATTTTACGATTCTTGTGTTAAGTCTTCACAACCTGCGATAATGCTTAATATTTACTCGTGTCGTCCTCTCTGCCACCCTTATATGTATACGGCAGGCCATTACATGTAAACATAAGTATTTAATAATTTAAGTAGTTGATTAGTTTGTAATTTTATTGCAGTGCCCTTACAGGGTTGTGTTGAAACATAATAATAATCTTAAGATCTTTTTGTACACACAAAGCAATGATTAAATGATTATGGGTATGAGACCTAAAGAGATCGGGTAACCTGTTGTGATATTTTAAGGTACTCTTAATATCTCTTTTTTTATATTGTAGTCGAAAACTGCGGACGCTGTAATAGCAGTAGGTACACTTCAGAAATTAAAGTTTGAGCGTGCATGCCAATATGCTTTCAATCGCTCTTCTTTTTTTAGGCTATCACTGTTACTTGCCTTAAAATGTAATAAGGTACACCTAATACACTCCCGAATGTTTATTGCATATCTTGAAAGGTGGTTTCAATAGTTCTTAAGTTTTGCGAGCTGTGCCAGCGTACACTGGTAATACACCTAGAAAACTAAAGTTCGAATGTGCAAGGCATGATTTCAATCGCTCTTCTGGTTATGATTGTTCTTTGCCTAAAACTTTGACAATGTTCCAAAGATGTTTGCTAACTTACTGTACTACAAACATCATGTTGGAAACTAAAATTCGATTATGTAATGATATGCAACATACTTTCACTCGCTCGTCTGTTTTCAGTACCTAAAATATGCTTTCAATGACTCTTTTACATTCTAAACTTGTAATACTGTGAGTTTTGTCACTATGCGCTGTAATAGTACACCTGGGAAACTAGTCCGAGCGTGCATGGCATGCAACATGCTTTCAATCGCTCTTTTGTATTTGACTAAGGCAATCTACTTACTAACTTACCCTGCGTTCACGTTACAAAGATACTTTCAATAGCTCTTTTCACTAGACTTATATTGACCGGGATATAGACCGTGATTACCTTTTGTATTGTTTATGAGCTCCCGATATTTCGAAGCAGACACATGCATCTTGTTCACGGGTGACTGAAGATAGCGGGTGGGTGTCAAATATCGGGAGCTCATAAACAATACAAAAGGTAATCACGGTCTATATCCCGGTCAATATAAGTCTACGTAGTGAAACTAACCGTGAATCATTCAAAACTTTTAATAAGTTTTGTTTCAGACTAAGGCAATCTATTCTACCCTGCAAACCTTACCCTGCGTTCACGTTAAAAAAATGCTTTCAATAGCTCTTTTAAGTTGTGATACTGTGCATTTCCTGAAACTGTGGCACTGTGTGCTGTAATAGTACACCTCGGAAACTAAAGTTTGAGCGTGCATGGCATGCAACATGCTTTCAATCGCTATTCTGTTTTGTCGAGTTAGTGCCGAACATTCCATCGATAACTTGTTTAGGTTGCCAAAGGTTCCCTGTTAACCATTGACATGAGGTTTTGCGGTTTCTGTGTGAGTGCACTGTTAAGTATGTCAGAAAGTGGGTCTTTGGTTAAGTATCTCTATACAGAGACACATCGTGCCTACTTTGAGATATTTGACACGATTATATTATATAAGTTAGAGCGGATATATTTAAATATCGGATCAAACTCATATTTTCCTAAAAATCCGGCCAAGTGCGATTACGCAAAAAACGGCAAAAAAATCACGTTTGTGGGAGCCCCACTTAAATATTTATTTTATTCTGTTTTTAGTATAATTTCAACTGTCTAGCTATCACGGTTACAGACATACAGCCTGGTGACAGACGGACCGACGGACAGCGGAGTCTTAGTAATAGGATCCCGTTTTTACCCTTTGCGTAGCACCCTAAAAAGCACCGTTCAAAGTATCTTTGCGTGTAAGAAGTAAGTATATCCGTCCAAATATCCGTACCACACCCAACACTGAACCATTCAAGCATACATAAACCTGTTATCCACACAGCAGCTACGCAGCGGCATATTGCAGCTAAAGTTTACAAACGGTAATAGCTATAAATACTACCCCCCCATGTCCGTCAAACCCGACAAGGGAGGGAAGGCGGACTCGAATATAAAATATTCAGGGGCTTAAAAGCTTTCCTATGTTATTGTCAGACTCCAAGTTTAGTGCAGTTATCAGATTTAATTTACCTGCTAACTTGTGAAATTCATTACCTTATGGTTGCGTTTATAAAATTAAACTTTATGAACGCGTGCCGTAATAGTACATTACGATACATGTGCGAAAAATAGGAAGTTCGCAACGAGTAGCGATAAATTAAAACGACCGAAGACTTGCACAATTGTGGATACTATTGTATGGACTGACGTTTATCTGACATGGTTATTTGTACGATACATACCTACAAATAGCCATACATTTGACGTGCCCCTCCCCCGCAAAAATCGACAGACTGTTTTGTACAGAAAATGACAGACAAGGCGTCTCCAGTTACTAAATGCTGTAAGGCGTCAAAGATTTTTCAGGACGTATTAAAGTAAGGTCAAAACCGTAGTAAGTTTTTAAACCTAAATCCGAACAGCTACGATGGAATTTAAAAGAATTCCAAAGGTTTCAAAATCACCAATCAAAGCGGGAAGTTGTCTTTGAACAGAAAAAATGGCAGATTGAAATTATTAATTGAAAGATATTTACGTGGACATTAAAAAAATAGTAAAAATACCATCGAAAATGATGAAGAAAGGTACCTAAAGGTCAAAGTAATTTTATAATATTTTGACCCATATCAATTATTGATACAACTAGCAGAAGCTTGTATAAACCCTTCCTGAGTCAGCATGTGTCCGCATTGTTCACAATCTTTTGTTCGGAATACTTACGTGTCTGTAGTAGGTATGTTTTATTTACATATTAAAAGAATAATAATGAATAATCAGCTATTTGAGTCTTTATTAGAAAGAGTGGTTAGCCTCTAAATACCTCCCCAACTCTTATCTATTTGTACTACAAATATTTTCACATAACCGTCGACATCTTCCGCTTTGTATGTTTGTCTGTCCCTATGTATGCTTAGATCTTTAAAACTGCGCAACGGATTTTGATGCGGGTTTTTTTTTATTAGATAGATTCAAGAGGAAGGTTTATATGTATAATTTGTAAAGGTTTTGTGTAAATTAGTTTAACTACCCGTGCGAAGCCGGGGTCGCTTGGACTTTATAATGGGCTCGGTAAAATATCACCATAGTCCACCCCAAGCCATGGGGGTAATTTTCAACCCCCGCAACGATCAGTAACAATAAAGCGCCGAGCTATTTGTCTCCGTGACGTGTCAAAAGACACTGTCAACCCGTGATGTATGGCGTAGGGAGTGTAGGCTAGGCGCACACTTGCGACTTCTAGCCTCTATTTTAAAGTCGTTCTTAATCGCTAGTGGGTCTATGTGTAACTGATTTCTATTTTAGTTGTTTGTATAGGTAATCGTTACAAAATAGTTAGTTGGTAGTGTAGTGCAGCGTTGGTAGTGTGGTAGTTAGTCTAAAGTTAGTACCTAACACTATTATGTATTAAGGCGCCGAGCTATTTGTCCCCGTGACGTGTCAAAAGACACTGTCAACAGTGTCAACCCGTGATATATGGCGTGGGGGTTAAGCGCATACTTGCGACGATTTTAAAGCCGGATTTACATTTGTCTGACATGTCGTTGGGTGTTTTGTCGTGACGCATCAGAACGGCAATCGGTTTCATTTTTTTTTTTTAATGATAAATTATTTATTTTATTTTATTACAAGGAGATAAAACAGAAGCATACAAGTGAAGAACAGTATAGACAGAATATACATAACTATTATAGATTATGTTGTTTCCTTAAGCATATCTCACCGAGAACATAAGTGGTATTAGAATGTAAACCTAGCAACATGCAACACTTAACTATTTTAACTACAACAACTACATTAAATTACATATAATATTTCATATTTATGATTTATGAATGTTATGATCTAAAACTACTTATCTATTTTTTATATAATTTTGTGACAGCAGCCTTGAATGAGGCACGGGAGCATGAGAATAAATCTACATTACAAAGTAGCTGGTTGTGGTATTTATGCGTGAACATTTGTCTGACGCAGCGTGCATCACACGTGATCACCAATCACCCATTAGTAAGAGGCCACACACACGAGCGCTTTTTCAACGCCCGTTTGAATCCGCCCGCACGCTAAATTCGATTTAACGGCCAACGCTTAAAGTCGAAAATCCAACAACGCTTGATAAAAAGCGCCACCGCCATCGTGTGAATACACATGTATCCATTTGTGTCATTCATACGCTTTTTTAACGCGCGTCGAAAAAGCGCTCGTGCGAATGAGACCTAAAAACTCTCAGTTCTAGCACCTAGCATGAGTCATCCTTAAATCCGTTTCACATGTGTCGTATGCGATCACGGCGACCACGAGGATAAGCAGCTATGCGCTCACGACGACTGATAACCGGATTACGCCCGCCCAGTGATTGACAGCAAGGGGTCTCGCAATAGGCGATTTTTCTTTAAATACACTATGGCATCAAAGATAAGGTGAAAACTAATAGTCACATTCTATATGTATATATTCTATTTGCGGTGTTTTCAGGGTTACGTACCTCAAAATGAAAAAAAAACCGGCCAGGTGCGAGTCGGACTCGCGCATGAAGGGTTCCGTACCATTACGCTCAAAAACGGCAAAAATCACGTTTGTTGTATGGGAGTCCCACTTTAATATTTATTTTATTCTGTTTTAGTACTTGTTGTTATAGCAGCAACAGAAATATGTACATCATCTGTGAAAATTTCAGCTGTCTAGCTATCACGGTTCATGAGATACAGCCGGTGACAGACAGACGGACAGACAGACAGACGCGACAGACGGACAGTGGAGTCTTAGTAATAGGATCCCGTTTTTACCCTTTGGGTACGAAACCCTAAAAATAAGTAAAAAAAATAATATGGATAAAAATAGCGATTTAGTTTTTACGTAGAGTAAGTAAATGGTATCGATTTCCCATTATTGTAACCATTTAAATTTTGTCTAGCCATCACGGTTCATGACGGACAGACAGACAAACAGCCAGGAAAGCTAGTGAATTAGGGCCTTTTAAATGGGCCTTTATAAATAAATAAAAAATAAAAAAGCCTTTTATTTCTTATAACTACATCAGATTTACATAACTAAAATACGTATTACTAAATTTTATCTTATGATTTACATTTATAATTAAGTTATTTGCGATTATAAAAAAGTGCTTAATCTGCAAGAACCCCTCCGCAGGTGAAGGCCTCCTCCAAAGATGCCCAGTTTGCTCTATCCTGGGCAATTTGCATCCAGTTTGGACCAGCTATTTTATTTATCTTTAAATGGGCCTTTAAAAGGCCCTAATTCACTAGCTTTCCCCAGGAAATCTTTTGAAGCATGACACCCATGTCATGCTTCAAAAGATGTATCACCGAATTAGGCGTGGCACCAAATAATGTGAGTTTGCCCTACCATGATAGGACATTAGAAATGCCACGATTGTGTGTAATTTATATTGGCAAATGCATCGCGAACATTCCCGCTGTTTCTATGGCTCCAATCACACGGATATCTTGAGCTGATTGCACATTAGCATGTCAAGCGACCATGTCTAACCGAATCCAACTGTAACGCCTCACTAATGACCGCTGATTGAAATACAATTTGATTTCTGCGGTATTCAGAAGCTGTTGTATTGGAGTAAAATTAGTACATAAATATTCTGTCTTAAATGTTTTTAAATATGACCACTACGTAAATCCTAATTTACTAACAGATAGTAAGTGTATTAAATTGCAGATTATGTAAAACTATTTACTAATCTAAGAAATAAGTGCAAAACTTATAAACTTATAGGTACGAAACGAGATCCGTTGATTCCACGGCGCCATGTTGATTATTACTAATTAATTTACAGTGCCACTTGTGTGCATTATTTTTTGCTATAATAAAAGAGGGTAGATCGACATATTTATAGCCGAAGTATTTTGTTAAGTAATAAAGTGGGTGTTACAATACCAAGATAAGGGTTAACCAACAACTCTCAAAGGGCGAGCAGTAGGTACTTACGTGCTAACACCTTCTATACAAATCCCTTACGGGATTACAGTCACAGTGTAGCGCGAGAGATGATGAAGGTGAGACAGACACTGTACAGTCATAACAATAATCTACATTTTTAGCAAATAAAAGTGTGTCCCAAATTCAAACGAAACTAGAAATTTTGTTCAATAAGCTTTTAAGCTCGTTTGGACGCAAAACACGAGCATTCTCCTCAGGCGTGTCGTTCCAAATGCTGAGCGAAACACAGTTGAGTCAGGCACCAGAAGCTTTAGAACTATCCCTTTCGGCTATTTAGGGTTGTCAAAATTCAGGTCATAGTATTGTAATGTTATTACTATGACGTGTAAAATTGTAATTTTATTAATAAATGATTGTATTGTATTGTATTATCTTATCTGTGGTCGTGCACGCAAAGCCGAGCCGAGCCGTAAATTGAGCCGAGTTTGCCCGAAGCGAGGAGTTTCGCACCACTGCCGATACATATTTTGTTGTTTTCGTTTAGCGTTTGTCGATGGTTTGCCCGAGAAATCGACTCACCCGCGAAAATGGACACACACGACCAGACAAAGCCGATTGCGTGCTGCATACAAAAGCTTAGCTTAACAAATGTAAAACATTTCCAGTTTTTTCTTTCAGTTGTTTTAGCTGAAGCTTACTTTGGATTTTGTATGTGTGTGTGAGAAGTGCGACTGTGCATCACGTTCCCCCCGCAAAAACTGGCAGAACGATGTGTCATAAGCCTCAGATTTCAACACAACATTAATAGCCCGTGGCAGGGGTCACCAATCTTTTGTAGTGCGACAAGGGTGTGGTGTAGTAATGGTTACATATTATAGGTACTTTTTTGGGTTCCGTACCTCAAAAGAAAAAAACGGAACCCTTATAGAATCACTCGTGCGTCTGTCTGTCAGTCTGCCTGTCCGTCAGTCACGGCCTATTTTCTCCGAAACTACTGGACCGATTAAGTTGTTATTTGGTACACATATGTAAGTTTGAGACCCAAAGACAAACATGTAACGTAAACAAATAAATTTTGAACATGGGGGCACTTTTGGGGAATAAATGAGAAAATAAAAAATTAAGTTTTTCAAACTATATCGGGTTACATATGAAATGAAAGAGCTCATTGTGAAAATTTCAGATATTTTTTATTATTATTTTATGATACACAGTTTCGAGGTTATTCAAGAAAATAGACAAAAAAATGACCATTTCCCCCTTTATCTCCGAAAATACTAAAATTTAGAAAAAAATACACAAAATAGTTCTTTACCTGTAGATGACAGGAACATCTATTAGAAATGTGCAGTCAAGCGTAAGTCGGACTTAATTACTTAGTTTTTGATCCGACCCTTACGGGTTTTTTAAAGACATTTTCACGTTTCACATAAAAAAATATATTGTTAAAAATTGTGTAATGTAAGGGACCCTTGCTTGTGTTTGGCCTACTGAGGCGACGAAGTGAGCCTACCGCGTTTCAACATCCCTGAAACACTTGGGAACCCTTGCTGTAGGTACCATACACATGCTCAGGGGGCATGGTGGAAGAATGAATGCGCGAGCCCATAAAACGTCTGAGAGGGTGACGCCGCAGGGGATGTTAGTGGGTATTCTTCTTCCCATCCTCTGGTTAGAGGATGTACGGGAGGAGCGAGTCCCACATACCACCCCCCCCCCCCAATGGGCTTCCCCAGCCCGGGGTGAGATGCGTAAATGCATTTACCCCTGCGACAAAAAAAAAGGTACCATACACATGAAATTGAACTTCCTATAAATTATTTTTGTATCAAGCAGAAACGTCTACGAACGATGCTATTTAGCTTAGAAACATATTATTATTAACAGTGGAAAAATTCACTGCCTTGGATGGGACTTGAACCCACGACCACTGGATCGCTAGCCCAGTGCTCTGCCATCTTAATTACTACTAGGACTTTATCCAATACAGCCACCACTTTTAATTTGTTTCTAAGCTTAACTACCTATAACTTTTAGAATAGAATAGAATAGTTTTTATTCGTAAACACACAGACAATAGACATACATTAAAAGAACATAGTGAAAATAAAGTGTCACGAAATGGCCCCATCTCAGCATGCTGCTGGCGACTTCCAGCGCTGATCTTCCGATGAGACCATCAAGTGAGAATCACGGAAGGCAACATACAAAAAGAAAGCAACATAAAGGAAAGAAACATAAAATATGGCGAAAATAAATAAATGGAAAATTGTACGCCTTACGGCACAACATAGTGATACAATGATTATGTGAGACCTGTACTTATGTACCTTACCTATGTTGAACAAATAAATTCTTTTGACTTTTGAAAAAAAAAAAAAAACCACAGTTTAAAAAAAAAACCACAGTTTACACAATGTCCTTTTAAAATCAATGCTAAGCCTAAAAATGCCCGTTTTGCCTAAACACACAGCCGGCGGGTTCTAATAACAAGTTAACGTTAATCCTAAAATTTACAATCGGCCATGTTTGTTTAGGTTTCGTTTTAATCAGTTCAGCTGTTGGTGCTATAGCGCTTATATTCATGTCACAGTGTATACGTAAATCAGTTACTGAAGTATTTTAATTTACAACATTTTAATCTTTAGACTTATATGGACCCGGATGTTATTTTGTATTGTTTTCGACGCAGTTGCATGCATCTTGTTCACGGATAAGATAGCGGGTGGATGTCAAAGTTGTGTAGACCGCGCTCGGCGCTACCCTCATTCGTGCGCGTCGGCTGCGTTCACTTTCAACGTTGGTATGGTCGCGTTCACACTCGTTGGTCTGGTCGCGTTCACAGTTCACACTCGTTGGTCTGTTCAAGCACAATACACTCACAGTGTCACTACACGTGTCAAATAAGTCAATATAAATCTAGTAAAACTAACCGAGAATCATTCTAAACTGTTATTTTAATCCTTAACCAACTGACGAGTAATTTCTATCGATAGATTAACGCTAACGTAAAAAGGATACCTATTCGTGTGTGTAGCGAAGTCGTGTCATCATTTCTTCTCACAAATAATAAAATTTATTAGTCCTGAAAAAGTCATATTAATTGGTAATTGATAATTAAGTCATGGGTAATTATAGGGTGGTTTCTACATTAAAAAAAAGTTAATCTCACTAATACTGGTACGAAACAGTATCGCATTACTGAATGCGTAGGGTTGATCCTGCTCACGTCTCCAGATTCACCCTGTATAATATTTTTATATTTCATTACCTTTCAATAATAAACAAAGACGACCCGAAGACCATATCGTCAAAACAGCCTTATCGTTGCCGACGGGGAAGCGTGGAAGCGGAAGGCTTAAAGAACAAAATATCGACAGGAACCTAACCAGGAATCGTGCCACGGCTTAGGACAAGGAAGGCCGACCCCAAATAGGGATAAAGGCTCAGGATGATGATGAATGTAGTATATAAACTGAAATGTGACGAAGCCCTCCAGTGGTATATAGTAGTGTGACTACTTAAAAAACACAAATCAAAATATTTAATAAAATAATTTTATTTGTTCCCTAAGTTGTCTAATGTAGCATAATAAACTCTAGTAATTTTACTCGTACTTTCTAACATCTGTCACCTAATAAAGTCAATTAACTTACTGCTGATACATTTTATGCTTTGTGATCAAGGCTCTTATATAAATACGACTTTTTCAGTTTAAAATTGTGCTATGCAAATTTTGTTTTATTATAAAAACTTTGTGTTGATGTTCTTGTAATTTTGTTTACTCGATTTTGATTTTGTTTACTCGATTATGATTTTGTTAACTAGATTTTGATTTTGAAATATTCAAAGGGACTATAATAAATATTTGATTAGGAGTTTCATAAAACTGTTTGTTCATATCTACGTAACCACCAATCGTAGTTTTCGGGGGATCCAAAATTTATTTTATTATCAATGTTTATAACAGAGAAGGCAAATGTGTTTCAATTTACATCATAATCATCTTACTCTCGTCCACTGCTGGACATAAGCCTCTTCTATTGCACGCCATTGAGCACGATTTGCGGCAACTCTGATCCAGCTCTTCCCAGCCACTTTACGAAGGTCATCGCTCCTTCTAGTTTGATGGCGTCCTACGCTACGTTTGCCGATACGCGGTCTCCACTCGAGAACTCGTCTACCCCAACGGTTATCGGTTCTACGGCTAATATGACCGGCCCACTGCCACTTCAGCTTGCTAATCCGGTGGGCTATGTCGACGACGATTTTAGTTCTCTGACGGATGACTTCATTACGAATACGAGCTGAGCGACTTTGAATTTATGGACCAGTCCTACCGTGAGTGTCCACGTTTAAGTACATACTTCAATTCAATTATGTATTTTATTGTTAGTTATAAGTTATAAATATATATTATAAATATATATTATAGGTAATGGAGATGTTCCGAACACTTTTTAACAAACCCCTTAATTCACAAAATTTTGTAACATCTAGGTTGACCTTTGGGACCCTATTACTAAGACTCCGCTGTCCGTCCGTCTGTCTGTCTGTCCGTCTGTCACCAGGCTGTATGTAGACGGTTGACATTTTCACAGATGATGTATTTTTGTTGCCGCTGTAACAGCAAATACTAAAAACGGAATAAAATAAATATTTAAGTGGAGCTGCCATACAACAAACGTGATTTTTTGGCGTTTTTTTGCGTAATGGTACGGAACCCTTCGTGTGCGAGTCTGACTTGCACTTGGCCGGTTTTTCAATTATTACTTACTACCTGGGCACCGATTTTCTAAATGCAATCATAAGAATTACCAATATAAAATAAAAATAGATTAGAAATGATACTCACTATTTGCCAATATCGATACTATTTCGTATGAATAACATACTCAACTGTAGCGCAAACACGACCGTACGTATAAAACCGGTACCGGTTATATTGGTGTTATTTTTCTTATGGCATTGAATTTGTAATGATATATGTAATTTTATTTATGATTCAAATGATTTATTGTATTTTAAAAATGACATTTACTTCTCTTGTGATATTTTATTTTGTTTGACATTTAATGATGATTCTAAATTGCTAAGATTGACATCTATTTTTGACATGTTTTTGTTTATACATACTTATATGACGATCCTTATTGGGAGAGAAAATTATTTTAATTTATTTTGTATTTTTTAGTATGTAATGTTTGACGATCATGATAAGAAGATAAGCATAATTTTGACATTGATGCAAATTTATAGTGTAATTTTTATCCTGAAATAAATAAATCTAATCTAACCTGGATCACAGTGAGCTAAATACCGTCAGGACGTTAACATAGACACAGAAAGTAATAGTATTATCATACAGAACGGCCACGCACCGCCCCGACCCGAATCGAATTACCTCGCCCCGCGACACTAGATTGACGGCCGTTTGCCGGCCGCTCAGTACTATTTTTTAACAATTTACTCACATTATGACGCATGACGCGTGTACAGACGTGCCGTTCACACATAGAAACGTAAGTGATTTTTGATGTATAGCGTGTCCGCCCTGTGACATAGAGTAGAAAATTTACCTCTTTAGGGTTCCGTACCCAAAGGGTAAAATCGGGAAGCTATTACTAAGACTTCGCTGTCCGTCCGTCCGTCCGTCTGTCACCAGGCTGTATCTCATGAACCGTGATAGCTAGACAGTTGAAATTTTCACAGATGATGTATTTCTGTCGCTATAACAACAAATGCTAAAAACAGAATAAAATAAATCATTAATTTGGTGTTGTTGAAGATGTTTAAATATTTTTCATACAAATTCCTAATTGGCAGACAATTGAGACAGTTGAAATTTTCGCAGTCTGTTTTTCCATTGCACACAAAAAATGTTTTGAACCTTTTAGAAATTGCATCGCTTGTTAGACAAATATATGATAATTTAGTCAAAATCCTGATATTATCTTCACCGTGTTCCCACTCATATAAAAAATGTACACAGCATATTCAAGTGTCTTTTTACCTTCAGGCCCGAGTAAACATAGTGTCCAATACGCAACGAATTTCAATAACCGGTTCACAAATATGTATACAACTTTCAACTTTATTGTGTGGAGATAAAGCTGAAAAAATGTAGATACTTTTGATTCCTAGTACAAAAGAAACTTCCTTACAAAGAATGGGTAGTTGTTTACAACGCTTATAAGAGCACCGCATTTTGTAAACCAAAATAAGTAAGGTCTCTCTAAGCACACATTGAAAATTTAGTAGCCTGTAGAACAGCTAAATGAAAATACAATAAATTATCTAAATCATCAAAAGTTTAAATTAATTACGTCATGGATAACTAACATCTATGGAGTGTCAGTGCTTCGAAATAAAGCATTTATTATTATAAAATTGGAATCAACTGACACAGCGAAAAAAGTAGTAATTTTAAAGATCTAGTTAAACTAGAAACACAAGCTTCGACAAAATATTTGCAGAATGTCCAATCCTAAACAAATACTGAGTATCCTCGTACAATGTCCATTTATTGCATTATAGTGGACAAACACGGACGAGGGTCCGCAAATATTGCCAGCCGGTTTTATTAGCGTTATAAATAGACATTAAAGCCTGACCAGGAATATATGATCACGCGCCATGTAGCGGAATTTCACTGGAACTAATTTTCTCTCCCCTCTTCTCTTCTCCACTCTTCTAACACTCACTCAACGTGCCGCTGGTATAGATGTATGATGGAGGCAGCTCAAGATCTGGAACACCTGGAGTGCTGATGGGTGCAAAGGGTCAAGAGTTACACTCGCTCAACGTGCCGCTGAATGTGTATGATGGGGAAAGCTCAAGACCTGGAACACCTGGAGGTATGCCAGATAAAGCAGGCGTCTAACCAGAGCTACCACACGCTTAACGTGCAAAGATACTGTTTGCTGTAATCAGGTTAAGTTCTCCAAGACCTAGAACACCTGGAGGCGACTTTTCACGGGTCCCTTGTGGTGCCTGCAAGACTTTGGTGAACAAGTTTCTATATAAAAAAAACGCAAACGCACGTCTTGCTATAGAATGAAATTTACACGTTAGGGGTTCAGTGCTCTCAAAAAATTGATGTCTCTTACTCTTATTTCTGACTTCTGTATTACTTTACAGACACTTGAATGGCATAAAAACCGTATCGTTTGAACCATGAAAAAAATCACCAATCTTTACATATATGATATCGCATTCCGTAATAATAATCTTATATTCAAGTAAACTTTATATAACAAATACATTTTAGCAATTTCTTTAGAAGGACTCTCGAACGGCACAAAGATGGCTTCAAGTGGCACTACAATTCATTGTTTCCTCTGTCCCATTGCCACAGCGCTGCGAGTTAAAGATCGTTCGCTTTACTACCTACCTATATAGGTATAGGTATCGCCAGGAGAGATGAGGTGAATGATTGCTGATTGCACACACAGCTACACTGGTGTACTAATCGCAGAAACAGCATTGAATGAATGAATCATTGAATGTGACTTAAGCGCGGGACATTAAGCTAAAAAAAAACGAAGATATTTTTTGGTCCATCTTGCAGTTAGCGGTTCAACTTGCTAACACCAACGAAAATAAAAACATGCAACCGAATTGATAACCTCCTCCTTTTGAGATTTGGAAGTCGGTTAAAAATAATACTAATTTCAAAATCTAGCTGTCATAACATGATCTTGTTGTTGTGTGTGTGACTTTAACTCTCCTGGCAATACGTATACCAAGTATACTATGCCCCGGGATTTTGGGTGCGGGAAATTATTTGGTGTATGTATTTTCAACTTTGTTTATTGTAAAATAGTTACCAACACCAACCAATACCAAGTACGAATTAAAAATAGTAAGCTCCAAAGGCTCTTAGAAATGTTAAATTAGTCTGTTTTTACCTGTTTGAGACTGATTGGCTGGTTGACTTGGCTTTTAGTTAATAGCCCCATTATGAACAATAGCGGTCTATTCGTATTTACGAGTGAAGAAGCTTAAAATACATAATCTGCGCCAAGCTTTAGATTTCTATGACTATCGTGTTCACAACATAAAAATGCTTTTACCTTTGAATGATATTTATTATTTCCTTTTCTCTTCACATCTCTGGTTTATTCTTTATTTAGAGGCAAAGCATTAGGAATTGGAGCGGGAAATAGACGAGAATGGTTTGACCTGATTGGGTGAGAGGGGAGTAATGAAAAGATACAAAAATTGTATGTGCAACATGGAGGGTGATGTTTTTAGATTTTCGCCCTCCGGGTTTTTCATTAGCGAGAAAATAAATACATTTTGAAGCTTATATATATATATATATATATTTTTATACCACGACGGTGGCAAACAAGCATACGGCCCGCCTGGTGGTAAGCAGTCACCGTAGCCTATGGACGCCTGCAACACCAGAGATAATACATGCGCGTTGCCGACCCTAAACATACGCGTTGCCGACCCTAAACATTTGACACACTAGGGGGCCAATTCAAACTTACATCTGACATCAAAACGATATCTAAATTATGTCATTTTGTTCTCATTCGCCCGTGCGCCTCACGTGGTTATTCAAGCTGAAAGCGTTTCTCTGTCGCCACTCAATTGTATAATTTGAACTCGCAATATTAACACTAATCAATGTGTAAGCAGGCCCCAATGTGATGGCCAGCCACACTTATCCGTATTGACCTTAGCCGTTACTCGTACCTTAGTCGTAGACTTGGTGCACGGGGTCCCTTTGTTTGACATAATTATTGAAAGTCATAATGTAATGATTGTCATATTATCATTAGTCATAATTTTGATACCGTTAACTTTTCAGGATTTTCCTCAGGTTATCCTATTAGGTTAGGTTAGGTTAGGTTAGATTTGTTTTATGGCAATCCTAAAAAGTTACGCTTTTGTGAAAAAGAAAACAAATTATGACTAAAGAAAATGTGGATAAACAATAATGACTTAAAACTGTATGGAAAACAATAGAGACCCCTTGGTGCACACATTAAGTCTCTCCATTCAATACGCAACCGTCCTTAAAGAACTCCGTCGTACATCGAAACCTATTCTATCCATAAACAAACAATTATAAATAGCATCCATAAATACTCCATTATTCGAGCTGAAAGCGTTTCTCTGTCGCCACTCAATTGTATAATTTGTATCGACTCAACGGCCCGCCATTTCGCTATTAGGTTTAATTAAATTTTCAGTCCATTCGAGTTGGTAGCCAAATTAGTCTCGTTATCGTTGAAGCATAATATAAATTGGTGAAATCAAAATTGTTGCGAAATAACCGATTACTGTACGGTGACAGATGTCATCTCCATACGATGTACAACGTATAACCTCAAAACGGGGTCCCTTTCTTTGACATATTATTGAAAGTCATAATCAAAGAATAAAGTAAGTATAATAGGTAATAGTATGACTTAAAACTATATGGGAAACAATAGAGACCCCCCTAAAACGCAAAATCTCGCAAAATTGTATTTAGATGACACCTGTCACCGTAACCAAGCTGTTAGAAAAATACTATAGCATACTTAATTATTATAATTACCTGTCCTTATTTTTTAACAAATAAAAGTTTTAAAACTTTTTAATAATAAAATAAGTAGTTTAATTAAATCATTTTATACAATTCTTTTGCGGAAATAATTTTACGCAAAAGACGTAACTCTAAGAATTCCAAGTTTAGTTTACATGAAATCATAATTATTGTTTTTCGTCAGTCAAGGTGCATTTAGCACCAAACTTTATCCAAGTAAGGTTTTTATTTAAGATTCAATAAATTTTGTTTCACGTTGTCGATAAGAATATCTACATAAATAAAAGTACAATCGTCGATAAAAACTGGTATATAATTGATTCTATATGGCAAAACCTTATTTTGTCTTGCTCCAACATATATTATAGAGAATGCTCTGAATTTAGATAATCAGTGTTGGCAAAATAACCGCGATTATTTTATCATGGAAAAATATAGACATAAAGCGTACAGGACGACTGAAGAAATAATTGCTTTTCTTGACTTTATAGTTATTAAAAAATACTTATATAAACCTACGAGAGTCGTAAAGTAAATTAAATTTTTATTTACGACCTCCAAATCTTCAGGGCGATGGCTAAATCGAGCCAAGTAATAAAATAGCAGTAAAAGAAATGATTCACATCATATTTATAATAGAAGTTTGCTTGAACACAATGAATTAATTTGAATAGTTTTTTGATATGAAGGCTTCAATTATTGTTACCGTCGGTAAGATTTCATTTGAGTATTTAGGTTTTTTGGATTACTCTTAGGCATATATCTCTCTTATATCAAACTATCTATGTATATTAGCAATTATTATTTATTCTCTTTCGAATATCGTGGTTGGGTCTAAAAAAACCACAGGTCGTCTCAGTTATCTCCTCACCTCCAGTAACCTCAGTTATTATATCTGTAAGATATGACGATATTCCGCTTACAATAATTCTTGTTATCTTTTTTATGACTTTTTTTAGTAAAGGGGACTAAACATCTACAACTTTCACAATTCTTTCAGTTTTTATCTTTTTATTCTTTACAGTGGTTGTCATCACTACACAATCTACATATATAGGATCCGCGCCATACAAGCCAAGAATACAAATATATGAAATCCACGAAAATCCCAAATGGAAAGATAATTCTAATCCAAACCACAAGACCAGAATAATTCCATCTACGCTTATACCGGGATTGAATTTGGACAACATTGACAAACCAAAGATTTTAATCTTTCCAATACACAAAAATCAAAATCAAATACTCAAGGAAATTATTAGAAAAATAATGAAAGATAAAAATGAAAAAAGTGATACAAATAACAGTTATGAAATTAGGAAGATGATATTGAATAAGTATGAAGGTGATACCAGTGATAGTGACGATGATGATGATTCTGGAAGATATAAAGAGAAATATAATAGTGATACCAGTGATGGTGATGATGATGTTGGTGATGGTGATAATGATGTTGGTGATGGTAATGAGGATGTTGGTCTCGGTGATGATACTGTTAGCGATGGTGATGGTAATGCTAGTGAAGATTCAAACGATTTTGTAGATGAAACACGTTCGAGGTCAAGACTGAGAAAAGGAAAAGAAGAAAAGCTTCGTACGTCACGGACGAGTAATAACGAAGTACTGTTTTTTGTGTGATTTTGTATTTAATTAACTCCGTTAATGACTTATTAACAAAGTTCAATAAACATTTTAAACAGTCAATTAGTAAAACTAAGTATCCTAAATATTTATGATGATGTTCTCCTGACCGATTTCGGCCACAGCAACTGTGTGCTCTGGAGTAGGCAATTTTTAATTCGCGTTATTAGCGTGTAGCTTATCTGCTCGCTCTCACGTACCCTATCTTCTTGCCAAATACTCGAGCACATTTTGGGCACGTCAGCGCACCACCTACATAGTTGTTAATATTGGCCAATAATTGCCCACTGCTCAGTATCATTTCGACCATTTCATAAAGCATATGCCTATCGCTCGACAGGGATATGATTCACCATTTTTATGGAAATATTTAGATTTATATTTAGGCAAATACGGATTTCGTAATGAAGTCATACGTCAGAAAAAGTCGTCGACATAGCCCACCGGATTAGCAAGCTGAAGTGGCAGTGGGCCGGTCATATAAGCCGTAGAACCGATAATCGTTGGGGTAGACGAGTTCTCGAGTGGAAACCGCGTATCGGCAAACGTAGCGTAGGACGCCTTCAAACTAGATGTAGCGATGACCTTCGCTAGGCTGCTGGCAAGAGCTGGATCAGAGTTGCCGCAAATCGTGCTCAATGGCGTGCAATAGGAGAGACCTATGTCCAGCAGTGGACGAAAGTAGGCTGATGATGATGATGACGGATTTCGTTGCTAATTCTATTTATTTCGTTAGAAAATTCTACTTAACTTCATTCATTCTACTTTACTCTTAGGTACCCATACCACGACACGTCACTGACAGTGTCAACACTGACATATATATACGCTAACATCTACGTAATTTATTTTCAATAGGTACATCTCGCTCGCACTAATATGTCAGTACGAGCGAAATGCATGGAACTTGCAAATAATGTTAACTAATATGACAGATTTTGTTAGCGTTTGACACATAACCTAACATTTTTACGAAGGTATTGAAATATTAATAATTAACATTTAATTTAACAAAAAATTTATATCAATAAAATATTTAAGTATATATATATATATATATATAGACTGTTGATAACGTCATGGTTGTCCTTTTAAGGATGACTCACGTTAGACCGGGCCGTGTCCGGGCCGGAGCTTCCGGCGCTTCGTTTTCTATGGAAAGCATCACGTGATCACCTGTCATGTCATAGAAAAATAAGCGCGGGAAGCTCCGGCCCGGACACGGCCCGGTCTAACGTGAGTCATCCTTAAAAAGAGCGAGATTACGAAGTAAGTTTACATTATTTGCATGTTCTATTGACGACGACACTAATAAGGATATTTGAAACAGAACATACCTATTATATTGTAATGGAGATCGAGTTTCACGAAATTAGGGAAACTTACTTTCAATTATTCAAAACACAACCCTGATGCCAATAAAAAGAAGACAATCAACGAACGCAGCACAATTACAGCATGCACGAAAAAATCCCGGCAAAAATCCCGCCTAATGACTGCTCTCGAGTCTCGGCACGCGCGGGTTATGAACCCGGGACTTTACAGTACACTCGGCATCTAATTTCGAAAGTCATTCCCTTTGCAAACAAACGGTTTTGAGACGCATTTCAAGCAGTTTTAAAGATATCTACATTATTGTAGGTGTACTGTATTAAGGATTTATTGGGTCCTCCAGGAGACTTTAAAATGATGCGATAGCTCGATTTACTGCGAGTAATTCTTGTATTTTTCCTAGGAATTAATTGCACTTAGCGATTGTCTGATAAAATAAAAATAAACGTTTATTCAAAAATCTTACATACAACTAATTACATAATATTTGTATGGCAACTTTGAAAATAGTTCGGCTTTCCCGCATAGACGGCTGGTGAACGATTTTGAGCGTTAGTTACTTTAGTTATAGTTGGTCAAACTAAATTGTCAGTGTGTTGTGTTGTTGTTGTATTGTGTGTTGGTGGTGGTAGTGTATACATTGTATACGCTCGGACCTGATGTGATTGACAGAGTCTCTTCTGTGAAAGATCTTGGGGTGGTGTTTGACTCGCGTCTTACGTTCTACGATCATATACGTAAGCTAGCCGATAGTTGTTTCAAAAGACTAGGCTTCGTGATCCGCAACGTCAAGGACTTCCGTGATGTTGAGGCCATAAAGCTTGTCTTTAACGCATTGGTGAGAAGCAAGTTGGAGACCTCGTCAATTGTGTGGAACCCGTATGAGTCGACTTACGCCTTACTTCTAGAGAAGATTCAAAAGGCTTTTCTTAGATTTTTGTATAAGAAAATATATGGGCTTTACCCATTTTTATATCCAACCAAGTTTTTGCTCGGAACACTCGGTTACAACTCTCTAGAAGTAAGGCGTAACTGCGACTTACTTGCTACCGTTTGTCGCATGCTGCGTGGCGAATCAGACTGCCCTGATCTTGTGAGTCGCGTGCTTAGACTGCACGTACCGGATATCCCTAGGATTAATCTGAGACTGCGGGTGCGCCCACTGTTGGCGGTGCCGGCGGCGCGCACTGTGTCACGCAGAAATTCGCCGCTCCCTCGAGCACTGACATTACTCAATGCGCTCCTGACGTCAGCACCTGATTGTGATTTGTTTGCATGGAGATGGACGACTGTGTACCGTGAATGTCTGAAGTATTGTGAGACGATCGATGATAGGCCTTCCACAGTCGGTGTATAATACTATGTTATGTGGTGTTATTTCTGTTTCTTCCTGTGTATTTTGTATCTTGTACCTACTTTTGTACTATATTTTTCTGGAAATGAAATTTTCTGTTAGGTTAAGTTTCTCGGCGCATTGGTGTTTGCTGTAATGCCGTTTAACCAGAATTGTATTAAATAAATAAATAAATAAATAAATAAATAAATAAATAAATAAATAAATTGTTAGTCTCTAATTGTACTAGTAAATAAATATTGTAAATATTGCATGCCTTCTGTCTGGTAGAACATAAGACACGCTTCTTTTAAATGTTTATCTACTTATGTAATACTATGTTCTTGCAATAAATTATTCATTGATTGATTGATTGATTGAGTAAATAAGAACAAAAAAATAAACTCATCCTTTTCTTTTGGGTGTTAGTACTAGTGTAAGACAAAGATAGTATGATTTTCGCTGTCTATGTTTGAAATGAGACAGTCCTTTGACTACTTATATATTTTTTGCGCTCCGTTAATGTTTAACAGCCAAAATCAATACTCTTAACCAAAATGTACAGCACAACACTACAGACCTATTTCATCAAATATTCTATCAGTAATACATAGGCAAAGTAAAATAAAAAGGTCCCTTTGTGGTTTCAGCAAAGGTAATATTCGTAATAAAAGCCAGTGTTCGTTACAGACCTTTCAGATTTACAGGGGTTCGTTTGATACAAAAAGGCTTATATTTAGTAAGCCCTACGTTTTAGGGTTCCGTACCCAAACGGTAAAAACGGGACCCTATTACTAAGACTCCACTGTCCGTCTGTCCGTCTGTCTAGTTAGTGTTACTAAAAACCGGCCTCGGTTTAGTGTTACTAAAAGTGCGAGTCTGACTCGCGCATGAAGGGTTCCGTACCATTACGCAAAACACGGCAAAAAAATATTTATTTTATTCTGTTTTTTAGTATTTGTTGTTATAGCGGCAACAGAAATTCATCATTTGTGAAAATTTCAACTATCTAGCTATCAGGGTTCATGAGATACAGCCTGGTGACTGACAGACAGACAGCGGAGTCTTAGTAATAGGGTCCCGTTTTTACCCTTTGGGTACGGAACCCTAAAAATGTAGTTACTTTTAATTTACTTGGGTTTTTTTATACCACGTCGGTGGCAAACAAGCATACGGCCCGCCTGATGGTAAGCAGTGTTTTATCCCATAATTCCAACACAAGGGCCTGACACGCTTTGATAGAGAATGATATATAGCCTTATTGCGATTCCTATAAGAGGAAATAGAAAAGAGTGCCATGTTTTGTCTCTATCACCGAGCGACCATTTTTTCGTGGGGTACACACACACTTCCATGTGCATTGGACATGCAAACCAGTTAAATTGCGTAGTATAAATTTTATATGAATATTTTTTCTCTTACCCCCGGCCGCTCGGTGGCGCATCTATAACTACTTGTATATACTATATCTATGTTCCAACACAAATCTGAGAAAATGGCTGACCTTAAATAAATTTATAAAAGGTTTATCTTCATTATTGAAGAAATACGTAGGCATTCCTAACAAGTGTTCTATTTGATTAGTACCTATGAAATTATTTTATGTAGGTCGGTACTTAAACTCCGAAGTAAAGATAAAGATAGTTTATTATTCAAGCAGGCATATTACAATGCGCTTATGAACGTCAAATAAAGCTACGCCGGCTCCAACCCTACACCTCTGCCCCGAGAAGATTTAAAACTCAATAAGAGGAGGGTATCCCAATATGGGACCGGCAACAAACTCGGCGGGACACATCTTTTCAAAACAATACATTATATAATTAACACAGAAGTACACTAAGTAACTTAGAAGTACACTCAGGTCTCACAAAACTCCCCTAGCAGCTTTTTATTCACTAAAGCGTGGGTGGGTAAGCTTTCTTTACTCAACTCAGCGTTTTCCAAAAGTAAACGAAACTTTAAAGCAGTTTTAAACATACGACGGAAACTTCCAGAATGCCAAATAGAAAATTGATACCTTCGATGTATACTTTCATTGTTAGATGTACATTTATAAAACACAAAGTGAATGTAAATATTATTTTAAGGCTTTAAACTTTTACATGGAGGAGAGAAATATTTGATTTAGCGCTCAAAAGATTTCTTTATTCCAATTCTGCTTACCTACACCAGAATAAATCCAATATCTTAAAGGGGCCCACTGACTATCAGTCCGCCGGACGATATCGGCCTGTCAGTTAGAACAAAAATTTGACAGTTCCGAACAACTGACAGGCCGATATCGTCCGGCGAACTGATAGTCAGTGGGCCTCTTAAGACGTGTTAGCGAAGTTCTTTTTGCATTTAAAAAAAGTGATTTCAGTTAGTATTTAAAAATACGATCAAGTGTGCATAGGTTTTTTTTATCACTAAGTGTACCATTTTCATTGCTGTGTGCCCCCATTTTAGAACATTTATATAAACACAAGTTAATAAATCCCAATTAGGGCCACTTAAATATAAATTCATAAACATAAATAAAAAAAAATAAAAAATATAAATATAAATTCGTGTAGATTAGTCTAAGATAATTTATATTGTAATTTTATATTATGAGAATAAATATCTAAATCTAAACCTAAATCTTGCACCATCCCACTAACCCGGGATTAACCGGTTAAATTTGTAGTTACCGTAGTTACCAGTACATTTTGACACTGGGTTAACGGTTTAACCGGTTAACCCCGGGTTAGTGGGATGGTGCAAGTGGCACTTAGAGTAATTAGTAGGTATACAGAGCATCACAGAATACACAAAAAAGATAATCAATGCCAAACAAAAACAGAGACTTAACCTAATTCCAAACAAACAAGCTGAATTCCATTATTAAATCTTTGGAAGTTGAAATAAAAATAAAAATAAAATAAAACAATAGAGCAGGCGTGGGAAACAAAGGGCGGGCGCAATCAGGCCGGGATATTTGCCGAGCCGGCCTAATTGATACGGGGACGGTCCGGCCCGTTCGGCTACAAAAATGACGGGTACCTGTACTGCTGTACTTCCGAAGAATTTTTCGTAAAATAATGTTTTCGGCAATTTGTAACATCAGAAGAAATGTGCCTGAATAGGTCCCCGTGGTGAACCAAATGCCAAACCATGGCCACAAAAATTACGGATCTATTATACTTCCGAAGAATTTTTCTTGTCCGATATTATATTTAAAAAAAAATGTGCTATTTTCAACCAAAATGGTACTTATTGTCGCTTGTCAATAAGGCGCTATATTTCCATATAGCTTTAATTAGAAATCAACCTTATTGACAACCGACAATGTAGTATTTTTTGGTTGAAAAAAAAACGTCACAAATATTGTCTAAAAGAACTATACATTTTCAGAAGAAACTTCTAAAAAATAATCTGCCAACAAATCTAGCCTAATGACATTTAGGTACACAAAGCCATTTTCAAAAGTTTATGCTTATAAAAAATGGTTTTGCTAAAAAATGCTATCGGAAAAATAAAACATATCTTTGTCTGAGTACCCACAACACAAGCCTTCTTGAGCTAACTGTGGGGCTTAGTCAATTTGTGTAAGAATGTCCTATAATATCTATTTATTTATATTTTCAAACTACAACCCTAGTAGCAAAATGACGTCAGTGACGTCATAATGACGTCATTTATACGTCATAATGACGTAATGGACGTCACAATGACGTATAAATGCTACCTGGGAAGAAACCAGGCATAGTGTAGGTACAGAACATTAAAAACGAGTTAAAAATTAATTTGCTGCCCGCCCTTTTCCTAGCCCCGGCATGACATTTCAGTTCGTTAGATGCTGTATCATATCTATTTCAGCATAAACACACACATACATTCACGGCAGGGTTTGTAGCAATTATCCCGCTAACTCATGCAAATTGCATCGTGGGCCTATTGGCTCGCTGGATCGGATTAATTATGTAACCACGGTTACGTGACGACAACGTCCCAGGTAGCAAAAAGACGTAAGATGACGTCAGCGACGTCATAATGACGGCATTATTACGTCATTACGACGTCGCTGACGTCATTTGACGTCATTTTGCTACCTGGGGTGGATTTACTTGTTCTAGACCTAACTTAGAATAATAACAGGGATCTGATTCGACCACAAAAGGACAACGAGAACAACAATAACAATAAATCTTAACTATTCATGCTTTTTTACCTATCCTTTCTGTAGTTAACTTTCCTTTTCTTCTTCGGTGGTGATGTGGCCTTTTCGGCCGCGACACCAATCTTTTCACCACCGGTCAATATGTCGGCCAATCTCCGAGTTAGTAACCAGTTATTATATTGTTTACGGATGGGCAATTAACAATTCCTACTATCGAACTTGATTTCTGACTTACTGTGAAACCTTTTCACATTTACTACGTCATTAGTATTATATTGATCTAAAAAGTAAAATTATTATGACACTTACCGTGAAAACCGTAAAGGGATAAGTTCGCCTTTGTACTGCCTATTCTGTGCCATATTTGTGTTCTGTGTTTTGTACAATAAAGAGTTTATACATACATACAAAACCGTTCTATGGTTGGTCGCAAATCAGTTTGTTCGATTGTACATTATTAAGTCTATGATTAGCATATTCAAGTACAAATATCCAGCATTTGCGTTTTTCAAAATAGCACGAAATTTTTTCGCAAACAAACTTATTGAATTCCAACATTCCAACCCAGCCGCGAATATCTTTTACAATAAAGAATAAAACAATTCAATTGTGCAAAATCAATATTCCGACGAAGTTTCATCTCGCTAATACAAAAAGACCACGGCGCCGATCCGTGTGGGGTCCGTAACGAACTACGTCCCTACCGTATTTTAAAGCATAGGTATTTTAGGGGGCAGTGGTGGGCTGGTGGGGTGGAGTAAAAGGTACCTTTGGCAGGTAAACTTAGACTAATTTAATATTGTCTTCGGTTACCGCGATAGTTACTCATGAAATAAAACTATGAAAAACGGATTATATCACGTATATTGAATTTATAATACATCCCGACGTTTCGAACTCTTTACAGCGTTCGTGGTCAACGGGTGGCGGGTGACGGGTAGTCACCCGTTGACCACGAACGCTGTAAAGAGTTCGAAACGTCGGGATGTATTATAAATTCAATATACGCGATATAATCCGTTTTTCATACTTTTATTTCATTAGACTAATTTATTCCTAATAACTCTTAGGTACAATTAAATAATACAGTGGTGTAAAGTACTGTACTTTACACCACTGTATTATCGAAATACTGCATTTTTGGGGTTCCGTACCCAAAGGTTAAAAACAGGATCCGATTTCTAAGACTCCACTGTCCGTCTGTCTGTCTGTCACCAGGCTGTATCTCATGAACCGTGATAGCTAGACAGCTGAAAATTTCACAGATGATGTATTTCTGTTGCCGCTATAACAACAAATACTAAAAAGCACGGAACCCTCGGTGGGCGAGTACGACTCGCACTTGTCCGGTTTTTTAATCTAACTACCTTTAGGTAAGTATACCTAATACTTATCGTCATGCACTGATATCATTCTGCTGGGCGGCACACATGTGTTTATACCTAACTGGGAGGTGTGACGGCATTTCAAGTCAATAGGATAGCACACATCAGTTCTGTCACGAACCAAAAATAGATATAACTCCGTAATAGATGGATACAGTCTAAGGAAAAAACGTGCCTCGAAAATCAAGAAAATTTTTTCTCGTTCAGAGGGCGCTACTAGTTTTGGCCTACAGTCGTATAGATGGCGTTGACGGTTTCGTTTGTTATTTAACAATTTTAACGCATATCAGTGAAAGAACATGGGTCAAAATCATAAAAATAATTAATGCAAATAAAAAAAAACATTTATCTATATTTAAATACATTCTATCGTATTTTTATAAATCTTCATTTTTAGTTTTAAAGTGTGTCGACAGATGGCAGTGAATTTACTGGAGTTACAAAATTTACGATGACAGTACCGCTCTAGTATAAGTTACTCTATGCACGAACTAACCGCTACTGATTCAAATTACCATATCTCTTTAGCCTGTAATATTTTCCTATTGTACCTATATATTACAGCCGAGCTAGCACATGATTACGAGTAGGTATCTCGCCGCGAGATAGACTACCCGTCCCTCTTTAATTAATACAGTTACCAAAAGACGGGTAGCCTATCTCGCGGCGAGATTACTGTCGCGCCAATCATATGCTAGGCCTACAGGTCTGGTGTGTAAAAGTTCTTCTTCCTGTAAGTGTTCGTTTTTCCTCCATATCTGCGACGTCAAAATATTTCCTTCCAATATTTTTTAAAGTGTCGAAGTTGTCACGCCGAGCAAAATTTAATTTTGTTTCTAAGGTCTATTGCCACATTTTATAGTGGACTAACCTTTAGGCATACTGTTTATCAGATGACACAATCAACAAACATCCTCATGTGCGCCCAGTGTAAATTATCTGTGAGTATAGTCAAAATCAAACACATCATACTAAAGTAGCACAAATATCCACGTTTGGACCAGAAATGTTAACAAATAAACATTTATTTACATACAAGATATATACAGTGGTACTACGTAAACGAAATTAATAACTAGCTTAAATCTAAAATAGGCCCTTGAGGCATTGTACCAAGGATGCTGGCGGCATTTCCCCGCTGTTTCGCAATGCTGATACGTTGTGCGAGAAAGCCGCCAAGCTCTTCGGTAACCAGTTACGTCAACCAGACGCTTCGCGATTTCCGCAAACAACTTATGCGCGCTGGGACCCCATGGACCTAGAGTTTCAACTCCAAATGGAACGAAATGATACTCTCTACCGAGGCTCTTATATTTATTACGTAATGTTAATACATTTTGTGAGAAATAAAATTTCTCGACGTTATCCGTCTAGTAGTTTTATAAAACTACTTAGGCCAAAATCAGTACGTAATGAACACTACCCAAGTAGAAATCAATTCCCAATATTCTTGATAACCGAACTTGTTTAAAGTTAGTTTCTGTTTGACGCGATACCGTCTTGACTTCCGCTTCCGCCAGCCGGCGACTTCCGGCAAAATGGCGTCGCTTTAATGTTCGGAAACCGGCTGTCATTGTTGGGGTGAAATGAGTTAGAAATTATTTGGATCGTGTAGTTTTTAAGAGGAAATGCTTCGGAAAAATTCGGCGTAGGTAATCCCAAAGGGATTACTTCAAAGTGCATTAAAATATTGTTGGTGGGCTTTCAGCCTTTCACGTGCCATATATACTCGTATGATTACATTGAAATGGCTAAAAGCAAGGACGTGAAAATTATTTTTTATGAAAGTTTTGAGTTTAACATTTTATTTTACTATATGAACTTACATACCTATCTAGTTAGGTGGACAGAACATACGCAATGTGACAAAATTAAAAACACGTTACATTTCTGACAACAAACACAACCTACGTAATTTGGTCGGGTTATTTGTTGCCCCTTTCCCATTTCATATCTACATTATTATACCTCTATGGTTCATGTCATGTTCCAGAGCCTAACCTAGCGCCACCGGAGAGATTAGGAACTATTGTTTACAGCTGAAAGCTGGTCACTTTTGCTACAGTTCTGCCATAAGCTAGCCATACGCACGGATTTGCGCGTTGGATCTGCCTGAAAGATGTGTCTGGCGGACACATCCGTCATTGTGTGGCGAGATATAGACACAGATGGGCAGCGGACGGGCATCCAGCGGACTATTCTATAGTTTGTATCAACCACTTGGTACCTATGGTAAACTAACTGCATTTCACATTTGATCCGTCAGTTGTATTTGGCTTGTGCAAACCTACACCGCCGATAGACACGTGTCAAGAGCTCAAGGCGGCGTTTGCATAGTACTGTACAGCAAACTGATCTGTGTAATCGAGGCCATATCAGAGCATAACGTTGTACAGCGGCGAAGAACCTAGCCACCGCCATACAGATAAGATAAGATAAGATAAGATAATTTATTCCATAACAATTTTACAATCATGGTTGACACACAAACACAAACGAAAGTGACATACAAACGAAAGTTTTATTTATACAGTGTGTAAATCCAATAAGGGCAATAAACTAAACCAGATATATAATTTATTCGTCTAATCATTAATTAATAAGTTTTTTTTTATTTACACTTAATTATGACCCCGTAATTTTTTTATTTTTTATTTACCGAGCAGCAATGATACCGAGAAGATACGAGCTTTTTAATAGTAACTGGCCAACACGCGTTGACAGTTTAAAACGCTCGTATCTCGAAACTTGTGTGGTGTAATACATTGCGGGCTGAATTATTTTGTATGGATAAAATTTTAATTGCAATTCTAAGTAAAAGTTATCTGATTACATTTCTTATGTCCTATACCAACCACCGTTAAGAGATTCGCCCGTATTAGATTTACACACTGTATACAAAACTTCTATTTAATTTTGTCTTATTTTTTTTGTAGTTGTAACAATTTTTAGCTTCGATTTGTACCAGACATAGAGATTTGTTACGATAATGTTCATGATGCTACGTGCCAGAGTTGGAAGCGTAGAGCCCGTCACAATAGCACAGAATAAGTATTATCATACAGAACGGCCACGCACCGCCCCGCCCCGACTCGAATTACCTCGCCCCGCGACAGCAGATTGACGGCCGTTTACCGGCCGCTCAGTACAATTTTTAAGCAAACTCACACTATGACGCATGACGCGTGTACAGACGTGCCGTTTACACATAGAAACGCAAGTGATTTTTGATGTACAGCGTGGGCGGACAATGACTTTTGTTTAACAGATTACTGTCTTAGGCGAAAAAATCATTTGAGAAGATGAAGACCCGGCCACCCCACCCGCCACGGCCACACCACGTATACGGTCGCCACTGGAGTTATTGGTCACTTTTTTTAGTAGGTATATGACATCTATTTCAGTTTACTAGTTAACAGGGTATAACTATACAGTTCATATGGTATATAATAATTAGACTTCAGGATGCAACCCATGTGCGTCGATAATCTGATTTAATGTAGTCTCGATACAGCACTCAGCGGCGGGATTATGTTACAACACAACGCAGACGATTATGTAAGGTGTGGATCCGTTTTCCGTTTTTTACAATATTAATAATAGGACATCCTTAAGAATCCCCGGCAAGCTCGCCCGAATTTCACCTTACCATACAAACGGAGTTTCGTTCTCATTTTAAAACTACGTGTTGAATTATAATTAAATTTTGCACATACAATGACATGAGGTATATCTAGGTATGTAATTAGTTTATATAGCTCCAGTTTTTAAAACAAACGAAATAGAGCAAAAACGAGTTTTGTATGTAAAACTTAAATTCGCTGTATTTTTTTTACTTTGGTATCTGAAGCTACATAAACTAATCAGACATAGATATACCTTATCCTATTGTAAGTACAAATTTTCAGAGCAAACTAGCTAGTCGTTTTAAAATGAGAGCATAACTACGTTTGTATGGAGCACCGAGCTTGCCTAAACAAATTGACTAAGCCTCATAGTAAGCTCAAGACGGCTTGTGTTGTGGGTTTATGTGGGTATCTACTCAGACAAATACACAATATACATATAAAACACCCATAACTCAGGAACAAATATTTGTGATATAGGTACACGCAAATCCATCCAGGTAGATGACTTTCCAATCCAAGATAAAATGGGTATTTTGTTGGAATCGGGATGATTTTCTTCAAAAAATCTTTATAGGTCAAACAATACAACAATGGACGTCAAATAATAACAATGGTTTAAAACTTTCACGATTTTTACTCATTACGAAAACGTGACTTAATCGCGTATAATTACGTTTTAATATTACCTCCGAAGTTTCGAGGACGGCATTGTCCGTGGTCTCGAAGAAAGACTGACTCGCGAATCTATCCAAAACCACATCTATCTTATCTTCAATTTCGCCCGCCAGCATACAAAGTTTAATTCCACATCAAGATATAAGTTTGTATCGATAATTCTGCAGTTGCATTTGCTCTGTCGTCAGCAAGCTAAGTTGAGAACTTGGAATCTGCAGCTTCGCAAGCGTTAAACTGTTTTAAGACAATAACTTGGCTCCCAACTCATAAATGTAATTAGAGTAGTTCGTAAATCGCTTTATGTTTTGTATGAAGGAAGATGTGTTGACTATTTTACGTTACAAGTGTTTACTAAGGAAAAGTTAAAAATCTCACCGTGATCAGCGATTTTGTAATTTACTATATTATTTTTTACGATACTTCTCTCGTGTAACTCACTCACTTATTTAGTCGGTTTCGGGAACCATTTGGCAGCTCAGAGTCCGTACCACGAATATCGTAAATTTGTTCTCTGTTTGTCTCGTTTCGTTTGATTCGTTTTTGCAATTTCATTAAGGGTTTCTCAACTAAAATTGCGAAAAAGGTACCTTTATAGTCTCGTCATTTCTGTCTGTCCGTCCGTCTGTCAGTGCTTATAATTTCTTTATATATTAAATTTTTGAATTAAGATTCCTTTCTTTTAAAATCGGTTTGTTTAGATTCAGCCTTTATTTTCTTTGCTGCGTTAAATCCCCAATCTATCTAGATGCTAGCACAAACCCAGATCTGATCAGAATCGAACCGAAACGAACGGCCGAAATGGAAGTCATTTAGATAAACGTATAGTTTTTTATGTGGCCACATTATTTCAAGTTGAAGCGCGGAATGGACTCATTTGGACGGGATTCAAGTGGCGTGCATATTGCAATAGTTGGAGTGTTCTTAGAGATTCCGTGTGACAGCGTGTAAAGTGCTTTAAGTTTGTAGGTAGACTTTCTATATTCGAGATTCAAACTACTTAAATAAAAGTAAGCATATTTCGCAGTTCTGACAGTTAGTCAGTCAGTCAGTCAGTTAGTCCTTCAGTAAGTTACGAGTACTTGCAGGAGTAAAAGCATGTTGCTGCAAATCAATAGTTGTTTGTTCTCAAAGTAGTTAGTTACAGCTTAGTTTACTAAATGTTCTAAAATATATTTATTAAATAAGTAAATATTATAGGACATTACTACACAAATTGTCTACATTTCACGTAAGCTCAATAAGGCTTGTGTTGTGGGTACTTAGACAACGATATAGTTACAAATACACCAGACAATCATTCAAGTAACTGATAAACTAATTATAATTTTAGCTTAAATTAGACACGTTTAGCGTAGGTTTGTACCACTCTGTCCGCCCGTCCGTCTATCTATCTGCATGTTAGAGCCAGTTTACTATTTAATTATGTAGGGTTAAGGCAGGAACCGAACAATGGCTCAGCCGCCCAAATATCGCTCTATACTATAGCACCCTCGCGTGTTAGAATAACCATCAATGCTCGTCCATTTTTATTTGTCCGATTAGGTACGGCGCGATTCGGGAAATGAATTAGATATTCACTAGGTATGAAATAGTAAAGATATGTGACATTCCACGGCAAAAGGTACCTTATGGCTGCTGGCGCTTACGTCGCATAGCGTTGCAAATTTCTGCGGCGCTATGCGACGTAAGCGCCATCCAATATTAATTGGAGCGGCGTTAATAATAGCGTAAGCGCCAACCTCCATAAGGTACCTTTACCCGTGGGACGCCATATATCTTTACTATTTCATATCTAGTGAATCTCTAATTCATTTCCCGAATCGCGCCGTGTTTCTGCTGTATTAGCAGGGAAGCAAATATCCTCTCTCGTGTTAAAATTAGGTTGAGTGCAATGAGTCACTGTTCGATCTGAGACACATGTTTCTACCTTGACTTGACACTGATTCAGATTTTTGTTTGATTTTGCCTGATTTATTTTCTTCCATTTATTAAAATAATTTGCAATATAACTACAACTTTTAAATAAAAGTTATACATATCCAATTATTTTGGACCTTAGTATGGAGCTTTGGACTATAGTTAGGTGACTTTACGGTACCTATTTGCGTAGGTTAAAAGCGTTTCTTTATTTTATTACCGATTTTAGAGAACAAATTAACCCTTAATAGGGCACCGGTCATATACTTACCACCTCGTTCTGTCAGGCACAGATTAAATACAATTTGACTTATCTGGTGGTTCGATAGGTTTATGAACGCATACATAACCTGTGAAGTGTCAAACGTAGGTTCTGTACTGGCTAAGCAGAAAATTTGAAAGTTGAACAATTTTTATGGTGTTTAGCGAATATTTGTTATCAAATTGTTCTAACAAGATTCCGGTAAGTGGTTTTTGTTATTTTTATGTAGTAATTTGTTATTTTATCTGGATAATTACGTGCTATGCACCCTAAAATAAAATACATATTCACACGGTTTCGGAAGATAGCAAGAAGTTGGTGGTAAATATTTTACCAGAGCCCGTTACGGTCATAAAAGTACGGATCAGTTTTAAAATCATATTTTTTATTTTCTTGTTTTCAGTAAATATGTCTAGAAAAAAGAAGTTAAACGATAAAGATATTCAAGAAATACTTGAAAATCTTCTTTCCGGCCTTGAAAGTGACTCAGATGACGACATGGGATACATTTCTAATTTCGTTAATGAGTTTAAAATACGACAACCAAGTTATGCGAGGGTTATCAAAAATTTTGAGTTCAGAGGTTGCCGAAGAGCATTGTGTTGACAGCAGAGATGATTATCTAGAGGTAGACGATATGGCAATAAGCGAAATTACCCCAAAAAATGCTTCAGATACTGGTGAACATAAGAAGAAAACATGTGATGGGGCCTTTGATCGGTCTTCTAAAGATATTTTGGAATTAGTTGACTATGTAACGATCTGACGTGTGCTAAATGGCTTTATGTGCCACGCCTTGCTTTAAAAGCTTTCATTGTGCATCCACAGATGGCATGTCCATGCTTCACCAGTCTGAGGATAGTATTGCCTCATGCAGCACGAACGGGCAACGGTAAAATACTTACCACTTCCTAAAAACCATTAAGAGGTAACGGGCATATAGTTACCACCATGTTTTTCATGAAAACTGATTTCCTGAAAAATTTTTGTTTACTATCATCTTGATTGTGGCTACAATAAATATCTGAATCACTTACTCAAGTTGTTTTATTTCGAAATTCATATCTCTGCCCTATTAAGGGTTAAATTACTTTCTTTGAAAATACTTAATCCACCCACCCGCTAGCCCGTGCCTGAGTTTGATTCTGTTAGTTAGTGTTCTACCTTAGGGATGGCTAGGGGCCGCCACAAGCCTTCAGGAAATTGTGCCATATACTTGAAAATTTCGACCCATGCCACCGTCACCGGATGGCCGAATGGTTCAGGCAACTGACCGATAAACAGAGAACGCTAGTTCGATTCCAGCTCTGGACACTGGAGGCTTTGATACTTTTTGGCGGCGTATATGACATTTATTTCGGTTGATTATAGATATTTCTAATAGTTACCTCGTAAAACATAAAGCATTTTCATGAAATATATAAATTACCTACGCCTGAAACACAATAAGAACATTTTTGGCTATTTCCGATTAATCTTAGAAAGAAACAATGAAACCTCAAACAGCAAAACTTACAAAAACAATTTGAACCTCTCTTCGAAATCCTTCAATACGGGAGACAATGGATCGCAACTGATAATCTCGCGACCCTTTTCTTATCTTTTTCATTTTCGAAGAACTGTTGACCAAACATAAATAGAGGTTGAAATGGGTTTCATCCTTCCAAAGATTGATAACTTCTCTCAAACACCCGCTGGGTGCGATCCAGACCAGTCCACTTACACTTTTTTTCCTAATTTCGCTTCGTTCCATCCAAAAACAGATCTTAAAGTTTAGAACTAGAGTTGATTTCAGACTGTGCTTGATGCGGTCATGCGTGCTTATACGCAGTATCGGAAAATTGGTCCCATTTTAAAGAATGATGGGACATTTTTTCGCCGAACGATCCGCGATTCCTTTTCGTTTTATCGCTTCTCGGTCGTAGAAATGCAATCGCGGGTTTTAGGGCTGTTTTATTCGTGTTATGGTGCGATAATGCGACCGTAGTGGTAGTTAAATGTGCGACAGAGTAGTTAAATGTTCGATGGTTCGGGTTCGATGAATACTAACATGATAGGGATAGTATTTACTGTGTGCTTAAGAATTTTATTACTTGGCATCCAGAGTTGCTAATATGAATTGCATAGTTACGAAATCAACATTGGTAAGTTGAAAGTAAAAAGAAACGCTGTATAGCAATGAAACTCAATTTCGGGTAAATAACTAAATCAAACAATTTAGTCTGTATGTCCTATACCTATAGTATAGTGCAAAAACCTATTTCAGTATGTATAGGACCTATACATACTGAAATAGGTTTTTGCAATGTAAGTTTGGAAAGTTAGATATGCCCCATAATAGTCCATAGTGTAAAACGCGCGAGCGAACTTATAAAGGCGCCCACTGACTATCAGTCCGCCGGACGATATCGGCCTGTCAGTTGTTCGGAACTGTCAAATTTTTGTTCTAACTGACAGGCCGATATCGTCCGGCGGACTGATAGTCAGTGGGCCCCTTAATAAATAAATAAATACAATTTATTTATATAGGACAAACAAATGCATCCATAGAATGTTAGTAATACAAGCAAAATCTTAATCTAGTGTTAGTATTTAATACTTAATATTATAAATTGCGCTACACTTTTAATTTGCTCGGTCGAGTGCTTTAGGATCGGACAATCAAACCTATCGGCAATTTCTCTTAGAATGCTGTTGGGACTACATCTCACACGACTTAGGGTAGGTTGCACCAAACCGTCTGTCACCGTTAAAGCTGTCGCAAAATTTTATTGTATGGGAAGTTTCATAGATCTCTGCTGCGTAACGTTGATCAGCCTGTTAACTGTGGTCGGTGCAACTGGCCCTTAGTAATGAGACTATATTTTTACGTAATACAAAAAATATTTATTTTCAGACAGTTACAGTCCATAGTTGTTAGTATTAACTTACAGGTTATGTTATGTTTATGTTACAGAACAGTAGCTATAGGATAGGTACCTAGATTCAGGATGTATTGTATTTAAATGTAAGGCTAAGTGCTGTGTGTGTGTGTGTGTGTGTGTGTGTGTGTGTGTGTGTGTGTGTGTGTTGCGTGTGTATTGTGTATAATAGACGAAAATTAACCAACGCTCAAGCTAACAATCAAGTCTATTATAGCACATCGTGCCTCTACTCGCGCGACTATATATTATATCAAACGCATACGTATGATATAGCGCTCGTACAAATAACGCGACAAGATACACTTGCCAGCCTTCACCTTTCCCTAGAAACGTAGTCAGGTCTCATTTTAAAACTACGTGTTGGATTTTAATGAAACTTTGCACATACAATGACATGAGGTATATCTAGGTCTGTAATTAATTTATATAGCTCCAGTTTATAAAACAAACGAAATAGAGCGAAAACAAGTTTTGTACGAAAAACTTAAATTCGCCGTATTTTTTTAACTATGGTATCTGAAACTACAAAAACTAACAACAGACCTAGATATACCGTATCCTGTTGTAAGTACAAAGTTTCTGAGCAATCTAGCTACTCGTTTTAAAATGAGATCGTAACTAAAAAGATTTATTTGGCTTTAGTCCATCATTTGAAATTTGACCACTTTTGTCCACGATGATAATTAAGACCATCACACCAAAACACTATCATAAATAATTTATAGCCAGTTCCAAAAATCACACAGACTAGAACAAGTTCACATCAAAAACATATTCTTCGGCGTAAGTGGCGAAGTAATATTTCACCCTACGACACGAACATTTTACCTCGAGAAATGCATTTTATTCCGACACATATGTACGAAGGGTTTCCAAGTGATTTAACCGCTCCACACTGGCGCAGTCTGAAGAATGTAAACAGTAAAACTTACCATGACTTTACAGCATTGACAGTACCGCCATAAATAGAATAGGTTTCCACCGATTTGCGTAATTTGTGACTATTCAGCGCCTTATATTAGGTATGATAGCTAACAGGTGGACTGTATATTTGTGTAATGAGCTGAGATGATAGAAACAAGTGTTATTAAATCACAAAGAAGAAAATACAGCACAATATTTAAACAGTGTCAAAGACAGACTGACAATTAGTACTTGACATAGAACAAGAATGAAGAGTAATAAGATTTTACAAAATAACATGTACGAAAAAGGTCGCATGCCAGCCAGTCGCCAAAAAGGAACAAGTTTTAAAAAAGCTACTATTAGCACCCTGCCCAATGACTATGTATGTTTGTATGTATGTGACGCGCTGCCACTTGTTTAAAGAACCGTTCGGATTCAGACTATCAGCATTACTGCAGCAGTATTGCAGCGCGACATTACTGCCGCATATGTCAAAGAACCCGGCAGCAATACCACATAACGAACACAGGCTTCATTTTGGACAGACCAGGGACAGACTTAGAAAAGTCGTTGACAACTTACAAATATAAAAAGGACATAGGATAGTTTTTGTCCCAGAAATCATCCTTTAAGGGGGTGAAAAGGGGGTGGAAGTTTGTATGGGAAATCGATAAAAAGCAGATTGGATAAAAAATAAGCTACCCAAATTACTAACTCAACGCAGACGAAGTCGCGGGCAAAATCAAGTAACGTTATACTATAACAGCCAGTGTGCTGGGACCACCATAACTAAAACCAGGCGTTTGGCAACTGTTCATCGGTGGAGTCGATAAGGATAGTATAAATCTTGAACTGTGCATACTGTACGAATCCACTGTAGTATGTAAGAATAAGAATAAGAATAATTTTTATTGACAATAGAAACAATTTTCAGACACATGGATACAGTGGATCCCAAACTAGGCTATGCCTGTGACTTGGGGTCCTAGAATGCAGTTGACATTAAAGAATATTACACCTATTTTATTTAAATTTGAATAATAAAACTTCAAAACTATACTACTATAAAAGGAAAAGGAAAAATGTTTGCAATGCTATCCTTAATGGTACACCCACACTGACTGTTATATAACATCGTGTCGTGTGACAGGCAGTAATAGTGTTTTATTACGTTTTCCTTGTCACAAAATGTTATATCCATATCCATACTCATATTATAAATGCGAAAGTGTGTCTGTCTGTCTGTCGGTTACCTCTTCACGCTTAAACCGCTGAACCTATTTAGTCGAAATTTGGTACAGAGATAGTTTGAGTCCCGGGAAAGGACATAGGATCGTTTTTATCCCAGAAATCATCCTTTAAGGAGGTGACCCCCCCCCCTTAAAGGGAAGTTTGTATGGGAAATCGATAAAAAGCAGATTGGATTAAAAATAAGCTACCCAAATTACTAACTCCACGCAGACGAAGACGCGGGCAAAAGTTAGTAACAACCCAGGTAGCAAAATGACGTAAAATGACGTCAGCGACGTCATAATGACGGCATTATTACGTCATTACGACGTCGCTGACGTCATTTGACGTCATTTTGCTACCTGGGAATATATAACAGCCAGTGTTTGGCAGCTGTTCATCGATGGAGGTCGATAAGGATAGTATAAATCTTGAACTGTGCATACTGTACTTACCATGTGTACTTGGCGACTCGTACTCTGAATTTATAATGTTCGACTAGAGTTCCGGTCTGTTTCGCTCAGCGTCTGTGCCTGAAAAATAAACAGCGCCAATTCGCTTTGCGGCGCTTCAATATTACAGTTAGGCTGGCTCTAGTTTAAAAAGATGATTTGCGGTTGAATTATTCGAGTAACAGAATAAACTAATAATTTTAAAACTAACACGGGATTTAATCGCGTACAAACTTACGTTTATTTATGGCCTGACGTTTCGAACGTGACGTTACGTTCGTGGTCACAGGAAGACTGGCGAGGAATTGTATCAACATCTTCTTGCCGCGCGGGTTTTGCGAACTAACCGCACTTGATCTTGATTATTAACTTGTACGCTAGGGTTGTCACTTTGCCTACACACAACACTCACGACATCCGATGGTATGTGGTGGGATGTTTTTCCCCCTTACATTTGCTAATTACATTTACTAATGTTTTCTGATTTCAATTGCTTCACGTACCTTCCTGTTGCTTCGTGCTGAGTGAAAATCGTGTTAGTTTAAATCAGTATATAGAATAACTAAAATTAATTTGATATTTGATAACCTACTATGAAACATACATTAACCTTCTCCTAAAAAGGAGAATAAAGGATAAGCATTGCCATCCGACGTGGCAATTAAATGCAACTTTTTAAAGTTTTTCGTAAATAACTCATAAACGGTGGCCCATAGCCAAAAATAGTGTTATACGTAAAAGACTATTTTTTGCTATGGGTTACCGTTTACGAGTTATATACGAAAAACTGAAAAAAACGAGAGAACAAATTTCAAGTAACTTTCCCACTAATATATTTTGAATTATTGATCCTAGCGAAAAAGTGTAGACAGTCTTTTTTGTAGAAAATTTTATGTATGTAGATTACTTATGTAATAGAACATTGTTTGCTACGGGCCGCCGTTAAGAGTTTTTTACGAAAAACTATAAAAAGGGACCCTAAAACCACTCCCCCCCCCCTACCCGTTAGCTTCATCCCCACCCTCTTTTAGTACCTTGCTACTTACTATGCCAAAATTTCCGAATTTAAACTGTTGTGAGACATACTAACATTAAATAATACCACTATTAGTGCTTGAGAAAGGAGACCTAGGCTCTTCGAAACATGTCGCGCGAGTGACTAAAACAAGTGAGTCTAAACCGTGAAATTATTTAATGCCAAAATTTGCTTATACACGAATTATTTCTCTTGTATTTCCTTCGTTTGGTGACCTAAAGTTTTTAAAAAACTTCCAAGGATAAATGTTTAAATGAAATGTTATTAACCGCGACGCAATTAAGCCCGGCAGCATACATTAGAAGACCACTAATGCCCTACTACAAACGGGCGAGCACTCGCGCATAATGCACAAATACAGGTTGTTTGAAAACCACAAAATATTTAACTTAGTTCGACTTCTAGCACAGAATAAGTAATAGTATTATCACACAGAACGGCCACGCACCGCCCCGCCCCGACTCAAATTACCTCACCCCGCGACAGAAATCTGGCGGACTTCTGGCGTGCTCTCAATAATATTTTTAAGCAACTTACTCACACTATGACGCATGACGCGTGTACGAACGTGCCGTTCACACATAGAAAGGCGAGTGATTTTTGATGTATAGCGTGTCCGCCCTGTGCTTCTAGTCTCTAGTCTAGCCTCGTGCCGCCTACCATAGTACCATCTGTATTCTGTAGATTCTCCACAGAGTTGGCTTTATGTATGTAGTTTTTTAACAGCATAATAATATCTATAGTAGATAAATTCTGAGGAAAAGTTGACCATTTCACTCGTGGAACTTGATACAAATAATATATGGTGTAATAGTGTATAAATGCACTAATAGTGTTATCTGGGAAAACTGCTAATAAAGCGCTGGTAGCCTAGCGGTAAAGCGCCCTCCATACTCGTGCGCGAATCGCGGCGCGAAGCCGCGTAGTTTGGAGCGCGCTTAAGAGCGTGCGACGACATTCAATCCGGAGGTCACGAGTCCAAACCCCGGCTCATACCAATGAGTTTTTCGGTACTTATGTACGAAATATCATTTGATATTTACCAGTCGCTTTTCGGTGAAGGAAAACGTGAGGAAACCGGACTTATTCCAAAGACTTATTATTAGTTTCCTCTCTGAGTTGGAAGATCAGATGGCAGTCGCTTTTGTAAAAACAGCCTACGCCAATTCTCGGGATTAGTTGTCAAGCGGACCCCAGGCTTCCTTGAGCCGTGGTATAAAGCAGGGATAACGCAAGGAAGAAAGTGTTATATAGGAACACTCTGTATATAGGTAATGTATATGTGCAATGTAATTAAAGTTGTGCATGTTTAGACGGCGGTCTTCGCTATTGTTTAGGCTGTGGTCCAAGATACGTTATATACGTTATACGTCCATACGTTCAACCTTCTTGGTAAAAAGAAAATTTACATTTTTCAGCGTTATTACTATACACCAAAGATAGATATAACTCCGTAATATATGGATACAGTCTAAGGAAAAAACGTGCCTCGAAAATCAAGAAAATTTGATTCTCGATCAGATGGCGCCACTACCTTTGGCCTACTTTCGAATAGATGGCATTGACGGTTTCGTTTGTTATTTAACAATTTTAACGCATATCAGTGAACATGGGTCAACGGGGTACGTCGGGATGTATTAAAAATTCAATATACGCGTTATAATCCGTTTTCATATTATTATAACATGGGTCAAAATCATATAAAAATAATTAATGCAAATAAATAAAAAAACAATTATCTATATATAAATAGATTTTTTTATATTTTTATTTTTAATCGTGTGTCGATATATGGCAGTGAATTTACTGTGGCTACAAAATTTACTATGACAGTACCGCTCTATCCTATATCCTATTATATCCTCTTTGCTATGCACTATGCAAGCAGTTTTGTCACAAAAATATTCTGATTTATCTAGTACTTACCTATTTATTAGTATAAAACATACAGAAATTGATATTTCCTAATTCAGACTGAGCACTGAGTGACAGCATTCTACTGTTTTCTACTCAGTGCAAAGCAACAGGGAATAAACGAAATGATTTATCCTATGTCAATACTTTTGATCTTAATTAACTGTTCTGCAAAAAAATTATGTTTTGGTCAGCAAAGTCGTTGTTTTACAAAACTCCCATGCCTACTACCTACACTGTGGTTCGAAATAACTATGGATGGAAAATAATAATTCAAACCTATCAAACGCTTATCACATGGAGTCCGACCAGGTACTTGACGTTCGCCGTCTATTATTTGCCCCAGTTTGGTGCATTTCTGCAGACTGTCGAAATTTCGGCACTTACCCTAATAGGAAAATCCAATATGACGAAGTTATGCCCAGTCTATGAGCCTAAATTGCTTCAATTAGTTGAACAATTTAATAACAAGTGGAACTGTGAGCTGCAGACCTTGCGAACTGTGAACTACCATTTAGAAAAAAAACCCTAAACGTGTCCCGACATGTTTAGGGTTCCGTACCCAAAGGGTAAAAACGGGACCCTATTACTAAGACTCCACTATCCGTCTGTCCGTCTGTATGTCTGTCCAGATGGACATACGGTCCTAGCTTGGAGGCCTGGTGACAGACAGACGTCAGCTAGACAGTTGAAATTTTCCCAGATGATGTATTTCTGTTGCCGCTATAACAACAAATACTAAAAAGCACGAAACCCTCGGCGGGCAAGTCCGACTCGCACTTGGCCGGTTTCTTTCTTACTGCAAAAGACTACAAGTAGGCAATCTTCCATAGTTTTGTACACCGCCGCAATATCAACTAATAAGTAGACCAAATGTATTAAATGTCAATTTTCATAATAAATAAGCAACAAATAAATTCTGAAAAAGGATGCTCACAGCAATAACTTTTTATTAGTTACATAAGTTTCATATTACGCTCCAAAAATGTAATCAGAGTAGGATTGAAATTCGGTACGCGGCCTTAGGGACCAATAAATTCTGGCGAAATATTATTTTTCTGCGGGAAATCTATCTGGAGGCTGTTATTCAGTGTTTGATAAGATCGCTCGAGCCGTTAGTTTTTGATCTAGGATGGATAACCTAGGATTGATGTTCCGTACGCAATGGGTAAAAAAAACCGGCCAAGTGCGAGTCGAACTCGCCCACTGAGGGTTCCGTACTTTTTAGTATTTGTTGTTATAGCGGCAACAGAAATACATCATCTGTGAAAATTTCAACTGTCTAGCTATCACGTTATGAGATACAGCCTCGTGACAGACAGACGGACAGACAGACAGACGTACAGAAAATAATAGTGAGTGAAACCGTACTGATCTATATATTAGGCGAGAGGGAGATAGAGAGGGGAACGTCGAATGTATAATAGCCATGTCAGATAAACGTCAGTCCATACATTGTGTATGACTATTAGTAGACTATTTTCGACAAAGGGGAACACCCTGTTAATGGCTACTCCGTTTGGTTATAATATATTCTCTAAGAATATAACAATGAAAACTGTTGACATAAGCTACTTAACAGGTAATAATGTCTTGTGATGTTTTTATTCCTAGGTAAAGTGTGCAAGTCTAAAACGCGGTCGCATTTTTATCGCTTGTCACCATGCCTGTCACGTTCTAACAAGTATGTAAGTGTGAAAGTGTGAAAGTGACGGGCATAGTGATAGATGACAAAAATGGAACCGTGCGGTAGTACTATTAGTTATACTGTGACCGTGCTGCGCCCGCTGGGCTCAAGGCGATAACGTGTCAACGTCATCATCAGATCAACATCGTCGGATCAACATCCTATTCCTAACTACCTATAGAGATGCCACGAATATTATGCAACTATGCGGAATATTCGGTATTCGGCCGTGTTGCCTACTATTAAGCTAAATACCGAATATATGTTGCCTAAAAAGAAAAATTGCACAATAAAAATAGTCGCAAACCACTATATTTAATTTTAACTTGTTTTCTTGGAAAGTTGTTAAATACGAAGATCCTGTTTTTGAGCATTTGTTGATTACAAATAATTTTATTTTCACTATGGGTCTGATTTGATTAACTAACTACATTCACTAGTTCCAAGCAACAAAAGTTAAATCTTAGCAAACGTTGTGCTTTGTTGGCGAACAGTTTTCATAATTAACGTGACTCAAAAAATGTTTGCAGGTTATGCCGAACATTCGGCGCTTCGGCCGAGAGAGGGGCCGAATATTCGGTATTCGGCCGAAACTACTATTAGGAGTATCTCTAATCCTAACCCTATATTTATATAGGTATGTACTACACGTAAACTAAACCAAACAAAAGATCTAAGAAACCAAGCCTCCAACCTAAAACAGCATTTATCACACCACAACAAAGTCCAAATCCCCATGTCCGCTAATAATAGTACTTGATAATGCGAAAACAAGGGCATTTGCGTTACGGAAGTGGAGGCTCACATCCGCTGGGAAGCTTCCGGAAGCGAATAGACTCACACAACGGAACTGTAACGGAATTACGGGATAAATAAGCGTAATTGTATTCAGGAGTCAAATATTCTGTGGGTGCGGAGTTATGGAGTGTTTTTGTGTACGCAATTTTGGTTAGTGTACGTGAAAGGATAAACGTGTCGTATCAGGCGGTCAAACGAAAGGCTATAGAAAGGCTGTACTCCCTTTTTGGCGAAAATTGTATTGCCAAATTTCACTTAGCAACCAACTTTTCGCCAAAGTTTCATTTGACAAACCAATCGTTACCAAATAATTATTTCGCATCCATTTCATTTCCCAACCCCATAGTTGGGAAATGAAAATGACGTACTAGGTTGGGTTAGGTTAGGTTGGATTATGTAAAGTTGCGAAATGAAATTCGCCCAAATGAAACTTTGGCGAAAAGTTGGTTGCCAAGTGAAATTCTGCAATACAATTTTCGGCGAAAAGGCAGAGAACCTCAAGAAAGAGATACATGGAAATTGCTCCACCGACAAGAGCGGCTCTCAAATTAATGATGATGACGTGAAAGGATACAGGGCAACGGATTTTTTTACAAATTAGAAAGGGAATTGAGGAGACAATCAAAGATGATGTAGTACAAAGTACAAATAAGACTTCCTTGTGTGTGTTCTACCGCTTGAACAATGGGCTGTGCTCTGAAGAATTGTTTGACATGATGCCAACGGCCGCTTTCTATCACCGCACCGCTCACTTTCGGCAGGGTGTTCATCCTCACACCCTAGAACCTAAATGGTCCGGAATTTGCGGTTTAAGAGGAATTTCTTCCCGCGGACGCTTCGGCTGTGGAATGAGCTCCCTGCCGAGGTTTTCCCGAGGGGCTACAGTATGGGGTTCTTAAAGAAAGGAGTGAACAGATTTTTAAAAGGTCCATAAGCTACGGTGACTGCTTACCATCAGGCGAGCCGTATGCTTGTTTGCCACCGACATGGTATACAAAAGAATATTTTAACCCTTTGAAAGACATACGTTTAAAAACGAAACTCACTTATGCCGAGATCTTGGGCCCAGGCAAGACAATAAATTATAAGCCTTGAAAGTATGAAGGTTACTAGTAAAGTGAGCCAAACTATTAGCTTAGCACCCCTGCATACTCATTGGGCTAGCTTAGTTAAACTATGCCATGGTAATATTCAATTTGGTGTATGAAAGTCCATATAATTGCATCCTTTGTGTGCAAACAATAACGGAACAAAGGATGCCAATTCTGATTTTACAATTTGATAACGTTACGACTATCACATTAATTTAAAATATTTAGATTTGTTTTTAAGAGGATAGGGGACGACCAGTTCTCCATACAAACGTACCCCCCATTTTCCTCTCTGGATAATGACATTCTCGATGATTTCTCCGTACAAACGTATTCCTCATTTTCCTCTCTGGATATTAACATTATGGAATGTTATTTTTCGCGCGAAAACGAAAAACAAATTTCATACAAATTTTTAAATGCTCTCGAAAAATTATAAACTGTAATAAAACTATGAAAACGGATTATATCGCGTATATTGAATTTATAATACATCCCGACGTTTCAAACTCTTTACAGCGTTCGTGGTCACCCGTTGACCATGAGTAACTATCGCGGTAACCGAAGACAATATTAATTATAAACTGTATCAAAATATTTTCAATAATGTCCAGAGAGGAAAATGAGGACGACGAAGATTCGTATGAAGTGGCGATTTCTTGCGTCCGTCCACTTTCATCTTAAGTAGTCAGCCACGCTACTATATTAAAAATTATTAACTGAATTGTACCTATAGGAGGCCTAAAGCTCGTACTGCTCTCCCTTTACAGTTGGCCAACCTAGCCTTTTATTAGATTAGATTGCATAACCTCGCGAATATGCCCCTTATTATAAGAGCTAGGACTGACTAGGAACGAAAACAAATTCCATAAAAAAAGCTCCTAACTCTTATTTAAATAAAAAAAACGAAAAATCAAACGAAGCCGCTGTTAATATACATCAAAATGAGTAAAAAAAAGTGAGTGCGTGTAATCTTTACGCGCGATTGAAGTAAAACTTCTTTGACGATGACGTTTATCGCTATGTTGGCACTTCGACGTGTGTCTTATTCTGCGTGTGTCACTTCACTCACTACTAAGCGCGACTTAGATTCTGTCAGAAAAAAAACTGAGTTACCCTATAGTCGCGCCTAAATAAGTTTTACTTCAAAAAATGTATAATATTAATATCCAGAGCGAAAAATACGGACTACGTTCGTATATAGTAAGAATACCCTGTATTTTATTAAATAAATAAATAATAATAAATATGCAGAGGGGTCGCGCGTTTCCGCGTTTGTCCACTTTCATATTAAACGGTTAAACGGAATCGGCTCTCAGGAAGTTACATACCAGCAAATTTATAGTTTGCGAGCTGTCCTTTGCAAACTTTGCTTTGTTTTAGTCGCGTTTGAGCGGAAACTAATATTCTGTTATGACATAATTGAATGAAATATCCCTAAAACATAATTAGATAACAAATTCACAAATAATATGCAATATTCAGGTATAGCATTTGTAACTTAATTTCTGTTAATTGCATTTCAACCTATACTTACTCATTTAGTTAGCAAGCCATAAAAAACAATGAAATTGTCGCAATCGCAACCTGTACCACGCGGACAAAACGTCGTAAGCGCCGTAAAATTCATGGCGCTTACGACGTTTAGGCCGCGAGATTCACGCTCCGCTTCTATGGTTTGTTGTCATAACATGGCACAAAATACTGGTTCTATGTGCCGGTTGTATGCGTTAGTAATTAGTTCAATATACTAGAGTCTGTCTAAACTAGCTTTGCACCAACTAACTAGAGACTAGTGAGGAATATTTACAGAAATTTTACATTAATGATGACATTGCCACACTGTCATTGGAAATGACATGTAGACTTAGCTTGGTCCGAATCTACTAGATGTGTGTCAAATCTAGTACTTAATAAATTTGTGATATGTACCTATATTACTTAGTTATAATCTTATATGTAATGTGTGACATGTAATATTATTTATAATTTTATGAATAAAAGATGTCAATCTCAATCAAGCTCAATCTCAATCTGTGAAAGTGTAAATGAGGTGTGTAAACATAATAAATCCAAATAAATCTGAGCTAAAATAAGAACAGCCTAATTAGAAATAAATAAATATATATATTTGGGGACAATCTTACACAGATCAACCCCCAAACTTAGCAAAGCTATGGGTACCTCTAGGCGACGATGAACATAATACTTATATAGATAAGTACATACTTAGATACATGTATTACATTCATAACAGAAACAAATATTCGTGATGAACACACAAATAAATTCCCTTACCAGGATTTGAACCCGAGACATATTTCCATACAATAGTCTTAGCACCGATACATTGTACCTAATCACAATACATTGTTGTCTCATTAATAGTTCATTCAACTAATACTTTTACCTAATCAACGTGAGACTAAAACTAATTCAATGTTTTTTATCCTAGAGCCAAAAGTTTGCGGGGGTGTATTTATTGGGTTTAAGTAAGTAAGTAAGTAAGTAAATATTCTTAATTGCAAGCAAAATTATACATTTTACATACATGTAAGACTACAAAGAAATTTTAAAAAGAAAAATAGAACCAGGTAACAACAGGCGGTCTTATACGCGGCGGTTTTATTACTTTAGTTACGTAATACTTTGCGTAATACGTAATTGCGTAATACGTAATGCGGTGGGTAAGCGGAAGCACGGTGGTCAGCACCTGCGCTACAACGACGTGCTCAAACGGCATCTGAGCGCTTGCGGCATCGACCCTGAGCGTTGGGAGGAGCTTGCTGGAAGAAGGTCATCTTGGCGTTCTACCATCCATAACGGTGTCAAAATATTTGAAGATAACCGCCTCACCAGCCTAGACATAAAACGCTAGTTGCGGAAAGAAAAACCTAAGCCCTCCTACGTGTACACGTTCAAACGCAGCTGGCCAACTTTATTGTCACGCGTGCAATAGAGCATTTAAGAGCAAGTTCGGCCTGGCCAGCCACATTAGGGCTCACGCTAGACAACGTCCATAATGTTTATTTGGGGTCGCCGTCATCGAAAACGATGAGGAGGACACTATATATATATATATATATATATATATATATATATATATATATACTTTTTATGAGTTTTACGTTGAAATTTAAGGTTCTACTTCTCTTAAATATAAAAGCTCACTCACATTCTAATTCTGAATGTCACTTACCCTTAGGGCCACTTGTACCATTCACTAACCCGGGGTTACGAAACGAAAACCTTAATTACTAAAATAGATATATCATACACCAAAGAAAAAGTCCAGGTGGCCGGTGGCCGAGGCGCCGAGGCATCTTCAGGTTACGCGGCTAACGTCCTGACCACTAGACCACCCGGCCACGGCGGTACCCGGTACCCGTCCCAAATTCTATGGTGTATTCTAACTTTAAACGACTACGCGCTTTTGACTCTATAGCGAAAAACTCTAGGAATCTTTAATTTTTTTTTTTAAGGCTCGATTCGATTATCTCCCAATAAGGAAGGAACTCTAAGGGCGAGCAGTACGTGCTTGCACCTCCTAATACGAGTCCTTTACTGAATTACGGTATATCGAGAGAGATGGTGCTGCCATCTATCCAACTAGGGAACAAATTTTATTAAATATTTTGATTTGTGTCTTTAAGTAGTCTAGCTACTACTATATAAACTGAAATAAATATCATACACTAACACAGTCGAGTCTTAATTATCTCGACCAAAATTTCCAACAATTCTAAAGAAAATTTTTGCAATTTGTAAACTACAAAATACAGGACAGTCAATGTATAGTCGAAGTATAGTCGACACAATAAACGTAATCCGTTCGTGACGGCCCGGGCCCGGCCGGACTTAGTCGATGCTGTGAAAAGAAAAGCCACGGCACAAGTATCATGAGAGCAGTAGGCGAAGAGAGACAAATGCGGAAGAAAACAAGAAGGAAATACCTACATTGTAAATTGCAGCCGAATTTAAAAGTAGGACCCTTGGCTACGCACTTGTAATACAAGTGGAAGTCCCTTTCTAACGAAAGCTGGCAAAAAGGGACTTCCGCTTGTATTACAAGCTACAAGCTTTTGATAAACGGGCCCGAGGGTGTACAACTGTAAAACAAACTTTCTGGTGAGTGGAAGAACATTACTAGCCCGAATATTTTTTTAAACAGATTAAGAGCCCTGTTGTTGCGGTAGTGCTTTTATTCCATTGAAGTTTATTAATTAATTTACCGAAAATTGGCAACGTTAATTAATTCAATAAATTTTAAAAATTATTTTGTAATGAATTTTGTGATATTTTGTTATGACATTTTGTGATTTTTCTTTTTACCGTAGTAAAATTGACGCATGTTAGATTAAGTATTAGATATAGTCAATATTCAGACACAATTGTAAGATTGTTAATGAATAAAATTAACGGTTGTAGATTCTCAAAATATAATCTATTAATGAATAAATAAATAATAATATTTGGGTGGATCAACTATTTATTGTTGATTTTATGTCCCGTCAGCCAGGAGGCTATAGTAGCGCAGTTTGTTAATAGTATTTTGTGCAACAGGTGCATAATAAGGGTTCTTAAAATTCAAGTTACAAAACGAGACGAAGTCGAGCTTTGTAGACAGGCCCGAGAATTTTAATTATGTACCGTTGCACACAATATTTTTTCTAAGACAGCACCTAAAATGATGAATAAAATCATTTGAGAGTAATCGGCATACAATAATGCCTTAGGAAGAAAACTGTCACGGTTTATTTGTTTAATAATTATTTCATAATACACAAAAGTACTAATAGCAGACTTAATAAGATAAGGCATTCTCTACTAGTCAACCGTTGGACAAAACCGAAAGATTCCACCGGTGCATACGAATAATAAATATCTAATACTAAAAAAAAAAAAAAGAGTTGTCTGTATAACTCTCGTCCTCTAAACAAATATTTAATCTCAGGTAAATATTCAACTTCTGCTGCCGCTGTTTTCTGTGGCAGGTCTTAGGTCGCAAACATGACAAAATACAGGGGACTTACGGCGAACGATAACATAGAATACAACATGGCTAAGGTTGGCCAGGAGACAAACTAATATCTAAGCGGACTTCGAAAACTTTGTACGTTTTCTTTACAACATAGTTGAAAATACGAGTAGGTATGCCAATGGAAATAAGTCGACGTAAATCGCAGTTAATAATTTTTATTGGCTGTGTTTTGAGTGAAGATTAAAGAAAAACATTACTGTAAAATGGGGTGAGTAGGAGCAATACTGACATTCAAACCTCGATAACATTTTATTTTTACATATGGAAACTGAATGGTGTATGTAATAAGTGTTCCGGACGTTTGTATTTTATTTTGGGTAGTTCCATTTCATAACTTTGACGATAAACAGGAAAAACCACCTCACCCCGTAGTCCCTCGTAATTGGGGTGAGATGGGTTTTCATACAAAGGTAATTTTGGAAGATTGGTCGATCGATTTTTTTTTATTATGAGTATTACTATAGCTTCATTTTAAATTGGAATACATTATTTTTGTAGCAGTAGCCCTAAAAACCCATCTCACCCCCCTTTCAAACCTTCTCTCCCCATTCATAACAGAACTCTCCCCGCGAAACCTACTCACCCCATTTTACGGTACAACGAATGTGATCATGTTTAGGTAGAATTAACACTAAACACGGCTTAAAATTAAAGTGACAACGCAACATTTCGGTCTGTTGGGGTTTGACTAATAAATTAATAATGTTTAATGAAGATTAGGCAAAAAAAAAAACATTTTTAGTATAAGCTTTTATCGGTGACTGTACCTTTTTTCCACAGGCAACTAATACTCATTGAAACAATTCTAACAACTCCAAACACAATTAGGTTGCGTTGTTTTATCACAGAGTTCCTATGGCCATCTCCTGTATCCATCATCAGATCAGCTCGATGGTACCACAATATCGCATTGTCACCCAACTTACATGTATACAAATTTTCAGCTTCATTGTAAACCGGGAAGTGGGTCAAATTTAACTTGCAAGAGTTGATTACAGCAGACATAGGTACAGGTGAAACTAAATAAAAGCTTGTAAAAAATTAAGTCTGTGAAAAAGAATATAAACAGTAACTACTCACAAGCAATGCCGACATGAAAGTCATTAAAGCAAAAAAAGAAAGTCATATTCATTTAACTTTTTAAATTAATAAACATTCAGCCCATATCCAAAATTGATTCACTTCGTTACGTGGTTTCGTAGTAATAAAACAACGATAATAATACAACAAAAAAACACTCGCGAGGTCCCAAAAGTCCCGACATTAAATGGACTGGAAACAATGCAAACAAACTTTAAATGCAAAATCATAGGCAAAGTGTTTTTACGGACAAAAGCGTAATTTCTGCCATCACGCGATGGCTGCCCTGCGTTGTTTACTATTTAGCTAATGACCCTCATTATGACAAAAAATGTATCATTTTAAACGATATCTTTTCCCCGCCAGAGAGTATTTCCGAGAGTTTTATTTTTCAATAAAAAATCATCATGCATAATTGTAAATGTACTGGTTGAAAAGTGCTTTTATTCACAGGACATTAACAAAACACGAATAAAAAACTAAATTAACAATAAATATAACTATTTACTTAAAAATTAAATACTAATTAAAAATTATTAATCATTTTTCATTTACATTTGACACAAATTGGCGCAGATATAAATCATTATACTGATGACGTCAATGCCTTGTTGTAATTACTAATTAACGAATTAATTAATTCAACTAGGAAACAAATCAAATTATTTTGGGAAATATTTTTTTGGTTTGTTTTTTTAAGTAGTCACACTTGATACATAATATAAATGGTGAGTTGGTCAAAGGCGCCTAGCCTTTCAAAAATAGCATACACCAGAGAATTTGGGACGGGTACCGCCGTGGCCGGGTGGTCTAGTGGTCAGGACGTTAGCCGCTTAAGCTGAAGACGCGAGTTCGATTCCCGCCTCGGCCACCGGTGGACTTGGTCACTTTTTCTTTAGTGTATGATATATATTTCAGTTTTTAATTAATTAATTATTATTACTTATTTAAATACTCATTTTTCAATTACATTGCCGCTGACCGCTGTATTCGATAACGCGTACTTAGGTGAGAATTGTCAAAAATGAACCTTCATGCACAATTGCACATGCATATACGTAGATAAAAATAATGTCTTTTGGAATATTCATGGTGGGAGACGAATTCCTTAGATGCAAAAGTCGATACCCACTTTATGAATGGAATTCATTCTAAAGTTGGTAACCACTTTTGCAGCTTTTATACTAAAAACAGCTTTTCACAGCTTGTGTAACATTAAAAGACTTAATATAGGCTGTAAAGTTAATAAAATTTTAAGTTTATATAAAATTAAGCTAATAGGAAGCTTTCCTCTTCACGAAATGAAGGGGGAAGCGGCCCTTAGGGTACAGCACACTACGTATCGGATCATACTCGACTTGCCGAGGCGTATTCTTGGAGGGTTCTACTTGGAACTGGGAGAGGAGCTTCACTAGACACACCCGCGATAACACTTGTGCATAGTGCTTAGCTGAAACAATAGAAAACAGATACCTATTCAGCGAGTGTATTATATTAAAACAAAGCCGATCTCTTTAAGAGAAAATAGACGTACAAGAAGAGTTACGAAGAAAACTCCGTTGAAACGGCAGGCGCCACTGCTGTTGTCTCCGAAATTATATGCAAAAATAAACTAAACTTTTTGGAAAAAGGGAAGCCATATCAGATGAGGTAGATATTTAAGTAGATTTTGTTTATAGACGTTAATTAAAAGAAAAGTCAATAAGATAAGTCAAAGATAATAAAAAACAAGAGGAGAAATTAAGATAAACGTTGTATTGTTCCTAAGTTTGTATAAGTAAGCTTTACTCACCAATGCAATGGCCAGGACCAAGTCCAAAAGGCAAATATGAGCACTCGTGTCTAGCCTTCACATTTTCAAGAGAGAATCTTTCAGGGTCAAACACTTCCGGCCTCGGATAGATTTTTTCATCATAATGGATACCAAGCACCGAAATCCTAATAAACTGTCCATTTTCTATTTTTAAATTGGTATTTGGTATCTTGTAAATCTTGGTAGATTTCCTCCTCAAATTGGGAACTACTGGATACATTCTTAAAGTCTCGTCGAGAACTTTTCCCGTGTAAGATAGATCTAAAATACCTTGTACAGTAATTTCTTCGTTATGTTTTTTTAGCATTTCTATTATTTCTGCTACCACTTTATCTTGGATGACTGGATTCAGAGCTAGCTGGTACAGCAGGAAACCTAAAGTTGAGGTAATGGCTTCGTAACCTAGTGCATAAAAAGTATACACTTGTGCTGCTATCATTTCATCGGTTATATCTAAACTTTGTGTATCACCAGGCTTTGGCTTAAATATATTATGCTCCTCTTTGTTTAATTTTAAAATTAAATCCATGAAGTATTTTCTGTTACTTGATTCATAAGTTTTTTGTGATATAAAGTTTTGGATCAATTTAAACAAAAATAAGCTGTTCTTTTTTGGTAAAAAGAAGTGTTTAACATTATTTAAAATGCCGGGATACATCAACTCAAGCTCCCGGCCAAAGTTGAGGGTTGTTACCTTTTGGTCGGTAAGAAGCGTATCATATTCTTTGTTAAAAGTGTCAAGTTTTACACCGAGTGAACTGGCAACACTTGCTTGCGTGAATTTTTGAACCAAACCATGGACGTCTTGTTCTTGCTTTGACCGAGTGATCTGATCGACGTATTCCACAAATGTGTTTCCATTTTCAATTAAGTGATGCATCATATTCTGAAGGTTTGCTCTAGTGAACAACAAATAAAAGCGACTTCGCAGCATTCTCCGAGTATCTTCATCGAGTAGCAAATCAGCTCCAAGGTTATTTTCAAACTCAACACCACGGTCGACGAAAACATCGATGTCTTTAATCAATATATTCTTCACAACATCAAGATCTTTTACCAGCAATTCTGGGTTTCTCGTAACAAACATCCCCAATACCTTTTCCTCAGGATACGCATCATAGATATTCTTGAATACAACGCCTAGATGTGTTCTTCTAAGCACTGCGTCTTCTACATTTCCGAAAATAAAAGTTGGTTCTGGCCCCGGAACATTTTTTTCAATCCAATCATCGTTGTGTTTTGTGAAGTGAATGTATAGCAGAGTAATTATAATAATTACAGTGGCTGCAACCATGACAGGCATCGTACCTGTATGAAGCACCAAGTATCACTGACCGGATTATTGGTATTTAGTCGTTAATCATAATGTAATGCAGATAACATTGTCACTTCAATGTTATGTTAATGGTATGTTAATTTCGTGACACGCTTAGCATCAAAACATTAACCTATCCTTTTGTTTATGCCTGCGTTTTAATGAAATAAAACTATGAAAACGGATTATATCGCGTATATTGAATTTATAATACATCCCGACGTTTCGAACTCTTTACAGCGTTCGTGGTCAACGGGTGACGGGCTGCGTTTTAATGTTATGTAATAAAAGTGCCGATGCATAGTTTATTGCAATTTTACAAAGCCATTGATAACCCGACTTGTGAACGTTAATTAATTTGTATAACGGAAAAATAGATCCTGCACCATTAGGTGAACAAACTAACCTTAATGTTTCTAGAGGTGCTTATAAACTTAACGAGAGTGATGGCAGGCGGACCAAAATATTGCGAGTAATGGTCATTTTTGGATGACAGAGAAGCGTCTGTCGACCACACTGAGACATTCGAAAGTGGGCAGGCCACTTCTTTAGATTCACTCTAGTCCGAAATTAGTGGCGTATTAAATTAACCTATGCTTAGAAATGGGCCATAACGGCTGAATATGATGATGAGAGCTGACACTGTCACTTGCCATGCTTTAGTCCACACACTAACTTCTAGGGTTCTGGGGCAGGCAATGAGCAGTGTGTGCCGAAAATCAATTCAGCATGAGGGCAAGACGGAAACTTTAACGAAGGTCAATTATTCATCGGAGGTCAAATCTAAGCCAATTCAAAGATTAAACTGCCGACAGGTCACTAGGTTTTCACACCCTAGCCCGGGTGTCCACTAACGTGTGTGTCCACTTTTTAGTCCAGAAATATGTAGAGCATTTGCTATCGTATCTATTTAACCTTCTCGACTTCTCTCTGTGCCGACCTTAATTACGAGTTTTTGCGGATGAAATTTATTTTCCCATAATTGTCTGCTGAGATCGGAATAATTTTTCCGCTAGGGAGATTTATTATTGAAATAAATCTTATTTTGGAATAATTTCGACTTCTTTACTAATTAACGGCAGACTTTGACGATAACTTTTGGTGTGATTAAAGGAATAATTTAAGATAACTTATTTTTTAAAGAAGTACGGTACATTTTAAACATATAAATAATTGTAATTTAATTAATTAATTTAACAATTTATGTATTAGCTTTATTTCATGATTTTAAAGCATAAAGAAAGAAAGAAAAGAAAGAAAAAGCATTTATTAGCACAACATAACAAGACTAAAACTAGAAATAATTAAACAGAATGAGGTTGCGCTAAATGGTCCTTACTCAGCTTGATCTCACGGTGTGAGCCAACATGGCACACTCCGCGACGCTGATTTTCAGTAAGGCCCAGTAGATGGACTAGTAAACACAATGTAAAAAAATAAATAAGGGAAAGCTTAAATACAAATAACAATCAAATTACTTAATTAAAATTAGCCTATACCTAAGTCTTATGAATGTTCGTGTGTATGTATGTATGTAAGTGTCTATGCGATTTGTGTGTGAGTGACTGAGTGTGCACGGTTGCTAAGTGTTGCATTTTTGCTTAGCCAGTATGAATTTACGGAGGTGAATTTTAAAGGTGGACACGGTTTTCGAATTACGTACTGGTGGTGGTAAATCATTCCAACACTTGGTGGCAGCGAAACGAAAGCTGCCACGGAAGGCAACCGTGCGGTGTGGAGGAAAAGTGAGTCGTGATGCGTGTCTTATGGCGCGCTGCGAGAAGTTAAGCTTGTCATGTAGGTACGAGGGTTCTTTATTTTTTATGACTCCAAACAACAATGTGGAAAAGTGTAGATGTCTACGTGAATTCATAATTAGGAGATCGTGCTGGTTTAAAAACATGTGCTCGTCGTGGGACAGGGAAACAAAACCGTGCACATGCGTTTTGTACTCGCTGCAGTACCTTTTTTGTCTTAGCTAGTAAACACTCGCCAAACACTACATCAGCACCTAACCTTACCAACCTTAAAATTCCAAAATAAACATTTGTTTTTTGTATAATAATGTTGAATATAATTCTGAACGCACAAGTTGAGTCGATGCAATTTCAAAACGCATCGTCAGAAATGTCAACATTGTCAACAAAAAGTTTACTTTTATTGATGATGATTATAATTAACCTAATGATGATTAGAATGTGTACAAATAAAGACTTGTTTTTTATGAGCTGTTTTATAGTGAGGTGAAAAGTTTTGTGTTACACACGGGTGCAAATGTATTTTACTTCTCGTGTGTTGAAACACTCGCGGTTAAAATACAACTTTGCACCCTTGTATAACAAATAACTATTTTATCACACTCGCTCAGTAAATGTGAAATTGCACGCAGGCTTAGCGGAAACTATAGAAAAAGCGTTTTCCCTAGGGATTTATGAAGTTTCTAGTATTATAATTAACAGTTTTTTGTCTTTTTACTTCATTTTTGTATCGCAAGTGTGATGAATAACATTGTGTGTAACTCGGGGCGTAATAATATTGCAAACTCGAGTCTGTAAATCGCTCCGGAAAGATGTCGCGATTTAACTATACTGTCGTTGGCAATATAATATTTAACTTACGCCCCATGTTGCTAAATGTACTATTATGGTATAGACGGGAAAACATCTTGTATGGGATTTACAAGTGCCACATCACGCAGTTTCGAGAATGGTGCTGTGTCCGTAACGTGTTACTTAATCGCCTTTAGGTTTTTGAACGAGACCTTAGCAATATGTGACACTAGTATAGATATGAGTGCAGACGCGCTCGCGCACGTCTCGTACTAAGCTGCATTACGTGATCTACCCGCTGTAGTCGGAACAGATATTATGTGTTTGCCGTCTCATACCTTACGTAGGGTGCGAGATATAAGAGAATGTTACATTTAAAAATGTATTATTAGATTTGTAGATTTGTAATTTCTCACGCCATGTACTCGCAGTTTCTATCTGTGGAAACTTGTAATTGTTAGTAACTTGTAAGTTTTCCTAACAAATAAAATAAAATAAAGAAATAATTATGTAAGTAGGCCTTAAGGCGGTTCCCTGAGCCAGAAGGCGAAAAATCTCCTTATATGATCCTGTTTTTCTAAGAGGCGTTGATATTCGTAGACGTGGAAAAAATATATGTAGTTCTTGACTATATTATCTTTAACAACATAGCTTCCGATACACGAATTATGACACTTCGCTCGATACAATTAATTCCCAAAGTAACCTCTAACTCGGACTTTTAATCCTACTTTACTCGGTTATTTATCAGTGTCTCCAGTAGTCGCTGACATCTTTATGGAGGACTTCGAGGAGAGGGCACTCTCATTGGCTCCTGTGCGACCGAAGATATTTAAAAGATACGTAGATGACACTTTTACTATACTTCCAAAAAGTAGTGTTTCAACTTTCTTGGATCACCTAAATTCCATCCATAGCAAAATAAAATTTACTATGGAGTTGGAAAAAGACTGTTCTCTCCCCTTCTTAGATGTATTGGTAAAAAGAAATCCTGATAACACCCTAGGTCGCACTGTGTATAGGAAACCTACTCATACTGATAGGTACTTAAATGGCAAATCGCATCACCATCCCAGTCAACTTGTTACAGTAGGCAAATCTTTGTTTCAGAGAGCCCAGAGGATATGTGATGACCAGCATCTGGCCGCGGAGCTCCAGCATGCCAGGCGCGCGCTCCAGGCAAACGAGCTCAGGATACCGCGGGTCAACTAGAGGTCCCACATTAAGATCCCCACAGTCGAGCGCAGGCCTGCCATTCTGCCTTTTGTCAGGGGGGTCACGGACAGGATCAGCCACATCTTGAAGCGTGCTTCTATAAAAACATATTTCAAGCCAATGAAGAAGATGTCACAATTCCTGAGGCCTGTAAAATGCAATACCCCTCTACAGACTGCAGGAGTGTACAGGCTGGACTGTGAGTGTGGCCTATCATATGTCGGGCAGACGAAACGGAGCATTTCCACTCGGGTGAAGGAACACATAGCTGATGTCAAGCACCGTCGACCTAGGTCTGCTGTCTGTGAGCATGTCATGGATAAAGCCAATCACTCAATCAAGTTTGATAAGCCTCTGGTTCTTGCCAAGGAGAAGCGTTACATACCCAGAATGCTGCGCGAGGCCATTGAGATTAAGAAATATCCAAACTTTAATAGGGAAGATGGCTTTTCTCTACCACCAGCTTGGGATCCTGTAGTCCACCTGATAAAGGAGCAAGCGAGACATAGACTGTGAGACCGTAGTGTTGGATGATGCTGGACATTCTGATGTTTTGAAAAGATGTGTCCCGCCGAGTTTGTTGCCGGTCCCATATTGGGATACCCTCCTACAATTTAGGAGGGAATTAAATCTTCTCGGGTCCGTGGTGTAGGGTTGGAGCCGGCATAGTTTATTTTTATCGCGTATATATATATATCTTTACTTGAAAAATAATTATAGTGTATAACTAGCCTTATGAACCGATTTTGCATGTACAACCAGCCTTAAAGTTTGTAGTCTATGATTGTTCATTATTTTAGTATGTGGGTATTTTTGCATTTTGTAATTTTTCCTCAGTCACCCGTTGACCACGAACGCTGTAAAGAGTTCGAAACGTCGGGATGTATTATAAATTCAATATACGCGATATAATCCGTTTTCATAGTTTTATTTCATAAATAAAATAAAATAAAGAAATAATTATGTAAGTAGGCCTTAAGAACTCTTTCACAAGTCAATACTAACATTTTTTACAGTGGCATACATAGCAACATTTATAAACATTACATTATAATGTATAACGATCTTAAAATAAATAATTGCTACAATATAGATGATTCATTAAATTTGGAGATGTAAAAAGTCCCTAATCTCAGAGAAAATACTCATAGATAACAATAATACCTATAAGATTTGAATTTGAAATGTTGGTTGGCAAGTGAGATTCGGACGATAAAACTTCGGCGATAAGGCAGAACACCGTCTCTTCCCAGGTAGCAAAATGACGTCATCGACGTCATAATGACGGCATTATTACGTCATTATGACGTCAATACTCATAGATAACAATAATACCTATAAGATTTGAATTTGAAATGTTGGTTGGCAAGTGAGATTCGGACGATAAAACCGGCGAAAAGGCAGAACACCGTCTCTTCCCAGGTAGCAAAATGACGTCACTGACGTCATAATGACGTATAAATGCTACTGGGGTTACTTACCAAGAGATCACGTTTCCAATTTAATATTTAAATGTTACAAAAGTAATGTATTATTTATAAGCGAAGTTTTATATTGAAGTTTAAATGTCGTGAACAGATTAGCGTTGGTCTAAAAGTTGATTTCAAATAAGCTCTACTTATATACCATTTGGTCTCCGTGAAAAATATACAATTTAAAGCCGGACCAATCATTAAATAAATTATATTATTATAGGACATTCTTACACAGATTGACTAAGTCTCACGGTAAGCCCCAGAAGACTTGTTGTGGGTACTCAGACAACGATATAACAATTATAACATATATAATATACAAATACTCAAATACATAGAAAACACCCATGACTCAGGAACAAAATATCTATGCTCATTACACAAATAAATGCCCTTACTGGGATTCGAACCCAGGATATGCTTAATAAGCAGGTGTCACTATCCACTAGACCAAACCGGTCGTCACTGCCAACCAGGATCAGTGCCAACAAGAACACAAGTTAGTTTTCACTCTAGGTTGGACGCAAACCTCAAATAACAGTCGCAATTTTATTTTTAAACAAGTGCCCGTGCCCGGGATTAGGTGCCGAGCAACAAAATCAAGTCTCCTTTTTAATTTTGGTGAAGTTATTATTCTATTTGATGGGTTTAAGATGGAATTATACCAGCTCCCTCATTATTTTGTTTCTGACGGTAAAAGCAAGTGTATTTTTTAACTATAGGTACTGTTCGAATGTCAACTGAAGCTGCGTTACTGTTGTGGCGTCGTATTTCCCCGCTGTATCTGTCAATTTCCTTGATTAAGTAAATGAATGACGGATTGAACGTCATAATCGCGGCAGTAATACGGCGGCGTCAAAGTGCGTATGCACACAAACAAAAATTAGGCATCGCTCCGACAGCTGACAGGAGTCCGACATGGGTGAAATTATCGGAAGTACCAATCCAATATCAAATATCAGGCCGCGTAGCCAACACGCCAATCGCCAACGCTCGGTAGCGATCGAAACGCAACTGTCACTGTCGCACTAATATGGAAGAGTGATAGAGAGACACGAAGCGTTTCGTTGTCGAAGCGATAGCGATTGTCACCTTAGCTAGGCCGGCAGTTGATCCCTATGAGAAGTACAACTGTTAAAGAGTGCCCTGTGGCATGAAGTCCGCCTTTTTGCGTTGATGTTGTTTTAGCAATATCGATTTATTCAATGAATAAATCAAACAAACACAGATGTTATACATTTTTCTTCTACCCGATACGCTAGGATTATAACTTATAACCTATAACTTATACCACAAAAGATGAGCTATAACACCGTAGGAAAGCTCTTTAGACGGTGAGTTAGAGATTTCTGTGAAAAACGTGATCGCAATAGCAAACGTCGCGACAATGGCCGACGTGACAGTTTGGAAATTTTAAGAATGTCGCGAGAAATGGCCGTAATGTGTCACGTCGGGAAATCGTTGGGGTGTCGTGCATTCATGACTGGTCGTTTTGTGCAAAATAACTTTTGCGAAGTCTGAAGTTATAACTTGCTACTGGGTAAAAATTATAGAAGTTACCAAAAGAATTAAGAGGTTACCTATGTATTTACAACTGTTCTGGGAGTTTGATTGGGAGTGTTTAAAAATCGTGACTGTTAGCATCATCTCCAATTTTCATGGGAGCCGGGGGTTCGCTTGGCAATTAATCAAAAGAATTGGAGTAGGCACTAGTTTATACGAAGGCGACTGCCATCTGACCTTCTAACCTAGGCCTTAGTGGGAAAATACTGGCAGTTAACAATGGTAATACATTATTAGTAACCGGTGAAAATTCCCAAGCAGGTAATGTGGAAACTTAATTTTCAATCCGGCACCTATTAGGGAATATTACGCGAAACTCTGCGTAGGGGGCGCCACTACCACAATCTGAGGGTCTATCGCGAGGCAATAAAATCGAAGTTTCGTTATCTAACATCTCTCTGTCACTCTTGCATAAATATTCGAGCGATAGAGAGGCAGATAGCGAAGTTTCGGATTCGTGTTTCCCGGTAGGTCCTCTGTAAACCATGGAGACTACATAAAGGAGCCAAATCTCTATGTATGAAAAGTGTCCATCAAAAAACAGTAATTAGGCGGCGCCACCATACACCGAAATACTACCAAAAACAACCTACGTAATTTGGTCGGGTTATTTGTTGCCTTATATGGTTCATGTTATACTCATGTCCCAGAGCATAACTAGCGCCACCGGAGAGATTAGGAACTATTATTTAAAGCTGAAAGCGGTCACTTTTGCAACAATTCTGCCATAAGAGATTGGCATCCTTTCTATACCATCCATACTGTAAACAAACCGCCTTGATGCATCAATGTCATATTTCATTATCTCTGAATTGTCAAAAACCTGTTAAAGGTACAGTATGTATGTTACTAAAATGGCGGAACATTGCAGTAATATCCCCTATTGGTAAAAACTTTTGATATTTCCAAATCATACTAAACCATTAGCAGAGCGTTGATAGCCGAGTGGATCTGACGTCCGACTTTCAATCTAGGGGTTGCGGGTTCAAATCGGATACGGAAAATCTTCGATATAGACCACTAGCTTTTCGGTGAAGGAAAACATCGTGAGGTTAGGATACCTGCATACATCTGCGAAGAAATTCAAAGGTATATGTACTATGTAGTCCCCAACCCGCATTGGGCCAGCATGGGGACTATAGCCCAAGCCCTTTACGCATGAGAGGAGGCATGTCCCCACCAGTGGGACGCATATAGGCTGGTTTATACTAAATACTACACAACTTAGTAGGCACATGGTTAATTCTTGTCTCTCCTAAGTCGCTACTTATCAACTTCCGTTCCATATTCTATAAATAGACAAAAAAAAATCACGGAGCTCTTAACAGAGTTGACCTTATTACCCCGATGTCAAAGATTTGTGGAAATAGACAACGCATGTTTAGATCTGGCGAAACAACGTTTTGCCAGTTATTAGTGTCCGACGGAACTGAAGTTAAATGTTTGAATAACTGTGTTAACTTTAAGTCGTATTTCTGGTCATTAAGTTCTTCTTGCAGCATTTTAAGTAAGTAAGTAAATATTCTTTATTGCACCAAAATTATACATTTTACATACATGTAAACTACCTATATTTTAACGTATAATTTTAGAAATAAAGGCTAATACGTTCTACCTCTATTCTGAAATAATATGAAATGTGAGCGAAAAGAAGTTTTACTTTACATACAAACTTCGACGCGATTATTTTCTTTGTATTACAATTTTCGGAAACGAAAAGTAATACCAGACATGGAAATATATAACGTAAATATAAGTAGACAATATAAGTTTTTTAGGTTTATCAATAGATCCTCAATTGACCTGAAAACATCATATAGAGAAGATCAATAGCAAAATTTCCAGTCAATGTTACGCATTATCTATATGTTCCGAAACGTGTCTTGAAGATGTTGTTATTAGTGCGTACTATGCAAACATATATTCTCTATTGACGTATGGTGTCATTATAATGGGGTAATTCCGTAGACGTGCAATCCACATTCATTTTGCAAAAGAGGTGCTTAAGAACTCTATCGTATGAACTACAGACAATCATTGAGAAATATTTTCAAGGACAAAGGTTTTCTAACTTTAACTGGCATATATATATACGAACTCTGTAAATTTATTAAGAGCAACAAGAATTATTTCACAACATTAGCTTTACTCCGCGACGACCTTCGCTCTCAATATAAGTATAATTTAAAGCTACCTCTAGTTAATAATAAAACTTACTATAAAAGCACATATATTACTGCCATTCGCGTCTTTAATCAGCTTCCAGATGAATTGAAAATGTTAGATGGCATAGAATTTATGCATAGTTTAAAAAACTGGTTTATTAAGAATGAATTCTATTCACTAAAGGATTTCTTTGAATTACATTCTTCATGATACTGTGTCCCCTGTACAGATAGCTATGCTATGTACGTGTATAATAGTTACGTGTTTCTTAGTTTTAATTTAGTATTTAAGTGTCCATTGTATACCCGAATTGGGTTACCGTTGAAACTCACATGTATCACATCACATAACACCTCTGTAACACGGTTGTACAGTAAAGAACTAATCTTATCTTATCTTATCTAAATGATTATACAAAGTTTCAAGTAATTTAAGCATGTCGTTTGAAAATGTGAACGTAACGTCGATTGTATGGGAGCGCCTTTTTTTTTGCGGCGGGTTAGTGTGACTCTTAATCTAGCAAAATTAATGAAACTTGCGCATCGCGTCGCGTCATCTAATTTATTACAGTATTTGGTCTGCAAATGATTTTATTAAGCCATTTGAGCATCAAGAGCACATGAGTGTTAGTTACGTAGAGCACGAGGGCCGTATCTTGTTCTCGTTTCATTCGATTAGGGACAGAAGTAGAACCTACAAGTAAGGGCAATCTAACAATTTCTCAAAGTTAACGTAACTTGTGAATGAGGTTTTTGTGCTCACCAGTTGGCGCCACTGTCGATGTAGGTCCAGAAAAACAGATCTCAAAATTGTTCTATGCTTATTTTTATAAAATCAATACGTTCTAAAGGTATTTTAACGTCTAAATGTGCCATTTTTTCAACCTGTTTTTTGCATATATTTTGGTTGGCACTTTTTTTAAACCACTAACATTTATTGAGCTATATCTATTGTTTACCATGATTAATCAAAGATGGACAAAGATTTACCACAATTATGAATAAGGAGTGAAAACTCCCGATAAAAAAGCTTGAAACCCCCAAAACTTCTATGCATTCGACATTTTGAAAGACCTCCATCTACACTATAGCGTCCCTAGCGGCGAAATTATATAAACGCGGTAGCCCTCATTGCCTTGCGTCATCTATATATCGCAGTCTTTGGTCTACACATTATTTTATTAAGCCATTTGTGCATCAAGCACATGAGTGTCAGTCGCGTTATTATAGAACACGACACGAGGGCCGAATCTAGTCGACCGCGGGCCAGGAACAGATTTCCATGACCAATCGCCTCCCGGGCGAAAACTCGTATAGTGGTTAACGGCTATGTATGATGAACCCTCCTGAACGTCAGCTGCCGCTCCGTTGATAGGTTGAGGAATGGCAGCAAATAAAGTCTATAAAACATTTAGTCATCGCCTCCTGCTTGATACTTTGTCAGCCGGTTGTACCGCGGTGGAAAGACCGTGTTACGCGTTTCGGTAGCTGCCATTCCTCAACCCACCAACCGCTATACGAGTTTTCGCCCGGGAAGCGATGACTGACGAAATTTGCGTCTGACTCGCGGTCTATAGTTCACGTTTCATTCGATTACGGACGCCGGGCGAAGATGTAGTCACTGTCAAGAAGATGTAGTCACTGTCAATGAAGTTCTAAATAGTAGTTGATTCTGTTGTCTTTTAGGATAATTGAATGAGAACTATTTTTTGGTTAACTTTGTATACATATGAAAGAAATAAAACTATGAAAACGGATTATATCGCGTATATTGAATTTATAATACATCCCGACGTTTCGAACTCTTTACAGCGTTCGTGGTCAACGGGTGACTGAGGAAAAATTACAAAATGCAAAAATACCCACATACTAAAATAATGAACAATCATAGACTACAAACTTTAAGGCTGGTTGTACATGCAAAATCGGTTCATAAGGCTAGTTATACACTATAATTATTTTTCAAGTAAAGATATATATATATACGCGATAAAAAACTATGCCGGCTCCAACCCTACACCACGGACCCGAGAAGATTTAATTCCCTCCTAAATTGTAGGAGGGTATCCCAATATGGGACCGGCAACAAACTCGGCGGGACACATCTTTTCAAAACATCAGAATGTCCAGCATCATCCGACACTACGGTCTCACAGTCTATGTCTCGCTTGCTCCTTTATCAGGTGGACTACAGGATCCCAAGCTGGTGGTAGAGAAAAGCCATCTTCCCTATTAAAGTTTGGATATTTCTTAATCTCAATGGCCTCGCGCAGCATTCTGGGTATGTAACGCTTCTCCTTGGCAAGAACCAGAGGCTTATCAAACTTGATTGAGTGATTGGCTTTATCCATGACATGCTCACAGACAGCAGACCTAGGTCGACGGTGCTTGACATCAGCTATGTGTTCCTTCACCCGAGTGGAAATGCTCCGTTTCGTCTGCCCGACATATGATAGGCCACACTCACAGTCCAGCCTGTACACTCCTGCAGTCTGTAGAGGGGTATTGCATTTTACAGGCCTCAGGAATTGTGACATCTTCTTCATTGGCTTGAAATATGTTTTTATAGAAGCATTTTATAGAGTTCGAAACGTCGGGATGTATTATAAATTCAATATACGCGATATAATCCGTTTTCATAGTTTTATTTCATGAGTAACTATCGCGGTAACCGAAGACAATACATATGAAAGGTTAAAGGTTATGTGATGTTAAAAAACCGGCCAAGTGCGAGTCGGACTCGCGCAGGAAGGGGTACCATTAGCTAGCCATACACGCACGGATTTGCCCGTCGGATCTGCCTGAAAGATGTGTCTGGCGGACACATCCGTCAATATGTGGCGAGAAATAGACACAGATGGGCAGCGGACGGGCATCCGGCGGACAAATCTGTGTCTATTTCTCGCCACACATTGACGGATGTGTCCGCCAGACACATCTTTCAGGCAGATCCGACGGGCAAATCCGTGCGTGTATGGCGAGCTATAAACAACAGGCGGCCTTATCGCTAAAAAGCAATCTCTTCCAGATAACTTTTGGGTAGTGCAGAAATTACACACATATATAAATTAACCAATTTGGAGGTGCAAAAAACTAATTAGCAGTAGAAAAAAAAAATACCTTTAAAAGTCTAAAATTTAAGTCTACAACAATAACTAAACCGCCATAAGGTACCTTTTGCCGTGAAATGTCACATATCTTTACTATTTCATATCTAGTGAATCTTTAATTTATTTCTCGAATCGCGCCGTTTGAATTTACACCTTCGTAAAAAGAGCTGCAAGTACCGATATTTTAAATCAAAAAACTTTTTCCTTTTCAATGTCTGCTTTGATGAATATATTTAGAAATCCATTGTCCGTCACTCATAAAAAACTTCGCGTAAATACGTACTTTAAAATATACCTTATAAAAAATCTCGTAAATTTTGCACTCAAAAAAACTCCTAAAAAGCTTGTAAATTCACCTGAGCGGCAGAAACAAAATGGTGGAACGCAATAAAATCAGTAACACGGAAAACAGGAGCGAATAAATAAAATTTACCCACCGTGGACTTTTTTATTAAAAACCTAAGAGCGTCATAAAGAAAGGGGGGGTAAGGCCCAAATTTATTCATTTCGGGACATAATTTGGGGCGTATTTTAATAAAACCTTGTAGAGTAAATAGATTCGGGTTTGAATTTCATATTGGCTAGGTGCTTGACATCTTGGCCTTGAATGTTTTAAACATTCACCTACCTTACAGTAACTTATTCGCATTTAGACGGCATAAATCATTATTCTTAAAGATTCGTTATATTCTGTAAGAATTATGGTTGCACCTTACATTTTCATATTAGATATGAAATTAAAAAATTACTTGGTATTTAACACGATGCCGTTGCAGTCAATATTTTTTATGTTTTCACCGTAAAGAACTTATAAATATTGTTAAATTTGTCCTATTTAGTTCAGGTAATTTATTGTCATCACTCATCAATTTGTTATGGATATGATCAGCTGTCAACAGTAACATTTCTGATTGAAGACTCGGGCGAGATAATTATAGGTATATTATCTTATGCTAATTATCAGAGCAATTTATTGATTCATAAATAGTAATAAATAGTATTGAATTATTATACAGATCAAATTTAATATTTTTTAATTCACAAAAAGATACTAATTTATAATGTTTCTAGAAATGTTAAAAAAAACTACAAAATAACTTCAACACGTACAATTTAAAAGTGCTTGTTGCTAGGCCTATTTGAATAAAGAATATATTGACTTTGACCGTGACTTTACTTTGATTTGACTACATTGGAATATCCATTTCCTCATCATTAATCATTTCGAATCACAGTTTTATTAATCCCAGGTTATTTTATCATTCATGTAGTCTTGTGCTTTAGAAATAAGTTTACGCTTTACATAATTCTTAAATTTATTAATTGATAATTCAGTATAGTATGGTTTGGAAGTTTATTATAAAATCTTACTCTTATCCCATGAATGTTTTTATTTTTATTTTATGTCAAATTTGATGTCCCACACTTATAGGTATATTGACCGGGATATAGACCGCGATTACCTTTTGTATTGTTTTTGAGCTCCCGATATTTCGACGCAGTTACATGCATCTTGTTCACGGGTGACGGGTGCGTCGAAATATCGGGAGCTCAAAAACAATACAAAAGGTAATCACGATCTAATTCCCGGTTAATATAAGTCTAGTGAAACTAACCGTGAATTATACAAAAGTCCCACACTTAGTTGTGTACAAGTTGGTGCGAAGTCAGCTTAGACGGGCTCTAACTGACAGATCATATCCATAACAATTTTTTTTTCCTATATCATAAAAAAAAAATTGATAACAAGAAATTACCTAACTGAATGTGCCTTCTATATTGTTTTGTGTGGGTGCACTAACCTATCGTATGCTTAGGATCAGATCTGCTCCATATATAAATTTAAAAATGAAGTTGTCACGATTGCTATTAAGGATGACTCACGTTATATGGCAATTTTTTGGCATGCGTTAAGAGTATACGAGTAAGTGAAAGCTAATATTACCTCATGTAAATACCTACGTATTACCTACAAAATTTGTTATACGTACCTACGCATTTTTGTAATACAATCAATAAAGACAAATACTTCCACTTGGCAGCATTATTGTCGTTTGATTCAATAAATAAATAATCCCGACGACAAAATCAAATTTTCCGTTCATCAGACAAGTAATGTGATATAGGAAATAGGCGAAGCATCAAATGAAGGCACGAAATCAATACGATATTCAAGAAAATTTATCCCCAAGCTGGGTAGAGGGGGGAAAATGGCTTCTAACATTAATGACGTCATTCCAAGGCCCGCAAAGATGCTGAGCAACGCTTGATAGTCTATGGAACGCCACTAAAGGGGGTTTAATAGGAATATTATTCAGTACCCACTTTAGCCATTTACCATTTTGCCCCGGCCTCCCCCGTTGCGGTGCTAGTGTTTTAGTTGACTGTAAAAGTTACTTTATCAAGATGTTTTATGGGTGAGCTTAGATTGGGAGGTTTTCGCTGTAACGCGGAGGAATTTACATTCATTTTATTACTTCGCGCCAAAAAAATGTGTTCCGTGACGATATGAAAGAGTAGTGTTAAGGCCCCTTAACACTACTCTTTCAAATCGTCACGGAAGGTTTCACCCGAGGTTTTCATCGATTTTTGACAAGTTTTGAATCGTATCTCCTACTTTTGTACTACATATAGAATTATAAGACAAACGGCTATCGTTTCTTCAATCTTTTATCTCAATTTTTGTCTACCGGATTTTGAAAGAAATGAATACTTATTTATTTAAGATTTTTGTAAACATTGTCTAAAAAAACACTTGTTTCGTATCTCGATTGCTGTGAAGGATCTTACAGATACGAAATCTACATATTTGGGTTCGACTATGATGTCTCTAAAAATGGTTTTAATTTTAAACTAATTAACCCAAAAGTTATGTCCAGAAAACCAGTTTTTTGGCCTAAAATTGTTCAACTTTGATGCCAAATATCTCGAAAACAATGAACTTTGAAGTAAATATGGGATACTATATTGCTTAAAGCGATTGCTGTTATTATGATAAGCTACAAAAAACATTAGAAAACTAAGGGCTTCCGATCAAAGGTCATTGCGGCATGGGATCCCCTTAAGGAAACAGTAGGAACAAACTGTAGCATAAGTAGGTAACTATGCATAATCGCACCGCACACTATGCCCTTTACAATAGAAATTGCTCTGCTTCTTCTAGTTTTAGGCATTCGAAAATTATCGTATGCGTGTAATTACCTAGCGCCACTTGCACCATCCCACTAACCCGGGATTAACCGGTTAAACCGTTAACCCAGTGTCAAATTGTACTGGTGACCATAGTAACCGGTTAACCCGGGTTAGTAGGATGGTGCAAGTGACGCCTACGTGTCTGTATTACACAGATCAATGCTTAGTATTTTCTCTAAGACTGGACTATCTTAATCTATTCTGTATTCATTATCAGGCTTCGAATACAAGGTTCCGTATTAAACGGCTGTATAATATTATAATACAAGACGTCATTTTTATGAAATAAAAAAGACAGTACCTAAATAGGATTGAGTCTTATGAACCCGCCGCCAAAAAGTCGATCTCAAACAAACGTAGTTACGCTCTAATACAGCCAATTTAAGTTTTTCATACAAAACTTGTTTTTGCTCTATTTCGTTTGTTTTATAAACTGAAGCTATATAAACTAATTACAGACTAGATATACCTCATGACATTGTATGTGCAAAGTTTCATTACAATCCAACACGTAGTTTTAAAATGAGAACTATATAAACTCCGTTTGTATGGGAAGGTGAAATTCGGCCGAGCTTGCCGGGGAGTCTTAAGAGATTGTACGCAATCGCACTTAAACTATCGTGAGACATATTTCAAAATATTTATCAGTACGGTTTTTACTTTAAGAATCCGAAACATGTCGCCAAAAGCGACTAAAAATAATAGTGAGTAAAAACCGTACTGATAAATATTTTGCATTTGTACGTTCGGTTTATTGTAACGTATTCTTATAGCAGCGGAACCATTCAGCATTTTATCGAGCTGTCTTTTCCTAATAAATTAACATGCTACAGGCACTGCATAGTAAATAAGACAGACGCAAGATTTATTCGTTTTCTGGTGGATAGAATCCACTTAAAGTCGGGCTTTGCATTTTAATGCCTGTCCTTTAGACGGCTTTCGAGATTTTTCTGATAGTTGAGATAATACAGTTCAAGAAAATTCAATTACCTACTCCTAATGTGATAATTTATAATAGCTAACTTTTGCTCTGAAATATTTTTTAAGAAAATTCCAATTTCATCGTTGGAATTTTAATTTGTAATGCAAACTGTAATTTGTAATGTAAGCTTTTATAAAAGATAACATTATATCTTTTTTGGGTGCCATGCCAAAAAACTGAACAAGTGCGAGTCGGACTCGCCCACCGAGGGTTCTGTACTTTTTAGTATTTATTGTTATAGCAGCAACAGAAATACATCATCTATAAAAATTTCAACTGTCTAGCTATCACGGTTCATGAGATACAGACTGGTGACAGACAGACAGACGGACAGCGGAGTCTTAGTAATAGGGTCCCGTTTTTACCCTTTGGGTACGGAACCCTAAAAATAGGAAACATCAATTTGTGGCCTTCATTCGAAGTTCTCAAAAATAATTTATTCCACAAATACCTATTTGCAAAAAATGGCCACCTCTAATTGTGACGTCCCACGGAAAAGGTACCTTATGGAGGTCGGCGCTTACGCTATTAACTACACTCCAATGCTAATTCGATCCAATACCTACTAATGTCCCTTTACCCGTGGAGCGTTACAATTTTCAAATTATGCGCCTATGAAAAAAAAAAGAAATGAAATGTAGTATATAGTCAAGAAGCATAAAAATAAAACATTATAGTTTGTGTAAGTTTGCATTATTTCTGAAATAAAATATATTTCAGTAATAATAAAACTGGTTGAGTGCCCTTCGTAATAAAAGAACTTTTTTTTTATACCACGACGGTGGCAAACAAGCATACGGCCCGCCTGATGGTAAGCAGTCACCGTAGCCTATGGACGCCTGCAACACCAGAGATATTACATGCGCGTTGCCGACCCTTTAAAAACCTGTACACTCCTTTTTTGAAGAACCCCATACTGTAGTCCCTCGGGAAAACCTCGGCAGGGAGCTCATTCCACAGCCGAAGTGTCCGCGGGAGGAAATTCCTCTTAAACCGCACAGTACGCGACCATTTAGGTGCTAGAGTGTGAGGATGAACACCCTGCCGATGGCGAGCGGTGCGGTGATAGAAAGCGGCCGTTGACATCATGTCAAACAATTCTTCAGAGCACAGCCCATTGTACAGGCGGTAGAACACACACAAGGAGGCAAAGTCTCTCCTTAGACTTAAAGGTTCAATACCGTATGTGCCTTTGACTTCGTATCATATTAAAGTATCCACTGTGCGTGATGCATGCCCCATGGGACCAGTTTTATTATTTCAAAGAACATTTACAAACACTGGGAGCTAAGTAAACTAGTCGAAATAATTCAAAAACATTTTGAAATTCTTATGAATACAGAAACGTGCCGTGTCTGAAACGCCACCCGCCGCTCGGTCAACTGACATACATTTTCCACATTTTCGCTTAGGCTTAGAGCTATGGATGATATAGAAAGGATCGCAATCTCTTATTTCAGAATTGTTGTAAAAGTGACCGCGTTAAGCTTTAAATAATAGTTCCTAATCTCTCCGGTGGCGCTAGTTCGGCTCTGGGACATGAGTATAACATGAACCATATAAGGCAACAAATAACCCGACCAAATTACGTAGGTTGTTTTTGGTAGAATTTCGGTGTATGGTGGCGCCGCCTAATTACTGTTTTTTGATGGACACTTTTCATACATAGAGATTTGGCTCCTTTATACAGTCTCCATGCTTAGAGCGTTTCGACATTGTCCGATCCGAGACGTCAGACATGTCAGACGCGACCACAAAGAAGTAAAAATTTAAAAAGCGCCTTTTTATATTTATCGGACGCCCCAGGTATCGCTGGTGCGACATGTTGGAGGCGGATCTGCGCGAACTGCGAGTCAGCAATTGGCAGGTCAGACAGGACCGAGAAAAGTGGCGCTGTCTTGTGTCGGAGGACAAGTCATTTTGGGTCGCTGAGCCAACGGAGTAAGTAGTACGTAAGTATATTTATTTATTGTTTAGGTACCTACATGTTTATTAATATTGTTTTCGGATAGTTTTACATGTTTATTGTTTAAAAGATAACCTTAAACCAAAAAAAGACTTGATGCCAGGCACCCTAGTACCTGCTTCTCTCCGAGGACCATCCGACATCCGATATTCCGACAATGTGAAAACGCTCTTATTGGCTGTCTGCGTGACCAGTGGCGCGCGCCTGGTGCCTATGGGTCACATTAGTTATTTGATAATAGGTACTGTCGAATAGTAAAGTAAAAATGAATATATGGGATCATAAAGTGAGCTATTCTCGCTTATATTTATTTCATTTCCACGCACTTCGTATTGCTAATATGATTAAAACTAGTGAGCTAGGTGTGGTGTGCAACGCCTCACACTCTCTTAGCGTAACCACATTACTTTATGGCGTAACCACAGACTACATGCGTAACCTAATATATATACGAGTGCTATGTCATATTATACACAATAAAGCCGTACTTATAACCTATCGGTTGTCTCATTAACGCCCAACATCACTTGGCGACCTTGCCAGGATCGCCATGTGAGGCGGGACGTTGAAATGATACTACTCGGAGTATAGATCTATATTGTCTTAAATAACATAAGTGACAGTATAGTAGAGTTGTATACACGTGTGAGGGTAAGGCGTAGCACACACTACATGGGATATCCCCTAACTAATAACAAAGATAGATAAAACTCCGTAATAGATGGATACAGTCTAAGGAAAAAACGTGCCTCGAAAATCAAGAAAATTTGATTCTCGTTCAGAGGGCGCTACTAGCTTTGGCCTACTGTCGTATAGATGGCGTTGACGGTTTCGTTTGTTATTTAACAATTTTAACGCATATCAGTGAAAGAACATGGGTCAAAATCATAAAAATAATTAATGCAAAGAAAAACAATCATTTATCCATATTTAAATACATTTTATCGTATTTTTATAAATATTTATTTTTAGTTTTAAAGTGACAGACAGATGGCAGTGAATTTACTGGGGTTACAAAATTTACTATGACAGTACCGCTCTAGTATAAGTTACTCTATGCTAATAAGGTTTATTGGGATAACTTCGAAAACGGATTATTTGTGAAAATAACAAATATCTAGTGAACAGAAGCAAAGCAACAGTAAGCAAGATGCCTTGGTAAGCGTTGCAGTACCGTGAGTATTGCCAAAGTATGAAGTGCCTCTAGTCTGGTTTAGTAGATAATGTAGGCCGGCAACGGACTTACAAGCCCCCTGATGTTGCGGGTGCCCATGGACAGCAGTAATCGCTTACCATCAGCCGATCATACTGCTCGTCCGTCCTATATCATAAAAAAGTGATTTTTATGGTTCCGTAGTCAAAGGGTAAAAACGGGACCCTATTACTAAGACTATTCTGTCCGTCTGTCTGTCTGTCTGTCTGTCACCAGGATGTATCTCATCAACCGTGATAGCTAGACATTAAAATTATCACAGATGATGTATTTATGTTGCCGCTATAACAACAAATACTAAAAAGTACGGAACCCTCGGTGGGCGAGTCCGACTCGCACTTGAGCGGTTTTTTTAAAATTTACTTTGTTTTCGAAGTTGCCTTCACTGCTTTAATTAATTAATTAACTAGGTGCGGTTTACTTTATTTTTGCTTTCATCTGTGGACAATGAACATCCTAATACCTCATTCTCTATTCAGTCTACAAACCTGAAATTACCTGTCAAGCAATACAACCTTCTCATTAAAGCCTTCACAAATAAATCCATATCCTGCTACAAACAATTCGACGTAGCGATTGGACATTTACAATCAGTCCCCGTCAAATCACGAAAAACAATCTAAAACTAACTACAACGACCTCGCACCTCACCCAACCGTACCATGGAAAACAAACTTTGTTACATTACAAATAGGGATCTATTTCGTAAAATAGCCATAGAGAATTACGAGATAAGAAAGAAGAGTTACAACATTAGCCACGGATTGCAATTTCTACAAATCGCTTCCTTTTAAATGGAATTCCAATTCGAAACTCGGAAATATCAAAAGATTCTTCGCGAGTCATAAAACCCAATATTATGATAGGCCAAGAGTTAGTCTTTTTTTCGTGAAGTAGATTCAATGAAACATATATAATGATAATAAGCAAACATAGAACTTTTCGTGGCAAAAATGAGTTTTTGAGAAAATGAAACATCGATAAGTTTGTTATCGACAACACGGAAATTAATGTAAGTTCTAGTTGCTGTAATTTACCTAGATGTTTCAAGAATGCAAATCTTACAACTCGGTACATAAATTCCCTCATTACCTAAGTATTATAAATATATAAAAAAAACCGGCCAAGTGCAAGTCGGACTCGTGCACGAAGCGTTCCGTACCATTACGCAAAAAACGTCAAACAAATCACGTTTGTTATATGGGAGCCCCACTTAAATATTTATTTATTTTTTTTGTCTTTAGTATTTGTTGTTACAGTGACCACAGAAATACATCATCTGTGAAAATTTCTGTCTAGCTATCACGGTTCAGCCATTTATCAAGACGATATAAATGATTAGGTGTCGAAATACCGTAGTAGTAAGTAGGCAAAATAAAAATACCGATTTAAGGATGACTCACGTTAGACCGGGCCGTGACCGGGCCGGAGCTTTCGGCGCTTTGTTTTCTATGGAAAGCATCACTTGATCACCTGTCCACCCTCATGTCATAGAAAAGTAAGCGCCGGAAGCTCCGGCACGGTCACGGCCCGGTCACGGCCCGGTCTAACGTGAGTCATCCTTTATTCCGCACCTTCTCCTACACTACGTCTCCACCCCCATCAAAGTAACTGTCAGTCTCATTTCTCACTTTATTAAAATCGTTTAAGCTCTTTTATTCATCAAAGTATTCGAAATAACGAAGCAAAGCCACTCCTTATTCAATGAAGTGAATATTCATGAATAAATGAATAAATCTGTGGGTCAATTATTATTCCGAGTGAGTTCATCAATTATTAATAAAAATTACTGTTTTCTGAGAGTTTTTACCATAAGTTTTGAGGCAGTTTTTAAACGAGTTTTAGAGCATTTACTAGAATAAATCTCAGTCGCAATTTGCAACATTCTGGCACCTATCTAAAGTAGGTACAGTTAACAATAAAAGTACCGTACCTACTATGCGTCAAGCGTACCTATAATTCTCGAATAGCTTACAAAAAGAGATGTATATATTATGTAGAACAAATAGACTGTTGTACAGTCACCTGCAATAATATGTTACTCTTCGAAGGCCTAAAAAAATGTGTAACACGCTCTTATGGGTCTACAAAGCGATTCGAAGATGACTACCTAATTAGTTTTGGGTTGAAGTGCCACTTACGTTGAGGTTTCTATTATTATTTCTATTATTACGCGCGAACACAATTAATACATTACACTTTTAGATTTCACACAAACACACACATCTCACTCCCTCCTCACAACAAGCTTACACACATACAAGTTCACACTTCACACTCCTCTTTTTCTTTTATCCTTATGTTTAATATATGTAATACTATTGGTTTAATATAACTCGTAATGACCTTGAACCCCGCCATACACAGGCCATGCCTAGGGCGGGGTTCACTACAATGTGCCTGTGAACTTGTATTAATTGATAAATAAAGATTTTTTTATTTTTTTTATTCGCTCAATTTGTTTTAGTTTACTACAGCCATTTATAACTTTCCTGTGACTTTCTCCTTACCATAAAATGTATCGAAAAGTCTCAAACAAAAAAATTTTTTTTAATATTAATTAACAATCTAACTTTAACAATTCTCTAATCCGACTAAGGTAGCCTCCAAAAACACCTCTCCCGAAAACAACTGAGTATTTAACAAGAAAACACAATTACCGCGAACGACTTTGACATTTCTTCGCAACAACGAACTGAAAATCTCTGTTTCGCCATTTCAGTTAGATAATTTTTCAATTAACAGAGTAAATATTTATGCAGGCGTCGGGCTAATTTGAGAGGGATTTAATTTATTTTATTATGAGTGCCCGGGAGCAGGATAATTTTACCAGTAGCTCGACTTTGTATCAATATTAACCCTCTGCGGCTGATGTGCGGTCTGTCAGACACCGCCAAATAAACTTTTTGTTGGTATGTCGGCGTATGGCGCGATATAGCTCTGTCTCGCTCATTACCTTCCTAAAACGACTCGCGGCATCAGACAGTGATGACCGTGTGGCGATGCGGTGCACACACCGGGAGATATGAGCTGTGGGTGTCCCACAGACGTGAGTACAGCAATAAGTCCTGGGTCTGACAGACCTCACCTCATAAAATTATGTACTTGTCCATAGTGTGAATAGTGTCTATCAGACGTCACCACATAAAAATATTAATGTTTCTATAGTGTCTGAGATACCTAACCACATAAATAATTCTATTTTAGATGGCTGATCGAGGGAAAACCTTTGAAATAAGTACCAACTTCAGGACTAATTATTGCCTTATTCCGTCTTTTGATTTTCTCAATTTTTCTTTCAGTTATAAATACAATGTTAAAATGTAGCAAAATTATTGAATTTACTAGAAGTTGTTGATTGTTTAGTTTTTTTTATAATTTTTTTGTGAGCCTTAGTACAAATTGTAAGAAACTGTGAACTCATTAAAATTTATTATATTTTTCTTATGTATTTTGTTTTTAAACCCATTTTACAATTTAATTTATTAAATTATTAATGGAATAATCGATTGATAAAACAATAGTTACCATTTTGCCATTAGTTTATTTTTAATGAATTATCGAAAATGAGGTCTGATAGACTCCACATCAGTAGTCTCTCTAAAAAAGTCACCACAGTTGCAGAGGGTTAAGCTAATTTTACGGTTTCTCACGTATTTTTAGTCACTCGCGCGACATATAAAATTAGCTTGCTTTTTATTGCTTTTTATTTTATTTTATTGCTATTTGTATGAGATGCATGTAATTTTACCTAGACTTAAGAAAATTGAGTGCCCTGACAGGGTGTCATGTACCTACCATCCTCAAACTGTAACACCTAATGTATTATGAACATGACTGCAATAAAATAAAGAATAAAGAATAAAGCTTATGACAGTTCAAATTTCGATTGGACATATATTAATATATAATTTTTCATCCCAATTCATTTATTTTCATTTAACAATACAATATTGTGTTCGAAATTATATCGCCATTTTTTATCAATCTGTCCAGTAAGTAGTTACACCGTGATAGAATTGAGGCAGAGTTGTGAAGAGATAAAATTTTACAGTAGAATATAAGAAAACTTATTGACATTTTATTTTATTTGATGGGTGTAGTGTTAAATAAGAAAAGAAAATAAAAAGAAAACTTATTGACATTTTATTTTATTTTATGGGTGTAGTGTTAAATAAGAAAAGAAAATAAAAAGAAAACTTATTGACATTTTATTTTATTTTATGGGTGTAGTGTTAAATAAGAAAAGAGAATAAAAAGAAAACTTATTGACATTTATTTTTATTTTATGGGTGTAGTAGTAGTAGTAGTATCAGAAAAAGTCTATAATAAGAGGTTTCATGATTTCAATGTTTCGAGATATTTTGGAAGCAAAGGACCGGCCATTGACTGCAATTATTGAGTTTTCCCGAGTAGGTAGGTCCCAATTAACCAGGTTTCATGTAGGTATATATTTTTCTGCCTTCTGCAAAATGTCGCAGTGAAACACAGAATTTCTGTATAATCGCGAAAACTAACCCTTTAACGTAAACAATACGTAACTTAAATTGCACTTTAGTATACTTACATAAAAAAATTGCTAATCCAAATCAGATATACTTTTACCAAAATACAAATACAGCTGTTTATTTCTTAAAATATGGTACAAAAATGGTCGAAGAATTATAAAAAAACATGAAATATAAGTAAGTGATAGGGATGTTTATTTTTTAGGATCCCGTACCGAAAAGGTAAAAACGGTACCCTATTACTAAGACTTTTCTGTCTGTCTGTCTGTCTGTCCGTCTGTCTGTCATCAGGCTGCACCTCATGAACCATGATAGCTAGAGAGTTGAAATTTTCACAGATGATGTATTTCTGTGTCTGCTATAACAACAAATACTAAAAAGTACGGAACCCTCGGTGGGTGAGTCCGACTTGCATTTGTCCGGTTTTTTTATTTTTATTCTTGGCGGCCATAACCAGTCATATTACTGTATTTTAGTCTTCTGTGCGAGCGTGGGCCGGGCTCGAGTCGGAGTTTGTTTGCCGAGACTTCGTCGTTAGGGAACTTATCCCGTCCTATAGTATTTCTATGCGTAATAAATGAGTTAATAAACTTAGCTCAATGGGCGCGATTTTAATAAGAAATAACAACCTGCGTTTCCGAAATTTCACAGGATTTATTTATGGAAAATGAATTAATTTTTAACTGTTGTGAATAATACCAATATTAAACTAAATTCACGTGTTTTAGTCACTCGCGCAATATGTTTTGATACGTAGCATAAGAGGTTTAAATTTTTAAATGCTAATAGTGCTGAGTACCGGTCACGTTGCCCGCACGCTGCGTACAAATAAAGACCTACCCCCTTATTCATAAAGCTTTACAAGCATCAAAGTTAATTTAAGGTAGTCTTATGTAATACAAATTTAATGTATTATAAGGACCCATTTGCATGCTACCAAAAACAGCTAAAAAGGCTAGACCATGTAACTTTTATAATATCTATGTAAAACCCTTTTTATGTGCAAATAAATGATTTTGATTATGATTACGAAATGGATCAGGATGACTGATACTACGACATTATTTTTTAATTAAACGAATGTCTAACGTTAATTATTAAATCATCATCATCATTCGCTTGCCCTTGTCCCATTCACTTGGGGTCGGCGCAGCATGTCTTTTTCTTCCATACATCTCTGTCACCCGTCATCTCATCATTCACTTGCGTTAATTATTAAATATTACATTATTTAAGTTTCCATTACCGTTTTCTATCAACGTTTGTTATCTTGGCTAGGCCCTCAGGTGCAGTTGCACTGCCCCTCCGTGAAAATGTTAAAATTCTTGTGTATTTCGAACGGTATTCAAAACTGTATATATATTAAAAACCAACCGACCGTATTTCGTTTCCAACTTCGCAATAAAACATACTGCTCTCTTGCTGGTGGCGTAACTTTTGAAATGTCAAGTGGAAAAGTGTAACTTTCCTTTCTAGTTCTTTAAAATTTGAGTAACTCCAGCAACGGAAACAAGTTGCAACTTCGCACTGTCGGGTCTGAAGAATGCATTCGTTTTAGCACATAGAAGTTGCTATAAAATAAGGCGATACATTGTTCATATTGTACCTATGTACAGTAGAGTCCGGTCATAACGACGCCCAAGGGACCGCTCATCATCATCATTCGCTTGCCCTTGTCCCATTCACTTGGGGTCGGCGCAGCATGTCTTTTTCTTCCATACATCTCTGTCACCCGTCATCTCATCATTCACTTGCGTTAGTTTCATATCATCTCATATTACGTCGTAATAACCGGACGTCGTACTAAACGAACTGCCAATATTAATATATATTTTTAATGAAAATAATTACATCATTTTGTATTTATTAATACTTATGCGACCATCAAAGAAATAAAAAAACATTACAATTAAAATATTTTTATTTACGTTAGTATTAAGACTTTTTGTCTTAAATGGAGATACTTGTGTGTTTGGTAGAAGCCACTTTTGTACGCGTACTCACTCATCACCCGCAAATTACTTGAATCCCGTAAAATAAAATGTCATAATTCTTGGGGATCTAATAAAGATTTGGAGTGCCATATATGTCCAGATACCGAAAATGTGTTATGTGTGACTCTAGTTAATAATGTAAAACATGGAAGATATTTTGATTAGTTTAAATTATTCCGCAGTAGAAATTGCCCCCTGCACCTAACCTCTAGTCTAGATTCAGATTCAGATTATTTAGTGGTAAAAAGAATAAAAAAATTACACGTCATAATCTAGTATAGGTATAATTTCCTGTTCAGTTCTAAGGAATACCTAAGATGTATTTCAAGTAGGTATTACTACATTCATGTCAAGTTCTAAGAATGTTGGCGACGGGTGCAGCATGCAGGCGCCTGCACTCAAGCGGATGCACTCAAATTATGACATACTTGGAGCAAACTACCTTGTTCACCTTGCCTTACTGTAACGCACTCAGTTGGAAATGACATGATACATGTACTAACTTATTTAACTGCCAGAGATGTGTTTTATACTACGTTGGTGGCAAATATTTTAAGCATATGGCTCGCCTGATAGTAAGCAGCCTATGGACGCCTGCAACATGTGTGTTGCCGACCCTAACACTGTGCACCCTCGTTCAGCTCTGGCAACCTTACTCACCGTCAGGAACATAACAACTATCAGGGTCTAGTGTTATTTGGCTGCGGTTTTCTGTAAAGTGAAGGTACTTCCCCAGTTGGGCTATGCTCTAGGTGCCCTACCACACAAAGCGAGATGACATTCATAGTGCCCATACCTCTTTTTGACATAGTAGTTTAAGGACAAAACGGGGTTCAAAACCTACCTACCTCTCTCTAGACCTTTTAGACTTTATTAAGCTGGTGACTCTCTGAACTATGTCAATAAGTAGTCCAATTAGCACATTAAAACAAGTCATAAGTAAATACCAAGCCTCCGTCTTCTAATTACGTTCAAACTAATCCGCGTTCAAGAAGTAATTAATACTGCTCAAAAAAGAGACAGTCTCATACTAACGCCAGAAACTTTACTCATTTTTCCTTCTATTCTAACCTCCAACATTTCAACTCAGAAACACTTAATGAGAAAGCAATAACCACTCAAAGAAACGAGCGAACCATCAAGCAATTAACTCACTACAATTAGGTCGAGTTTCGCGTGCGCGACGCAGTGGCGGCGGCTCGTTAAATGCGACGACACTTCAAAGCAAACTCACCCTTGTCGCCCGAACGCTTTGATCTCGAAATGGATCGATAGAATTTTAGCTTTCTTGTAATTAAAATTGAGCAACTATCCGGGAGAGTTTCATTTTGGATTGCAGTGGAGGACAAAGTATGTACCTACTAACACTATTTATTTATTTATTTATTCTTTATTGCACAAAAGAAAAAAACCTTACATTCTCTGGCATTCTCTACCAGTCAACCTTAAGGCTAAGCATAGAGATTGTGGGCGGTGCTACAAATACTATGCATATTTACTTCTATGGGCTCTATTATGGCCTCTAAACGTACACGTTACTCTTTATGCCTACTTACACACTTTTATAAATTATTACTAATCCTTTTCGTCATTATTTGGAAAAAAATGTCAAAATCAGAAAACATTATTTCCGACTGCTGACAGTTTAGTTTAGAGTCGGGCCAAGCCAAAGAGTATAATAATATAATGCATAGTAAGCCAAGCTAACTGCATGCCAATGACAAAGTGTCGCTATGGTATCATTAATGTCAAATTTCTATGAAAATATTACATTTATTAATAACACAGTCACTTTTTTCTATTCAAGTCAAATTAATCAAGTCGGTGCAAAGTTAATTTAGACGGATTCTACTTCATCTAAGAGGGAATATTACTGCAATATTCTGCCACCAGAGTGCAGCACTAGTCCAAATCCTAAACCATAGAGAAACTTATATACATACTTTGCCTTAAATAGTTTTTTGACCAGTTTTTACTATGACATTGATGCATCAAAGGTGGCCTACCGCGAAACGCGAAAATCGAAATTTCGATATCTGCCTCTCTATCGATCTAATATGCAAGAGTGATAGAGAGGCAGAAACCGAACTTTCAATTTTCGTGTTTCGCGGCAGGCCCTGTGATTGTGCTAATGACGCCCTCTACGCAGAGTTTTGCGTGATATTCCCTATTGTAAGAAACTTTTTCACAAAGTAGTCTGTTTTACATTTTTAGTATTTTTACATACTAAGATTTAAAGTAACAGATTTCTACTTTTCATTGTCCTACAGTGTAAACAATTGTTAAAATGCGCTCGGCGAAATTACTCCAATTCGTTACTAGAGGAGAACATTTAGTCGACTCAAAGGCTAAAACAAATAGTTTATTTGCTGGATCTAACAGCAATCGTGATCGTTTTTACGCAAAAAGAAGGTATACATAGAGGTACAATAATATAGAGGGAATGGCCCCTCCCCCATTTGACCAAACGAGATGCTCTTATGGAACTTTCAGTAGGAGTAGGAGAAAGCGCTATTATTGTGTGTCCTTGTGTCTCACTTTTCCTTTCTGCCTACTTCTAAAAAGTCAAGTAGAGGTTTTTTTTGCCCACCGTTTCTATGGTGAATGAACCCGAACAAATTACGTAGGTTGCTTTTGGTATGTTGTCAGGAACGTTGTGGATAAATTGCAACATTTTCATCAGTTTTTGAACAAGCAAGAGAGCCTATACGAGCTTGGTGTGGTGAAAATTAGACCTCTGCCCACGACTTCGCCACATTCAAATTCGTTAAAAACTTTAATAGTATTTTATACAATCGTGATATGAGAGCTTTTCAGTCGAGTATCGTGTTGACACGAAGCTTGCTTAGTAACCTAAGTAAGGTATGATACTGAAAAGTTTGATTATATTTAGCTTTAGATTCCCTTAAGTTTGCGATGTCTACAAGAAAGACGCGAACGAGTTAAGCACCGGTACTATAAAATGTGTATGTCCCAATTCCCAATTGCTCTTCAAGCTCTTCAAGCATTAACATTTGAGTTGTTTTTAGACCACTGAACACAGTGAAAACAGTATTTGCGGCTCTTTGATTCCTAAAGCTGGTGATTTCCATTGCGATTGGCTTTTCTGAAAAGTTTGCCGACCCTGCCTTAGCCTATATTAACTGCCTTCAAAATGTAGGTTTGCGCAAACTGTTGAATATTTGATGTCTTCGGATTAACTCGTTCGTCGGCAAACACAAACAGAGGTGGCTATTCACAAACACCGTAGAACTTCACCATTAAGGATGACTCACGTTAGACCGGGCCGGGTCCGGGCCGGAGCTTCCGGCAGTTCACGCATCAAAGCATCACGTGATCACCGGTCATCTGTCACAGAAAAGTAAGCGCCGGAAGCTCCGGCCCGGGCCTGGCCCAGTCTAACGTGAGTCATCCTATACTGGAACGATCCAGATACGTTACATTTTTGTCAAAATGCAATTCCGCAGGACATAGCCAAAGTAACAAAACGTTAACTGGGTGCCTAGCCATGAGGATAATTATATGTATTGACAAACGCCAATCGAAAAGTAAAAAAATTGAGGAGTTCCCTCAATTCCTCATGGATCCCATTATCAGATCAGAACAAGATTAATATGGGACCACCTTAGAGGTAGCTTATTTCGAACAAAAAAGAATTACTCAAATCGGACCCCGGGTCTCGGAGTAATCGGTGAACGTACAATACAAAAAAAGCCACAGCCCACAACCGAATACAGAACCCCTCCTTTCTCCTCCTCCTCCTTCTGGGCGAAGGAGTCGGTTAAAAATGTATCGGAATGACAGATGCAACGCAAAGTTAAGTACTTGATCGTTTCCATACATTATTTAAATTTTGATTTGCGTTTTCTATAAACTATTGTCACTTGGCTATGGACAACCCGTATGGTCACAATTAAAAGCAACGAAACCCCTCTAGTTTGATTGTTATTCTTATTAATAACCAGTATGCCGGTGTGGAGCACCCGAGCACACCGTACACCACACGGTATTACCGCTACCAGACCGCTAACCAGATACCACGGGCAAGTGGAGGATTTCACCATCTTAACCAAGGAACTCAAGGAAGCGGTACAATATCTAAATACTGTAAATCTAAGTAGAGTAACACAAAAAGCCATACGAAAAAAAAAAATATAGACCCGGGCGTCTGGCAGCTGTTAATCAGTGAGTCAGAATGGCAGCCCAGCAAAGGTAAAAAGCCTAAGCTGGTCTGGTCTTAACTTAAGCTGGTCTTTTAAGTTTAACTGGTACAGTATTAAACGAAGCTTTCTCAACGTCGGCACAGTTTGCCTACAGGAATAGAGTGGATCGATTGGACGCTATTAGATTGTGTTATGCGCCGTTTTCAAGGAAAAGCGTAGGTAAGTACCGTAAAATGGGGTGAGTAGGTTTCGCGGGGAGAGTTGGGTTATGAATGGGGAGAGAAGGTTTGAAAGGGGGGTGAGATGGGTTTTTAGGGCTACTGCTACAAAAATAATGTATTCCAATTTAAAATAGAGGTATAGTAATACTCATAATAAAATAAAAACGATCCAACAATCTTCCAAAATCACCTTTGTATGAAAACCCATCTCACCCCAATTACGAGGGATTACGGGGTGAGGTGGTTTTTTCTGTTCATCGTCAAAGTTATGAACTGGAACTACCCAAAATAAAATAAAAACTAAAATACAAACTTCCGGAACACTTATTGAGTTTGCACCATTCAGTGCATATGTAAAAATAAAATGTTATGGAGGTTTGAAATTCAGTTTGCTCCTACTCACCCCATCTTACGGTACCGATTCTAGGTAGTCAATAGGGTTGTTCCCACTAGTTGCCACCAAGTTGTTACCACTGGTAACATCTAAGAATGTTTTCTCACATTTTACAGCTGGGAAAAATTGAGAATAAATTCACACTAGTTAAACTACTTGAAATTATTTTTCTCACTTGTTACCATTGAGGACAGGTGAGATGAGAACTCGGTAGCAACCGTGGTGGTAACGCATCAATAAGGTGCATATGTCATAAAGATTCACTAAACAAACGGTCTTATCGCTAACTGACAATGTCATACTTTTGATTGAGCTAATTATGGATGGTATAGAAAGGATCGCAATCTCTTATGGCAGATTTGTTGTAAAAGTGACCGCGTTAAGCTTTAAATAATAGTTCCTAATCTCTCCGGTGGCGCTAGTTAGGCTCTGGGACATGAGTATAACATGAACCATATCAGGCAACAAATAACCCGACCAAATTACGTAGGTTGTTTTTGGTAGTATTTCGGTGTATGGTGGCGCCGCCTAATTACTGTTTTTTTGATAGACACTTTTCATACATAGAGATTTGGCTCCTTTATACAGTCTCCATGGAGCTAATAGCGACGGGTTTTTGGTTTGCATGTAGGCTAAAGTTAAAACACCTGCGGAAATGACAACGGGTCAATTTGTATAGAAATTTTCACTTACTTTGTCTATACTTAATGACTAAGGGTTCATTAATTACATCACACGTTTAGGGGGGAGAGGGGGTGGGGTCAAGAAAATGTGACATGATGTGACAAGGTGGGGGTAGTCACAAACTTTGTGACGTCACTATAACTTATTTAAATTATTTTATTCACTGTACAGTTAAATAACAAGTTATTGGAACGATAATCGTTTTTAATAGTTTAATTTTCTTTACTAATCAATTTTGAATAAGTAATAAAATTACTAATATTTCTTTTTTCACAAATATTTTGATAAAATATTAATAATACTTAATTCGATTTGACGATTTCATTGAAAAAATGTGACATCACACCAGGGGCCAAATGTGACCAAGTGTGACAAGGAGGGGGGGACGGGTCAAAAAACCTCAAAATTTGTGTAACGTAATTAATGGATGAACCCTAATGAGCTGTAAACATTAGATTTGAAAAATGCATGGCCGTAGTCAATGTTATTGTTCATAAATAATGCATATTTTAGGACTAGTAATGGCTGTTGCTCGTCTAAAGGATGGTTATAATTTTTTACGACGGCCGGTAATGTCAAAATTCAAACTGATATACAAATAATATTATGCTCGTATAAGATAAGGATAATTTAATTTTATCTGAGCTGTGACTGCATTTCATTCGCTATAGATTTTTTAATAAAAATTATATATACCTATAAGTATCTCTTCTAGGTCTTCTTCTTTTCCTGTTACCCCCTGCTGGGGTATCTCTTCTAGGTAGGTATAGTTAATTCTCTTAGACTCTTTATTGGCACACCTCAGTAAAAGACTTCGGCAAGCTCGGTTCTCCATACAAACGTAGTTACGCTTAAACTTTGTACTTACAATAGGATAAGGTATATCTATGCCTGTAATTAGTTCATGTAGTTTCAGATACCATAGCTAAAAAATAAAGGCAATTTAAGTTTTTCATACAAAACTTGTTTTTGCTCTATTTCGTTTGTTTTATAAACTGGAGCTATGTAAACGAATTTCAGACCTAGATATACCTCATGTCATTGTATGTGCAAAGTTTCATTACAATCCAACACGTAGTTTTATAATGGGAGCGGAACTACGTTTGTATGGGAAGGTGCAATTAGGCCGAGCTTGCCGGGGATCTTATAAAAAAACAATTGATTAAAGATAAAAGGCAGACAAAAGGCGGTCTTATGGCTAAAGAGCGATATCTTTCAGACAAACAATTCATCTCCTTTTCATAAATAACAGTTTTGACTTAGTTTATTAATCAAATTTTGTAATCGGAAATCTGCCGCTGGACGTCCTGTACATTACCAAAACCATAGAGTAACTTATACTAGAGCGGTACTGTCATAGTAAATTTTGTAACCCCAGTAAATTCACTGCCATCTGTCGACACACTTTAAAACTAAAAATGAAGATTTATAAAAATACGATAAAATGTATTTAAATATGGATAAATGTTTTTTTTTATTTGCATTCATTATTTTTATGATTTTGACCCATGTTTTTCACTGATATGCGTTAAAATTGTTAAATAACAAACGAAATCGTCAACGCCATCTATACGACAGTAGGCCAAAGCTAGTAGCGCCCTCTGAACGAGAATCAAATTTTCTTGATTTTCGAGGCATGTTTTTTCCTTAAGGGGCCCACTGATTATCAGTCCGCCGGACGATATCGGCCTGTCAGTTGTACGGAACTGTCAAATTTTTGTTCTAACTGACAGGCCGATATCGTCCGGCGGACTGATAGTCAGTGGGCCCCTTTAGACTGTATCCATCTATTACGGAGTTATATCTATCTTTGCCAAAACCTATGCGATGTATATAAAATAGATAGTCGATACCCACCCATATATTACAGTATTAGGGTCATAAGACCCCGGGCTCTGAAGTTGCGATAAGGCACTTCAGGCCCTGATATCTACGGACCCTCGATATCGGATGATGGGTTTGATTGACGTTATATGTAACTTGCTGGCCTTGAGTTTACGATATAAACTAAAGCGCTTTATTGATTAAACCAAAGAGTAAAAGTAAGTATAATAGGTAAAGAGAGCCCTCTTGAAGCATTTTACGGAAACTCATTTGATATCCCTGATTTGCTCCTGAAACTAACTATGTATGTGTGCGTGCACATCTACATACGCATCCGTACGTGTACTTTCATTCTACATAATATTACTCTACTTGGGCGGTTTACAAGACAGTTTTTTGTTTGATTTCTTGTAACTTATCAAAGATTTTTGATTACAAGATATCGAACAAAATAAATGACACGTAAACCGCCGAACTATCGCAATAGGAATCGGAATAGCGCTGGAATATAAAAATGTTGATATCCATTTCACATTTCAATGTACCTAACATTTCGTTTTTAGGAGGACCCAAAGGGTAAAAACGGGACCGTATTACTAGGATTCCGCTGTCCGTCTGTCTGTCACCAGGCTGTATCTCATGAACCGTGATAGTGAGACAGTTGATAATTTCACAGATGATGTATTTCTGTTGCCGCTATAACAACAAATACTAAAAAGTACGGAGTACGGAACCCTCGGTGGGCGAGTCCGACCGCGGGTTACCGACGAGATAACCGCCATGTGGTATGTTGACTCGACGATCATTGATCCTATAGTCGTGTCAGCGAACGGAAATTTTCACTATGAGAATAGCGAAGTCTCGACCAACACCCAGAGAGTCGTTGGGTGGTTGGATCGAGGGTCAGATGCAGAAGGCGGTAATTTTGGACACGGCGCGTATAGTAGTTTTAGAGGAACGTGGCTAGGTGAGTAAAAGCGACCGTTGAAGGGTAGACTTACTGATTTATTAAACCATAATCAAGTGTTTTATACATTTCTAATCTACGGCGGTACAGACATTATCTTAATCAAATCAGCGCGTGCTCTAACCTATACTAAGTTATCGACACGCGCCGATAATATTTTGCTGACCGCCATAGTAGTACCAGTACTACCAGTAGTAGCAGTAGTAGCGTCGGTTCCTCACTCTGCGGCCCTGACCACCGGCAGCTTGGACTCTGCCCCGCCGCTGGCGGGGCACCCTAGGTTAGGTTTTTTATAATGTGTATAATTTTAGTAATGTTTTGTAAGTGTTTTTATGTTGTACTTTTATACTCGCATTGTAAAACCCTAACCCTTTATTTAACTTGGGTCTTAGCCAAGTAAAATAAAAGAAAAAAGGTAATACTTAAAATATTCTTAGTGATTAAAACCAATATATATATTTTATCCATTTATTATAATTCTTTGTAAACTCATACACTTGATCTATTCAACCACTTATCCTCGTTATACACGCCGTTACATCACGAAATGAGACTTACTTACAAACACCTACGCACAATAATATATTAGATAAAAGACCTTATTGTTTGTCGTGTAGAGTCCATTTTCCCAGTTATATTCCACTGAAATGTATGCTGACAAGTTAAAATAAATCCAACCCCGTTTCTACGCTTATTTCGACGTTTCAACCTTAGTCAAAATGTCAAAAGCGAGAAGAGTATCCCCTTTTTGTGTTATTTCTATAAGGTGACCAAAATTGGGATTCCCCTCTTTTGGATCTTTTACAATCTTTTGTGAATGTACTCGTAGTTATTAAATATTATTTATAAGGTCTTTATTACAAACTACATCTAATATATCACAATGCGTAGAATAAATACATAGTTTATAGATTATCGAGCGCACCATAATTGACTTGAAAAAGCAAACCAACGCCCCTAAGCGGAAACTAAAAAGAAATAACCAATACTAAAATCAGATTAATTTTCATTCATAAATTATATGCACAATCATCAAAACTTGAGATTTTCAAAGAATCAACAAAAATATGGCACTCAATTTTATAGACATCGGCAGTGTCGTTTTTTATTTTATATTATAATGCAAAATAAAATGTACTATGGTAACTATTATAGTTTCAATGTCTCTACTGAGGAAATAAAATTGTAAGATAATTTCAAATTAGAAAAGTAATCTAGTAACCACAGAGTTGAAAGACAGGCAGAGGTAGGATCGCTTGAGATAAAAATTGTAACTTCATGACACGCCGATTTCGCACGCACACATACTAAACTTATCGGGTTTGAGCCATTAACCGCTCTGATATAGGAGGCAAACGAGCAGACACCTGCAATACCAGGGTAGCAAATGCGCTGCCGGCCTTTAAGAGAGTACGCTCTTTTCTTGAACGGTTGAAGGTCGTATCGGTTCGGAAATACAGCGGGCGACAGTTCATTCCACAGTTTAGCTGTGCGAGGCAGGAAGTTTCTGAAGAAACACACAATTGAGGACCGCCAACCATCTAACATCTAAGTGCCAGTTGCACCATCCGCACTTGACAGACTGATCAACATCACCCGGCGCGCCGCAGCGGTTTACTATGAAACTTTCCATACAATAAAATTTAGCGAACTATTTAACGATGACAAACAGTTTGGTGCAACCGACCCCAAGTGATTAATATAAAAATGTTGTCGGGTAGAGCGATGGCGGACATAAGCGGCAGGGATTAATCCGAACATTTCCTCGGACACACCACTTTACAGGTACACCTACCTATACATGCGATAGAAAATTCAGGGCGAGACTACATCTCTACGAAGCGCCAAGGAGTCAAGCGATGTGTGCGTGTCGCGCGTAAACACGACAAAATCGGCGTGTTATAAAATCACAGTTCTATCTTACCGACTGTACCTCTGCCTATCTTTCAGCTCTGTGCTTGTAACAAATATTACAACTATTTAATAGATAGTTACTGTGATAAATATCGTGCAGTAATTACATGGAAACGGTGTAACTTATCAGATAGGTAATTTATTGCATTCAGAATCCAGAATGCTCAGATTATGCTCGGCAGTCGTACAAGTGTACGGCATGAGCTAGCGTTTAGCGGAGCGTGCGGCGGCGGGGCGGGCAGCGTGGCGACAAGCGGCAATGTGCCGCTTGCATATGTATTGTTTGCATTTGTTTAATACGCGCACCGCTGTGCTCCGCTGTACACCCCGCTCGAGCGTCCACGCAGGTCGTACACCGAGTATGGTTATAACAAACTATATATTGTATTATTTAAAAATGTTACATTATCACCTGCGTTATTTTTATGAAAATGTATATCTTGATTGACCTGGTTTCTCATTATTAACAATGCATTGATCAGGAACAAAATAATATGTGTTTAAACTGTAAAAGAATATTATGGTAAACTTAGTAAAGATGGAATACGTAACATTTATTTAACTTATTGAAGATTTGTTCAATTAATAAATTAAATTTCTTAATAAATACGGTATTAAACTCATAAATAATATAAAGTTAACCAATGCCTACGACTGTCGTCATAATCTTAGAATGCTAACAAGAGGCTTGTTCCAAAAACACATGCTTGCCAGTTGAGAAAAAAATAAATTAAAAAGAAACAGCCAGGACATAATATCAAGAAAAGATAAAGAAAAGCATAGAAAATGATTCCTAGCAGGATTGTATTTTTGAAACAAACCACATAAAGTCTGAAACATGTCAAAGACGGCCATAGCGCATGAAATCATTTTTACAAATTAAAGAGAAATCACTAATCACCTCATACAAGATGGAGCATATAAAGTTGCAGTCACACCGCAGTCAACTTTTGTGTAGCAACTGTGGAGCAACACTGTGCAACGGAAAGTACTAGCACCCAAAAGAAAGGGATAAGTATAGTTTTGTTACTGACAAATTGGGTTTTCCATATTATACCTGATGTTATCCTCTTGCAGTGTTGCTCCACAAAAGCTCACTTGGACCGCGAGCCAGGCGCAAATTTCGTCAGTCATCGCCTCCCGGGCGAAAACTCGTATAGCGGTTACAGGCTATGTATGATGAACCCTCGTGATAGTCAGCTGCCGCTCCGTTGGTGGGTTGAGGAATGGCAGCCACCGAAAGGCGTAACACGGTCTTTCCACCGCGATACAACCGGCTGACTATTTGTTTTATTAACAATAGCATCTAAACTACTATCTGACAAAGTATCAAACGGGAGGCGATGACGCCAATGACTGAAAAGAATTTTCTTTTTAATATGTTCATGTGACCAGCTTACGGTCTTTCCACAGCGATACAATCGGCTGACGATTTTGTTTATTCACAATAGCATCTAAACTATCATCTGACAAAGTATCAAGCAGAAGGCAATGACAAAAAAAAATTATAGACTATTTGCTGCCATTCCTCAACCCACCAACGGAGCGGCAGCTGACGTTCACAAGGGTTCATCATACATAGCTGTTAACCACTATACGAGTTTTCGCCCGGGAGGCGATTGGTCATGGAAATCTGTTCCTGGCCCGCGGTCTAACTGCGGTGTGGATGTACCTTAAGACAATGCGGTCACCACGCATAGGCGCTGGCTTACTAATTTAGTATGGGAGCGCGACTCTTTATTTCAGTTGCGTCCACCTTTATGACATTTAGGTAGGGTTGCACCAAACCGTCTGTCACCATTTTAGCGTTCGCTAAATTTTATTGTATGGGAAGTTTCATAGTGCTGGCTGACGTTGATCAGTCTGTTAATTATGGTTGGTGCAACTGGCCCTTACTTATGTAAATAGGGTATTTTCTTACTAGTCAAATCAGTTTCTTTTTTTAGAACTGTCAAAACGATTTGCTAATATGGAATTTATATGAAAGATTACACAGTGACGTCACGGTCAACTCACCTACTTTTTAAACTTCAATCCGATTGATTAAATAGAAATGGTGTTTAAAAATAATTGTGGTATTTTCTATAAAAAGGGACCTTATTGTCGATGGCGCTTACGCCATTATAAACGGTGCTCCGAAATAAATACAATGCCGCGCGACGCTGTGCGGCGTAAGCGTTATCGACAATAAGGTCCCTTTTCATAGAAAATGCCCCAATTGCTCTCTATGTTTTTCTAGTAATTATCTGGTGCTTTATTTCATGCATGGTGTGAAATAATTTATTTTAAATACAGTGTAATACCATATTATAATTAAAAACAAAAAATAAGTAGTAGGTATTGACGTGATTGCGATGAAATTTCCCTGAAATTTCCAAGAACTTTTCTAACTTTTTTGGAAACTTTCCGCAACTTGCACATCTGTGGATAATATATGGATAAACATATGTATGCATGTATGTAAACACTTTCTTGTACATAAGACAAATTACAAACACAATAAAAACAAAATATATACAATGTACAAAGGCGAACTTATCCCTTTAAGGGATCTCTTGCAGTCAACCTTTGCAAAATAATGTAAGATACGTCGCGGTGTAGCATTTTACATAGGAGAAATTCACCTATGTATGGTGACCTCGCGTTCTTCTTATATGCTTCATAATGCGGTCTGTTTAGTGTATAGTATATGAGAAAAATGCAATATGACCGTCCTCAAGCCTATATTTTAAGCTTAACCTTACTTCTTAGCTCTAATTAAATTAAATTATGCATTATCTTTGGCGAATACACTGCTTGTGGTACCGTGAAACTTATGAAAAAAAAAAGATCTTAAAAAATGTACTAAACTCGTTGTAAAGTCTCACAAAATTCTCTATTAATACTGAAGTACAAAACATTTCCGCTCTGTAAGTGGTACCTTTTCACTTAAAACTACGCTTTAATAATAGCTAATAAGACTATTTTATACATAAGAAAAGTGACCAGGAAATGGCTTTACAGATATAAATTATACAAAACATGCTTTTGACAGCTCTCCTGCGCCATCTTGCTTTTTTTTACCTTGTACTTATCTAAAATAAGTTAGGTTACTTTACTTAGGTTAGGGTACTATTAGTAAGTATTTTTTTTTCCTCCTTTACTGTCTTGTAAAGAGAAATGCACCAAGAGTGACTAAACGCACAACTTCTAAGCGCTTAGTCATCAGATAAGTATTAAAAATGAAAAATAATAACTTAAACACTTACAAATTAAGACTAATCAAAAATGATCGTCAAAATTGTTCTAACCTTTCATGATCACATTTCTTTAAATATTATAATTAATATAATTGTGGTGTTACAGCGATAGCAGTACGTTCATTATCTTAGATATCATCCCCTACTTTGTCACATAACAGTTCATTTTGAACCTTATTTACAGAAGGTCAAAGTTGAAATTCCAATACCCTCGAGATGGAATGTTCATTTAGTTTAAACATTAAATTAAAAAGTCTACGTTATTTAAGTTTAAGAAGACTACAATCTATTTACAAAAGGTTTGCTACGTTTCCAGTCCGTATTGAGCTGACTTTATGAGTCCGCAGCAAGCTCGGCCGAGTTTCACCTTCCAATACAAACGGAGAAAATGAAACGCAGTTTCGTTCTCATTTTAAAACTACGTGCTCGATTGTAATGAAACTTTGCATATACAATGACATGGGGTACATCTATGCCTGTAATTAGTTTATATAGCTTCAGCTTATAAAACAAACGAAATAGAGAACTACAAAATTCGCTGTATTTTTCTAACTATGGTATTTTAAGGTACATAAACTAATTACAGGCATAGATATACCTTATCCTAAGTACAGTTAATCTTATTAATTACAGAGTAATCTAGCTAGTCGTTTTAAAATGAGTGTAACTACTTTTGTACAGAGAACCGAACTTACTGCGGACTCTTAATCACCTAAATTTTCCAATTGGTATCTTACGCATTTGACTTTGAACAATATTTTGCTTACAGCAAGGTTGCTTTTGCAATAAGATAAAAGCTTGGAAAACCTAGCTGATGGATCACGGAGCATCATAAGAGGTTCTAGGTTATCCGTTCAAATATACAAGTCAATAAAACGTTCACACACACTACAGTAACTTCGTGTCGTATGTTACAGTTATATACACGTTAAGACAGGTTCCTACAGGCTTCGAGCCTTGCTAATGCTGTGCAGGAATTTTGAGACGAATTTCAAATGGCACAAGGTCGAAAATCATAGTTTTTGCATTCATCATGTTTCAATTACCTTCACATTTGAAATTCGCAAAAAAGATTCCGATTTCAGCTACTATGAGTTGCCAAGTGTAACTCGCTACTATTTGGCATCTTTCTAGCACTTCCGCTAAAAAGCGTCTAAATACCATCGGATAAGTTTCAAAATCCGTTGTCTTAACCAGAGTTACTTACGTCTATTGAGCGAAAACCGATTCAAAAACACAGTCAGACAAGAGAGGACTCTTGAGAAATTTTTGTATTTTTACTTTTTTTAATAAGAAAGTTTTCAAAAAATTATGTTATTGGTCGTTAAACTTTACTGGCACAGCCTTCATGTGGACATGATCAAATGATACGAGAAAAAGTAAGGTCACACTTTTACCAAAAATCATCCTAAGCTATGAAAAACCAGTAAAAACAATAGGCCTTTTCCAAAGTGGTAAAAACCGCATCAAAATTTTGTTAAATATTTGTGCTATTAAAAAAATCTCTTATCTAACGTTTGAATAAATTAACGCCGTTCAGAAACACACATTAGACCAAGTACATTTATTATTCCTTGAGATTTGAGCATCCTTACTTAATAGTCTCCATTTTCAACAACACAAATTACAATTATTGCATGCTTATGGCAAGAAAAACCGCTTTCCTATGGTTCTAATAAGATATCCTTTATAATTAATCACTCTACTAAACGTTTTTTTTTTTTAATTTAGCTAAAAACTTTCGGACGCCACAAACGTGACGAAAAGAATACTGACCGTTTACGAACAGTTAGATAAAAATGTCACATTTATTTCGAAAAATCATTAAGTATCGCTTAGACTACCGTATTTACTCTAAAACACGGGGTCGTTTGAAAGTCTTTTAATAATTTAGTACCAACCGTTTTCACTCCTAGCACTTTCAACGCCTCTCGAACGGAGGCGTTCGAAATTTAAAAATCGAAATCCGAATCACTGCACTATGAGAAGGTGGTATGCGTCGTTCGTGTCGCGCCGGAGATCGCACCTCGCGAAGAAAAGAATAGGGTTTAAAGTTCAATGATAACTAGACGGCGGCACAATTTGCGCTGCATCGTGTTTTGCACCTTGCGGGTTGAGGATAAAGCTTAGAGTTCAATAAGTCGCTTCATAAAGGTCGTAAGCGCCGTTTGCGTTGCTTTCGAATTTGCACCTTACAGGCTTGGGATGGAGTTTAGAGCTCGGTGACGGCGTAGAGGTCGCGGTGGTCGTGCTGCGGCTGCGGGCGGTCGGGGCGGCGCCGGTGCGTGGTGCCCGTGTTGGGCGCCGGCTGCTGGCGCCGCGGCCGTTGGAGCGATCTGCGAGACAAATCAGCGGTTATGTTGTGTTTCTCATTTTAATATAACATTATGATATACATATAATTAGGTGCAATAAGGACCTTTTTAATACAGTTGCTCAAAAAGTGGTACTTTTTGCGGCTGCGTAGCGTGCGAGAAGCTCAATTTCTCGAACTAGTGCTTTTTACTTTTTAGTTCCAAACTATACTTTCGAAACGCAGTTTTTATGTAATTTAGCTTGAGCAGGTACTGGGGCCTCACTCGTTACTCCTCGGTGTCGTTGAGCAACCCGCGCCGGGCCCGCGGCGGCCGCGGCCGGGGCGCGCACGAGTATGAAGGTATCGCGGGCTGCGGCAGCTCAAGTATCGCGGGCTGTATAGCTTGAGCAGGTACTGGGGCCTCACTCGTTACTCCTCGGTGTCGTTGAGCAACCCGCGCCGGGCCCGCGGCGGCCGCGGCCGGGGCGCGCACGAGTATGAAGGTATCGCGGGCTGCGGCAGCTCAAGTATCAAGGGCTGTATAGGTACTTTTGGTTTTGGTTTGGTTTGGTGGTATGATTCTACTAATGATATATTAATTTATTATTTTTTCGCAATTGTATTAAAAAACGTCGTTTACAACACGTGTGAAATGTACTATTTTATCTACAATTCCAACAGAAATTCTGATAGAATAAATAATCCTTATTGCGCATGAAGCATAAGAACCCTTCTCTGATGGGTAGCCACGTATTATTTGGATGTTTCTAAATTAAAATACTCTGTATCGGAAATCAAATAGTAACCGACTTCAAGATTTTGATAGAGGAGATTCTTCATATGGATTTTTATTTTTTTATTTATGATTTCTTGTAAAACGACTAGGCTTTTTTTGGATTTTTTATTAATTTAAAAGGGTGCAATTAGGGCATAGATAAATTGCCTGACACAACACCAGAGGAGTTGTAAAGGCCGTTGCCGGCCTTTAAGATGGGAGTACGCTCTTTGCTTGAATGTTTGAAGGCCCTATTGGTCCGAAAATACCACTTGTCATTAGGTGTAGATACCTGTACCTTAAGGTATTGTTTAGTTTTAGATGCCAAACTGTGTGACTTCATGTGTTAGGTACTTAGTTAATTTTTATCATAAGTTCACTTTGTATTTGTAACTAAATTCTGATACTCTAATTGTAACTGGTTCACCGCGATACAGGCCATGCCTAGTGCGGAGACCTCTGGTAAATTGTCGATTTTGTAATTCTATAGAATAAAGATTTTATTTATTATTATTAGATCATATGCGACGGGTGAGCAGCCGCATCAGACTTATAAGGGCTTGTACAGACAGACGGTGATGTTGTATGGCTATTACTTACCTATACTCGAGCGCGGCGGCCGACAACGGCTGCGGTTCCGTTCGCCTCGGCGGTCGCACCGTAGCATATTTGTCCTGCTCCCTCGGCTCCCGCGGCAGCTCTCTCGGCTCTCTTTGCTCTCTTTGCTCCCTTTGTTCTCTTGGCTCTCGTTGCTCCCTTTGCTCCCTTTGCTCGCGTTGCTCTCTCGGCTCTCTCGGGAGCTCGCGGGGCAGCTGCGGGCGGGGCGGGTGCGGGTTGTGGTGCTGTGGGTGTTGTGGGTGTTGGTGGGAGGGGTGGGAGGGGTGCGGCTGGTGCGGGGTGAAGGTGGCGAGCGGCGGCGCGGGCGCGGCGGGGCGCAGGCGCGGCGCGCGCGGCCCGAACGAGGCGTACTTAGGGTCAAAGCGGTTCAGGGCGGTGCGGCTTGCCTGACCTGCAATAACGTTCAAACAGTGAAACATGTTGAATGGTTTTCGACTAAAAATACGTGACGCTTTAATATATTTCAGAAATGTTTGATTACTCCTTTACAAAAATCCAAGAGAACAAGGGACTGTCTAATGCAACAATAATTAAACTTTACCTCAATTATACACTAAATTCAAAGTAAAGCGAGAGTGACTCGACTAAAGTCTACTTCAATTCCTCGATTAGAGTAAATAAGATCACCCTTGTTAAGATCATTGCGCCGCTGGGCTTATCTCAGTATAAGTCATTGTCATTACTCTCCAACTTCTATCACTGCTTGCTGAGGTATTTGCCGTTATGGAGTATGCTAGCTAATATCAACCTTACTACACTATAATAAGGGTCACCCTTGTTAAGTTCGGTATAGAGTTGAGTACTTGCCGTTATGAGCATGAATATTACCAAAAAAGTCATCGGCCATAGGTTCAACAGTAGAACAAATAATTTGACGCCTCATGGATTACTATTTCACACACACTAAACTCAAAGTAAAGTGAGAGTATCGCCAGTAAAGCCCATTACAATGCCACGTTTAGAGTTGAATTGTTTTGATGTCCTCCAGTTATGTCACAATTAGGGATCTCGATCACGTCCCGCTGTAGTGTGACGAAACTTTTAAGAACACTGTTTCTTGAGCGTGACATATTTGTCTTGTATAACTATATTACGGACCGTGCCACATCCAAGTAAGGTTCAAACTCACCCTTATTTGCCGTTGTGGCGCCTGCCTAGATTTGGAATAGCTTACAAAACTATTTGATACTTTCACCAGTAACTTTTACGTTAGTGTGCTAACCTCAAAATAAAGCAAGAGTGTCGCCATTAAAGTTTACTTCAATTCCACGGTTAGAGTTAAAAATGTTTTTAGCTCACCCTTGTTAAGTTCGGTGTTGAGCGCGCCGCCGGGCCTATCTCAGTAGAAGTCGTTGCTCTCCAGCGTCTTGCACTGCTTGCTGAGGGTGGCGTATTTGCCGTTGTGCGGCGCGCGGCCTAGCGTGTGCGAGCCGCCGAGCGCGTCCACGCCCATGGAGCTGCTGGCGCCGCGCCCGAGCGTCGCGCTGCCCGACATGCGCGATCTACTGTTGTGGATAACAAGTTTCAAGGTTAGTTTTACTTTGAACATATTATCAAAGATAGATATAACTCCGTAATAGATGGATACAGTCTAAGGAAAAAACGTGCCTCGAAAATCAAGAAAATTTGATTCTCGTTCAGAGGGAGCTACTAGCTTTGGCCTACTGTCGTATAGATGGCGTTGACGATTTCGTTTGTTATTTAACAATTTTAACGCATATCAGTTAAAAAACATGGGTCGAAATCATAAAAATATTTAATGCAAATAAAAAAAATCATTTATCCATATTTAAATACATTTTATCGTATTTTTATAAATCTTCATTTTTAGTTTTAAAGTGTGTCGACAGATGGCAGTGAATTTACTGGGGTTACAAAATTTACTATGACAGTACCGCTCTAGTATAAGTTACTCTATGATATTATTCACGCAATATAGATTAAATTACCGATAATTGAATAATTAACAACAATGTGACTACAGGCACAGCCACGAGGTCCAGGTTACACAGCTGCAATACGCTGCACCAGCCCTATGTAACTCCGCGCGACCTCGGATTGATGCCTACGCGTCGCGCGCCGTAGACGGTACAAAAAGAGTGGGTTGAACCCAATCAGTGTAGATTTAATTAGGTAGGTACCTGGGTCGCTGGTCCAAATCACACAGTTGTACTGCGGCGCTGTAGCTCGGCGGTTTGCCGTTGGGGAAGGGCGCGGGGCGGGGCAAGGTGCGGCTGCAGGCGCTGCTGCCGCCGCTTGAGAGGAAAGGTGCTTGCTCTTCGCCAGTTCCGGCGCGTCTGGAAATGAAAATGTATAGTTGGTCAAATTGTCAGTAAATAAGAACAAAAAAACTATACTCATCCTTTTCTTTTGGGTGCTAGTACTAGTGTAAGACAAAGATAGTATAATTTTCTCTGTCTATGTTTGAAATGAGACGGTACTTTGATAAACTATACAAATATAACAAGCGCTTTTTTATACTCTTCATTGAATTAAGACTTCTCAGACGAAAATACTATTTTCTATGGAGCTCCCGACACAATAATATTATATAATTGTACAACACTTTAGTGAACTATAATGAATGTAATTAATATCCTCCCGCCACGGACAAGAATTCCCAAACGACAGACAGACGACAGACGTAAGAACAAAAGACATTAACGAGCTTCTTACCGCTCGGACTGCACTTCGTGTGTTTGATTATTTCGATTGACCTCTATATAATAGCTTTTAAATCTCGTGCCTTAAAGAATGACAAATGTCTAAATGGTGAGAAAACACTACGTACTTGGTGTTAATGTAGATCCAGGCATGCGAGTCGACGAGAACGATGGCCGTGAAGAGGAAACCGGCCGCGATGGCCGCCAGCAGCTGCAGCGATAACGCCTGGAATAATACGATCATATATGTAAAATATATTAAGAGTATATTGAGGAGAAGAGTATAGTTGTGTCTTGTTTATAAGATGTGTCTAGGGATTGATTTCATGTAGGTCGAGCGGTCTACTAAACACAATGTTCTGTGATCACAACACCGCGACGCCGATATTCGCGGCAGATTTCGCGGTCTCACCGGAAGATCAGAGCTGGTAGTCGCCAGCAACATGCTGAGATGACCATTTCTTGGCCCTTTCTCCTTTTTCTGTTTTGTATGATTTTATATTTTGTGTTTGTGCTTACGAATAAATTATTTCTATTCTATTCTATTTATTGCTACCAGTCACTGATGGCAAGTTCCGCTCGTCAGAACAAAGGTCCCACATGTCACTATCATCGCGTGTTCAGTACAAAGCTGACCGACCGGTTGTATGCCCAAGCGGGGCGCGCACGCGAACAGAAGAGTCTCAGTTACGATCGATTTCGCTCTGCAGAACTTACGGGACCAACGTCAGAGACCGACGTCAGGGAGATTTGCCAGATCAACCATTAGATGGAATGTTACACTGTGTGTTTAACAGTATGCCGTTGACGACAGAGATTGCCCTACTACTTGAGCAAGGACATACTGTAAACGCCATCCTATTCACTCGTGCCTTAAGACCCCTAGGTTGCCGTTACCTGCAGCCCCGCGTCGCAGGCGGCCCTGGCGCCGGCCACGAAGTACGCGCGCGCCATGCGGCACTCCAGCGCGCCGCTCAGCGACACCAGCGCGCGCTCCGCCTCGCCGGTCCCAGCGCCGAGCGCACCCAATGCTGGCTGGAGCGCTGAAATTATACATTCATAATTAGTATGACAAAGTTTTCATCTTCCGGCAAACAGTATGCGGAACTGATGCCAAGAAGATAACGGCGCCTCCTCAAACCGTTGAACGGCTGACGGCCCTTAGTTCTGGTGTCACGCTAGTAGAAATGGAAAACCAAACTAAAATATTTACCAGGGTCGTTGAAAAGTTGGGGCGCGCCGCGCGACAGTATAGCCAGGGCCTGACGGACGGCGACCACCGCACGTTGGGCGTTCCGCAGCTCGGCCGTTAGGATGTTCTCGCGGGACACCTTGCACGACAAGTAGTAGTGCACCATCTGGAAAAGTTAACAAGTGGAGTGAGAACTGATAACAATATATATGTCTCTTTCTTCTTGGGGTTTTGGTAAGTTGACGGTACTCACGTCCAGCGGCAGCCTGTGCGAGGCGTAGTTGGCGAGCGCCGCGGCGGGGTCCTGGCAGGCGTCGGCCGCCGCCACCGCGCCCGCCGTCAGCAGCGCGCCCGCCAGCCAGCACGCCACCAGCGCGCCCAGCGCTCCCACCTGGAACACACGTACGGTCAGTGTCGAGCCCAAACAATTAGGCGCGACAGTATCTCGCCCGCGAGATAGACTACCCGTCTTTTTCTAACTGTATTTATTAATTAAGTAGGGACGAGTAGTCTATCTCGCGGGCGAGATACCGTCGCGCCAATCATGTGCTAGCCCAGCTAGCGTCGACCCGTAAGGAACTGGTGAAATGGTAAACAAAAATGTTCATATTCGGACATTGCTATAAGTACTTGCTGTATAAAAAAGTGGATACTTACGTTAGGATACCAACTGTACTAGGTACAAAATTATCATTTCTACAAAACCGATCTTTCGCATCGGAAATTCACGAGTCATTGTTCTTCTCTAGCCCATGACATTTTTTATTTCGGTCGCAACGCCGTATTTTAACTACTTCTAGGAAGAGTCGCAACTCAAGTGTGCTCAAAAAATGAGTGAAACACACTGCCAGAGCACACAGACACAGTTATTTTGGTTTAGGCGCTGGGCATTTTCCACTTACACAAAGCAGCAGCAGGGCGCGCCTTGAGCGTCTTGCAGCAGCAGCCAGCAGCGCCACGCACACGGCGCCGCCGCAGCACCACCCCGCCATGCCGCCGGCCCAGCGCGCCGCCTCCCACACCCATGCGCGCTGAAATTATAAAAGGATTGAATTACTTGTTTGACACCCTGGGACTTTAAACTAAGCAATCCTAAACTTAAACTTAATGGGAGTTCTTGGAAAAGTTTATCTTATCTTTAAGGATATGGGGACCCTTGAGGATACTCCTTGACTCGTGTCGACTTTGCGCTGGTGATGGTGATGTTACTGCACTCGCAGTAACGTCATCAGTGCTGTCTATCCGGCGCATCTGACGCGTCAGCGAGGCACGGGCACTGGATCCTATCATTTCTTAATGAAGAGCTATTGTGGTAAGTATGGGACTCGGAGGAGAATAGAAACACACGTGTTTGCTCGTGAGCGTCTATAATGTAACTAAACCAACGTACATCGACAACTTATATCTATATCTTATATTACTACGCACACCTCACCATCTTAGAATATTTTTGTTAATTATGTATTTTGTTATTGTGTATTTTAGTTTTTTTTATGTTATTCAATGTACACATTTGTAAATTGTGTGTGTTTGCAGCAACCAAATAAAAACATAATTTATAGCAATTCAGATCTTCGTCAAATCCTACCTTCATAAAAGCATCCAAATTGAGCTGCGCCAGCGGCCTCCTCAGGTTATCCGCCGCAGACGCCGCAGCGGAGGCATTGTTCCTCAAAGTGGACAGCGCTCGCAGCAACGTGCCCAGCGCAGTTTGGTTGGAGACCGGCGCGTCCAGCGCGTCCGCGAGGCGCGCGAGCGGCGCGCGCGCGCGTGACCCCATCGCTTCCTCCAGGATGCTTGACTGTGAACGAAGAAAAGATTAAAACACTGGTCCTATCTGGAATAATTATTGACTACCAATTTTAGATCACTGCGTGGAAATTAAGCCCACATTCCTCTGCCCGATCTATACGGCCTAATACTAGAATAAAGGATATTTTATCTTGAATCTCCTGAGTATAACTCCTGCCGCAGCTCTCACGGCAACCTTGGGCATCGGACAGAGGTATAACCCAGTTTATAGTTTGCCTTTAAAGGCAGAGAAGCGAGAAGGGACAAGCGCATGAGCACGACACGATATACTTATCGCGGCAAAGTGTCAGTGGCTTTATTACTCCATGACAGTCATGAGCATAAAGTAGAAAAAAACGCCGTCTTACCTGGTTCTTGACAGTGTTCACCAGTGCCGCGAGCTGATTGCCGGCCTGGATGCTCTGCAGCATGGCATTGTGCAGATCGTCGTTGCCGAACAGACCTACGCCTATCGCGCCGCAGCACAGCACTGATAAGATCATGAGAGTTACCTGAAAGACAAAGGAATACGATTAATCGAAATTAAACTATCATGAGACATATTTCAAAATATTTAGATCAGTACGGTTTCACTCACTATTATTTTTAGTAGAGGAAGGATTCCCGAAGAATCCGAAACATGTTGCCAAAAGCGACTAAAATTAATAGTGAGTGAAACCGTACTGATTTAAATATTTTGAATACGATTAAGGTTAAAGATAACCAGCAGGCGTATTATTGATAACTTTATCCACGTGATAGAATAAGTGTCACTTTTTAACACAACGCAATTAAAAGAGAGGGACACCGTCATTCACGGAGATCACGTAGTCAAGTACGACCATCATATCTGTACAGAATGAGATATTATCTAGTTGTTAAACAAATGGTCCTGTACTGCGTTTTTGAACATGTGGTTTTGCAAGTTGGAAGACATATGAAAGCCTGATTTGAGAGCTTTAACAAGGTTGAGGCCACATCAGAAAAGATGAATAATATTTCAAACCTGTCACAGAGCGGAAAATTTATAATTATCCAGTTGTACAATTTCAACTTGATAATTATTTATTATTCTTTCTCATTTTAAACTCATCAGAAACGAAGTTTCGTTACGAAAATTACGAAACGATCAAGTCTTTATGACATACATTTAACTCTACATGTTACATGTTAATTGTTTTTACACTGCCCCAACTTTTACAGCCAATCAACACGAGAAAGTTTCATCAAAAACTTTAACCTAAAACACATTACCATGTTAATGTTTATACCGACGGCATTTAATGGGTTCGGACGGATCGCTGACACATTGAGGGCCATTAAATAGGACGTAAACCTTGAACAATCCCATATTGCTGCAACACCAAACATATCCAACGTACCTACATTTGATAATTCATTTGAATATGCAACATCCCTAAGACCACAAGGTATGTAATAAAATGAGTTTTTAGATCCAGATACGACGTTTAATTATGTTAAGCGTTGCAATGTTAAGCATATGGTGACCGTTCTGTGAGAAGGCTGATCGTGTTCACAGTGTTAATGGAGTGTTATTCTTATTACTTTGATTGTTCCAACGTGCATCGTGTATCGGATCTATGTCAACGAACTGAAATGCCATGAAACTTGTATTAGTCAAATGCGTTTTTTAACGTGGATTTCTAGTCAAAAGTAAAATATCAGACGGAGCAACAACAGAACTTAGTCAGAGAATCAGCCATGCTCCAGGTATGGAGCCATCAAGTTCTGAACTGACCTTCAGGGCGGTGATGCTCCTGGGCGGGCGCTGCTTCCTGTCGCAGCATCTCGTAAGCAGGTAGATGAGCAACACCGTCAGGGTCAGGATCAGCCATGCTCCAGGGATGGAGCCGAGGATACCCAGGCTCTGAAAACGAGAAAAACAACAATTAAATATTTGGATCACCAGTCGGAGTTAACTGAACTAGGCTGTGATACCATATATTTGGCCACTTTGGCCGTCACTATGTATTTGATGCTGACTGTACATACAAATTCTGAACATGTTAACAATCAATAACAACAAAACCCAACTCTTGTGTATATATGTGTGGCAAGGAAAACTCACCCTAAATTAATAACACTACTGGTGGTAAGCAAATGTTTTTTCTATCAGTATGGTCTCTACTTCAAAGAAAGATTAAGAACGAAATATTTATAAGCAAACGGTGCTCCAATGTATCAATCGAAACTGTACAAAGACTCAAACAAACAGGAGGGCAGAATAAGCACTTGTCCATACAACTTGAGCTTGACAGAACATAAGCAATCAATAACACCTTTGAGTGCTAGTGGCAAAGCGCACTTGACACCAACACACCGATCCACTTGATATCGTACACTTGTCGTGTAAGGGCCACATGCACCATCTCACGAACCCGAGGTTAACCGGTTAAACCTGGAGTTACCATGGTTACCAGTAAAATTTCAGACAGGGTTAACGGTTTAACCACTTAACCCCGGGTTATTGGGATGGTGCAAGTGGGCCTAAGAACTGCTCCGACAAAGTTTACGTCTCCTGGGCTTTCTTAAAGCGTGTAGCGGTGTAGCGTGACGTTGATGTGGGGGAGCCCGTGCGGCAGCCGCGAGAACCGCGGAGGGGGGGGGGTGTAGCCAGAGACGCTCCCGCCCATGGAGACTGTGTCACACCTGGAACATGTGACGTCACAGCACTAACCTCGAGGTAGACGGGCGAGTCGGGCGCGAACGTGTCGTTGACGCGGTGTAGCGTGACGTTGATATGGGGGAGCGCGTGCAGCAGCCGCGAGAGCCGCGGGGGGGTGTACTCGTCGGAGACGCCCGAGCCGCCCATGGTGGCTGTGTCACACCTGGAAATGAAAGTAAGACATCTGTTAAGCGCGTTTCACATTTGTCTGACGTGTCGTGTTGTGTTGTGTTGTGTCGTGACACATATCGGTTTCATACATTTAATATGGTTGCGTTCACATTTGTCTGATGCACGCTGCGTCACACGTCAGACAAATGTGAACCAGGCTTCAAAGTACATTCAGAGGTTTTTTGTCTATTCTATTAGTGTCCCATAGCTGGGCAAAGGTCTCTTCCATTCTTTTGAAGAAAACGTTGTCGAAAACAGGCTCTAAAACCTTTTAGAGTCAAGACCGCAAAATAAAGTCATCGTTTTAGGGCATACCTACTATTACTTACCTATAAATATCTTAGATTAATTATAAGTGCGAGTGATGTAAATAGGTTGGAGATTAATTCAGGTTTGATTTCAAATTATAAGGCACACATGCAGTACCTGTAGGCATTCATTAATCATACCGTAGCGAGTGTGTTAAGCTCACGGTCCACTGTACACTGTTTCTAAGTCGTTTTACTTGGACTTTAGCAGTTTCCTTTCTATTTTTACTGAAAAGGGTATGATTTAGATGTTGTTATAGTGATGCCAGAGCTCTTGTTAAGTGTACACCATCACACGACTCGAATATTCTTATAAAACAAATAATTGTAAAATGTTTGTAAACATATGTACCGTTTTAAACCAAAAGGGCACTTATTGTCGGTTGTCAATAAGGCGCTATTTCCATAAAGCTTCAATTTGAAATCAACCTTATCGACAACCGATAATGTGGTATCTTTTGGTTGAAAACGTCACGTATAACTTGTGTGATTGGGGTAAACGAACGAAAATTAACTAGTTTATGCTGTGACAAAGTCGCGTCCTTTGCCCAGTTTATTTTTAATTCTCACCGCGTTGAGAAAGTAGGGCAATGTGTCTATGTCGCTGTCAAGAGATCGAAGGGATCTCGACGACACGCCAATCGCTTTGATGTGTGAGTGTACTGTTACAGACAACGGATTAGTGAGGTATGTAACCCCGCGAAAGGGCAAAATTAGGTAGTATTTACACTCGCCATCAGATATATCGGAGCTGCCAAAGTGCTCAAAAATATCTGAACACGCACTCTAGCGCCTTGACAATATGTTAAGGCGTGTTCCTGTTCAGATATTTGTCAAGGAATTTGTTTTCTTGGCCACTTCGTTCATGTACCTACACACTGACGATAATATGAGATCCCTAATGTTTTTACGGTTCCGTATACCCAAAAGGTAAAAGCTGTCTGTCTGTATCTCATCAACCATAGCTGGTCAGTTGAAATTTTCACAGATGATGTATTTCTGTTGCCGCTATTACAACAAATACTAAAAAGTACGGAACCCTCGGTGGGCGAGTCCGACTCGCACTTGGCCGGTTTTTATTGTGCCGATGTTTCCCTACTGTAAAGGGGCCCGCTGATTATCAGTCGACGATATCAGCCTGTCAGTCAGAACAAAAATTTGACAGTTCTGAACAACTGACAGGCCGATATCGTCCGGCGGACTGGTAATCAGTGGGCCCCTTTACAATTAATTACTGTAGGGCCTCTTACAATTGAAACATTTTGTCAATGAATTTGGCCTCTAACGCTTGACACAATCAATTTGACTATCAATTGTGCCATTCTCAATCGAAAGGGTACTTATTGTCGGTTGTCAATAAGGCGCTATTTCCATACAGCTTTAATTTGAAATCAACCTTACCGACAAGCGACAAGGTGGTACCTTTTAGTTTAAAACGTCCCAATTTATGGCATGGCATTAAAAATACGCGGCATTGAAGTAAAATTGACTAATATTGTTTAACGTTATATAATGGAAGCGAGAGTGCCAAGTTCGAAAATGAGAACCGACGGACGATAAGATCGCAAAACGAACAAAATTGGCACTTGCTAGATCGGTAGATCGAAAGGGGACAAGGGCATGCTTCATTCATATAACCATTTTAGAAAAGCATAACTAAAGAGGTATTCAATTAACTTTAAATTTCAAACAAATATTATTAAAATAAGTAATTTGTTACGACATAAGGTAACGTTTGACAGCTAATTATATTGACCGTCGCAAACGGATCACCCCGCTACAGTGATATAGTTTGTCAAAGGACTGTCTTATTTCAAACATAGACAGAGAGAATCATACTATCTTTATCTTACACTAGTACTAGCACCCGAAAGAAAAGGATGAGTATAGTTTTTTTTGTTTTTGTTTACTGACAATTTGGTTTGACCAACTATAGAAGGCAGGACACTGAGCGGGAAGGAATGACGAAAGATGGACATTAGTCCACTTAGGACAAGTTACCGATATTAACCTTTTGAACGCCAATGACCGATATATACGCACCGTAGGTTCAACGCCAAAGACCGATTAATCGGTCATAGACCACAGAGCAACATAGACCTACATGCATATGCATAAAGTTCAATTTCAGTTTTGACACTTCGGTGCCGTGGCGTCTGATTTTGTGGTTGACACGGCGTCGAAAAGGTTAATGTTGTCAAAGAGACCATCGTGGAGTCCATAACTTGGTCAGACGAGATCTGCCGTACAGAAATTAAGCAGTACGATACGATACGATGCGATCATTTATTGATAAAAAAATTTTTTACATGTCATGTCTTAATACTAGGTACTTAAATTACCTATATATTACAATATTCATTATTTGATAAATATATTATTGAATAAAGCTCTTAACTGGCGAACCACACTTGCAAAACTTGAACAAGACTCTAAATTGTAATATTAACATACAAATTATCGCAAGAACGTTTGTTTACTTGTCATTTCCATTAAATATCTCTCCCAAAAAGACTGCTTCGTTCCATATGATACTTCCACAAGGTAAATATGGTGATTAAAAGTGTTTGTGTATTCTATCGTAATTTAATTTGGTGTTAATGCGCAAACGGTGCGTCGTTAAATATCAATTAAGATGGAAGATAAGACAGGTACCGTTCACGCTTCATTAACCAAACTAACAACATTATCTTGGAAATATGAGCCTCGCTTTTTTAGGGTTTATTCAAAGAGTAGGTACTGGGACAGCTTCAAAAGCGGCATAATGTTGAAAATGGCAAATAAAACTTATTCTACGCGATGAAGTCCCGTCGTTGTGAATAATATGACAATTAAAAGCTGTTTTTGTCATAGACGCCTTTCGAGATCCGATATCGGAAAGGCGCTTCCGATAAATTCAGCCATGTCGGAGCCCCCCGTCAGCTGTCGGCGCGATAATATTTGTTTGTGCAGGCATAATGTTTATTGTACCTATAGTGTGCGTGACCGCTAAAGGGCCCGGGCGCGCCCCCGCGGCCTGGCAACGCGGATGTAGGATCCTACATCCGATATCGGATCGGACAATGTGAAAACGCTCTTACAGTTTGCGTTCAATAGTATCTGTTATAGCCTACTATGTATATGTTCTACACATAGAAACTCGAGTATTTGTTTTTGTTAAATTATTAGAGAATGGTAAATACTTTTGACGCGTATTCTGACACGCTACTATTGATTCTGACTGTACTTACGAACGTACCTACGCAACTGATGACAGCTTGATCAGATTAAACCAGACAATCAGGTATATCGGGCGAGAACGAGAAAATTAATTTGCGGTTAGTTCTATTTTTATCCTCACGAGATGCATAGAATGACGACAAGCCTCACTTAAACTCGACGCCACCATTAGATTCCAAAAAACTAACCTCACTCGGATCCTTTTTCTTTCGTAATAATGGAAAATATGTAAAGAAGTAAACTCAAATTTCCCTTTTGCATACTCAAGCATTTAAAATAAATATAGATGTATCCTTTTAGCTTTATTTAGGTTCTTAAAACATACGGAAAAAGAGAAAAAGTGAGGTTAGATTATTGGAATCTAATGGTGGCGTCGAGTATAGAATAGATCGATGCTTGATGGACTGGAAAACGTACAACTTCTACAATATATATTATACACACAGTATTTCTAACGAAAGCTTTAATTACCTACTAGGGAAAAAAATCTAATAATTTAGTTTTCTTTTCATATGTCTTTCATAAAATAATTTGATTTGTTCTCCAGGCCCTAGGTGTATAGATAGCAGCACCAGCACCATATCTTACTCCCTATACTAATAATCCCGTAAGTATAGGGGGTGCAGGCACGTATTGGCCCCTTAGAGTTGGTCAAAGGAGTATGGCCTTTCAAAGATTGCATATTACTAGAGAATTTGGGACGGATAACGCCGTAGCCGGGTGGTCTAGTGATCAGGACGCTAGCCGAGTAAAAGCTGAAGACGAGCGTTCGATTCTGGCCCCAGCCAACCGGAGTTCTTATTCACTTTTTCTTTAGTATATGACATCTATTTCAGTTTATGAAAGCTTTTACTATATACATATAAAATCATAACAATAATAATTCTACTGGCCTGACAAATTAATTTGGGGCAAGTATTCCCTTGCGTGCGTGAGTCCGATGACTTGCAAATCCAAATTTGGTTACTGGGAGTAACCGCTCAAATCATGAATCTAGCTGGATCGGTCATGAGGGGTGGGGGGAAATGACCGAACGGGATAGTCTTATGTATCTTTCAGTAGGAGTAGCAGAGAAAGCGCTGTTATTGTTTGTCCTTGTCACAGTCTCCCTTTTTTTCCCCCACCGTAAATTTAGTATGGTTTATGGTGGGCTTATCTACTCGACCAATCATATTGTCGCATTGCGTATGTCCTGTCCCTCACAGGCGCACGCGTATAGCTCATCTATGTAATGCTAGGTCTATGGCTCAAATGGATGGCCGATATGGCATGACACTGCAGCATGTTAGTTTCATTTTAATTTTAGAATTCGCTCCTCCATACCTCTTTTACCACTCCAAACTGTTAATATCTAAATAACACACGTATATCTTTATCTCCAGTTTGGAGAGGTAGATTTTGAGAAGCTCCCCTTGCTATTGGCACAGAATAAGTAATGGCTCCCGCCGCTAAAGGACATTGCGAGTTGCGAGTTAGCATGAAGACGCAGTAGGTACCTACTTATGTCACACCACCACCAGTGACTAAAACATTGACATTTTGGAACGCAAAAAATCTATTACAAAATTATCAAAGGCTTCACAGCTAAAATAGATTTACTCTTCACATTATTACCAACATTATCGATATACAAAACATAGTTTCTCAGAAGTACACACCAAATTAGCATGGTGGCGTGAACGCCGTGAACATCCCATCTGGCGGGGCCACCGCGTGGCACCCACGTGGAGCTTATCAGATGTAACAACTGACATGAGTCTCTCTCGTTCTTTACTGTGTAGAAAGAGATGGGTGATCTGTCGCGTGACAAGGAGTGGTGGAGCTGGCCCTTTTTAAATAATTTACCTACCCATGTAATTGTGTGGAGATTCTATGAACGGAGAATTGTTAATAGACCGTATTTATCGAAAGTACCTAACACCTATAATAGCTAGTTTTTAGGGTTCCGTACCAAAAGGGTAAAAACGGGACCCTATTACTAAGACTCCGCCGTCCGTCTGTCTGTCACCAGGCTGTATCTCATGCACCGTGATAGCTACAGTTGAAATTTTCACAGATGATATATTTCTGTTGCCGCTATAACAAAAAAAACTAAAAAGTACGGAACCCTCGGTGCGTGAGTCCGACTCACACTTGGCCGGTTTTTTTAGTACTTTACAATGCATGTGCTTGAAAAGTGCGTTTCCTACGGAGCCATATCATGCGGAAAGTGCTACTTTTCCGCACTAGTGCTTTTTGTTTTCAATTTTTTTTTTACAGTACATATGGTGCTACTTTCTCGCACCAGTGCGGAAAAGAGCACTTTTCGTGCATATGTCGAAAGTTTAAAGGGCCATATGTACTGTAAAACGTTGTATGATACACGTGCGAATAGGTAATTTGCAACTCGTGTCGATTTAAAACACTCCTTTTAATAATTAAATTTATTTGCCATGACATGTTTTTTTATTTACTCGCACAATGCATAGTAAAACATTGTATGATACACGTGCGTAAAGATGATTTCCGCACTTGTTGCATAAATAGCTATTTCAGCAAAGCTCTTGAAACGAGTGATGATTGTAAACATCCGTATCCGTTTTATAGGTTTCGATTGATCTCAAGAATAGAAAGATTACTGCTACTATTAAAATTGTGCAAAGTATTGCCACGTGCGTATGTTTTCGATAACAATGTTCCCTTTTTAGGGTTCCGTACCCAAAGGGTAAAAAAATAAAAACGGGACCCTATTACTAAGACTCCGCTGTCCGTCTGTCCGTCTGTCTGTCTGTCACCAGGCTGTATCTCATGAACCGTGATAGCTAGACAGTTGAAATTTTCACAGATGATATATTTCTGTTGCCGCTATAACAACAAATACTAAAAAGTACGGAACCCTCGGTGCGCGAGTCAGACTCACACTTAGCCGGTTTTGTTTAAAAATTTAAACTGAAGTTTCTTCAAACGCGGACCAACTGACCTACCAAAGCTTACTTACTCCTTTATATTTTGTAAATACTATTAAAATAAAGTCAGAGGCCAAATTAAAATAACAACATAGACTCACCAGAAGAAGCAAGAAGATTTAGGCTACGACGACATGGCAGCCAGTGAGTCACGCCCTCACTGAGGACATCTGTGGACAATACAAAGACATAGTTAAAAACATTACTTTTTTCTTCAAATTTGATACGTCATAGATCACAGCGATAAAATAAAGAGCAGAGACAGTGTTGGCCGAACGTTAGTTGCAATTAACCAGTACAAATTGAATCGTAAGCCGTAACGGGCGATTACAGTTTACGGTTCAATTTGTACTGGTTAATGGTTAATTGCATTAACGTTTCGGCCAACACTGAGCAGATCTAGGGTGACTGCTACAATGATTGGCCACTACATAATAATTGGCCACTCTTAACATTAACGCTTCAATCGGCTTAAGCCAAACAATTGTTTCTTTCTGATTTGTTAAGAGTATGAAATGTAGTAGAAACCTAACCAGTTTTATAGAAAGCAGCCTTCCTAAGTAAAATTTTATTCATGATGAAGCTACCTAATCCTACAGTCTACAGTACAGTCGCCATCAGATATATCGGGGCGGGCAACGTGCTCACAAATATCTGAACACGCCTCTATTGTCAAGGCGTCAGAGTGCGTGTTCAGATATCTTTGAGCACCTCGGCCGCACCGATATATCTGATGGCGACTGTACCTACCAAACTGAGGTTTAAAACACTGATAAATTTTGTTTTTGTGTTTTTGGTCCTATCGTAAACTTCTAGGGAGCTTAATGCATATCGTCTGATTTTACGCTTTAAAACGTTTTAATAATGTCACATATTCCAAAAATAGAATAATCTCGATTTTCTCTCATTTTCCTCTATCTTCCTACCATTCAAATCTGCACTTTAAACCCTTTAATTAAGGCTGTATTTAGAACTGTATGTCAGTTCAAGTCCCCTCTCAAACAGTTGGTACAGGAACCCTCGTCATACTTGCCCCACATAATGTACATAAACAAATGTTAGGGGTTTTTGTGGAAGTGTAAATGATGTACGAGTAAACCGCAGGCTTTGAATGTAGTGTATACGGAGTTGGAAGGACTTTATGAAATTAGAATTAATGATGGAAGTACCAATGCCCAATCTGTGAATGCCTAGATTATAAGATTTGATGAATTACAACACTTTACAAGCTTGAACGTGCTACGTGGTCACAACCATTTCCATTTCAGTTTTTGCGCCTATAGTAGAGCGTCTATATGCCAGTTTTCTATCGTATGTCCGTGTTTCTATTTTTATGGATTAATAAGTTTAAAATACACCTTTCCAAAGCACGTTGACAGCACTGTAATGGGGTTGGCCGGTCGAAGTGTAGCACATAGATTAGTATGTGTAGCATATGGCGCCAGCATAGCTTGCCCTGTCAATCCCATAGACCTAGCATTATATAGACCAGCTATATGCGTGCGCCTGTAAGGGATAGACATAGATGACGTCATAAACGTGGGGATACCATATTGGTAAAAATTATCCCAATATTTGATATCACGTTGGTGCGATTACCCTGGAGGCAAAGTTAGCTTGTTTGACGGAATTAAAAAATTGTTTAATAAAATGTCAATGGGCCGTTCTTTTTAGGCGTATAAACAATGAAATACCTCCTATAATTCGCGCAGGTGGTACAAAACTAAACATGTTTAGTAAATAAATCGTAAAATAAAATGTATTATGGGTTTTAATTTAAAGAAATCACAAATCGCAATCACACCAATTAATGTACACCACATTTAATCTTCACAACATTTGTTTATTTATTTTTTGGAATTAGAAGTACGAAAAAACTTCGAGGTCAAAATTACCCATAAAATTATGATATTTTCATCTGGTATCCCTAACATGATTGTTATGCAGCTAAATTAAGAAGAAGTTTAAAAATGGCTGACCTCAGACTCCTACCTACCTACGTAATTTGGGCGGATAATTTTACAAATAATGTTTTGTTAATTTGCGTAAATAATTGTGATATTTTTATTGAAATAGTTTGATTCTACATTGCTTTGAGTGTAACGTAATTTTACGATGTTATTCTCACATATTGCGTTAAGAGGAAGGTGTAAAATACCGTACTTACGTGTGAAAGGTTATGATCTCATATTTTTGCTCAGAGCGGCTATTACAGCCGATTACAGAACAATTCACCAGTATTTTATCAAAGTTCAAGCATTCAAAACGCTAACCATCACTATATTTCATAAGAGAAAGCACAATTTCATACAAAACAACGATAATTAAACAAGCAATGAACAAACATGACATGTCACGTACTTATTTGTTTGCCACAACCTCGGTTGTGGCAGCGGTGGAAAAGTGAAACTATGACAAGGACAAACAATAACAGCGCTTTCTCTGCTACTCCTACTGAAAGATACATAAGACTATCCCGTTCGGTCATTTTCCCCCACCCCTCATGACCGATCCAGTTATACTAGATTCATGGTCAATCCCTAGAATTGTGTCAAATTTTTGTTTTTTTTAATGCCCTAGATGCCAGCCCTTTAAGCCAAATCGAAAAAGGGGCAAGGTATGATGGCGCCATCTCTGCAAACCTTTGACAGTTGCCAACCCCATTGGTTTCGCGTCATCTTGTTGTGTCCATGTTTGGCATGCATAAGTGAGACTTGGCAGCCGACAAGTATCTAATATTTTCTTTTTTAATTTTATTGGCATCTTATTTTTTTTAAACATGCCAAACGTCACATTACTTATAAGGTGTCACTTTCAGTACGGATAACCGATCAGGCTATCACATAGACATAGTATACAATACAATACAATACAATACAATACAATCATTTATTAATAAAATTAAAATTTTACACGTCATAGTAATTTACAATGCTATTCTAAATTACATTATTATTCACATACATTAAATTATTAAAATTACAATGCATTATTATAAATTCGGTACACAATTGTTAACCAAATGTTTATTATATAGTAGTTATAGACCTTCTACCTATGCTGCCATAACCCGACCATGAAAAAAAAACCCGGTCGGTGATAAGGACAAAGCATGGCACTATTTTCTCTTTCCTCTTATAGGAATCGCAATAAGACTATCTTTCTCTATCAAAGAGTGTCAGGCCCTTGGGCTATCACTTATTTTACGATGAAGTTTATCAGAACAGATTGTAAATGAAGTACGTATTAATTATAAACAGTTGCGTAAATAAAGCCTCCCACTCACGGTTCATTGCTCTAACAACAATTGCAATCCCGTTAACGGACGCATTGTGACGGATGCAATATGGAATAGAGTGAGATGATTACTCAACACTTTTATTACATTTCTAATTTTAACTACGCGTGAAAGTAATTAGAATTACTTTGAGAGAATTTTGCTTTTATCTAGTATAAACAAGGTAAAAACAGATAAAGTATTCTAAAACGAATATTGTCTTCGGTTACCGCGATAGTTACTCATGAAATAAAACTATGAAAACGGATTATATTTACGGATTTACGGAAAACGGATTATTACAGCGTTCGTGGTCAACGGGTGACACCCGGGTGTCACCCGTTGACCACGAACGCTGTAAAGAGTTCGAAACGTCGGGATGTATTATAAATTCAATATACGCGATATAATCCGTTTTCATAGTTTTATTCTAAAACGCTAAGGAATATATTTAAGTGTCGTGTAGCTAACTTTTTTCGTTTTTTTAGGGTTCCGTGCCGTAAGAGGAAAAAACGGAACCCTTATAGGATCACTTTGTTGTCCGTCCGTACGTCCGTCTGTCTGTCTGTCAAGACCCTTTATCTCGAGAACGCGTAGAGGTATCGAGTAGGAATTCAAAACATATATACTCAGGTCTACAGTCCCTTGAAGCTGTGAAAATATGAAACTTCTAAGTCAACGTAGAAAAAAGATACGGCCGTTTATGCCTCAAAAAACGTATATTTCGACACTCTCAAGGGAATTAAAATTTATAGGGTACTTCCCGTTGACCTAGAACTATGAAATTTGGCAAGTAATATCGTTTTACACTACAAGTACAGGAAAATTCTTAAGACAATTTAAAAAAAAAAATGTTAAATTTATACGGAGGGTGGGCGAGTCAGACTCGCACTTGTCCGGTTTTTTATTCACACTAAGGTTTCTTGCGCCAATGGGGTTGGCAACTGTCAAAGGTTTGCAGAGATGGCGCCATCATAGCTTGCCCCTTTTTCTATGAGATTTGGCTTAAAGGGCTGAAGAGAACCGAGCTTGCCGGGGACCCTTAAGTTCCTGTATCTTTCATTAAACAAGTCAGAAACATAATACAAAAATAGGACATTCAACTTTTAATGCGCAAAGCGGTAGAAAATTTACATGTATCAATTAAATATGTGTCGCATAAGTTTAAACTCGGGTAAATCCATTCGACCCTGTCAGCAAATATCTACCCTATTATTAGGGTTCCGTACCCAAAGGGTAAAAACGGGACCCTATTACTAAGACTCCGCTGTCCGTCTGTCTGTCACCAGGCTGTATCTCATGTACCGTGATAGCTAGACAGTTGAAATTTTCACAGATGATGTATTTCTGTTGCCGCTGTAACAACAAATACTAAAAAGTACGGAACCCTCGGTGGGCGAGTCCGACTCTTATTTGGCCGGTTTTTTTCTCTTAAATGTTCCAAGATTGGTGCCGTGTACCATTTATTAATAGTTTATAAGAACGCCAAAAGGAATATACGCGATAATGGAAAAGAAACGTTCAACGATTACGCTTTCTAATATGGACTTAACTAGTCTAAAAATAGAACTGTTTTTACAATGAAACAGGTTGACTTAGATACTTTATCGGATACCCTTTAAGGAAGGAAAATATGTCATACGCTTCACCTGCTGGTCTAGAATGTATTAGGTAATGTGGGTTTTTGCTAAGACATATATAGAAAGTACTTACCACGCTACAGCGTTTTTAGGGTTCCGTAGGTTCATGAACAAGTACAAGAAAAAAAAACCGGCCAAGTGCGAGTCGGACTCGCGCACGAAGCGTTCCGTATCATAACGCAAAAAAACGGCAAAAAAATCATGTTTGTTGTATGGGAGCCCTATTTAAATATTTGTTTTATTCAGTTTTTAGTATTTGTTGTTATAGCGGTAACAGAAATACATCATCTGTGAAAATTCCAACTGTCTAGCTATCACGGTTCATGAGATACAGCCTGGTGACAGACGGACAGACGGACAGACAGACAGACAGACAGACAGCGGAGTCTTAGTAATAGGGTCCCGTTTTTACCCTTTGGGTACGAAACCCTAAAAATGAAAGTGTGCGTGCACTCGCGCATACTTTTTACATGTGAAGTCATGAAAACCTGTAAAATTACTATTATGAAGATCGAAATAAATACCCGATATTCACGTCAGTCAAATATAACTCAACAATTTTGCTTATAAATTAGGGTTCCGTACCCAAAGTTTAAAAACGGGACCCTATTAATAAGTAGGGCTCGCGGTCGAATCCGTGTTTCGTTTACACGTTTCGAATACCCGTTTCCGAATAATACGTAAACGGTTTTCTGGCCCGTTCCGCACGTTTAATTAAGAAACGTGTAGTTAAGACCCGTGTACACGGATAAACGGGTATTCGAAGATACGTATCTTATTTATCCGTGGCTCCGGACACGTCCTTGACGATAGTAGCGAAGGAACGAACGCCAGCTACAAATGAATAGACAAAAGATTCATGACGAGTTTCTGTCATATTTAGCCTTATTCATAGGTCATAGAGTCGAAATTCAATAAACGGTTTAGAAACCCCTTTCTTGAGCAGGTAGTTTTTGCTTGCAATAGGTATTGAACAAGTATTCAGGCTTCTTATCATAGTATAGTATTTTATATAGCACTTTAAATAGCTACTTTTTTACGTTGCGGGTTAGCAATATATAGGTAATAAAAAAACCTGCTAGTACCTATTTAAAAAAAAATTAGAACCATCGAGTTCAGTATGTAGGCAGGAAGTCAAACTAATGTTCGAAATTGGCATTAAGTAAGTATTTATAAAAAAATACAATTTTAACTTGCTTCTTTATTTTAGTTTAATTTAAGAACATGATATGAAATTGTATTTCTTGACATATAATGTAGGTACACCTTATAAAACAAAGTCCCCCGCCGCGTCCGTATGTCTGTCTGTATTATCGCGATAACCAGACCTCACCTATGAATGAAGTTTTTCTTTGGGAATGTTTATGTGTATATTTTGTTAAGGTTTTGTTTAAATTGGTAGAAATATGACGATGTTTGCTAATGAAGTTAGAAAAAATCACGCTGGCTTAATCGAAAACGCTGCCCAATCTATTTGATATCAATGTATGGTGGACTTGTCTCTCTTTCCTTGGTCTACAAAAAAGTGCGCGATGGCTGTCTGTCTATATTTTAAGAATAATTAACCCATTATTAACTTCTAAAAAAACCGGACAAGTGCGAGTCGGACTCGCCCACCGAAGGTTTCGTACAAATACATCTGTAAAAATTTCAACTAGCCCTAGTGCTACTAGTGTCACCAGTTGACCACGAACGCTGTAAAGAGTTCGAAACGTCGGGATGTATTATAAATTCAATATACGCGATATAATCCGTTTTCATAGTTTTATTTCAAAATTTCAACTGTTTAGCTATCACGGTTCATACAGCCTAGTGAGAGGTGACAGACAAATGGACAGTGAACTCTTAGTATTATTAGGCTTCCGAAGTGAATACTTGTTACAGAATGTATTTTATTATGCTTGACTCTCCATGCGAAGCCTAAGCGGGTCGCTATAGTTATTAATAAACACTTCAACCAACAACAATTGCAATTATCAACTTGATAAAATTGCACCTTCTCAATAAATTCTAATTGTTTTTGCTTTAGGTACCTCTTACCACAGTAAAACGCTTTTTAGTGCGGTGCAGCTACAAAACAATGGAAAACATTTTCTTGTGCAGATGTTTTGACCTTATTACAACGACATAAAGCTTGTAATTGGCGGTGACACTTGTGATAATACGAGTAGTTTGGTAACCTACATGTTTTCGACGATGACAAACAAAAGGATATTGGAAAACAATGGATGGATGGACCACCGGTCGGCAACGTGCGCATTTAAGTTTATTACCTGAGCGCTAGTGAGAAAGTGACCAAAGTGAATTATGAATGATTACCAATTTAAAGATCTATTTTAATGTATTTAGCAATATTATCGCAAGTTATCCAAGGTAGTATGGGTTTTTATGGTTCTTGGGTAAAATTCTGCTTTTCATTTGAGCATAATTACTCGATAATCTCGCTTTTGTGTACCTACTAATAACTTTTTTGCGCCGTTGGCTGGTTTGTTGTTTTCGCAAAGCAGTAAAAGCAGCGAGATAAAAATAACCACGAAATAATTAAACTGTTATTTTTAATTAATATTGTATTCTGTATGCACACCTATTATTAACGAAAATACTATACCATTATGTAATTGTAAAAAATCTATGATCGATATCAAATTTATGTAATTAGCTTAGAAGCAATCGGTTTTATTAAATGATATAAATAGTTTAAAATAAAAATTATGTATTCCTACTATTAAACATAGGAAGATGGCTCAGTACCTATGTTTTATCAATACGGTTAAAAACAATAAAAAAAAAAAGTTATTGTGCGGTTTTATGAAACCACGATGCAAGTGAATTTTTTTTCGGATTGTAGGCATTTAACTAAAAAAAATCGGAAATTAATTCGATTTACGGTATTAAAATCGCGGTTTTAATCTTAACTTAATAAATTGGGGCGATAGAATAAAAGCTTCGCTTTAAAAATCGTACGACAAACGAATTCATCTGAAGTCAACATAATAATAGTGGACCTTGTTACCATTGTACATTGGCTCAAACTGGTTCGGAGTATTTGGACCCATTCGGAACGGTCTTAAGTACCCGTGTAAACGGAGATACGTGTCTGAGATACGTTTCTTGGGAACGTTCCTCCGAAACGTTTTCGAATCCCGGCGGTTCCGTGTAAACCGGGTTCTTAGTACCGCCGGGCTTAAGAACACGGGTATTCGTTTCGGCGTGTAACACGGATACCGGGAGCCCTATTAATAAGACTCCGCTGTTGGTCCGTCTGTCTGTCCGTCTGTCACCAGGCTGTATCTCATGAACCGTCATAGACAGTTTAAATTTTCACAGATATTGTATTTCTGTTGCCGCTAGCATTATATAATCATATGCGGTATTTTCTATAAAAAGGGACCTTATTGTCGATGATCCGATATGATGCTCTCTTGACCGATTTCGGCCACAGCGACTGTGTGCTCTGGAGTAGGCAATTTTTAATTCGCGTTATTAGCGTGTAGCTGATCCGCTCTCTGGTGCGCCCTTAGGTGGCTCACGTACCCTATCTTCTTGCTAAATACTCGAGCACATTTTGGGCACGTCAGCGCACCACCTACATAGTCACTAATTACCACCACAAGTTCATAGCCACAGTGAACTGTATTGAATATACATAAACCATAAAATACTTATAACGTTCCGTTAAGCAATAAACCCAAATAAAAATACGAAATCAATCTTCGCCGACACCGTTAAAATACCTATTAATCACATCACAACTAATGGTCTCCCACCAACATTATCACTCATTCAAAACCACAATAGTACAGTGTTCTCTTTCGCACACACCTCCTTCCGTCCAACTAGAGCGAGACGGTAAAATGTAATGCTTTTTAAAATGAACGGGACGAATGTCTTTTGTTATTTTTAATTTGACGCCAGTTGAAAGGAAAGTGTTAAAGTGGGCCAACTAATGGAGGAAGATATTTGTTTTTATTTTAGTAAATCTTTGATGATCGTCGAGATAATTAATTTTTTTTAACTAATTAAATTCAAATGTTAATAATCAAAACAAGATACAGAAACTTTACTGTACCACAGAATAAGTAAGTATTTAACTGTACCTAAAAACGTAAAATTATATTTTTTTTGTACACCTATCCTATTGATATTAGCAAAGATAGATATAACTCCGTAATAGATGGATACAGTCTAAGGAAAAAACGTGCCTCGAAAATCAAGAAAATTTGATTCTCGTTCAGAGGGCGCTACTAGCTTTGGCCTACTGTCGTATAGATGGCGTTGATGGTTTCGTTTGTTATTTAACCATTTTAACGCATATCAGTGAAAGAACATAGGTCTAAATCATAAAAATAATTAATGCCAATAAAAAAAATCATTTATCCATATTTAAATACATTTTATCGTATTTTTATAAATATTTATTTTTAGTTTTAAAGTGTGTCGACAGATGGCAGTAAATTTACTGGGGTTACAAAATTTACTATGACAGTACCGCTCTAGTATAAGTTACTCTATGATATTAGGGTTGCGCTAGTTTCCTTCCATGCTCTAGTTTTCGTCCACTTGACGGATTAGCAAATAATATATTTCATTTTTAATTTGCTACTTAGGAAATATGATTTTTATGTAGATATATACATTGTTTAGACATTAAGGATCGCAATAAGTCCTAATTTGTGCATCAATGTAAGTTTATATTCAAATTTCACCAAGTGGATGAAAACTAGCGCAATGACCCTATAAGCGCCAAAGGTACCTTCACAGCTACCTATGCACTTTGAAAGGTTTGAAATATATTATTTGCACTTACTTAATTTTCACATATTCTTCACCACAAGCCTTAAGAGTCCCCGGCAAGCTCGGTGCTCCATACAAACGTAGTTACGCTCTCATTTTAAAACGACTAGCTAGATTGCTCTGAAACTTTGTACTTACAATAGGATAAGGTATATCTAGGTCTGTAATTAGTTTATGTACGTTCAGATACAATAGTTAAAAAAATACAGCGAATTTCAGTTCTTCATACAAAACTTGTTTTGCTCTATTTCGTTTGTTTTATATACTAGAGTTATATAAACTAATTACAGACCTAGATATACCTCATGTCATTGTATGTGCAAAGTTTCATTACAATCCAACACGTAGTTTTAAGATGAGAACGAAACTACGTTTGTATGGGAAGGTGAAATTCGGCCGAGCTTGCCGGGGACTCTTAATCACAGTTCATTAAGAGTCCCCGGCAAGCTCGGCCGAATTTCACCTTCCCATACAAACGTAGTTTCGTTCTCATTTTAAAACTACGTGTTGGATTATAATGAAATTTAGGGCTAGGTCGATAGGTATGTTATGTAAAATTGTCCTATACCTTATATATATATAAGGTATAGGACATATTTATCTATAATGGAATTATTTAATGCATTAATCTAAAAAGTAAATTTTGCTTCATTAAGTGTTACGATGTTTACGAGAATTTGCCTTGCACAGAGTATGTTTTTATTAAAGTCAAATTATTTTTGATTACATCCTCTCCGGAAACTCACGATAAATCGTACCTACTGGTGTTACATAGTTTTTACAATAAGTCAGATTATAATTTCAGCGTTATACTACGGAAACGAGCAATATTCACGATTGGAGGTGTAAACATTATTGATCTTTTCCGCGATGTAATGATACGCCAATACCTTAAAGGTGTGTAGATAATCTGTAGATAAACACATCTAGGTAGGAGTAATCTTGCGTAGAAGAACTAGTTTAGCCTTGTAAACATAATCGTTAGAAAACATCAATATGTGTAAAAAAAACCGGCCAAGTGCGAGTCGGACTCGCGCACCGAGGGTTCCGTACATTACATAATTTTAACAATGTATTTTTTATGTGAAACGTGAGTGAAAGGTAAATTGTATTTATTTCTTCCATACGGTAAATTCTACTACCTGAAGGTTGTCTGGAAGAGATCGCTTTTTAGCGATAAGACCGCCTGTTGTTGCTTAGTTCGCTATGTTAAATATGTATCTAAATTCAATATAATTCTTTTATTTTCACGTCACAATAAATAAAACAGTAAATAACATCCATGCATAGATCGTGATCGGCAACGCAGGCTTCGTCAAGTGGACACAAAATCAAATCAGCAACAGGCTTCGTCATCGACTTACAAATGATGTAATCCGCAACAGGCTTTGTCTAGCTTAACCACTAAATTAAACTATTTAGGTTATGGTGCCACCCCGGACCGTAGCCGGCCCAAACGTCCCCATGACACTGGCAGCGTTGCCCCGATGAATTGCCATATTGCCATGTGTGCTAACTCGCGTCTTATGCATCTTTCACTTCCACCCCTGGAGCATATAGCTCTAGCGACTCCTCTCTGGACGGCCAATGAAGGCAAGCCAGAGACGGAGACCCTGACCGACTCTCGGGAGCACTCGGATCCGTGGGGTCGTTACTCCCCAACAGCTCGCCACAAGCTGCCCTGCGGGCTTATTATTATTATTTTTGGTATTTCTTTATTTTTCTCTCCAATTGGAGGAAGTTTTGTTTCCATATCCGCGGGCTTTTGGCTAAACGAATATAGAAATATATTTTAGACTATTGTTCTAGGGCTAGAAATTTCCGAACTATTCTACATGTGTTCATAACGGCAGCTTTTTGTAGGATTATGTACGTGAGTGGGTGAATGTCTAAAGTCTTGAGGCTGGAATGCAGAGTACGGGGGAAAACACCTGTGGATGAAATGATAATCGGAATGATTTTAACTGTGTTCACTGGCCATTGGGTTTTAATCTCTATAGACAGGTCTGTATATTTACTTATCTTTTCGGTGTGTGTAGAGGTAAGGTTGTGGGTGTTAGGAATAGCAACGTCGATCAGATATACATTTTTTGCGGTTTTGTCATGGAAGGTAATATCAGGCCTGTTGTAGTGGATGGTTCTGTCTGTAATTATAGTTCTGTCCCAGCAAAGTTTGTAATCGGATGACTCTAGTACAGTCTGCGGAGAGTATTTGTAGTAGGCAGTCCTGTTGTTAATAAGGTGGAGCTTAAATGCGAGGTATTGGTGTATAATGGCTGCAACTTGGTCGTGGCGATGCTTATAGTCAGTCTGGGTTATTATTATTGCGGTTGACGATTTATGACATATTGAAAAAAAACTACTTACTAGATCTCGTTCTAACCAATTTTTGGTGGAAGTTTGCATGGTAATGTACATCATATATTTTTTTCAGTTTTATCATTCTCTTATTTTAGACGTTACAGGGGGGGGAGGGGGACATTTTACCACTTTGGAAGTTTCACTCGCGCAAACTATTCAGTTTAGAAAAAATGATATTAGAAACCTCAATATCATTTTTGAAGACCTATCCATAGATACCCCACACGTAAGGGTTTGATGAAAAAAAACTTGAGTTTCAGTTCCAAGTATGGGGAACCCCCAAAATTTATTGTTTTTTTTCTATTTTTGTGTGAAAATCTTAATGCGGTTCACAGAATACATCTGGTTACCAAGTTTCAACAGTATAGTTCTTATAGTTTCAGAGAAAAGTGGCTGTGACATACGGACGGACAGACAGACAGACATGACGAATCTATAAGGGTTCCGTTTTTTGCCATTTGGCTACGGAACCCTAAAAACAAGCCCAGTTCACATTTGTCTGACATGTCGTGTTGTGTTGTGTCGTGACGCATATCGGTTTCATACGGTTGCGTTCACATTTGTCTGATGCATTGTTTGTTAGGTGATCCGTCTGCTCGTTTGCGGTTAAACATAATGTTTAGCAATATAATAATTACCAACTGTATCGTAAAATAATGTTAGTTTAAGTAAAACCGAGCACTGGGTCAAAAAGTATAGCACCACAAAAAATACAAAACACTTAATAGGATCAGGCGTAACTTTGCTTAATCCATATTAATTAAAACAAAAATATGTATTGCTTTGCTAATCCGGGAATTAATAATCAATCAGTGCTTACCCGTTATACTTATTTGGGTAGCATACCGGCATGTATGTTACAGGCGGTCTAATCGCAATAAAGGTATCTTCCAGGTAAACTAATAGTGTTAGAATGTATAGACAATATGGAGGTAGAATTAGCGCGCGGCCCACTGGCCGAGGACGAGGACGTTCCGGCCGCCGGATGTTCGGCCGGATATCGGATCCCGCTATGCGTCGCTATCGCAGCTCTATTGATTCTTACATTGATTTATTCAGTTTCCATTCCGTGTAAAATTGGCCATGTTTTTATGACGGGAATGAAGGGAACTATTAATAATAAGGTTATAGTTTATTGATTTTATTTAAGTACAGCATTAGAGCTCTCAAATAATGAAATAGGAAAGTGTAGGTATGTGATTTATACATAAGTGACGTTCCTTATTTTAAATATTGATATAAATTGCAAAAACATGCACGAGCGGTACCAACATTCAAGTCTCAAAAAAAGTCTATTTTAGCAATTTGTAGTTTAGAAGCCTATTCATATCAGATGAAATCTTCTCACTCCACAAGCCCAAACCGAAAAACCCTACTACATATAACTTAGTTTGTTTTGAGCAAAGATGTTTAGCATTAGCTTCATTCATTCGCAAACATGAACATTTTTACATCAAAAAGCCGAACTAATTAACCAGATTGTATTGTTAGCTCGCGCTATAACGACGTAGAAATGTGTGCCGCTATTAGAGCCCGGTGGGAATTAGATCGCGGCCTAGTCGGCCAGTAAGCCATTTTCCGGATGCCGGACGTCAGATGCTGACCGGATGCCGGATCTCGGTATCGCGGCTCTATTGGTTCCCGGCTTGTCCGGGATTTATTGAGATTGGGTTTGTGTAAAAATACAGTGGGAAATGACTGTTCCCACTTTCCTGTAGTAGCGTTCAGATGCTGATAGTCTTATACTAGTTGGTTGTGTTTAGGAAATGAAACGACGGTAACCAGGCTATAATTAAAAACAATGGTTAATCGCACTTAAACTATCGTGAGATATATTTCAAAATATTTATCAGTACGGTTTTTACTCACTATTATTTTTAGTCGCATTTGGCGACATGCCCCCCGCCCCCGCCCCATCAGCGCGTGCGCAACGAGCGACGAGGCGGGCGGCGCGGGCAGTGCACGACGTACAACCGCCGCGGACACTCGTGCTTGAGGAAGGATTCCCAAAGAATCCGAAAAACAATAGTGAGTAAAAACCGTACTGATAAATATTTTAACAATAGTTAATTTTATAATACCCACGGTAGGTAATCAGACAACATCACAGACTGCTGGTATGAAGTAGCCTTATTATTCTTTACAACGACGGGACTAATAATGATGACTCATAATAATGAGTAAAAATTGTGAAAGTTTAAATCAGTGTTATGAATTAGCCTTACTTAATGTAGGATTCCAACATTTCGCAGTTCTACAAGTGCATACCTATTACATTTAAAAGCGAGCTAAAATTAGTGCTCAATTAGGAGATTAATTTCCGACCTCTGCATAGTAGAGCTTACTTCTGTAACAAACCTTGAGGCCAGAGGCGCTACCGCGAAAACCGAAAATCTTTCTTTTTACTCCAATGAAGGCATAATTAGAGCGACAGAGACAGCTTAGATGCCCGCAATATGCGAACCTCGATTTTCATCATTTTACTGTTATTAGTACTAAGTAGCGATGGGTAGGAGTCTGGTTACCAATCAGCCACTAGGACGGTCGACGTCAAGGATATGTTTACACTTTTACATCTTATTGCAACGGAATAAGGTGCAAAAGTGCAACCATAGTATCACAGAATAAGTAATAGTATTATCATACGCACCGCCCCGCCCCGATTCGAATTACCTCGTCCCGCGACAGCAGATTGACGACCTTTTGCCGACCGCACAGTACTTTTTTTAAGCAACTTACACAATGACGCATGCCGCGTGTACAGACATGCCGTTCACACATAGAAACGCAAGTGAAAACTGTGGAATGAAATGTCGCCCGCGGTATTTCCGGACCGATACGACTTTCAAACCTTCAGGAAAAGAGCGTACTCCCATTTTAAGTGCGTTGTACCCACGTTGTACCCCCTCTGGTATTGCAGGTGTCCACGAGCGTCAGTAACCCTTTGAACGCTAAGAACCCCTAAAGGTGTCGTTACTAGTCGTGCCCACAGCGCCAAGGACCACTATAGGTGTTATGGCGGACGCTGTCAAGTAACCTTCACACTTTCAAGTAAGGTTTACATTCGCTCGCTTCCACCCGGGAGCTTGGCGTTTGAGTAATGTGACGTTTTCAACCAAAAGGTACCACATTGTCGCTTGTTGATAAGGTTGATTTCTAATTGAAGCTATATGCACAATGACGCATGCCGCGTGTACAGACGTGCCGTTCACACATAGATACGCAAGTGATTTTTGATGTATAGCGTGTACGCCCTGTGCGAATACACAGAAATATCTTTTATTGGAAAATGCGACATCGCCGAGCTATGATTTAAAAAAAAATAGAGCTAACCTCTACTTGACAATATAAGTTACTAGCTTTTGCCCGCTACTTCGTCTGCGTGGACTTAGTAACCCCAGCTAGAGTAAGAATAGCGCCTGGAGAAAATCTTATAGCAATTATTCAATTTGAGCATATTATGCACACAAATTAGCAGACACTTCATTAATTATCTCAATTCCATCCCGCTTTTTACTTTCTTAAGGGATGATTTTCGGGATAAAAACTATCCTATGTCCTTTCCCGGGACTCAAACTATCTGTATACCAAATTTCATCTAAATCGGTTCAGCGTTTTAAGCGTGAAGAGGTAACACACAGACAGACAGACAGATTTTCGTATTTATAATATTAGTATGGATTAGTATGGATTCTACTTAGACTCAAGAAGTAATAAATAAATAACAAGATATCTCCGCGTCTTTAAATCCTTGAGCACCTAAAGTAGCAGTCCCCAGGTACGTTTCACAAAGTCCCCGTTTGAACGCAAGTTGGTTAACGTTCAGTGTAAAGTTTCTAATCCCGCGTTTGATTAAATTCCTTGTCAAGTTGCCGCAGAATTTCCGAAGCTTCGGTTTTACGTCTTCAAGATTTAGATTTAAAATATATGATATTGATAGCAACGGGGGTTTTGGAACTATGGACATCATTATGCCGTGATTGTGATTATTTTAGGTAAGAGGAGGTATATTTGAACATGAGTGGAAAGGTTATGGAGTGAGGAAACAAAGAAGGTTTTTTTAATTTCATAAACTACTAGTTTATTAATTAGCCATTGACGAATGTTAGATGATAATTACAACACACTACGCCAAAGTCACGGCTACCAAATGAGTAACACATTATTATGATTAAGTTCGATATAACAAATTAATAAGCCATTTGCTATTCCAAAGTAATTTATCTACTATAGTTGGCCAAACCAAATTGTCAGTAAATAAGAACAAAAAAAACTATACCTTTTTCTTGGGTGCTAGTACTATTGTAAGACAAAGATAGTATGATTCTCTCTGTCTATGTTTAAAATGAGACAGTCCTTTGACAAACTATAGTCGGTCAAGCAAATCTTGTCAGTAGAAAAAGGCGCGAAATTCAAATTTTCTATGGGACGATAACCCTTTGCGCCTACATTTTTTAAATGTGCCGCCTGTTTCTACTGACAAGATTTGCTTGACCAACTATATATGTACCGGTCAATCACACCACTAAGGCGCCTTGCTGATTACCCTACTTCCTTTGTCCCTTGTTCAAAACTACGACGAACCAAATTAAAAAATAAATTAGGCGTTTTTCCGTTCACACTTTCCAACGACCTGCGATACTGGCCGCTAAGAGAAAAGGCTCTAATGAAGAAACACTGGCAACACTGTTAATATTTCAAGAGCCGTTAAAATTAATAGCCCCCGGTGGAGCATGCGCGGTGGGCAAAAGCAACTGTGTCACGTTAAAAAGAAAAACAAACGAAGGTTCAGCGGGAATGAATTGAAGCGTTACTTCACTTATGAGGTTGTGAAGAATCAATCCGGGACCTCAATTTACGGCACAGTATTGGTTTCTGAAACCACGTCCACTGAAGATCTTTTCAAAGCTGCACCCCGAGGGATAGAAATGGCGAGGCATTGGCAAGAGAATTTGATCCATTCACACGAGGAAGAACTAACCAAAGAATTGATGCTGATTAGTTTATCCGAACGCTGCAGCCGTAGGGCTAACGCGTATGAATTCGCCGCTAGGGGCGCTAGTGTAGATGGTGGTCTTTTCCATAGTTCGAAATGTCAGATGTCACTTGTCACTTCAATGACTGACAGCTGTTCTTTAGTCTTTTGGACCACCATCAACAGAGGCGCCAACTGGTGAGCAAAAAAACGATAGCCCTCATTAAAAATAGACGGTTTAAAAAATATATATGTTTTAGACTTGATCAGGTGTCGAACTTAGACTATCGTGAGACATATTTCAAAATATTTAGATAAGTACGGAACGGTAAGAATCCAAAACATGTCGCCAAAAGCGACTAAAAATAATAGTGAGTAAAACCCGTACTTATCTAAATATTTTGATCAGGTGTTTTATATTTAACGTTAAAATGTTCTACAAATTTTAATATACTGTACGGTTTTATGTAGCGTACGTTAATGTAAAAGGTATTGGTTTTCTTTGATCTCGTCCCAAAAACCCACGTACCGATTATCCGAAATTTTGATTATCCGAACCAGTCTCAGTCCCAAGTCCCAATAAGTTTAGATAATCCAGGTTCTACTGTACAACCATACGATTTGGTAGACGGAAGCAACAGAAGACGTAACAAATCCGTCCCGAGACCCCTAATTGGCGTTATCCTAATTCAGCCAAGGCCAGCCGTAGACAATACCTAGCTCAATTAGGTATTCAAGCATCGGTCACGATTTATTGAGCACTTCCTTGCAGTTCTAACTATAGGGTACCTACTACCTAGTTCTGACCAAAGGGATTTAAATTAAATCGGTTCTACCCAATCTAAACTACCTACTTAGAAGTGGAGAAGCGTCAAAAACAGGGTTCGAAAGGATAATTATCAATCTTATCTTGATATTATCTTGATAATTATCGTGATTTTTATGCCCAATAATTATCGATTTGATATTAACCTAAAATTTACGAAGATTCTAAGACGAGATTTTAAAATTTACTAAAGAATTCAAAGAAAATAAATATAGCACCATCCATACCTGGGATAATTATCCGATATTTATTATCTGCATAATTTCGAACCCTGGTCAAAAATATCCGGAGTTTATTTGGCTTTCATTTTCTTCATGAGCCGTAGTAAAAATACTCAACTAAATAAGTAGCTACTGATATCAGTTCATTACGAACGAAGTTTCATATACTAAACTGAGGGGCTACCGCGAAAACCGAAATTCGCAAATTGCGGGGATCTTTCTCTTTTACTCCAATGAAGGCGTAATTAGAGAGACAGAGACAGATGCCCGCAATTTGCGAACTTCGATTTTCGCGGTTATAGCCCTTCGGCTACAGTAGGTACTCTAATGTGTGACGTTAGGAATATAGATAGTTTTATTATACAAGTAGGCATATTACAATGCGCTTATGAACGTCAAATAAAGCTACGCCGGCTCTAACCCTACACCTCTGCCCCGAGAAGATTTAAAATTCGCCACAGTGCTTTGTCTATTCCGTTTCCAATGTTTAATATAATTGCTCGACTTTAATCCTTAATTTTTTAATGTATTATTTCTATTATTCGTAATATATAAGAAATTAATGTTCAAACATAAAAATATAAAAACAGAAAGAATACAAAATTAAATTAACTAAAAATATCTACCTATGTACACATATTTACAAGTAAAAAATGGGAGCTAGCTCGGTGCCGGATGGAGTTTAAGTTGCCCAGAAGGCTGGTAGCATTAATAAAATTATTTTATATTCAAAAGACAATTTATTCATAGCCAGCTAATCTATTCTCCAACAGAATTAGATTATAAACTTATCAATAAACCGAAACTTTGAGAAGCGTTGATCGGTGCCGTTTTAGGAAAGTACATTAGTAATGAGCCAATTCTGAGATGTCTATTCACAAGTTGTTTTATAATTCTCTATGTACAATAAGTTTCCCACTTTAAAGATTGATCAAATCTTATAAAAGTAAGTACCCTGTACTCTTTTTAGTGATTAAATTAAATTATAGTATAGAACAAACATATAAATCATCTGCAATTCAAATAAGATAACACTAAAATGGTTTTATATACACCAGTGTTAAAATAAGCTATTAAATAAGTAAATAACACTTTATAGCCCTCGTTGGGCGCCAACGTCGAGTAACCGCACTAGCCACTGAATTACCAACTTTACGACAACGCGATAAGAACTATATCAAACACATTCGTATCTGTAACCGCTATCAATCTTTTACAGTCACGTTCAATTCGACATATGTCGATAAAACTTTTGAATTCGATTCTTTCGCACGTCGTACCAGAAGATATTACGAATATTACGATCGCTTTCTGTCGAACGCTCTACCCATACCAGTGTATATAGTCTATAGTTTTTAAAATGTGAGCTGGTCCGAAGAATATATTCATCATTGTTTTTAAAGCAACAAACCGGAGATGCCATAAAAAAAGGGTCGCAACAGTGTTAATTATTTATTAATTATCATGGTATGCATCCATAGTAGATTCAAAATGGACAATTAGATGTAGAGGGTGGTTGACAGTGTTGACACGCGTTGAAAGGCGCGTGGTACTCCAGGCGTGGCAGCATGGTTGTATTTTTATCGCCTGTCACTATGCCTGTCACTAGCACTTACATACTTGTTAGATCGTGACAGGCATGGTGACAGGCGATAAAAATGCGACCTTGCTTAGCCCGCAGGTAGATGCTGCCGCTGCCACTGGTTAATACAATCCATTATATTATGTATCCACTGCCTACGGGAATTCCCGGGGTTTTCCCTTGTTATCGGCTACGCTCGTAGCGCGTAGCTCGTTCTGACACTGAATGTGTTAAACCGCGTAATATAATCTTCCCTATACCTACTCTTATCTAGACCACAGAATAAGTAATAGTGTAGCTGAGATAATTCGGAGGGCAAACTTACATTACATCCAGTAGCGCCTGGCAGACCGCGTGCTGGGCTGATGTGTGAAGATCCTCGGCCTTTTCGACAGCTGGCATATATCAGATAGGCACTGGGTTACGAAGGAGTCTTTGGTTGATTTTCACTTAAATTGCAGCGACAGAACTCGAAATATGAATTAGTTTAACCGGAGCGCGGCGCGGTGCGTGCGTTCGCTTTCAACGGCAGGAGAAGTTTTTTTTTTTTCTTCACTAGGTGGCGCGTATGTCGATACAGCGCCGGAAAGCAGGGCTTTGGGACAAATGCAGTTGCCAACACAAAAATATCTTGCTAACATACATGAAAATTATATTCTTTCCTACTTGTGTTGCTTTGTATGTAAGAAAAAATACCTATTTAAATATGCATAGAAATTAATTATTACTAATCTGTTCCTCGCCGGAACATGCCGCTCACCTTAAAAGCACGTAGTGACTTTTAAAAGAACATGCGAAAGTTTAGCAAGATAAGAAACTTATACCTAACTTAAATGCTAACATTAAGAGTCGTAACGAATGTACGAATTATTCTAAGGGCAAGGGACAGACCTTAACTACGGGTCGTTTGAACAATGTGTTCCCACTTTTTAAAGTTACGACGCGAATAACTTGATCAGTGCCCGGATGGACAGCATGAACGCGCGCGAGTTTCCACTGTAACGGCGGCAAGTGGTCATCGCATACCACAACAACAATGCCTTCACGGATGGCGGGACCGCGATCTTGAAGCCACTTTGTACTCTGTTGCAGTTGATGGAGATATTCACGGCTCCATCTACGCCAGAAATGCTGGACAGCTTGTTGTACCCAGCGCCAACGCGTAAGACGATTAGGGTTGTCGTCGATCAAAGAAACGTCCGGTAGGGCCGTTAAGGGCTCTCCGATTAAGAAATGGGCCGGCGTAAGGGGCAACGGATCAGAAGAGTCCGAACTTAACACGCAGAGCGGACGACTGTTAAGTACCGCTTCAATTTGACAGGTCATAGTCTGAAAAGAGTCATACGTTTGCGCTTGTGTACCTATTACGCGATGTAAATGGGTTTTGAAACTCTTAACAGCCGCTTCGAATAGTCCACCGAAATGGCTAGCATACGGTGGCTGAAAATGCCAAGTTAATCCTTGTTTTAAGGTTTGTTGGTTGAGAACGCTCATGACCGAATCGTTACGTAAGAACGCGTATAATTCTTTAAGGTAATTATTACAACCAACAAAGTTACGTCCGCAATCGGTATATATATCTGTACAATATCCTCGACGGGACGTGAAACGTCGCAACGCGGCTAAAAAACCTTCAGTAGAAAGTTCAGAAACTACCTCGAGATGTACAGCCTTAACGCTCATACATACGAAAACCGCAACATAACATTTTATTATTTTTGCATTACGAACTTTATTAGCGCGAACGTAGAATGGCCCGCAAAAATCGCACGAAGTTTTACTAAATACGCGCGCGGGGCGCAAGCGAACCGAAGGTAGCATGCCCATACGAGGCTGGATGCGAGTGGGCCGTGCGCGGAAACATGGTATACAACGATGCACGCGCAGACGCACAATATCGCGACCCGAAATAATCCAATATCGCTGTAAAAGCGAGTTTTGCACGCACTGCGGACCGGCGTGCAATTCGTTTATATGAGCATCGTCAATAATAAGATTTGTAAGATGATGTCGTTTAGGTAAAATCAATTGATGTTTTGACTCATAAGGTAAAAACGATTTATGAATACGTCCGCCGACGCGTAATAATCCCTCACTATCTAGAATAGGTGCGAGACGCCGCAAACGTAAAGAAGGGGATTTATTTGACGAAATATTTTTAATGTCGTCATCGAACATTTGTTGTTGCGTAATGAATATAAGTCGTTTTAATGCAAAGTGGTACTCTGGTACGGTGACGTACTCAGGGAACGTTTGTATATGTTTTCTACATTTTTTATAGAAACGAAATATTAATGCCGTGACGCGAACTAATTTACCTAGCGACGAAAATCGCGTGATAAGGGTATCATCGTCCGGGGAAGTAGGCAGTGTGGACACACATGCGCAATGAACATTTGTTGATTCAATTTTATTACGTTTTTCCTCCGTTGTGTTTATTACCGGTTTTTGTATAGGCCAGGAGTCGTGACTTAGTTGGAGCCATGTAGGACCATGGAACCACAAGTCATTTTGTACGAGTGCGGCGGGCAGCAGACCGCGCGACGCCGGGTCAGCGCTGTTGTCAGGTGACGGGACGTGACGCCAGCAGCTCGCCGGGACACGGGACAAAATCTCACTGGTGCGGTTAGAGACAAACGTTTTCCATTCGTGCGGGGGTGACTTAAGCCACGCGAGCGCGACGGAACTATCTGACCACGCGTAAACTTGGTCGGGGCGAATGCGATCACCGTAAATACGTATTACTCGTTCTATCAATTTTGACAGGATCACGCATCCCATTAATTCCATTTTCGGGATAGTAAGGCGAAGCCGAAGTGGAGCTACGCGGGTCCGAGCTATAACTAAATAAGTTTGAACCTTGCCGGTATTGTCCGTAAGACGTATATAAACACATGCGGCATACGCAATTTGACTTGCATCTGCAAATCCGTGAATTTCGATTGAATCGAAGTCGTCAGTATTAAAAATATGACGCGGAAATGAAATTTGAGATAAGAGCGGGAGCTCGCGAACAAAACTCGTCCATGAGTTAACTATATCGATAGGGATTTCTGAGTCCCACGGAACCTTTGCTAACCATAGCAATTGAATTAAATGTTTGGCAAACAATGTTACCGGAGATAATAACCCGAGGGGGTCGTAAATTTTTGCAATTTCAGATAGGATTGCCCGCTTCGTACTGGCCTGAGAAGTACTCTGTACTTTGAAACTAAATGAGTCTGATCCCGGATTCCATTGAAGTCCAAGGACTTTGACCCCTTTATCATTTTCCATTTCGGCAAAATGAACATTTTCGCGCCGCTCACCATGAGAATCTGGGGATCGCGTAGCAGCGAGAATAGCGGGCGAGTTACTTTGCCATTTACGTAATTCGAACCCGGCCGTGGCACAAATACCTATCAGCTCCTGCTGCAGAGCGAGGGCCTCGGCTGTGGTATCTGCACCGGTTACCACATCGTCGACAAAGACGTCATTTAGTAAGACTGGTGAGGCGTGCGGGAAACGCTCAGCTTCGTCGTCAGCCAGCTGTTTTATTGTGCGTAATGCGAGATAAGGGGAACTACTTACACCGAATGTAACGGTACGAAGCCTATAATCGCGCAGAGGTTCCTCGGGCGATTGGCGCCAAAGGATGCGCTGAAAGTCCCTATCACTTTCACGCACAAGAATATTACGATACATCTGTTTGATGTCGGAACAAAATGCTATGTTATGCACTCGAAATTTTAGAAGAACGTCAACGATGTCTAAGTGTAACTTAGGACCCGTTAACAAAGTGTCGTTCAAGGAGTGTCCACTTGTCGTGCGACACCCCGCGTCGTAAACTACGCGCGTGCGGGTAGTTTCGGAAATTTTTGACACAGAATGGTGGGGTATGTAGTAACTCGCGCCAGCGGGGGGGTTATCGTCCGCGAGCTCCATGTGGTTAAGATCCACGTACTCTTGGAGGCAAGCGTGATAATCCGCCTTCAACTGGGGGTTACGTTCTAGACGGTATTCCAATTTATGGAATCGTGCTAAAGCAATTTGCCGAGACTCACCGAGCGGCGGTGCATCGGGCTTGAATGGCAGAGCGACAACGTATCGCCCTGTTTCATCGCGCGTATGCGTCTTTTGAAAAAAGGATTCGCATAGCTTTTCTTCGGGAGTGTAACTCCGCATCTCTGGTACTGACTCCAGCTCCCAAAACTTCTGAAGGTTGTCGTTGTCGAACGACGTAAAACAAGTATGGCGTGGAGTCGAAACATTGGAAGTAAAGTTCACTTTACCTCCTAGCAAATAACCAAACACACTATTTATTGCGGTGGGCGTTCCAGGTTGACCCCTGACAATGCCATCGCGAACAATATCCATGAAAATGTCCTCGCCGAGTATCATATCAACCGGCTGAGGTTTATGAAATTCAGGGTCGGCTAAATTGAGTCCCTGCAAATGAGGCCAATCAGCGAGAGGTGCTAGTGGTACACTAGGCATTTGGCGGGTTAACTTCGCCAGAATAGACGCCTCTAATGGAATAATAGGATTTTGTTTGCCCTTAGGCGAAATTGAGCACACAAAGGTACCCCTAGGTTTCAGCGGCAAGTCGCTGATACCGAGCAGCGGCTCGCTAACATGTTGCCGCGGCAAATTAAGGCGTTGCATACACGATTCTGTAATCAGAGCTGCTTGTGAACCCCCATCTAGCATACAGCGAATAGTAGCAATTTTATTGCCTTCGTAATAAAGGTCAACCAATGCTGTTGACAATAGAACCGTGCTAGGCAGCTTACCTAAAATGCCTAAACTCTGAGGTGCGTTTACGCCGTGGACTGCGGACAGTGCGGACGGGCTGCTCGTGCCAGGCTGCTCCGTAAGAGCGAGCGAAACAGCAACGAAATCCGCAGCTTCGTTGATAGGCGATCGCGGAATGTTTGATTCTAAATGAATCAACGTATGGTGTCGTTTATTACACTTACGACACTTAAAACTTGATCTACAATTCCTTAAGTCGTGCCCGGGGCATAAACAATTGTAACATACATTATTTGTTTGAACAAATGCAAATCTATCTTTAACTGATAAATCCAAAAACTGCAAACATTTACTAAGTGTGCATTCCTTTACACTTCAAGCAAGATCGAACCTTATTTGTATCGTCGTAAGGTCGACTTTGGGCTGACGCCGTACTAGTAGCAAACACATGTTTATTATGGCTTGATTGACTTGAATTTAAATTTGTGTTATTTTTACCACTTAAGGAATTGTTTCGAGTGGACTGTGTATTAGAAACTGAAATCATCTGTTCCGCCGAAAGTTCGCGTTCGAGGAAAGTAATTAGGCTTTGAACTTTAGGTATTTCACTCGGGTTGGTTAAAGAACGTTCATATTCTTTTCGCGTATTGACGGGAATCTTACGTAATAATAAATTTAACAGAACGAAGTCCCATTCTTTAACCGGAAAGTCCATTACTTCCAACGCCTTTATGTTTTCCTGATAAACATTTAGTAAATTGCGGATAGCAACAGCTGACCGCGCGGAACAAATATCTATATCGAGCAACTTATCCAGATGTTGTGATGCAATAATGCGTTTATTGTCATAACGGGATTTTAGAATATCGAGCGCAATTGAATAATTACTTTCCGTTATGGGAATTGATTTAATCAGGTTATGTGGCTCGTTTTTGACTGAAAGTAACAAATACCTAAACTTCTCCGCATCCGTGTAGGCATTGTTATTGTGTACCAGCGATTGAAATAAATCGAAAAAGGCAGGCCAACCAGTCGGTTCGCCGTGATATTCGGGAAGCGATAGTTTAGGTAAATTTCGATAATCGTTTCTAAGCGTTTCGTTGGGGGTCAGCGCCCGACTAGCGCGACGCCTTTCCACGTCTACCTCCTTTAGGTTATTTAAATGGATAACTATCGCGTAATACAAGTCATTAAAATCGTTACGAATCTTAATATTAGCTTCTTTGTTGAAACTTTGCAATTTAATTAACGCTTTTTCGATTTTAGTTTGAATCTTAGTAAATTTTCGCTGATGCACAGTTAAATCTGTGGTTCTTGAACGAAATTGATCTGTATTTGTCGCTGCGAATTGTAATGTTCTCTTTAATTCGTCGAGAATTAAATCTCGTTCGAATATGTCTTGTGTAATACACGATGTGTCGGCTTCAGTAAGGCCTTCTGTAGGGTTAGGAACCATTTTGCGAAGCAAAGATGGCGGAAATGACAATACTAAATTGAACTACAAACGTGTCTTAACGAAAAACTGGGTACGTAATACCGCAAAATACAAGAGCAACACAAACAGAGAAAGAAATATCCGGCTCGAACGGATCAAAAAACTATGTAGCTGAGATAATTCGGAGGGCAAACTTACATTACATCCAGTAGCGCCTGGCAGACCGCGTGCTGGGCTGATGTGTGAAGATCCTCGGCCTTTTCGACAGCTGGCATATATCAGATAGGCACTGGGTTACGAAGGAGTCTTTGGTTGATTTTCACTTAAATTGCAGCGACAGAACTCGAAATATGAATTAGTTTAACCGGAGCGCGGCGCGGTGCGTGCGTTCGCTTTCAACGGCAGGAGAAGTTTTTTTTTTTTCTTCACTAGGTGGCGCGTATGTCGATACAGCGCCGGAAAGCAGGGCTTTGGGACAAATGCAGTTGCCAACACAAAAATATCTTGCTAACATACATGAAAATTATATTCTTTCCTACTTGTGTTGCTTTGTATGTAAGAAAAAATACCTATTTAAATATGCATAGAAATTAATTATTACTAATCTGTTCCTCGCCGGAACAAATAGTATTATCATACAGAACGGCCACGCACCGCCCCGCCCCGATTCGAATTACCTCGTCCCGCGACAGCAGATTGACGACCTTTTGCCGACCGCTCAGTACTGTTTTTAAGCAACTTACACAATGACGCATGCCGCGTGTACAGACGTGCCGTTCACACATAGATACGCAAGTGATTTTTGATGTATATCGTGTCCGCCCTGTGCCTAGACACAAGCTGTTATTTATTGTCCACAGGATTCAAAACCACAACTTTGGTTTTAAAATCTGTGTATGACCCAGTAACACATAACGTTGGACTCGCTAGGGTGATGTAAACAGGGAGAACACACGACCAGTTTTATGGTTGTGTTTATGCCATCCAATGCATTTTACTGCGGTTCGTGATATCCCCGCCGATTGACAATAGGGAACATCCATTTCATTAAGACTTCAAAGAGATGAAAGACTTGAAAGAGAGAGATAATCTACTTAGAATGAAATAAAACTATGTAAACGGATTATATCGCGTATATTGAATTTATAATACATCACCATCATCATCATCTACTTAGAATCATAATAATCTTACAGTGATAGCTTTTTTTGGTAATAGTTGCAAACTTGCAAAGCAGACCCCAGGCTCCCATGAGCCTTGGCAAAAATGCAGGACAATGCCAGGAAGACGGTGACATAGAAATATCATGACTGCCGTGAATCAAGCTAATTAATTAATTTTTAGTAAATTAGTCCTAGTTGTAGGTTACCTTAAATTCTAGCAACATGTTCATCTTTCCTGAAATTTAAGCTGGAAGCCTAACATGGCAGTAGTAAAGTGTACTGCACTGAAATCAAAACCCCATTGGGGCAAAAATGGGATTGAATGTTTCCAACGGTTACCACGCGGATAACGTCGCAGGCAGAGGTTAACTATATTAAGCTTAGTGCTCACTCCATACATGGTAAAAGAAATGGATTTTCTTAAAAGAAATTTAACATTTCACTTAAATAGAGAAAATACAAGATATAACATAAAATATGAGTGAGCATGCAGGTAATTAACATATTAAAATAACTAATAAAAACTAGAACATTTTAACAATTAATTAATTTAATTTTATTAGGTCGTAAAATGTTTCTACAGCGGTTAATAATTTTAAGAATTCTTGTTATGTAACTGTTGCATAAAATAAAGTAGGTACTAGGAACGCAGTACACACTTATACCTCTCGCGTCTGATTACTTACTTAATATAAAAAATAATTGAAGAAACATATTTTTACCGTATTTTTATTACTTAACCCGTGTAGCGCCTTAGTATCACATTAGTATGGAACTCCTACACTAACCACTGTCACACGTGTGATAGTAGGGCGCTCCACGGATTAAATGTTAATCTTCCAAAAAATATCTATTTTTACGTGACAACTAAGTACTCCATATAAAAATGAACCGTCATGGGGAATAGGGAGTATATTAAATATATTAATAACGGGTCACTCACGTATTTTAAGTCGAAAACGCTCGACATGTTTCACTCCGTACCGAGGAGCGTCATCAGGAGCTTGCGTCGACGGTGAAATACGTGAGTGACCCGTTATTAATATATTTAATATGTCTGTGTCTCACGGAAGTTTTGTTATTAAAATAGGGAGTATAGTCCGAGAGCCGGCCGGCGGCGGCGGCACGTGGTGGTTGAATGGAGCACGTGGTGGGCGCGGCCGGTCGATAGCGCGGAGGCTGCGCGCCGCAGCCGGCCGGGGCAGCAGCGTAACGCGTAACCGTACGTAATCCAAGACCAAGAGGCTAGTCGGATAGGGTAGGAGAGTGCGATAGTATTATCTCATTTTCACTTAGGCCAGGATTACACTTGTAAGTTTTACTTACGTAAGTAGGGAGTCCCTACTAGGGACTAGGAACACAGCTATACTACAGAATGAGATATGAATATCGTTCTCATTCTAGCAAGTAGCTTTGTGCCTACTTACGTAAGTAAAACTTACAAGTGTAATCCTGGCCTTACGTGCGATTAACTGATTACGAGGTTTTGCCCGCGAATGCGTGATGGAATTAGTTCCAATGGTTCCAGCAGTTAGAGTAAGTATAGCGCGTGGATAAAATCTAATGGGAATAATTTTGAGCATACTATGCTTAATTGCTTACACCAATTAACAGGCAATTCGTTAATTTTCTCATTTCTATCCCCCTTTTCACCCTCTTTAAGGATGACTTCGGACATAAAAAATATCCTATGTCCTTTCCCGGGGCTCAAACTGCCTCTATGACAAAAACGAAATCCGTTCAGCGGTTTAAGCGTGAATCGGTAACAGACAGACACACTTTCGCATTTATAATATTAGTATGGATATGGATTGAGCGACTGTCAATATTTTTTTTTGATATTTGCAATATTTTTATCTATGATACCTTACGCTACAGCCGGCCGGGATGTAATCTAACGCAAGCCGAAGGGATACTATTATCTCGTTTTCACTTATGTGTGAATATCGAATTATTGAGCTAAATTGTCATTTTTTTTTTATATTTGCAATATTTTTTTTTCTATAATAACGCGGAGGCTACGCGCTGCAGGGCTGCTACAGCCGCCCGGGGCAGCATAATCGTACGTAATTCAAGAGGCTAGTAGGACTCCATACTATTTTCTCATTTTCACTTCTGTACGGTTAGCAGAAATTGAATGATCTTACCAAAAAGTTTTGCTTTTATTGGATTTTTCTTATTCAGAATTGTTAGACTTGGATAACATTTTCAATCCGAATAAAGTCATATTTTAGTATGAGGTTGCAACAGCCGGCCGGCGTATCTTACCTGCCGGATTATCTTCACAAAAATATACGATCTTATATGCACATTTATTTACACTACGAGTGTTTTGATTGTTTGTCTAATTTTCTATTGTTGGCGACATGGCGACTGGCTGGCATTGCGACATTTGCAACCTCTTTTATACACTTCTTTGGTAAATCTTTATACCTACTTTTTCTTCTTGTTCTTTGACTGCGTCAGTTTGTTTCTGTCAGTCTGCCTTTGTATGTCATTGCAATTGTGTTCAATATTTTTACCTTGATTTTATTTACTAAAATGAGTAATTGTTTATGTGTTTTCATCAGCAAACTCACACACATCATACAGTGCCCAACTATCATCATTTAGAAGCCATTTTGTCAAAACTTGTAACCAGGGTACTGACTTTTGGCATGGCCCCAATGAATCAGGGGGAAAGGACGCATCTCATTCCTCCATCTATAAGTGATCTGTCACGATCACATTCATCATGTAGTTTTATGTGCGACGTAAGTATGTTATTTGATAGCTTCATTCCAGATTTGCATTTTGTTGACTGTTGCATTATGTGTGATGTATTATCATAATAAATTTTGTAATTTGTGCTTAGTATAAACGTCAGTACAATATTTGATTAGACATGATTTACTCGTAAAAATATCACTGGTTATCGTTAGGTAATATAATTTTATTTTGACATGGTAATGACATTGAAATTATAGGATGTAACATAACATTGCGTTGGTCGATATCACCGGTCTCTCTCGCACTTGCTTGCTTTTTAAAGAAAATCATGCTTAGATATTATATATACGATGTTATATTATATGACCTAAAATTTCCGAGCCACCGAAATTGCTTCAGGCTCTCAAACATCTGCAACAGCTTTCAAGACATTGATGCGACACATCATTAGTGCAACTAACCGCTTGCAGCCCTTGTAAAATTAGTTGTAACTGCCAAGCTAATATAACCCCTGTTCCGATGCTATAGAGTGCATGTCAGAGCCTAGTAAAATTTGTTGTAGCTGTCACGTTAATCTAGACCTTGTGCCGTTGCAATAGAGTGCATGGCGGAGTGGTCACAGCTCATTTCTCGGTGGCTCTGTACTATTACTAGTGGACGTAGGGATGTCACGTCTTCTGTTTTACTAATTAAATTTTATGTGCGAGTAGCGAAGTGATTCTGGGGTGTTTTTGTTTTTTTTCTCTATGAGTATACTTAGTTTTTTAATGAGACATCAGTAATAAAATGGAGAATGGTGTGATATGTATTCGTAGTTTAATACTGACCAAGAGTAACCAATTTATATTTAATATATAGGTTTTTAATTTGGCATTTCGTTCTGCATGAAAAAAAAATTGTTTCAAGATTGTATTTTAATTTTTTTAAGTACCAAATTATTAAGAAATCTGTTTCGGCGTTTTTTATGGCCAATTTCTATTAACGAGGTGTAGTGTAGTATGATAACAAATACATTAAAAATTTACAAGTACGTATATTGCGAGTACATAAAACGAAATATTTTGCTGAAGCTTGCGTAGTTGAAAGTGTTGAAACTGTAAAAAAACGGTGCTACAAAACCCTCCATGATAAAGATTATGGGCAATATCGAAGCTAAGGTATTCTTTTATCTGTAACACCGATCTTTAAATAACCTGAATGCGGATAATGACATAAACATCATAGACATGATATTTATTTGATATGATTTTTTATTTGATATATTGCTCTTAGTTTTTAAGATGACGATCGTAAGGAGATATATTCCAATTTTTTAAGTTGACAAGATTTTACTTTGTTTACTTATTTATTATTTTGTATTATTTCCATTTTTGAAATTTAAATTGTACTTAATATACTGACGACCACAAAATAAATACGTGAAGATTGGCATAGCATAATTTATACTGTAATTTATTATTATGAAATAAACGAAATCAAATTAAATCATGGCGTATAAGGTACAGGTCTGGACCTGTAGTCAAGGGCATAAATATATATACATTCCCAAAGTTTAAAAAATATGTGTACGCTCTTATACCTTAGACAATAAAGTCGTGTTCACATATTTTCGAGACATTTGTCTGGATCGATATTTCGATCGATGCCTTCGACTGTACCTATACGCCATGATTTGCCTGGCCTGGGCCAACTCTTAAGTGCTACTCACCCAACACCCAACTGTAACGAAGCCAACAAAGAGGTTATTCTCGCATAGAACTTGAGGCCTACCGCGAAAATCAAAATTACGTCATCTGCCTCTCTATCCCTCGTTCATATTTGAACGACAGAAAGGCAAATAGAGGAACAAACGATGTGGTTCGCGTTCCCTCTGAAAAGATCGATTGCCAGCCTATGACACAAATCACGTCGAGGGCAACGCACGGCACTGGGGTATCAGGGCTCGTGCATCGGTTAAATTAAATACGGCAGGGCACTATTTTATCTGTGCGTGGGTGTCCTCAAATCCGAAGGGTCATAACTAGAAGGATATAATCACAGGATTAAGCTTTATTGTTTTGAATGATAGCGGAAAACGCGGAGCTTTATGGCTCTGAACGGCTGTGGAATTCCAACTGCGTGAATTTATCATCAATGCAGGTTGATCTAAAAAAGCGTGCGAATAGGAAATAAAATGTCTATGGAATATGTGTTTATTGTTCTTTATAATTCTAAGCACATAAATCGACTATCAATTCGTAGATTCGAACTCGTCACAAAACGGTTTAAATGTAAGAATTACTACCTTGGGTGAGACTTGAACTTACAGCCTGTGGATCGATACACCAGCGCTCTGCCAACTGAGCCACCAAGACCTCATCCATCGTCATCAAATCTTCCCACTACACTTATTAAACGGCCACCGAAGCCCAAGGTAGTAATTTTTCCACTTATTCTAAGCTTAATAGCATCGTTCGCAGACGTTTCTGCTTGTTAAAAATTCAATTAAATGTAAGAAGTTTAATATGTCTTATTGTGTCGTTTTAATGCGGGGAAATGGGAAAATGTATGAGTAGGTTGCTAAGTAAGCGGAATCAGGACCCAATGAACCGTTTTCAAAGGATTTGCCTTAAGTTGAACACGGTATTGGGGAAGAAATAATATTTTCTTACGACGCCGACGTACTTGAATACGCATTTGGCCCCACGTTGGGCGCCATTTAAGTCTTTATATTTTCATATGAGTCTTATGTTTACGGAATATGACATAGCGACATAGCGTCTGTTAAAATAATATATATTTTGGTAATGTATTACTAATTACTATATTAAATATTAAGATAAGTAAACCGTCGTTTATCATAATGGAAAATATCTCTAACATTTGATCTAAAATAAATCAACATATCTTTTCAAAGCCGGCCAACATGTTTATTACAGGTTGATTTATTCAAATACTAGATATTTTTTACATTTCAGGAAACAGTGGACAGCGATCAAACGATAAGCCAAGCCAGGCCAATAATTGGCGCCCACCAGCCATTACTCACTGGCCTGGAACCGTTGACTTATGGTCAGGATTCCGATTTGAACATGTTTATTCAGTGTCAGAAATGGGAATCCGGATATATGAGTATGCGGAATTTATTGTTCGGTGAATATAAAAACATTTGCGCTGTGCAGCGTTTTCTGTTAAAATGTTGGAAATTCAGGTAAAAAATTAATTTAATTTAGTTTTGTATTTATATTTCACCGAGCGAGAATTGCGAGGGATGCGTCACCGTTTCAGCTTGGGAAAAATGGATTCGTATATGTGTCCGTGTCCGGCTATTCTCTTCTACAGAGGACTTAGCACAGGAGCGCTGCGACAGTTAAGTATAGCGCATAAACTACCCGTCTTATTCTAAATATTATAATCTTTTGAAATTTTGTGAGCAAGTTTTATAATGAAACATTTTTTTTCTTCATCCGATTTTGATTCTTTTTCAAAATGGCGGAGCCATGGGGATTCGTGCTCGGGGTATACAGCTCACCGATCAAAGTTATATTTGGTCGAATTTTGAGAATAAAAGTGGACAGTGTAACCTGTTTACGTGTCAGATGGACGATCAATGTTTGCTGGGAGCGGTTGAATAAGAAATGCCCGGGAAAAGCTTTTCGGGCTACTAGACCCGTGATTTAGGTAGGTGACTCCTTTTTGTCACCCTGATTCTGAAAAATGGCTTACAAATACTTATACTGTTGCTATTTTGTTGAACCGCTATGCTATACCCACCAATTATCTGCATTAGTTTAATAATTCTCTTATACTTTTAGTACTTACAAGCTACCCATTAATGTTTAGTCGAGAAGCGTTCATGTCGAGGAACCAAAAGCACGAAGCCTTTTTAAATAAATGGATAAAGACGAGTTCAGTCGAACCACTGAACCGAATAAGATAAAGCTGTAACCAATATGTTGAGGTGAGTCAATACCCTGGATACAAAGCTATTTTTAACTCAAAACAAACTAAGGTGTTATCTAAATGTTGTAGAATAGAACATCGACTGATTGATTAGCCTAACCCAATGATAAGGTTATAATTGAAATTTAGAGGAAGACGAATGGAATAAAAAATAAATAACTGGAATTACACACACAGGTTAAAAAGGTAAATAAAAGGTGATAGTCTACATTTAGAATGGCGATGATAGTCCCACGACTGTTATTTTATGTAGCCTAAAGCCTTATATTAAGGATTTAAAATTTTACTATTTCGATGATACGAATATTATCAAGTATTTCACGGACTCGGAACACCCACACTGCTTGTTAGCTTCTATAACGGTTCCATGTACTTTTATCTGCAGCCGACTTTACCATTTCCCTGAATACTGTTTTAAGATATTTTTCATTCGTTACTGGAACATAAAACCAACTAAATATTCATCCGTATTTTTGTCCTAAAAGGAATTTTGCAAGCTTCCTAAGCCCCATCTTTCGGACATCGGACATAAGCGCTTATTGTCAATTATCAGACGCCATCGGCCGTAAAGTCAGCTGTTTATGACCTTTACAAACTGCAAGTTGATAAGTGACATTCTGCAGTCTTGATTTTTTAGCCTTTGTTTCGATGGTTGCGGCTTATTCACTGTAAGGATCCGTTTTCAGTAAAAAAAGCATAAAAGGAAACAGTACTCTAACCCATATAATCTAACTCACGGTAAAGGTCGTATTAAAATAATATTACAACCATATCAATATGTTAATCATAGGACGATAAAACCAAACGGAGCCGCTACGTCTGTAATTAGCTGTACAAAAAAGTCTGCCAATTTTTGCGGGGGAGGGGAACGTCAAATGTATACGTAACGTCAAAATAGCCATGTCAGATGAACGTCAGTCCATACATTGTGTATGACCATTGGCCGACTATTTTCGACAGAGTGGAATGCCTGTTAATGGCTACTCCGTTTGGTTATATCCTCCTAGGTTAAAACAGCTTACTTTGGCCATATTTACAGAAATAGTAAAAATTACATATTGAGTAATATTTGAAGGTAAAATAGAAGGTAGGAGGAGTAGAGGAAGACAGAACAACATAGAGTAGAACTATTAGGGATTAGACCGGTATTAAAGACGCCACTCTAGAACGGCGAAGAGTAGAGAGAAAACTTTCGCATGATCGCAGACATCCGATAGGATATGACACTATAAGAAGAAAACAGAATTAGCCACTTACACTTATATATGCAATTTAAAGTTATACCAATGACCTCCAATAACCCGTAGCGCTGTTGCCAAATGGGATATCAGAGTTCAAATCTGTACAAAAAAGGAAAGTCGTGTTCCATTTTCCATTACGGCTCTTGGCATTAAAACCGACGTTCCGAATATCAATGCCAAAAGCTGAGTTCAATGTTTATTGTTGCATTGTTTTATTATCGGAGCTAAACGTTTCAAGCCAATCAGATACGACAAGCATTCAGAGTATTCAGATTTCAGGTCAGTCACACGAACCTATAGACGCCACCATACAATCGAACGACATTCTGAAATGACATGAAATCCAACATGAACATTCAAGTAACATATATATCTATGTCTGTTACTAGTTTTCGTGGCTAAAAATTGTAATACAAAGAAATTAGAGAGAGTAGAAGTTGTACATACAAAACTTTTACTCCCTCTAGTGCCTCTAAAAGGCAACAGAAAAATAGGTCTCGAGAAAACTTTAGCTAATTAATGTATCATTGAAGAAAAGTTGTGCCAGATCTAGAACAACTTGTATCATCCTTCACTGGACTGCTTATAATTAATTTCTAGCTATAAATTCAGAAGTTACCAAGTTATAACTAGGAATATTCGACAAGTTTGTCCTGGAACTTTAGGGAGTTTAGGGTGCCTAGAGAGCGCACAGAATTGGCCATTTGCCGAACTTGTCTTCACAGGCAAGTAACTTGAATTTCAATGCGGTTTGCATATTTCATTGGCCTTGCTGTTTCATCAAGATCCCTTTAAGAGATCTTGAAACCGGACTTAAAACTTGAAGAACTAATTGAATAATACTTATTAAGCGTTTATTTTGTTATCATTTTAAAGGGTGCCTAATAGAGACTTGTCTTCACACTCTTCACAGGCAAGTAACTCGCGTATTTCAATGCGCTTTGCGTCTTTCATTGACTTTCCTGATGTTAGGTCAAGAGCTATTTACTAAAACTAAATCTTAAAACAGGACTTAACTTAAATTGGATAGTATACTTCAGTGCATTAGTTTAGTTGACATTTTAAAATTAGCTCCACGCATGATTTTTTTTAAATTTTGTATTCATTATTTATATCGTTTGAACACCGGAAAAAATAAAAATACTTTTGTAAACTTTCACATTATTTTATTAAAAAATATTTACGTAGAATTTTTTTTTGCGGTTGAAACGCTCATAATTTTTGGCGCGAATCCGATAGAGTGTGATGACGTCACACGTTGGACGGCCCAACTGACGTTTGCTACTAATGACACTTATGTGAACTAATCTGGCGAACGCGTGACGTCATGTGACGTTTCGCGCGTTACGCTCACTAATAGCTTTTCGCGGGCAAATTTTTGTATATTTATTATATTAAACAATTGAATGATAATTTAATAACGGAAATGCATTTGTAACATGATGAAACGGTAACAAACATCCGAATAAAAAATATTTCGTTCAAATATAAACTTCATGCATGAGACTAATTATTGAGATTTTTCTGTATTGACCTATCTCTATCTCTACCTACCCATTTAGTTCGAAATCTAGAAAGTTTCTTGCACAGCTACTTTTCTTACCAGATGCTAAATTGTAATAGAGATTCTTGAAGAATGCTTGATTACCTGAAAAAAAAATAGTCGAATTAATTTACATGTTAAATAGAAAAAGCAAAAGGCTTTCGCTAATACCACCACGAGGAATTTAGATGATTTGTATGCAATGAAGCACACAAACAAATTGATCATAGAATTATTACATGGAGGGGGAAGTCCCTTAATACCGGACAGCACCTAGCACCGGACAGTGGTTTTATCAGTGCTAAGTGGTCTTATCAGAGCTGAGCAATTACCACTCATGTATCGTTGCGTTCCCCGCACCCTGTTTACTGTTACTTTGAATCAATCAAACTTCACTTGACTCTGATTGGACCACTGTCCGGCGCTAGGTGCCGTCCGGCGTTAAGGGATCTAAGGACTGCAGTTTAATTCTAACTCCATTCCATTCTAATTCCATTATCTCCAATTCTCCATTTCGCAATTAGTCTATAACTAGAACGCATTATCGTTTGGCTTATACGAACATCTAGAACCTAGCCAAACTGTCTGCCAATAACCTGGGTATTAATTTCCCGGTCGTTGACCTCTGCGTTACGATCCGGTTCGAAGGACCATGGGGCGGTAAAAAAGGGGATGTCATCAGAATCAGAATCAGAATATTTTTATTTGTGAAAACATACGTACAATAAAATCGTGGTGGTAAGTTATTACAGTACAGGTTTCTCTATGTTTTACCCACGGATGCAGGTATACAAATTTTTGATCGCATGCAGCATGCATGCTATAGGGTAGCAATTTATATACAACATAAATTACACCAAGTTAAAATTAGTGATGATAGGACAGGAGTCACGAACATTATTAAAATTTTTGGAAAGCGTAAAAAAATAAAAAATCTGATCTGATCTGATCCCGTGATTGGGTTGTTTTTTTTATTATAGATACTTATGACGCGTCGTTTGATCCGCTACTTTTGATGCTGACAGTACGTCTAAAGTAACAAACGGCCATAGGCCTCGGTGTCCGCTTACGAGCAGGGGGGTTTCATACATTATTCATAAGAGTTACTGAGACATTAAGTAGTGGGTAGGTAATTAATTGTGTAAATTTTAATTTAATTGATTTTATTTATTTATTTGTGAATTCTATTTTAATTGATTTTAATAATTTATTGCGAATTTTGATTGTATTAATTTGATTTATTGTAAAAAAATCATTCATTTAATTTTATTGTAAATTTTAAAATAAATTTAATTTAATTAGTATTTTAAATATTAACAATAGATTTTAAGTCACCGTGTACCTAACCCCAATGGATCCTAGTTATCTTAATAAAGAAAATTATATTATATTAATATTTATTTTCATTTTTCTAGTCATTTTAAAAAACTTCATTGAACAATGAAATTAGCAGCTTCCGATTTCTATATTAGACAGCTTTTTATTAGGGTTCCGTACCCAAAGGGTAAAAGCGGGACCCTATTACTAAGACTCCACTGTCTGTCTGTCTGTCCGTCTGTCTGTCACCAGGCTGCATCTCATGAACCGTGATAGATAGACAGTTGAAATTTTCACAGATGTATTTCTGTTGCCGTTATAACAACAAATACTAAAAAGTACGAAACCCTCGGTGGGCGAGTCCGACACGCATTTGTCCGATTTTTTTGGCAAGACATCCTATTGAAAATAACGCGATTTCTGTTGCATTATTTTTAATGCAGTCTCGTTTCGCTCTCTCCCAATTACTTTCTTTTGAAAATCTTACCTCGATCCATTAAGTCACGTCGGAGCCGATTTGACAAAAACGTCGGTTGACATTTAAACGTTAATATTCCAGTTTATTGTGTGGTGAAAGTTATTTGGGGCATTTTCTATGAAGAGGGACCTTATTGTCGATGGCGCTTACGCCGCACAGCGTCGCGCGGCATTGTATTTATATCGGAGCATCGTTTATAATGGCGTAAGCGCCATCGACAATAAGGTCCTTTTTTATAGAAAATACCACATTTTTAGGACGGCTAAATTGGATGACATTTGAATTTAAAAGTAAACAATAAGATAAACGCCTTGAGTTGCCGGAAGTAGTAAGCGTTAACTTTTCAATGAAAAGCCCGCCTTTGTCAGTAGAAAAAGGCGGCAAATAAAAAAAAAACCGGCCAAGTGCGAGTCGGACTCGCGCACGAAGGGTTCCGTACCATTACGCAAAGAACGGCAAAAAAATCACGTTTGTATTGCACGGGAGCCCGACTTAAATACTCATTTAATTCTGTTTTTAGTATTTGTTGTTATAGCGGCAGCGGCAGAAATACATCATCTGTAAAAATTTCAACTGTCTAGCTATCACGGTTCATGAGATACAGCAGCCTGGTGACAGACGAACAGACAGACAGACGGACGGACAGCGGAGACTTAGTAATAGGGTCCCGTTTGTACCCTTTGCGTACGGAACCCAAAAAATGAACCCAGCATATCGGAATGGCTCTATTAGATATCTGAAAAACTATCCTTTTATTGGGCTATCTGGGAGCTTCGAACCGCCTTTATAGCCTCGCCAGATATGACGCGGAGGCTGATTCTGATTTAATAATTTATTATTTAGGTATTTTGACATTTACTTAGTATAAATTATCGTCATATTTTTACAATTTACAATTTTTTTATTTAGTAATAGCTAAATTATAATTATATGTTCTTGCTCTCAACTCAGACATCTCAATTATATAAAATTGTGTATATTATGCTGTAAGAGATTTTAGATTTGGGTAAGGTGTACATTCTGGTACAGGCATCTCACGCGCACCAATAAGTGCGAGCGAGATGCCTATGAGGCTACTTCGTCAGCACCAATCAGCGTAAGCCCGACATGTTTACGGGGATCGAACCCAGAACGTCGCTGTTACCACGAAAGGACATACATACATACATACATACATACATAGGTAAGTGGGTGAAATTCGGCTACTTATTCTCGAGTAAGAACTTAAATATCTAAATACCTGTGCCCGTTGTCTGCCTCTATATTTAATCAATTGTTTTTCTATAAGCTGTATCTTTTACTCAGGTGTGCCAATAAAAAGTATTATATTTATCTATACGGCCTAAATCAGGATTCCAAAATTTCTGCATTTTTTGCCAAGCACTGTAAATTTCAAAAAGAAAAAAAACGAATATGTCGAAACCACTATTTCTTACGGTCAAGGCTGTATCAAAACAAAATCAAACATAGTTAAATCAGAATCTACCTCCTGATATGATCGTTTAAGGGTAACGATAGCAGCATTTTTATTCAAATTTCTACAACATTAAGGGGCATTTCTGAGAACGGACTTGCTATTACAGGCAGTAATTCTTCTTTGTTCGTTTTGTTCTGATATTTGTGGACCGATTATTGCTACAATTACGAAAACGAGAAAAAATATTTACGGTTTATCGAATGGACAAAAGCTTTTAGTTTCAAAATGTGATCTTTATTAGAAAGAAGAGTAAAATCTCTTATCATCTCTTTCGTCCTTACGTTAATCGCATCATTTCATTTATTCGTGTCAATGTAACAAAAGTGTAAAATTACATTCAATATAAATTCAGCTCTTATTATTGTAATCACGATTATAAATATTATAATATTGTAGCACTTGTATAGCAATGTTAGTGAACCAATGTCCCGCTAGATGGCGCTACTCCCTCCGCGCTGTTCTGTACATCGCGGTGTTAAGATTTTTCTCAGATTGTATAAGTATTCTATCATGTTTTTGTTTGCCAACCTACAGTCCTACATCATAACGGTGACAATGGTGACATGTCAAAGTTTATCGATATTGACTTATAAAGCAACTTTCATTTGCCCTCACACTATTTAACGTAAAACCAAAATGTCCCCGTCAGATCGGGCTATGATGACAACAAGGTACTTACATGTGTATTTTAAATACAAATACTGTAGGTGTTAAGCAGAGTAATAAGTAACCATCCTATCTATCTATTCAAAATTTTACCTTCAAAGTTTGCATATAAACAATTTTTTTTTATTTAAATAAACACTTTATTTACATACAAGATATATACAGTGATACTACGTTAACCAAAATAATAATAAACTAAATAACATGAAAATCACTGGAATTTTTTCATCACAATATTACAAGGAAGGAGAACATGCACTGCGAGATGTTTGATAGCGCAATTTGCGTCCGGTCTCCCATATTATGTCTTGCCAAGAGACGGCATTGGCAGAAACTACACATCAGGCACACCATCTATTTTTCCATTTTGACTGAAACACGTCCGATTTGGGAATTTTATGTAGAAAAAAAATGTTCCAATATTTCCATACATTTGTCCTTCCATTCAGTTACCGTCATCCGTCATACAGTCTATGAATTAATAGAAATAATATAAAATTAAACCATATAAAAAAGAGACAATAGTGTAGTGTACGACTAAATAAAATTGCCCCCGTATCTCGTCTCGTCAAAAACAAAACTATACTCATAATTAATGTTATTAACAGGTCTAACGCGATTAAATTTCATTATTTTACCTTTTATCCGACTTCTCATTAAATATGTGTACAAAACGTTTGGAATTTAGTGATATAATATAAAACGATACTCTTCGAAAGCACATTTAAATGGAACCAGCGCGTCAGATTGAAATTGTTAGAAACAAAAGCCGACTTTGGAAGACTTCCAATGCTTACTGGCCAGTATCCGTTCAAATATCGAACAATATATCGCATTCTGAATTCAAATCAGTGCGTTCTAAACGTGACGCGTTTAGATATTGGCAGCACGTTGCTCTCATTGTCAGAGCTGCTCGATTTGTAAAAAAATTCACCTCGACTGTGAGATAGTTCCCCAGTATAATATACGAGTATGATCTCGGAATTTCAATTTTAAAGAACTTTGCGTCTTGTTTATCGGCGAAGGGTAGTAAGCAGAATAAATAGGTACTTAATTAGGTTCTTCTTAACCTACTTAGGTTCTTAAAAAATATCTTTCATTGATTTTTAATACTAATCATTGAATGATTACTCAGAAGACAATTCTACCAGCCAACACGAGCAAACTACTCAAATTTGCATCTAATTACTTTTCCACTCTTGTGGATAAAATACAACTTTCTCATCTGTTTCTGAAGAATAGAGAGAGCCTTTACGCTTTACGAGTTGCTGTGGTGAAAAATATAATAATCAGACATGACATTTTTAAACTGGTTCCATGAGACGATAACTACCGCAAGCTCTGTAAATATCAGGACAGACGAAGCGCGACCGAGACAATCAGAGTGCTCAGATTCCCAGTCGATTGTGACTCGATTTAGTATCGATGATTCGTGATAATGAATTTAAGTGCCCGACAATAATAGAATCGTTTTTGAACCAATGATTCTTTAAGGACTTTACGTAGTTTTATTTATAGCATTTCCGGGTACCTGAAAAGGCAAAATTTCTCGCGTAATTGGGTCAAAATTATTTTCGTTGTCTTGTTTTTTATCCTCAAAACATGTGACGGAATGGAGCTTTTTGTATGGGATGAAATATAGTTTTTAATTTTTCTCATCTAAAATATAATCTACAGCTAGCTACATGCGATAGCAATCGACTTTTTTTATTTATTGGATAGAAGACGGAAATACACGCGTGACAGTGGTCAGAAACAAGACAACGAAAAAAAATTTGCCCCAATTTCAATTCAAGTTCATTCGATTTTCACGCCATGCTTTTTTGTCTTGTTATTATTCTTCCTCGGTATGAGCTCCTGGACGAGTATTTTATTTTGTTTAACCAAGTCTAAATAAAGAACGCTTTTTGTTTAAGATTAGTTCATAATTAATAACATAAGCAAATGTTTCTTTAATTAATCCTTCATGAATCCAATCCAATCTTATATCTCCAATGAACTATAAACTTATAGGAAGAAAATTTACATTGGAACATCCTTTGGCTATGTGCAAACCTTTTTTTTGTTGAAATTAAACTATCGTGAGACATATTCCAAAATATTTACGTTTATAAGTACGGTATACCGCAATCGTAATCTAAATATATTTAGATTTTTTTTGTTTGCCTATTTTCGTGTCCCACTGCTGCAAAGCTGTACATTAATGCTTTCACCAGGGACCGGCCCGCTATCCCTTATCGGGGTTTTATAAGGGTATTGCATAAGGCTTAACTCACCAAACCCTTATATAAAGCTACCACATTTGAGTAATCGGTAGCCCAAATACCCTTACAAAACCCTTATCATCCACTCACCAACACCTTGCATATTGCTTATAAGGGTTAGCCTTATAAAGGGCTTTCCTTTTAGCATATAAGCGTGCTAATTTAAGTCGTCTACCTTGTTCATAAAGCACACATTACTTCGAATCCGAGCGATCGTCGGCGGCGACGGCGGCGTTCTTTGACTAGGCACGTATTTTCTTTCCTTTTCATACACTACCGTAGATATATACTAATCCTGTCTCTTTCACGCAAAGGGAAACCTTTATAAAAAGCGCTTAAAGATAAGGGTAACCCTTATTAAGAGCTACCCTTATTTTTGGTTAGCTTTTCGGTAAGGGTTAGTCAAAGGTAAGGGTATGAATGGGCTTGCAGTTCAAAAGGGAAAGTCTTTCAATGTGTTAGCCGTGTTTAAGTGTCGCCCATTGAAAGGGTTTTATCGCGGAAAGGGTTGTCCGGTCCCCGGCTTTCACAATCGGAATGTAACCTTTAAAATAAGGGATGTCGCTGACAGTTATCAAAGAGTACAAAAAACGTTTCAAGTAACTATCTAAGAGATTTTATCCTATTCAAGTTACTATAGGCTGTGCGCGCGGACATCTAAATTGTACAGAATACCATCCCTGTCACAGTTAACTGAACGTGAGCCTTATTGCAACGACATAAAGTCTACTAATGGTTATTCGTGTATAGAGACAGAGTGCAATAAACGCGGACATATCAAAGCGCGTGCGACTGACAATTGACGAGTGCAAATCGTCGGCGATTTTTATCTGCGCAAACGCATTGCGATTGCGGTTCGTGACGATTGCAATTGTTGTGTGCTTAAGGCGATTTAGAAGACTGATGAACTGATGATGGATTGTGGCGAAAGTGCAATGACCTAAAGCTTTTAAAGTTAAAGTTTTCGATCTTTAATGGTTGAAAATATAGTTTGAATGAGCTTTTAATCTTCAAGATAGGTTATTACGATATACCTCGTTGAGATTTAATTTTAATAATTAGTTCAAAACCTTCATCATCACACCATTTTTTGCAATATATCTTTGTAATATTTACTAAATTACGAGGTAAGCCAGATTAGAGCCTAATCGGAAACTATTAGGAACTGGTTCACAAGTTTCGACCTGGCCTAACAATCATTGGAATCTTATGCCTAAACAATTCTCCCAAAAAGTATATGAACTTTACAATATTATAAAGTTATTCATTATATCGCTGTTCATTCTTTCTTGAGCTCCAAATATGAGTCTTTCTCTTTAGAATATGTTTTGTTATACAGTGGCGTACCTAGGGGCCCCCTAGGGGGGGGGGGGGCAGACAGGGCAAAATAGGCAAAAGGCAGCAGCAGGGAAACTTTTGTCAGTCGTCAGGGGGCGGAAATTTGGTGACTGTCCCGGGCGCCATATCCTCTTGCTACGCCCCTGTTGTTATATCTCAATTAAGTCTGGTATTCTAGGAATAATGTTTCGAACTAGAATTATAATTATCATCATTTTAATGACTAATTCAGTAAAAAATCCCAACTGAGTCACACAGGACAAATGGACATAAAATGTAATTTGGATTCCGTTCCGTCGCGTGAGTCAGAAAATTTTTGTGCTTTGAAGAAACCAACTTAAAAAAGTAGTATGTTACTATGTTCGTTTGGATATAGGGTTTTTTAGTTAGAACGGTAAATGGGGGTCATTTTTTATAGATTAGTCACGATTGGCGCCTAATGCCGTTATTTTCTGAGGCCGTTCAAGAGGATTTTATTATTATCACTAATAGGTAATCATTGTTCCCATCTATTGTAATAAACAATAATAAAACCTGCTTTCTCGATGTCATAGTTTTCATTAAGTTTTTTAGCCATGCCGACCTTTCATGCTTTTTTGTGTTATTTTTAACCTATGATGATGTTGTTGCCGCTTCCTATTAAATACAGTCGCCATCAGATATATCGGAGCGGCCGAGGCGCTCACAATATCTGAACACGCCTCTATTGTCAGGGCGTTAGAGTGCGTGTTCACTGTTCAGATATTGTGAACACGTTGTCCGCTCAGATATATCTGATGGCGACTGTACATAACACCAACCACTGTGTATCTTAATGTTTACTGCTGTTTCAAGAAAAAGGTGAAAAGGTGTATGAGTTTGGAGCAAATGATATAACATGACATGGCTTAAAAACATAACAGTGACAAACCCAAACTCGGCTTGTATCAAAAAAATAAGATTTTATCGCCATATACTTTAGCCCCAACGGTCGCCTACTATCGAATCAAACTCAATGGGATTGCGTCAGTTCCTAAAACCGAATTCAGTCTCCATCATTTGATCAGGTCGATTCCGAGTTTTCTAAATACTGCATGTCGCCGGTCTTTCATAAATAGGTCAATCGGACATCAGGAAATCATTTAGCGTCCAAGATTTGACCCATATATCTACTAACATACTAACAAACACGGCAAGTTTAATGTTACGTTCCATCAGGCGTGGCTCACTCCGCGATTTTGTCGCGTCGCTACAAGTACATGCGGCCCACACCAATTTTGGTGTCTAGCCCTAGTGGTTGCCGCGCACCGCGCCACCTTGCGGTCATACCTGTCGTAATAAACGCGTTTTGTTAGAGAGTAAATCTTCTGTACCTAGTACTATTATTTATTCTGTGGTTCCATGCATAAGGGTCTGGACTTATGCGCATGGAGCATAAGGACCCTTTAAATATTATTATTATTATTTGGAGCCTTACGTGTCCCACTGCTGGGCAAAGGCCTCCCCCAATTCCTCCACAGATCTCTGTCCAGTGCTGTGTCTGGCCACTCCTTCAAAAAGGAGTCTAGTTCAACCCGTCATCGCCGGCGGGGTCTGCCATGTCCCCGATTTGAGTTTTCGGACTCCTACTCTGTGGCGATTTAAATCGCCCTTTAAATATGGAACGCCAAAAATAAATGCTTATAAAATCAAAAGAGTAGCGTTCGAAAACGACCCTCGTGGAAAATTGAATGAAACGGTATATTTAATGAGCAACACCTTAATTTCGCCCATATCATATGCCATATTGTACGAATATTTCGCCATGCGAATCTAAAATGTCCTATAAGCTTCCTCAATCTAACATACTTACTTCTCTTTAGTTCTGAGAAGCCATTTGATGATTCAGTTGCCGTTATAATTGGACTGTATCATAAACTTCCTTAATTATATTTTGACTGTCGTTTAACCAAATGCGTAATTTGTTGAATGAATTATTTATTAAGGATTTTCTGGAATCGTTTTATTTAGAACATATTGAATTTAGTCATATAAGACTTTTAGTAAGTATCCTTGAAACATGTACGGATATGATTGTACTTTTATCGTCATGCACTCTTGCACTTACATACTTAAAAACTGTAATAGATGTCATATATTAAAGAAAAAGAGACAAAGTCCTCCAGTGGTGAAGGCCGGATCACTTTTTCTTTAATATATGACATCTATTACAGTTTTTAATTTATATATAATCAAAATATTTAATAAAACAATTTGATTTGTTTCCAAACTTGTACTTCCATACTTGTTAGAAAGTGGCCATGATGACAGATGATAGAATCGCGAAGCGCAACCATCTTCAGCCCGCTGGAGATACTTAACAATTTGACTCGGAAAAGAAATAATCTGACATAATATTTGTTAAATAAAAAAACACATTCGGGAAACAGTTACGAGCTAAAATAAATTAATTAACCAATAATATTGGTACATGATTATTAATAATTGGGCAAATTAATTAACGCGCCATTGTTGATCCAAACCTTTATGAAAACATATCAAGTTCGGTAAAAGTTATCTCTGACAATAGACATCCCAACTATCCCAACCTCGTATATATCCCGCAATGCACTTGGAAAATATACCCAGATCCATGGGATTAAAGTTGAAAACCCATCGAGGATTGGATATGACGTGTGCGGCTAATGTGAGTAATGTGACAGACAGTTCCATTAAGCGGGACGATTATATCACATGGAGTTAGTAATAAACGTACAACTGGAAAGCGCTATTACAGTGACCTTAGTTTTTTTTTTAAGGCCGGTCCATCGGTTTGCCGCTATCACTGTCACATTTCGCAAGAAAGAACGGGAAAGACCATGCGCTCGAAGTGTCAATTTTGATCGAATATTGTCGATTTTTATTTATTTTAAAAACGTTGCCTTACAATATCGAAATTCGAACGCTGTCAAATTACTATTTAAGTTAAGATTGTTTTTTCTTCTTTTTTTGTATATAGTCACATAATAAATAACAGTGTAAAGTGTGATTAAAAGTCCGAGTTAGAGGTTACTTTGGGAATTAATAGTATCGAGCGAAGTGTCACAAGTCTTGTATCGGAAGCTGTGTTATTAAAGATAATTATAATCAAGAACTAAATATATTTTTTCCACGTTTACGAATATCAATGTCTCTTAGAAAAATGTGATCATATAAGGAGATTTTTCGCCTTCTGGCTCAGGGAACGGTCTTAATAAAAAAACGAAAGCTTTGTGTGCTCTTTTAAAGTTCCGAGCAAGAGATAACTTCTTTGATAGAATCACGAACAAATTTTATTTATAACCTTGAGCGTAGCGAAGGACTAAAAGGCAGGTGTTTACATTGCATTAAAACTTTACCTTATGTGGCAAACGACAGGTTTTCACCTGAGCAGCAAGAACATAACAGAATCCTCTTCAAAAATGGGAGCCAAGATTTGAAGTCAAATTGAGTCGATTGATTGAAAGATTAGATGTCGAATTCGAAGTAGAGTTCAAAATGGAAGTCCCAGTGATCATTTTAACTTTCTCTTTACTTTAATTTATACTCGTACCCAAAAGTATGCCTTCCACTGCACTTTTTGCAAAAGTTGATCTTATGTATGATAAAACAGTTTCTACGGCTTCTGTTATGAATAGAAATGCCATATCCAGTTTTCCAAAAAACGTGATAATTCCATGTAATATCGCTGTGGTTAAACGAGCTTTGATTACGTCCATAATTAGGGAAAGGTTTGAGGCACGGGTTTAAACGCAATTTCGACGGCTATTTGCCTATTACCAACCTATTACAGTTTATTTGTTTCCTCCTCATTTACCTGTCGTCTGTTAGTCATCAATGTCATCGTCATAATCATTGGCTGTGCACAGAATTCATTTCATGGGCGACAAATAGTAACAGGCAGTCATTTTAAATGGTGTTCCATCCACCATGTTTCGCAAATTAATTGAAACTTGAAATGGGCACACCAAAATTCAGATGGTGGGCTAAAATGGGCTTTCGAAGTTGCGATATCTACATTACCTACATATAATCGGCGAGCGATAAAATATGATACAATAAGATAAAAAAAATGTTGCTTGACCTGTGTTGCTACAGTGTGAATGAATTTATTTTAAGGAAGTGTAATAAGCCCTGACATTAGATAAAAAACTGAGATATAGATATAATAATTGTAATAACGAATAGAAAATATATATAATAATTGTAATAATGAACTTTATCAATAGAACTACGAACACAAATTGTATATTGTAATGTAGTATAAATTTATTATAATTATATGATTGACATTGTATATTATAGTATGGCTGAATTGACGTGTAAAAGTTGTACAATTTTATCAATAAATGTATCTTATCTTATCTTATCTTATCATGTAAATGACCTTTCAATTTTTCTAATAGGTACATATTTTGAAGAAATCTAGCCTAAATTAGGTCTGTATTTTAAGTCTATACATACCTAGCCGTGTCCAGTGCGATACCGATATGTACATATATATAGTCGGATCCCTATCATAAGTATCCATTTTTCTATACAATTAGTATGGCAACTTGGGTACTTAAGTTGGGGCACCGACCGTACCTAAAGTCAAAGTACCTATAGCGGATACGAGATATTCTCGGTATAACCAAGCGTGGCTCACTCCGCGATTTCGGCGCGTCGCTACAAGTACATGCGGCCCACACCAGTTTTAGTGTCTAGTCATAGTAGTTGCCGCGCACCGCTACGGAACGGACGCCTGCTCGCGCTTGCGCCACCTAGCGGTCATATCTGTCGTAATAGACGCGTTTTGTTAGAGAGTGAACCTTCTGTACCAAGTACTATTATTTATTCTGTGGTATAACCCAGAACTGGCAGGAACTAACTTTCCTCGATTTGCCTGTCAAATATGCCTGCATATTCTAAAGTAATGCGTGATTTATGCGCATTGGCAGCACTAGAACTCCCGGATACGGCTTTAAGAGCAACGAGTTTCTACAAACTTGGAATATCATTTGATTTTAAGTGATAGGGGAGACCGAGGTGAGTTGTGACAGAGGAGAGTTGTGACATCGTCGATTTTTTGGAGTCTATTAACTAATATCGAGCTCGCAATAGCGGGCGTTTGTTAATTCAAGTTATTAGCTAACCAACGCGCACTGTTGCGAGCTCGCTAACAGTTAATTTAACAGGTTTCAAAAATTCGACAGTGTCACAAGTCTCCTCTGTCACAACTCACCTCGGTCTCCCCTACAGATAAAACAAGCACAGAAGCAAAAGTGCTCTCTCCTGTTCCCGAAAGATAAGAGCATTCAGTTTGTTGGAGCTATACTTGAAATATCAACTGATATCTGCCTAGCTCGCCCTTTCAATGAAAGAAAACATCACCAGGAAATCGGCTTTTTGTCTGAACAAAACCTAGATTTCAGGATTTATCATTTCTTAATTGGGATCGCACTTATCGCACTTTACTTTCACACTTGGATAGTCCCTTTAGACGGAATAGGTCACATGAGGACATCACTTTCGAGGTAGATCACTTTTTGAGGACGTCATTTTGTTAGGACGTCACTTTCTGAGGAATAAAGACTAATAATCAATTTTTTTTTTAATAGCCCGTTTAAGTGTCCCACTGCTGGGCAAAGGCCTCTCCCCTTGATCTCCACAACTCCCGCTGTTGTGCTTTTTCCGGCCAGTTACCGATGAAGGTGTCTAAGTCGTCCTGCCATCTCCGTCTGGGCCTACCACGTCCGCGCTTCTTTTGCGGCATCCACTTGGTGGCTATATCAAATTAAAAGTTAAAAATATAGCAATATGATCACCACTGTCACTTTGATCAAGTATAGCTATTTGGGTGGTAAGTGCACTCATAATTGACCATCGATGGGTCTTATGTCTTTACAATAAAGTTTACAAATAATTAACAGTATGGACGGTACAAGCGAGGTCCGTAAACGTTATACGATAGTGATAGTGATAGTAACGTGGGCGCAAGGTGGGCGGTTATTGATAGGTGCAGTTACCCTAATGGCCGGGCAGAGCTATAGTACTGTTACTAGATGCCATGGATAGTTACAGCACGCCGTCTGTATAGAGTTAGACCAAGAAATATCCAAATAAGACTTAGAACACACTGCGATAAATTTCCTGCGGTTTCATGCAGTCTTGCAAGTGCGTGTGCTTATAATCAGGCATCATAAACTGCGAGCGAAATCCATTGAAGTACTAGGGTTGTAACTGGTTGTCATACGTCATTTCAATGGATTTCGCTCGCAGTTTACGATGCCTGCTTATAACGCATGTTCTGAAACCGCAAGAAATTAATCGCAGTGCGTTAGAACGCAGTGCGTTTTAGGCTTAGAAGCATAAAACGGGATTTAAACTCATGACCTCTAGTATCAAAAGCCAGTCGCCTGCAATATGAGACCTAGAACAACAAAGACAACTAAATCTATCATCAATCATCATAGTTTAGTTTAACCATCCATGGCATCTAACTATGCCAATAACTCAATAGCCGGGTATTAGGGTAAACGCACCGTTCGCCGGCCCCGGCATAAATAAACGCCCACTTGTTCGTGCTATCGCAATTGAGAAATTGGTAGTTACGGCTTAGAGGCTAGACTAGCATGATGCAAATTGATCTGGTTTAAAACACCTTTTGTCTATTTCTCATACGGTTTTATTTATCTCCAAAAAAGACCGATGTTTTTCCCCAAACTAAGGGCTGAGATGGAGTCTAATAACGTTCGGGAAATAATATTGATCCTGATAAATGAAAATGAAATGAAAAATGAAAATGAAAATGTTTATTTGGGTAACAAATAAATTACAATATAATGGCTGGAATTTCCTAGTAGATGATTGTATACATCTAAGTCAGGAAACCCCGCTCTTCCGTTTGATAAGTGCAATGATAATAAATTTTTGCATGCATGATTTCTTCGATTGTAATTTAAGTGATAATTATAATAAATACCTATATTAAATATCTTACTATGAAGGAAAAGGAGGCAAAAATTTTGCCTGTCAGAACGGAAGGAAGCCTGTCCTTTGCCGCTCGTCATACATCGATAGTTTTGCCCGCGTGACACTACTAGTCAAATCAGTTTCTTTTTTCGAACTGTCAAAACGATTTTGCTACTATGAAATTTATATGAATCACTTGCATGTGACGTCACAATCAAATTACCTACTCTTTATAGTTTTACACGGGTTTTAAAATAGAAATCGTGTCTAAAAAAAAACTGCTGTCTACGTTTCTCTATTAATCTTCTGGTGCTTTATTTCATTCATGGTGTAAAATAATTTATTTTGAATACAGTCAAATACCCTATTGTCAGGATGATCAGACGGGAAAAGCTATTGTATTCAATACACTTTTTGCGCAAACTATCATAGGAGCAATAATCAACATTGTACTCTGCTATCATGCCCGATTTAATGCCCGTCACATGGAAGCCCCAAAGCACGAAAAACATGAGTCGTACTCACCTTAACAATAGCAGGAAATCCGCGGTGTCACGCCGCGCTGTAACAAGAAACGCATACGTTACACATGTATATGGCGTCGTGCAATATGGGGAATTTCGCGTTTAGGACTTAAACAGCGTGTATTTTCGATACGACCGTAAATCGTAAGGGTAGTTAGTATAAGCCCTAATTAACAAATATTCGCCTCATTTATTAATCATTTACAACTTTTATTTTTCCATATAGAATAATTCAGCTCTCAATGTATCACTACTTGTAGACCTGTACCAATAACTTCTGAGGTTATAAGAATATTAATGTTGCTTATTTTTTATATATAGTTTCCAGACCATATAATAAACCTAAAAATAATATTTTGTGTCATCCTAGGTATTTGCTTAGGTAGAAATTTAGGTATTTCTTTTTTCAATCAGCATTCTGTAAAAAAAATATTAGAGACGAAATTCTTTGTTTCCCTGTAAAGGCAAAGTGGCTTCCGACGTACACACGCATTTTGTGTCATTTTCATCCACGGCTATAATGGCATTTAATAAATACCTAATATTGATCCTAAAACGCCTAAAAAAATATTAGAGTCGGTAAGTGAAGTGTTGTACTTTACAGAACATTGTTATATGTTATTCAAACAAATCTGTGTCAAATTCATCCACCGCTTTTATTTAAAAAAAAATTTTTTCTAATTAACACCCTGTATCTGCCACAAAAAAAAAATCATATTATTAAGTTTACGTCTACAATATTATAATACCACATTGAGACATCATTCATAATTTGGGTCATTTTGATCCACGGTTTTTTTACTATCTGGCAAAATAAAACTCAATTGAGCAAGAAGGGCGTGCGCGGGGAAGGGTACCTACGCGGGTGGGGTGCTTATTATACTTGCCGCAATATCAGCTGGCGACTGAGATCTTAATACTATCTATCTCCTTTACCCTCGTTAAGACCAACCAAGAGATGGCATTATGAGCTGTCTCGCCACTTAGTTTTGCGATACAGTGTATTTATTTCATTCGGAGGCATAATTACATTGTCTTATCAATCTTACCGTAGTAGGTATATAAATATAATTAAAAATAAACTGTAGGCTGCACTCCTCATACTGACCAACATTTGTGACGTTCCTAATCAAAAGGTACCACTTTCTCTGACAGGTTATTTGTATAAAGATATAATCAAATTTCGTCTTTATGGTAAACGACAAAGTGGTACCTTTTGATTGAGAATGTCACATCAGCGACTTAAAAATTACTTTTGTTTCAATTTTTAGTAGACTTTTTAAGTTTATTTTAAGACGCAATTTATTGTGGTTTTTGTTATGTTTAAGCGTGGCAAGCAACATTAATTACATTGATGATGATGGTTATTAAATACAATATTTTTTCATACTATACTGAACTGTCACCCTATACATGAGAATGAACAGCGCCCTCTTGACAATGATCATATATTACTGGTCAGGCTTTAATATGTGTCATAATTTAGTAAAGTCCCCTTTGTGGATTCTAAGTTTCCGAGTTACAGCAGTTTAGTGAAAGCGTTTTTTTTTTAAATATAAATTAAGGGTTGAATAAAGAGGAAAGAAAATTTGATTATTTTTGCGCTACGACGCACGGTTTAGGAGATACAGCCCTATAAAGTTTTTTTTATTTTTTTTTTCCTTTTTCCTTTTTTACATTGTGTTTTTTGTATATTACTTTGGGGTTTCATAAAGGGGAACGAAAATTTAATTATTTTTGCGCTACGACGCACGGTTTAGGAGATACAGCCCTATATAGATTTTTTTCTTTTTCTTTTTTACGTTTTTAAATCTTAATTAAGGGCTTCTTAAGGGGAACGAACATTTGATTATTTTTCGCTACCATGCACGGTTTAGGAGATACATCCCTAAAGTTTTTTTTGTTGTTTTTATTCTTTTTTTTGTCATTGCGTTTTTTGTTATTACTTTGGGGTTTCATAAAAGGGAACGAAAATTTTATTATTTTTGCGCTACGACGCACGGTTTAGGAGATACAGCCCTAAAATGATTTTTTTCTCTTTTTCTTTTTTGCGTTTTTAAATCTTAATTAGGGGCTTCTTAAAGGGGAACGGATATTGATTATTTTTGCGCTACGATGCACGGGTTAGGAGATACAGCCCTATAAAGTTTTTTTGTTATTATTTTTTCTTTCTTTTTCTTGTGTTTTTGTATATTATTTTGGGGCTTCATAAAGGGGAACGAAAACTTTATTATTTTTGCGCTACGACGCATGGTTTAGTTAGGAGATACAGCCCTATAAAGTTTTTTTTTTAATTTTGCGTTTTTTTAAATATAAATTATGGGTTGCATAAAGGGGAACGATAATTTTATTGTTTTTGCGGTACCACGCACGGTTTAGGAGATACAGCTCTATAAAGTTTTTTTTCCTGGTTTTTTTTTGTTTTTTTTTTTAAGTATTAATTACGGGTTTCTTAAAGGGGTTTTTTAAATTATTTTTGCGCTACGACGCATGGTTTAAGAGATACAGTTAAATATAAATTATGGGTTGCATAAAGGGGAACGAAAATTTTATTATTTTTGCGCTACGACGCATGGTTTAGGAGATACAGCCCTATAAAGATTTTTTTATTGTTTTTTTTCTTTTTTTCTTTTTTACATTGTGTTTTTTGTATATTACTTTGGGGTTTCATAAAGGGGAACGAAAATGTTATTATTTTTGCGCTACGACGCATGGTTTAGGAGATACAGCCCTATAAAGATTTTTTTTAAAATTTTGCGTTTTTTTAAATATAAATTATGGGTTGCATAAAGGGGAACGTAAATTTTATTGTTTTTGCGGTACCACGCACGGTTTAGGAGATACAGCTCTATAAAGTTTTTTTTCCTGGTTTTTTTTTTAAGTATTAATTACGGGTTTCTTAAAGGGGTTTTTTAAATTATTTTTGCGCTACGACGCATGGTTTAAGAGATACAGCCCTATAATGTTTTTTTTTTAATTTTGCGTTTTTTTTTAATATAAATTATGGGTTGCATAAAGGGGAACGAAAATTTTATTGTTTTTGCGCCACCACGCACGGTTTAGGAGATATTATATCTATATATATATAGCTATAATAGCTCTATAAAGTTTTTTTCCTGGTTTTTTTTTAAGTTTTAATTAAGGGTTTCTTAAAGGGGAACGAAAAATTGGTTATTTTTGTGCTACGATGCACGGTTTAGGAGATGCAGCCCTATAAAGATTTTTTTTGTCTTTTTTTTTCATTGTGTTTTTTGTATATTAGTTTGGGGTTCCATAAAGGGGAACGAAAATTTGATTATTTTTGCGCTACGACGGTTTAGGAGATACAGCCCTATAAAGTTTTTTTTTGTTTTTTTTTATTGCGTTTTTTTTTAAATATAAATTAATGGTTACATAAACGGGACCGAAACGTTTATTTTTGCGCTACGACGCACGGTTTAGGAGATACAGCCCTATAAAGATTTTTTCCTCTTTTTTTTCTTTTTAGCGTTTTTAAATCTTAATTAGGGGCTTCTTAAAGGGGAGCGAAAATTTAATTATTTTTGCGCTACGATACACGATATAGGAGATACAGCTAATACAGCCCTATAAAGATTTTGTTTCTTTTTTTTTTCATTGTATTTTTCATGTATTACTTTTGGGTTACATAAAGGGGAACGAAAATTTTATTATTTTTGCGCTACGACGCGAGGAGATACAGTCCTATATATTTTTTTACAATGCATGTGCTCGAAAAGTGCGTTTCCTACGGAGCCATATCGTGCGGAAAGTACTGCTTTTCCGCACTAGTGCTTTTTGTTTTCAATTTTTTTTTACAGTACATATGGTGCTACTTTCTCGCACTAGTGCGGAAAAGAGCACTTACCGTGCATATGTCGAAAGTTTAAAGGGCCATATGTACTGTAAAACGTACGATACACGTGCGAATAGGTAATTCGCAACTCGTGTCGATTTAAAACACTCCTTTTAATAATTAAACTTATTTGCCATGATATGTTTTTTTATTTACTCGCACAATGCATAGTAAAACATTGTATGATACACGTGCGTAAAGATGATTTCCGCACTTGTTGCATAAATAGCAATTTTTTATCAAAGAATGAAAGAAAGTCACGGTATTAATAACCAAATTTTACTTTAGTGGTACCTTTTCCCTATCACTGTCACAAATGTATGTGGCGTTCACGTAAACGCGATATTTTTAAGATTTCCCTGCGCAATGTTGCCAGCTCGCTCGCAAATCAAACATGTACTTACAGTTCTTTTGCATAATGGTGACATTGTACAATATCTATAAGTTTTAAATAGGTAAAAGATAATTCGACGCATTCTTTGCTTGCTTGTTGCTTGTTGTTGTGTTGTTTGCGTAACTTCTTTGAATAAGTTGCGTTAATTTGGCGCACAGGCGAAGTAAACATGCGTTGCGTACGGCTAGGTCACGCCGCGGCCCCACCCTGCACGGCCTCCGTTGCCCATTCAGACCGCCCGCTAGCTTCGTTTGAACGCAAATAATATTTTTGTAATATTTGTTTATGCAGTGGATGCAAGTGACACAAATTTATACATCTTATTTATCCCGCATTTCAAATTAATAAGATGTAAACTCTAATATCTTTAATATTCTTTTGTAACGGTGACAGCCTGTTACAACAAAATCATCAAATATCTCATGAAGCTATGCCTTAATAAGACACAAAATCATTTAATGGACCTATTTAAACGATTAAATTCGACCTAAGTAATTTTTTTTAACTCTAATTTTTTTTTGTGTCATTTAGAATATTATGACATAGTATCAGATTGCAGTGGACGTAATTGACACAAACTATGTTTTCACACTAAAAACACTATCCTAAATGCAACACAGTTACATGTTTTCTCTCGAATATTTTTTTCTCCAAAATAATTCAAAATAAAAAATAATTACCACAAAATAACAAATTACTAGAAAAGCAAATTATATATATGACACAAAACAAAATGTAAGATTTACATCTTAACAAAGTATTCATAAGCGAAAACAGAATTGACTTTAATATTTTTATAACCTAGGGGTCAAAATATAGCCAGCGGTACAGGTCTATTGGTTTTCATTCAAACCGTCGAACTTACTAGTAGCGCGTCACAACTGTCAAAAGTGATAGCTAGATGTAAGCAATACAATGCCGTTCCAAAAAAAATACGTTTTGTTAGTTAAGACTAAATAAAACATTTTTAAAAAATCGTCTGATATCCCTAAAGTCTACAAGATAAGATAAGATAAGATGAGATAAGATAAGATAAGATAAGATAAGATAAGATAAGATACATTTATTGATAAAATTGTACAAATTTTACACGACAATTCAGCCATACTATAATATACAATGTCAAAACCATATAATTATAATAAATTTATACTACATTACAATATACAATTTGTGTTCGTAGTTCTATTGATAAAGTTCATTATTACAATTATTATATTTATTTTCTATTCGTTATTACAATTATTATATCTACATCTCGTTTTTTGCGGTTATGTTATATCGAAAACACACGCTGTAGGTATAATATGTAACACCAGCTATTGAAAATCTTACGCTGACGGGGCATTTATAAGTCTAATACAAAATGATTTTGTTATTTTTGGCCAAACTCTGAGGGGTAAATATGTAGGTCAAACTGAACAACTTTTACTATGGGGCCAACCCCAAAATTGCGAAAAAATTATCAGCCGTCCATTGATTTCAGTGAATCAATGTTTTCTATGGAACCGCTGTTTTTTTTCGCGATTTCGGGATTGGTCTCGTAGTAAAAGTTGTTCAGTATGAGTATGACCTATACATATGCGCCCCTCAGAGTTTGGTCGGAGATAACAAAGTCACGATGTGACACGTTATATTTAATATTTTATAATTAATGCAAATAAAAAAAAAAAACATTTATCTATATTTAAATACATTCTATCGTATTTTTATAAATCTTCATTTTTAGTTTTAAAGTGTGTCGACAGATGGCAGTGAATTTACTGGGGTTACAAAATTTACTATGACAGTACCGCTCTAGTATAAGTTACTCTATGGTAAAAGTCAGTATGAGTATGACCTACATACATAATACATATGCGCCACTCAGAGTTTGGTCAGAGATAACAGTCACGATGTGACACGTTATATGCCGCTAATAAACGCTATGTCAGCGTTATTAAGCTCTTGCGCGAGGAATCCTTTTACAGACTAACAAGACAAAATGAAAAATTGCATACGACAGAAAAGGGGGAACGATGGCCAAGGATGCTTCTATTCTAGTGACCTAGATAAACTCGTGGCAGCTTGCATAGAACTCGATTCATACTAGCTTGCCTAATTTTTAGACGAAGTAACAATTTTTTTAGCTCCAGAAGAAAAGTAGAGATGTTGAGATGGGCTTTAATGAGATTCTCTGTTACAAATAATTCGAATCTAAATAATCCATACTAATATTATAAATGCGAAAGTCTGTCTGTCTGTGTGTTACCTCTTCACGCTTAAACCGCTGAATCGATTTAGTTGAAATTTGGCATAGAGATAGTTTGAGTCCCGGGGAAGGACATAGGATAGGTTTTTATGTCGGAAATCATCCCTAAAGAGTGAAAAGGGGGGTGAAATTGAGAGATTTAATGAATTGCCTGATAATTGATGTCAAGCAATTAAGCTTATGCTCAAATTGAATAATTGCTATTACAGTTTATCCAGGCGCTAAACTTACTCTAGCTGCTGTTACTGATTCCACGCAGACGAAGTCACGGGCAATAGCTAGTATAATATAAAATGGCACATTATAATTGTAATATATTTACTTGTATGCAAGTACTGTTATTTTACTATCTGATATATAAAAACGCTGCTTAATGTTAGATAAAAATAACTTGTCTTAAGGCGGTTCCCTGAGCCAGAAGGCGAAAAATATTCTTATATGATCATGTTTTTCTAAGACGCGTTGATATTCGTAGACGTGGAAAAAATATATGTAGTTCTTGACTATATTATCTTTAACAACATAGCTTCCGATACACGAATTATGACACTTCGCTCGATACAATTAATTCCCAAAGTAACCTCTAACTCGGACTTTTAATCCTACTTTACTCGGTTATTTATTATGTGATACTATAAACAAAAAAAGAAGAAAAACAATCTTAACATAAATAGTAATTTCATAGCTTTAGAATTTCGATATTGTAAGGTAACGTTTTTAAAATAAATAAAAACCGACAAAATTCGATCAAAATTGACACTTGGCGCGTATGTTCTTTCCCGTTCTTTCTTGCGAAATGTGACAAAGACAGTGGCAAACCGATGGAACGGCCTTAACATCAAGACGCTATAAAACATCTCATCCACATAAAGACGACTTACAGTATAAAGACATTTATTTCTATCTATCAGAGTATTACGACCCCTGACACACTTCACGGAGGTGTAGAACAATAAATCGGAGATAATAGCTGTTTAGTACTGTTGATATAATACCAGCCAATTGGGAAAGCGGTAAGTCTATATACAATATTAAGGCGTTTAATGCATTTAGGTTCTAGAGTAATTTATACAATGAATGTACGTAAGTATAAGTAGGCACTAGGCAGGTATGTAACGTACCTAACTCTGTTTATAGAATGGGAAGTATATTAAGGCCAAGTTAAGTTTGTCCGACCGAAGTTTCGGTTTCGGCAGGTTTCGACATAAAAACCATGTTTTGGTCGAAACTAGAGTAAAACCTAATCTTAGGATTCGGCAAAAAAATCCGGTTTAGGTCGGGCACTAAAATTAACGTATTTTTGGCTCTACGGTAGCCGAATTACTTATATACCATTTTTTTATGGTATAAATAGTACACATACCTATTTACAATAGTATTTTAATTTACGTATACCTGATGGTTTAAACACGAGACATAAAACTTTGCTTGATTTTATCATAAGTATACGAAAGCAAATCTTGTTATAACATAATATATAGGTATAATAAAACAAACTTACGAATATAAAACCACTGACTCGACATAAAAACAGCTTATAAAGTTAGTATAATTATTCGATAGGTACAATCTTTCATAAATAACTTTTTTTATAATAAAAAACTTATTGCAAAAATATTTTCCAGCCCGCGTTGCGCTGCGCGTTAGGAAAATTAGCTGCAAATATGTATAGTTAACGCTATCTCTACTGAGCTCGTTCACTTACCTGTACTAACAATGGCATTCTGTTAAACAAAAGCCATTATTTCTTTTGTGTGAGCGCGTGCTGGCCTTTGTGCCTGAGGCTCACACACAATGGCCACGCGCCCAATCACAAAGGCCACGCGCTCACTCAAAAGAAATAATGGCTTTTGTTTAACAGAATGCCATTGTTAGTACAGGTAAGTGAACGAGCTCAGTAGAGATAGCGTTAACTATATCTACAAATGGTCGCTTGCACTGGACCTGTCATAAGACCTGTCGTCATGTATGGGTCAGAGTATTGGGCCCTAAAAAGGTGACGGATGAAAAGAGATTGCATGTAGCGGAAATGAGAATGTTAAGATGGATGTGTGGTGTGACAAGAATGGATAGGATAAGGAATGAGTATATAAGAGGAAGCCTGAAAGTTGCACCCTATAGTAGAAAAAGTAAGAGCGAATCGCCTAGCGTGATACGGACATGTAATGCGGAGGGATGAAAGTCATGTGACGAGAAAGGTATTACGAATGAATGTCGAAGAATAGGTGGATGGACTGTGTGAGAGATGATATGAAACGAATGCGAGTGAATGATGAGATTACGGGCGAGAGAGAGGTATGGAAGAAAAAGATATGCTGCGCCGACTCCAAATGAATGGGATAAGGGCAAGCGAATGATGGTCGCTTGCATTGGCCGAAGAACCTGGCCTTAATAGGGAATTCTGGTGATTTACGCCCATCTGCATATGGAAAGCAAGGCCATTGTCCCGAACAATTATCTACCAACCATTGTCCTCCCGATATAGTCATCATGGTTTCCTTACATTTTGCAACTGTATTTGGCATCTAGCACTATTCAAACTGAATGTCAAGTCAACTATCAACTATCTGTTGTAATATATACCTATACAACAGATTAGAATATTATAACTTTTATAAGCAACTGTTACATAGTAAAACTATACGAGTGTAAACGATTTATAAAAAAATGTGTCGCTAATTGCCGCGAAAACAGAATTTACATACATGCGTTATATAATGAGGGCTACCGCGTTTAATTTCGCCGCTAGGGGCGCTAGTGTAGATAGATGGAGGTCTTTCAAAATGTCAAATGCATAGAAGTTTTGGGGGTTTAAAGTTTTTTTATCGGGAATTTTCACTCCTTGTTCATAATTGTGGTAAATCTTTGTCCATCTTTGTTTAATCATGGTAAACAATAGATATAGCTCAATAAATGTTAGTGGTTTAAAAAAAGTGCCAACTAAAATATATGCAAAATTAAACAGGCTGAAAAAAATGGCACATTTCTGAACTCCACTGTACAACATTAATTTAAAGTAGGTATTGTTTTCAAATTAAGCATAATTAATACATATTTTAATTAGTCAAAAAAAAATAAGTTCCGCGATAATTAGACCGAGGGAGAGTGAAGGCATCGATTTCAGCTTAGGCAAAAATGCCTTCGAAAGTCCGGTTTCGGCTATTCTCCTATATGAGTCTCATTTTTCAACGGCTTCTCATATTTTCTTCTGAACAGGTTCGATAATTAGGTACCTACATATATAGATTTTTTTCCAATTAAGTTTTTGTATTGTTTTCTATATAGCAGAGCCATAGGGATTCGCGGGGTCTACAGCTCTAATTAGGTATTCTGTGGAAACACATCCAAATCCAAATCCAAATCACTTTATTGCCAAAACATGATAGTACAAAAAATAGCAATACAACAATACAATAATACAATACAAAAGTTCATGAACATGAAGTACATGAAGTTGAGTTGAGGCTATCATTGCAAACCAATGTCCGAAATCAAAATTAATCGCATCAATGCCTATTGAATTAAAAATGTAACAATTATTCGAAGGCTTTGCCAATCAATCGCTGAAAGCAATCGATTGTCAACAAACAAGTACGCAAATCGATTATCGTTTGAATCGTTTCGCGAGGTTCGAAATCTCAACTAGCTACAATGACTAATGGGACACCATAAGCTTTCCCATTTCTTGCGCGTGTAAAAGGGCGACCTAAAATATGCAAATCAGATTGGGTAAGTCCTACAACATACAAAGAAGTCAAGTGTGAAATGTCCCAACCCTTACCGACACACACTAACTACGGCCATAATAGCAATCTTTTAGAATAAGCCACAAAAGAAAATGTCAAGTAATGCGAAGTTGTACAACAAAAGGTACGCACGTGCCGTGGGCACATTTTACCGAAACCGACATGAATTATAACAAAGAGTCACATACACAATGGAATATTAACCTTAATATTTCACAGCTAAGGTGCAAATCAATAGGCAAAGATTTCCGAAAAATAGCGTCGACGTCGAGTCAAAGTTCAAACTGGGACGCAATGTGTGCAAAGATTAAAATCATCATGCAATTTCTGCTCTATAGCTACAGAGTCAGAGTTCAATTTCGAACGTACGGGTTAGGAATAGGGTGGGTTTTTTACGCGATCGTGTGTCATATTCTTAGCGCAGTAACAAAACGACGTATGTCGATATGAAAAGTACGTACGTTGCGTCGTTTTGATGTGAATGGGCAGCGTTGTTTCCATCGCTAAGCTAGAGTAGCGCGTGGTCCCGGTGAACTAGTATAACTGCAACTCCAATTATTACTAGTTGTTAGGGGTCACGGTATCACTTTACTGGTTGAAAATGTTGAAATGAGGTGATATGTAACGATGGAACATCACAGTATTGTTCTCTAGCAGGATTGTTTGGTCGGAAATGCACATCTTGTGCGCGGGTTTCTCGACGGTTCATTTGGGGCATTTTCTGTGAAAAAAGAACCTTATTGTCGATGGCGCTTACGCCGCACAGCGTCGCTCGGCATTGTATTTATATCGGAGCATCGTTTATAATGGCGTAAGCGCCATCGAAAATAAGGTCCCTTTTTATAGAAAATACCACATTTTTGCCGTTTCTGCAGGGCGCGGCAAAAAGTGCATTTTTTCAACGGCTTTTAGGTAGAAAAGGTCAGGTCGGGCCAGGTAGCAGGGTTGTTTAGGGGATGTTTAAAGATACGATATCTTGATCGTTAAACATGACATGTGTGTTAATGTTTTAACTTTTGAAAATAACACCAAATGAGGGGTTGTAGTTTTATCATCAATTCCTCATATTTATGTTAGGTACAAGGATTTTAAGTTGTCTTTCTTTGTAAAAATTGTGAATCTCTTTTCCGATACTTAATGAATTCTGACAAGGAAGGGTGAGTTTATAATAACATACAGGTTCAGCTGCAGTACATAATAATATAAGCCGGGCGGGAAAGATACAATTACATTTTGATTCCACACACAATATTCAGATACCTAACCTAAATACGTTCATACCCAAATGTCTATACCTAATTCAAATCCATATTTTTTTGCTAAATGGAAAAATGTCAGCAAATATACTTAATTTCCAAATCATAATGTCGTCAAAGGGAAAGGGAGGGAAGGGAGGCAATCAAAGAGATCGTCAATGCCCCCAATCATAGCCATTGTCAAAGTGGTGGGTAGTGGGTAGGTAATCGTTAATTTTACCCCAAAGTAATCTGCCGTAGCCATTTCCATCGAATGCTGTATGTGACGTTTGAAAAGGTACATTTGTCGTTTGTTAATAAGGTCGACTTCTAATTAAAACTTTATGGCAATTGCACCTTATTGACAACGGACAATAAATACATAAATATCTTCTTGCGCTGTTTTTACTTAAGTACTACCCCTGTGTAAAATGGGGCATTTTCTATGAAAAGGGACCTTATTGTCGATGGCGCTTACGCCGCACAGCGTCGCGCGGCATTGTATTTATATCGGAGCATCGTTAATAATGGCGTAAGCACCATCGAAAATAAGGTCCCTTTTTATAGAAAATACCACAAATAGTGTCTTGAGTAAGGGCCGATACAGACGGACTGCAAACCGACTGCAATTTATATGAGAACTGCACGCCGACGGCACACCAACTGCAGCGTCGGCGTGCAATTGCCAAACAAGTTGCAGTCGGGTTGCAGTCCGTCTGTACCGGCCAAAAGAGGAGCTTATTAAAATTTTATTTTAAAATGACGTTGGTTCCGTTCCGTATTAGACCATTCCCTCCTTAAGGATAACTTAATATTTATTTAAACCTTCTGTATAAAGAAAGGTCTCTAGTTTTTACTTACAGAAGTCTAATAAGTTAGGTACTCAAAATGACAATGATTAGGTACATTTTAAAAACTGAGTTGAGTCTTAAAAATTATATTACAATACTTAGACAGACTTTAGCAATAAATAAAATATAATAAATAAACAAATAATCCATATAATTCGTAATTATAATTTTAATGACGAATATGCGTAGTTAACTACGTAAAAATTTAAGTCCTTCACCCAAAAAACAGAAGCGGGAGCATTAAAGTCGAGACCGGTTTATCGTCTCTAAACCCTCTAATTAAACAAATGCGTAGTTCATTTAAACGACTTTAATGATTAATTTGTTGACAACCGCGGGCCTTGACATTGTTAAAGTCAAAGTTCAACTACAAATTACATAGCGTTATAAGATTACGAGTAGTATTTACACACGGCGTTGAATCGTTATCAACTTATCATAAATTATACAGTCAAGGGCATAAATATATATACATTCCCAAAGTTTCAAAAATATGTGTACGCTCTTACTTAAGTCTTGTTCACATATTTTTGAGCCATTTGTCTGTATCGATATTTATGCCTTTGACTGTATAGTCGATCTGAGACTGATCTTGTATAGAAAACCAGAGGGTTGAATAAGTAGGTCATACTGAACAACTTTTACTATTCGGTATTCGGCAACTTTGCAGAATATTCGGTATTCGCCCGAATGTTGCCTACTATTCGGCCCAATAAAAAATATCTGTTGCACCTACCTAAAAAGAAATATTATATATTTAACATTTAAAATGTATTCTTGGAAAGTTATAAAACGAAGACCCTTTTTTGAGCCTGTGTTGATTACAAAATATTTTGTTTTTGTCATGGGTCTGATATGAATGACCCTAACTACATTCATTAATACTACAAATACAAACACAAATATACAAATACAAATATATCTTAGCAAACGTTGTGCCTCATTGGCGAACAGTTTTCATAATAAATGGGCCTCAAAGAGTTCGCATGTCATGCTGAATATTCGGCGCTTCAGCCGAGAGAGGGATCAAATATTCGGTATTCGGCCAAAACCACTATTCAGGGCACCTCTAATGGAAATCTTATTGCGACAAACATAGCTCAACAATGTCAACATCACGCCAAACAACAAAGTATACACTTGTTACTCTATCCACATATTCATTCCAATGTGAATATTCATTCATTCATTCATTCCAAGCAATAAGACCCGCTCTTCTGTATGGTTCTGAGTGTTGGCCATCGAAAAAGACAGATGAACAGAAACTGCATACTACAGAGATGAAAATGCTGCGCTGGGCTGGCGGAGTTTCTAGGATGGATAAGATTAGAAACGAATACATAAGAGGAACCTTCAAAGTCGCTAAAATCGAAGACAAACTCCGCGAAAACCGCCTGAGATGGTATGGGCATGTCATGAGAAGAAGTGAAGACCACATGACGAGAAAAGTAATGGCCATTCAGGAGGGAAAAAGAGGTTCAGGCCGACCCCCCGCGACTTGGAGTCTGACCATTAAAAAGGACCTGAAATTGGTGGAGGTAGATACGGAGACAACACAAAACCGTACATTGTGGCGTAAACGTACAAGGAGGGCTGACCCCAAATGATATGGGACATATACAGCCAGGAAAAAGAAGAAGAAGATATTCATTCCAATGTGAACGTAATACTAACCTTTTTCAATCGAATAATTTACATAAGAATCGAAAGAATTTCTGGAGAGAGTTCAATGACCCCGCCTTATCTCGGACACCAACTTTATCTATCCACGATATACCTACATCTACAACCAACCTGAACAAAATACAACCTTAAAACTTCAAGAATAAGGTGGTATTTCCATGGCAGCGTAAAGATTTTGAGGTAAATGCATTTCGAATAAAAGTCTACAATTGTATAAGGCCTAGGTGGATTTGGCGATGGTAACAGTGCCAATATTTATCAAGATTAAATAGCAGAGGGTCGAAACAGACTATTGTACTGTTTGATAAAAGATTAACAGTAATCTCCGACGTAATTTAACTATTTGAGCAGTGGTGATATTTCATAATTTTATGTTTTGGCCGAATATTCATGTCAAATTCTTTATTACCTCTTCTACACAGTTCGATGCATTTTAATGGTTGAGGTGTCTATGGTGTTGGTCATGGGCTGTGTTTATTTTCTAATAGGTATATAAGTTTGACGACTTCTACGCTGACAAACTTGCAGGCACAGTTTTGTATACTTGAATATTCGTTTCTCCATCACGCAAAAACAAATGAACGACGAAATTAGGAGCACAAATAGTTTATGACATGGGAAAGGGACATATGATTTTTTCCCCATTGGACTCTGACCCCGGAATTAGGTATTACGAGAATACTAACGACTATTTCGAGGATAGTCGCAGGCAGAGGTTAGTTTAGTCACAGAATAAGTAATAGTATACAGAACGGCAACGCACCGCCCCGCCCCGATTCGAATCACCTCGCCCCGCGACAGCAGATTGACGACCTTTTGCCGACCGCTCAGTACTGGTTTTAAGCAACACTCACACAATGACGCATGCCGCGTGTACAGAGGTGCCGTTCACACATAGAAACGCAAGTGATTTTTGATGTATAGCATGTCCGCCCTGTGGTTTAGTTATTAACAAAATACTAGAGTTAGACCAAGCTAAGTTGGCAGCGATTTTGATAGCCCAGCCTGTGCTAGTGTTATTTTAAATGTTAAACTTCTATAAAATTATGACGTTTAAATAACAGTTGCACTGTCTGGGCTATCAAAATTGCTGCCAACTTAGCTTGGTCTAACTCTATACAGTATTTTTTTTATCAGACTACGACATGTACGAGTGCTCGTAAGCGAATAATGACGTCGGCCCCCAACGGAACCGCTTCCCTGCACAGGACGACCTAAAAATAGAGCAGGACAACAGGCAGAGAACTTTTCTGTATTGATAAAACAGCTTTTCTGCATACCAATTACAGCGGCGCATACGCCTTTTCAACACTGGTGTGTAGTTAAAAAGCGTAACTGCATAGGACTTAAAGAAGGTTAGGACTTTTTAAAATTGTGTTAGTTGACTGCTCCCGATTAGTTTTTTTTTTTGGCATGGAACCAGTTACAGTGAACTCTAGTGTGTTATTAATTAAACCATCGAAAAAAAACCCGCCAGCAGGCGGATGGCGTTATGCACGTAATAATATAAACGTCAATTTTAACACCGCGTGATTGAAAGAGACAAACATTGTTAAGACGAGTGCGACCATCGTATCATAGCATCCGTAAGGTGCATTGAAAAAACTTCGAAAGCGGGTTAATTTTGAACTAGAACTTTCTACTGTAACAACAGTAAGCAAGATACATTGCGTAAAACATCACATAGTCAATAGTGAGTAAGCGCATTAATCAGAAATAAGAATATTATGTTAATTCGACGAATCATAAGTCCTAAGTAGTTTACAAAGCGACTTATTTCAAGAGCTCATAAAATATGTGACACTGAAACAAAAGAAAAGCTCTTGCTAACTTTTACGCTACTAGCAAAGTTCTTATTTATACCGGAGAAGCCTAAAAATATTCCTAGCGATTTGCGAGTGAAAACCATAATCGTAAATCAAAACTGCTGTCATTACGTATAACAATCAGACCTAAAGTAATCCTTATTACGTCGGAATAAGGTTCACAAATAGTTACTACAATGTGTTATCAATAGCTCAGCACTGGGAGCTTCAAACAGCCAGATTGTGTAGAACTATGGCTTCACACCACTCCAGTATATATATTATATTAGATACAATACAATAGTACGTCCTCTTCCTCCTTACCATTTTGTTTTAAACATCTATATTTGGGGGCATCCATTGGGCGTGAGGGGTTTTTGAGGATTTTTTCGAGGATTTGCAGATTTTGGGAGTACAGTAAATCTGCAAATCTCCAGATTTTTCAGCATCTCTGGCAACGCAGATGGAGGTCCGGGTAAGATGGCGCGCGGACGTCCGGGCGGAGCTTAGCGCGCAGCCTCCGCAGTATCGAGCGGCCCGGCCCACGTGCTTCATTCACCGGCACACCACGTGAGGGCCAAAAATTTCACACAGTCTCCATTGGAGTGGCCATCATCGTCAATGGCCACTGCATCCCTGGCAGATGATTGTTGCTACGCTATGTCAAGAGCGGTTGAAACGGTCGATGCATTTCCACTTTATTGCTATACTTACAAGCCTATCGCGAAATTTCTTGCCGCATATGTCGCATGTATGTGTAAATTGAGCTTCTAGAGGTGAGGCCACCGGTTTGAATGGTTTGAGGACGCCTGCCCTGTCTTTTATGCTTTAAGTTTTTCAGCAGGTGCTTATACATAATTATATGAACGTCACCATCAAATGTTAGGGTGAAAGGTTAGATATTATGAATGATAGTATACACCTTAACCGCTTCGATATGTTTGTCAGCGACTGCCGACAAAAGGACAAAATTATTTCATATGTCGTAGGTGAATCGTGGTTCATACTAAAATTGGCGCCCAAACGTGGGGCTGTATTGTCAACACAAATATGCCGTTTAGGCGTTTATTGCATGAATAAAAGCCGGCCACGACATCGCGCGGCGGCGGCAGCGGCAAGCGGCGGCCATAGGTTGGAGCGAGACACAGCGATCGGACCTTTCGTTTCCACCTATGGCCGCCGCTCGCCGCTGCCGCCGCCGTGGACGGGCCGTAAGAAGTTATGACTAGCCATGGCGAAGTAAATATAAACGTTATCCTTTAAACTTTTAAATGTACTACAATATTATAGAAAAATCCTAGATTTCGTGACAAACCGGATGTAGTCCGAAATGCCCAAAATCCAAATAGACCACATAAAACAATACCTACTAGTACACTAAAACGTCAATAATTGCTATATTTGACAATGTACAATTCCACCAATCACAACGCTACTGTCAAACGACTTGTCAATCAGAGAAGCTTAACTTGCATGTCACATCGGCTAGGTCATCTACATCAAAGTAAATCCCGTTTTGGTAGATTATCGGTCGGTACAATCATCTCCGAATACAAATACAAGATTTCCCCAACATTATAATCGTATATTTCATTATGTAGTAACATCGCAATCTCTGCAGCCATTTAGCTTCTACTTAGCGCTTGCAACTTATCCCAATATCCGAGCGAAAATTTCTCGATTCCTGATGTTAAATTAATTCAACCCAATCCCGTCCGAGCTACCTGAGGCATACCCCTTTTCATTAAGAACTTCCTAAGTTGATTACCAGAGTAAATACATTTATAAAGTAGTCCGTCATTAAAATGTCTTGACGCTAATCTTTTTCCGAGAGCCATAGGAACGTGTCACATATTTTTGCACGCTTATTTTACAGGTTCAATAAGTGCGGCAAAAACAATTTGACAATAACAATTTACATAAAGAACCATGTTTCTATATCCTAGACATTATAAAGACAGGCTGATTTATCAGTCACAGATCACAGATAATGTAGCTGCAGCAAAACAGTGTCTTTATATCATACCAGTTTCCCTGAAAACAACAATAAGGTTATCGATTTCTAAGAATTTATTGATAATTTATCAGTTATATGTAGTGGTGTGACTACTTAAAAAAACACAAATCAAAGTATTTAAAAGTAATTTGATTTGTTCCCAAAGTTGTGAATTATTCAGTTTCCAATGATTTTTTTATCACAAAAGTCCCCAAGAAGTCCTAGTCCCCAAAAATAAAAACAACAAAATAATATTAAACTGATGATGATTTTGCCAGCTGCTCGAATAACGTGAAGGTCACACTATTCCGTGCATTTTGCACATCATTCTACTTACACATGCAGCCTGTGGGTTAAGTATACACAAAAGGCATACAACGCCCTCCGTGTCCAATACAATGATGCCTTCAGGGCGCTGCTGCGGCTGCCGCGGTTTTGCAGCGCCTCAGGTATGTTCGCGGAGGCGCGCGTGGATTGTTTTTACGCCACCATGCGCAAGAGGGCTTGGTCAGCTGCCTGTCGCGTGCGCACCAGTGGCAGCGCCCTACTAGCGGTTGTCGCGGACCGACTTGACTCTCCATTTGTGAGACACTGGTTGTCATTGCATGCACCAGTGTCTCAAAATTGGGCGAAATAAGAGATATATTTATAGTAAAAAGATATATGTATAATAATTTATATTAATGTATATTAATAGATTAATCGGATATTAATTGATTTGTTTTACTTTTGACATTAAATTAAATTGAAATAAGAATACAATCAATAATAATATGTTTATATTTTTCTAAATCTTAATTATATTTTCTGACATGTTTCCCATAGGTCAATAGAATTTGTATTTTAATTTTAATTAATTTAAATTTTATTCTTAATTTTTTATTTTCAATTTTAATGTTTCACTGCTTTTATGAGCCATGTTGCTTGAAATAAAGTATTAATAATAATAATATCCCAAAAATAAGAATCTAATCACACGAAATGTAATTTTAGTATCTGAGATAAAGAAACAGACTGTAAGAACAAGGAACGAACATCCCTAACCTGGATAAACAATGGTAGCGTCCGCGATTTTAACGTCGAATTTGAATTCCTAAATATGGCTGCCCAAGATGGCAAATATAATACTACTGACTTTATTCCTCAAACTGTGACATAACTGAACGTTCACAGTCACATTTGCAATTTCGTTATCGGGCCCGACACATATAAAGGGCGTACACTTCGACAGATAACGCGCGTCAGACCAATCGGCAAATTGGTGATAGCAATTTTGTGTCGCTTTTAATTATTCCGATGCAGCGATTTATTGACGATTCAGGTCACTTAATTGATGTGTTTGATTACTGAATTTACGCGTGGTAGGTATAGTTTTGACAATATAATGCTGAACGAAATAAGTATGATACGTTCTTTGGGCTCTACAAATGAGATTGTGTCAGATATCTTTGTGCTCTTCGGTAATTACTTGTGAGATTAGTTCAGCAAGTACGGACAAGGAACTTGATTTCTTTGTCACAGTGACAATAATATAGATATAATAGATCCGTAGTGGCTTTTATATTGAACAATCAATAATCAATCAGTGACAATCGCTTTGACGTACGTAGCACAGAAGACCTAAGAATTTATACAGACACTTGAAAGTTTACGAGTTATTAATGTTGGTTGTTAAAACAATGTGTCTAAAATATCAAACTGTTTATGTCTCTGGCGATTAAAGATCATTGTAACTACTAACAATAGGATAAGGTAATTTAGGTTCATAAAACGAACCGAGCTACTGAAGTGTTGACATTTGATCTGACCCGGATCACCAGAACGAGTTACAATCAAATGTGTTAAATCGCTGTTTGGTTAAGGACCGACAATCGCAGAGTTTTGGCTCGTTGCTGGTCGAGTTTCTGGTCTGGCTAGAGTGTTGGTGCAACTGCAATCAAATCCAATTAGGATTACGATTGGAGAAACAATCGGTTAATACTTAAGAACTACAAAAGTAAATAGATCCGATTCAGATCAGAGATATCAAATTAGGTAGATACTTTCAAATAGTGATAGTGTCATATGGTTTTAAAGAATGCGTTGTAAAGAAGGGATGCGTTGTAAAGAAGGATTTCGGATGGCGTTAGTAACGGACTCCTCGAATATTGGTAGAATACTGATATACCATGAGTTGTAATGTATGGATGTATGTAATGTATGGATCAGAATGCTGGGCGATGAAAGTAACGGATGAAAGAAGAGTGCACGCAGCGGAAATGAAAATGTTGAGATGGATGTGTGGAGTGACGAGAAAGGATCGGATTAAAAATGAGTATATTAGGGGAAATTTGAAAGTAGCACCAGTAACGGAGAAGATAAGAAGTAGTAGGTTAGCGTGGTATGGGCATGTGATGAGGAGGGATGAATGCCATATAGGCAAAAGAATGTTAGGGATGAATGTTGATGGACGGAGAGCGTATGGTAGACCCAAAAAGCGATGGATGGATTGTGTGAAAGAGGATATGAGAAAGAAAGGAGTGAGTGCTGAGGTGACGAAAGATAGAGGAGAATGGAAGAGAAAAACATGTTGTGCCGACCCCACATAACGTGGGATAAGGGCAGGAAGAAGAAGACTGATATACCATGAGTTTATCACGGCCGTATCCGCTAGCGATTGGGAAAGCTACAAACAATAATAGCGACTAGCGAGATACACTGCGAGTGATTTTACGAAGTCGTTAGCGTAAACGTCTACGGTAAACTCATGGTAAGGGTACAGTTTTCGTGCCGACAACGGCCGATAGAACTTTGGTTCGTATTTGGTCGAATTTTCAGTCCACTGACGTCCAATCAAACCCGCGCATCGAGGCGCAGCTGCAATCAAATGCTGTGATAGGATTACGGTTAGAACAATTTACAGTGACATTTGATACAACCTGCCAGCGAGTATTGGTCAAAGAATTAGGCCAAATGATAACTGGTTTTTGTAGCGCCTTTGTGGTAAGTTTTAGACATACTTCAATTCCAAAACTCATACTCGTTATGTTAAATACCATATAACGTCGTTATGCTTGTAAATTCCGCTGTGAAATATTGAGAAAAGAAAATTTTGTCATGGTTTTCAGTTTAATTTCAGTTTTCAAAAATCGAGCACATGTCGGGATTATTTCTATGTGAGGTCTTGTTTCTCCCATAAAAAATGGATTGTGCCCGATAAAGAGTATCAAAATGATTTTGATAACCTTCCGTGAGACACAGACATATTAAACATATGTGCCATTTTCAACCAAAATGGTACTTATTGTCGCTTGTCAGTAAGGCGCTATTTCCATATAGCTTCAATTAGAAATCAACCTTATCGACAAGCGATAATGTGGTACCTTTTGATTGAAAACGTCACATATTAATAACGGGGTGAAACATGTCGAGCGTTTTCGACTTAAAATACGTGAGTGACCCGTTATTAATATGTTTAAAATGATTTTGTCTAAAAATATTATGGTAACTGACATCATAGACAGACATTTATTTATTCATAATAATATTTTAAATATTACATGTCAATCATTATTTAGTTCGTATGTAACAACATCTGTATGCGAACTCGTTTATGTTATGATTTCATGATGATGTCTAATTGGTGTATTGTTAGTTCAAACTAAAAAAAATCAAGTATTTATAATTTAAATTAACTTATAAAAAGTTACAAAAACATCCGTCTGAGCTGCTAAGTCGTCCAGAGCGGTACTTAAGAATTTTTCAACCGCGAGCATGAACGAAGCTCGCGTACTTTCGCCAACTTCTAATACAATACAAAGCTTTTGCTTTAAACTTCCTATTTTATTTTTTATTTTCTTTAACTATGAAGGACTTAAATGAGTAAAAAATCCTTATTTTACCTATTTAAAAAAACTTAATTAACATACAAAGGATTGTTCACTACATCTGTATTTTTAATTGCATTCTATAATATCTTTAAGGACCTAAGCTATCTAACTGGGCAAAGCCAATCATAAATTTTAATAAAATCTGTAAATTTGTATATTGCTTGTTCATGAGCTGTCTTTCAAAGCCAACCATAATAATCCTTTCGCGGTAATCGTATAAATCATAAAATGTGTCGTTTTCAAGCAAAAGGTACCACATTGTCGCTTGCCATTAGGACGCTCTGACAGGTTTTTCGTATAAACATAGAGTAACTTATACTAGAGCGGTACTGTCATAGTAAATTTTGTAACCCCAGTAAATTCACTGCCATCTGTCGACACACTTTAAAACTAAAAATGAAGATTTATAAAAATACGATAAAATGTATTTAAATATGGATAAATGTTTTTTTTTATTTGCATTAATTATTTTTATGATTTTGACCCATCTTCTTTCACTGATATGCGTTAAAATTGTTAAATAACAAACGAAACCGTCAACGCCATCTATACGACAGTAGGCCAAAGCTAGTAGCGCCCTCTGAACGAGAATCAAATTTTCTTGATTTTCGAGGCACGTTTTTTCCTTAGACTGTATCCATCTATTACGGAGTTATATCTATCTTTGGTATAAAGATACAAGCAATTTTCGTCCTTATGGTAAGCGACAATGTGGTACCTTTTGATTAAAAATGTCACAAATAACTTAATCTAAAAGCCCTGAGACATTTACTATCTTGCTGATCTCGAGGTAAAGTCGTTCAAAATGCTTTGAAAATTATTCCTCAGTTCACTTGAATCGCTATTTTATTACTTTACTGTGACTTAGCTCAAAATAGCCCGTCTAGACTTGTCTGCCCACTAATAGGAATTATGTAACCATTTTAACGCCACTTTCAGGCCTACTCGAACGTACACTGACATCAGAATGATATCTAAATGAAAAAACCGACCAAGTGCGAGTCGGACTCGCGCACCGAGGGTTTCGTACTTTTTAGTATTTGTTGTTATAGCGGCAACAGAAATACATCATCTGTGAAAATTTCAACTGTCTAGCTATCACGGTTCATGAGATATAGCCTGGTGACAGACTGACAGACAGACGGATAGCGGAGTAATAGAGGGTCCCGTTTTTAGTTTACCCTTTGGGTACGGAACCCTAATAATACAAAAATAAAACGCTTGTCGGGAATGTCGGGATGTCGCCGTCGACGGATACGTCTGGGACTGGGAGGCAGGGACCTGACAACCCTTTCCGCGATAAAACCCTTTCAATGGGCGACACTTAAACACGGCTAACACATTAAAAGACTTTCCCTTTTGAACTGCAAGCCCATTCATACCCCTACCTTTGACTAACCCTTACTGAAAAGCTAACCAAAAATAAGGCTAGCCCTTAATAAGGGTTACCCTTATATTTAAGCGCTTTTTATAAAGGTTTCCCTTTGCGTGAAAGAGACAGGATTAGTATATATCTACGGTAGTGTATGAAAAGGAAAGAAAATACGTGCCTAGTCAAAGAACGCCGCCGTCGCCGCCGACGATCGCTCGGATTCGAAGTAATGTGTGCTTTATGAACAAGGTAGACGACTTAAATTAGCACGCTTATATGCTAAAAGTGAAGCCCTTTATAAGGCTAACCCTTATAAGCAATATGCAAGGTGTTGGTGAGCGGATGATAAGGGTTTTGTAAGGGTATTTGGGCTACCGATTACTCAAATGTGGTAGCTTTATATAAGGGTTTTTAAAAGCAAAACAAAGGGTTTCGTCAGGCAAAGGGTATGGTGAGTTAAGCCTTATGCAATACCCTTATAAAACCCCGATAAGGGATAGCGGGCCGGTCCCTGCTGGGAGGACATCATCATCATCATCATCATCATCATCATCTGAATGATGTCATTTAGTTATCGTGCGTCTCACTCGCGCCAATACATGTACGGACAGCGAAATGCACGATAACCGAATGACATCATTTAGATATCATTGTGATGTCAGCGTACGTTTGAATTGGATTGTATTTATTTTTACTGAGCGTTGACGAAGGTCAATTATCGATGACATACGCTGTCAAAGAATTTGTAAAAACATGGCGAGGCAACGCAATAATGTCGAATATGGTAGTGATATCAACGTAGTTGACCTTATAGTGTATACAGTCGCTATCAGATATATCGGAGCGGCCAAGGTGCTCAAAAATATCTGAACATGCACCTTTACGTTTTGATAATTTAGAGGCTTTGTTCAGATATTTGTTATCACCTTGGCCGCTCTGATATATATGATTGCAACTGTACTGTTAAATGTACGTATACATCATATAGAAAAAGCGCATCAAAAGCTAATGAATGAGGCAAAGGCATAAGTATACAGGCAAATCACAATGTAAATCAAAGTCAGCGTTAAAATTATCTTCAATTAGGTACCGCGATAGTTACTCGTGAAAGTCATGAAATAAAACTATTTCAACGGGTTTTATTCACACTATTTTTAGTCAAAGTCAAAGTCAATATAATCTTTATTCAAATAGGCCTAGCAACAAGCACTTTTAAATTGTTAAACCAGTTAGTTCAAATTCTTCAATTTAGGATGAGTTCATAATATCCATTTGTCAATTTCTGCTTTCACGAGTAAGTCCAAGCGAGCATTTTAGATGATAGACTATCTATCATCTAAAATGCTCGCTTGGACTTACTAATTTATCAATAAGATGAACCAAAGCAATACATACCGATACCTTAAAGAAGAAAAGAAATTAGGCAACAGCATTCGGGAAAATTATATAGGATGTAACCGGATGATTTCATATGTCGGATAATTCCGAAAATGAGATGAAAATCACCCAAAATCCCATCATAATATGAGTGCCTTTTCGGAACTTACCGACGATTTTCGACATTCGGAATTACCAGAATACACATTAGGTAAAAATACAGATTTCATTTTACTTTACAAGTTTTTTTTGTCCGACTGCGTTTTTTGTATGATCGCCATGAAATAAAAGTAGAAGGAAACATACATAGCAGACTGACAAAAAAACACAAACATATTTCAGTTGTAATAAAACTAAAAGTCAAACGTTTTAATTTGTATTCAGACCTTTCCGACAAACTAGGAAATTCGGAACTTCGCACAGAGGAATACGTAATGTATACGAGGCACAAGTTAAACATAACGTTCGACAGACGGGGAATAATGGGAAACTTTCCGTGTTTCGGTTCCATTTCACTGGGAATTCCATTACTTCGCTTAGGCTGCGTTTCCACCTGGATGTGCGAGGATACGTACCGAGGGATGTGTTTGTTAAGAACCATTAGAATCACTTCATTTACCTATCGTCGCTCAGCACAGCTCTAGAGGACAGCATACTACTAGTCAATTTTTATTTAGTGTATGACATTTATTTCAGTTTATAATTAGGAGCAGGCTATCTGGAACTGAATGAAATCAAAGCGCTGCCCTTGAGCTCCATCATCCGACACATGGAGGTCGAAAAAGCTCTTGAGTAGACAAAAGAAGCTCTTGAGTAGGTTGTCCTTAAGGGAGATCACATCCTAATGGGTAGAAGTGTATCCGCTAGAGCCTTCGAAATAATAAGATAAGATACATTCACATAAAACACCAACAGCGTGATGCAAACAAGGTTGGCAACCCCTCACATCTTCACATACACAAGTCTTCAGCAAATTTGTAACTCCGAGCGCCGCGAATATAAATTCATTGGCGATTTATGAATGAAATATGAGCAGCGACGGACGCTGCACATTCAGTTTCAAAGATGCACATACGGTAACAGATTTATTGGCATTCGTACGTACGTAAAATACGTATTTCATGGAATGTACGAGTAGATAATTAAATAGACGGCGAGATAGATAGGTGGCGGTTCCGCGGCCGGCTTCATGACAGTGCAGCCATAATTGTGTGTTTTAAGTTTTAAGATATATTTTACAATAACATATGTATGCTAAAAAGGTATGTATGGGCCAATAGTTGACTGAAAATAAAGATTTTCATTCATTCATTCATAAATAAATAAATTGTAAAAATTTGTGTTCAGAGTGTTAACTCCGCATGATTTGAGGGCCTACCGTGAACACCAAAAATCTAAATACACCTTACATACCTTCTAAAATAAACTTAAAAGTTTTACTTACGTAAGAAGGGACAAAACTATTTGTTAGAATGAGAATGTTATTAATCTCTCATTCTGTAGTATAGCTGTGTCCCTACTTACGTAAGTAAAACTAATATAACTTACAATAAAAGTAATGTATCGTAGGCCTAAAACCTACTCTCAGTAAATTTAACGTCTACATACAATTGCATATGCAATGCAATCCATTCTCCCATACATCATTGTCCTATTCCAACGAACATAGCCACTTTATCTTGCATTGTGTTGTGCTTTCAAAAATAAACTTCAAATAAATTTTATTTATACAACCAAGTACTACTAGAACTGTACTGAGGGTTCAGTGCCAAGCTTACTTTCAATGTAGGCGAACAACACGCGAACGAGAAGCGAAGCGATGCGACGCGGGGTGAATCAATCCTTTGATACCTATAGAAGTGTCCTACGTGGGCGATCTCGTTGCGAACGCGAACGCCGTTGTCCCGCCGTGCCGCTTCGCGTTCGCGAGTTGTTCGCTTACGTAAGACTCTTAAGGTGACTGTCCATTTCTGACTGCCGCTGCACTGCAGTTGCGACGTTACGCGGTGCCGCACTACTGTAGCAGCACGACTGTGGCTGTTGCGGCGTGCAGTCGCGACAGCGTTCGTTGATGGCTTGTCAATGTTACGGTAAGACCACAGGACAGCACGGACACGCTATACATCAAAAATCACTTGCGTTTCTAAGTGTGAACGGCACGTCTGTACACGCGTCATGCGTCATTGTGTAAGTTGCTTAAAAACAGCACTGAGCGGCCGGCAAACGGCCGTCAATCGCTGTCGCAGGGCGAGATCATTAGTATCGGGGCGGGGCGGTGCGTGGCCGTTCTGTATGATAATACTATTACTTATTCTGTGGTAAGACGCAGTGTTAATCTTAGCCAATTAAGGAAAACGTAAGCGAAGCGTAACTTGTTTAAAAAAATTAGACAATAAAGTCGTGTTCACATTTTTTTGAGCCATTTGTCTGGATCAATATTTTTGCCTTCGACTGTACAAATAAAAACTGACATAATATCGATGAGCTTTTTTTATTAACCATTGAAATATAAGATAATCATCATGTAACAATCTAATTATATTTCGTAAATTTTAGTTTATTATCAAATCGATAATTATCAGGCATAAAAATCACGATAATTGTCAAGATAACTATCACTGATAATTATCCTATCGAACCCTGTCGCCAGATCGTAGTAGGCCACCCACGGAGCTTTTTCGGGCACGTGGTCGTTATTGCAAAAGTTTTAGCTCTCATCTATCATCCATGTTACGAGCAATTCCCTTCCCACTATACCTTTCAGATTTAATATAGCAAACGTAGAAACGGTAACGGAACCCTAAATATCGACGCACCCGCCCACTCGGGCGATAATTTATTAGCCATTATCTCGCTGCTCTATTAGACAATGGACTTTTACCAGGAATGTTAATTGTGTGCTGCCAATTATAAACGTATTAATGGTATTTGATTTTAGACGAGAACATTCTGTTTCCGGCCATCAGTCGTCTAATGACTTCTAATGTTTTTTTAGAAATGGCACTTTATGGTAGGTTAATAAGAACGATTTTTCATTGCATTTTATTGCATGCAGTAGCGGTATAAAATTGATAAAGATGAATCATTTAACGGAAACTATTACGCTACCTAGGTGTTAATCCCACGCAGTAGATACATTTTATTTATTTATTTATTATTAATAACGATACAGCTATCATAACAGTTGCCCAATGCGATAGTGTAGCAAAATGTAAACTAGAGGCATAATAGAATATTTATAAAACTATTTCTAAGTATAACATAACACAAACAAAGTGACATAATATTGCACACTCTTATTTATCGTAAGTGTGGGTATACAGTCAAGGGCATAAATATATATACATTCCCAAAGTTTCAAAAATATGTATACGCTCTTATCTTACACCTTAGACAATAAAGTCGTGTTCACATATTTTTGACCCATTTGTCTAGATCGATATTTTTGCCTTCGACTTTACATAGTATTTAATCAAAACACAAATGGGTGAATCAACTTTTAGAACACTAATTTCGAGTTTTAGAACTAAGGAGTCTAGGGACACGAAATTAAGTGTTCTAAAAGTTGATTTACCCAAAATGTCCAGAATCGAGGCCAGTGGAAAATTTTGAACCCTGTAGGGTTCTAGCAAAGGGATGAAATGAAGAACATAGTCTTTGATCTTCACGTTAGCACATTGATATGTGCTAAAAAAAGAGAAGTAAGAAAAGAGTGTAAGAAAAGAGTGTACTCCAATCTGAAAATGCCGGCAACGCACTTGCAACCCATCTGGTATTGCAGGTGTCCATATGCAACGGTAATTGCTTACCATCTGTCGATTCGTCTACTCGTTTGCCTCTCTGCTCTCTGCAATTTGTTTATATTATTGCGAAGAAAAAACGATTGATTTAAATCCCAAAATTGAATCAAATAACAGCCCAATTCATTTTTTATTTTCACTTAAACTCTATTCCGCCATGTTTACAATACTATTAAACACTAAAACATAAACGGAACTATTCGTATATTAATATCCATACAAATCCCATCGCAATATATTTAGATCAAGACTACTTCCGCTGCTCTATCATATCGTCAATTTAAAGCCCACTAAACTATCACGCTAACCCAAAAGGTCATATCTCAATATGCATTTCATAATGACATACAACTTTTTGAAAGCGAACGACTTCAGTTTATTTGAAAACTTCGAATCAGATACACTGGATTATGGACTCTTATGGGTTTCAAATAAGGTAGAATATCGATAGGCATGTTCCAGGAATAAAATATCAAATTGGCGAGTCATTCCTCTGAGGATGACACGAATCAATTAATTAAATGAATTCGATGAAGCGAATCTTTTCGGTTGCCGGTGCTTTTTGATCGCCATTAATGATTCATTTCTAGTTAATTTCATAGAGCTTCGGTAATCACGGAATAGATAATAACTACGAATGTACAGTCAGAAGCAGAAGTAGTAATCAGAGGGGCATGGCTTCGAATCGTGTAAATAAGAATGTTGATGATATAGTTAAAATTCATAGGCTAGTAGTTTCTACTAACTTTACGTTGAAGAAAAAAAACGCTGGAAGGAAAAAAACCCGCGCTAATTCAGCTTGCAGACGATGATGCTTCTTTCTAAAATAGCTTTCTTAGAAAGAAATCAAATTAGAAAGTCCAATATTTCTTACGCTTAATTTAAATAAAACTCTGTATTTCATGGCCATGGTCGATTAAATCCCATTTAATACCAATCTACTCGTAATTTTTATCGAACGTTACTGGTACTAGGAGGTAACGGTTTCCCACTTAGTAGTGCGATATCATTATCTCCACCCTTGGCTAGAAATTTTAATGGAACGTGTCGGGAATGTCAAATGATACTGGGTGATATTTGTAAGTACATTGTCGACACTGTTAAAGGCAATCCAAGGCCAAGATGATAATCCTCGATAGAAAAAGGCAATCGAAATAAAATCATGCATGGTTATCAAGGGCCTGACACTCTTTGATAGAGAAAGATAGTCTTATTGCGATTCCTATAAGAGGAAAGGGTTCATCCATTAATTACGTCACAAGAATTTAGAGGTTTTTTGACCCCGCAAACCCCTCCCCCCTGGTGTGACGTCACATTCGTCATAATTTGGCAGCGAGCAAATTTACAGTTAGGCTAGGTACACACGGCGTTAACTTGTCCCGTAGGTATACCGTATACGGGATTTTATCGAATACCGTAGTGACAGCAAAATTAGTAAGGAAACGTTCAAAGTCGTTCACACGGCGTCTATGCGGGGTAAGGCGTCTAGCCGTGTGAACGACAGCGCCCGCGTAAAGGTCGCAGCAGTATTGTCGCAACAATAATGCAGCTGCATTTGCCATACCAACGTCACCTTTACTTTACCTACAGTTTGATGACTGAGGCACATTTATAGTTACCTACCCTTAATTAGAACATCACCGCGTGTAATTATTGCATTAATTGCATCATGACATGACCAATTACATAACGTCATTTAGCTCTCATTTAATATTATGTACAACCGATTTCCAAATGGGTCTTTATCTGTATTAACAGCTTTATTTCCATGGACACATTTTTGATGATCTGACCAATTCGAACCAAAACATCATAAAAATCTACGAAGTGCCTTTTTGGAACCACCCCCAAAAATAATGACTTGATAGGATTTCCTTTTTCTGGAGCACATCATTTCATCGCATACAAATTCACACCTGAAAGGTTTAGAGTATGCTGGGGTTCTTTCAAAATAAAAGGAGTTTAGGTTTCTAAAGGTTCGACAACGCGCACGTCCATAGGCTTCGGGTAACTACTTACTATCAGGAAGCTTTGTCTGCCACTGACGTCGTATAGAAATAATAATATAGGAGTACTTTTATTTTAACACTTCCTTACCTATTGTCGCAATTTGCCGCGCCTGATTTGATTGATCCGTAATCAGAATCTTTACGTTCCATTCCCCTGGCTGTCTGGAGGGTATCGATCACTGCATCAGTGAAATGAAGCTTCAAAGCTTGGGCTGATGCACAGCAGACAGCAGTGCACTGTTGTTAGTACACTTTATGGATGTATTCGCGGTAGGCACCGATGGTTACAATGGTTATGGTGGTGATGGATGGTTGGTAGCCTCTCAAAGTTTTAGGCGGCTTCATTTGGGACGACTAATTTAATGAAATTTGATTGTCGTTCAAACAACACAAAATGACGTTTGACGTTTGATGTACACTCTAAATCACGGCCGAAGTCAAGTAAATAACTTAGGTACCTATACCTACTAGTAGTATCAACTTCCTCACCTATTGTCGCAATTTAAGCGCGCCTGATCTGATTTATCAGTAATCAGATTCTTTACGTTCCATTCCCCTGGGACTGTCTGGAGAGTATCGATCACTGCATCAGTGAAATGAAGTTTCAAGAGCTGTTTTGCACTACTGTTTGATGTTTGTGCACAAACACCTTTTTTTTTTTTTTTTTTAACGTTGGGGAAATGCGTTTACGCATACCACCTGGTCCGGGGGAACCAGGAGGGATGACGGACTAACCAGAGGACTACCGTCTAAAACCACCAACGAGTGCCGAATCCGCCTTAGATGGGGTGCCGCAGGGTCGCTAAAAGCATTCGACCGCAAGCGCCCCGGCGGGCGGCCCGCAGGCCGTGAGCATTTTTGGGTGCCACTTGGTGAGTGACCCGTCCTGTGAGCTAGAAAAACCGCAGGGACTCCCCCGGAGCCCTGCGCAGCCCGCTACGGTGGAGGCAGCAGGCGCGCATAGCGCCTGGCTCTGCCCCCAGCCCGTCGTCGGCGGAGTGGATGCGCGTTAGGGTCGTTCTCACGCGCACGCTCCGCTGCCTCCTTCTGCGACATAATTTCGTCAGTGAAGGAGGCCATCGCCTTCCATGCCTCCTCGCTGTCGAGCATGGCCTTAACAATGCTCGCCAACGAAAGGTCTGCTCCTACTTTAGTTTGAAGGATGGCCCGCTGGGGCCCCCATGCAGGGCATTCTTCGAGAGTATGACGCGCCGTGTCTACCGGTGCGCCACACTCATGACACATGGGGGATTCCTCCCTCTCTATGCGGCGCAGGTACTTACCAAAGCATCCATGGTCAGTAAGTATCTGCACCATATGGAAAGTTAGCGTACCATGCCTCCTTTCCACCCAACGTTCCAGA